>NC_080044.1:6010674-6694847 GCF_012489685.1 Lotus japonicus
CCTCCATTCGGTATACCCCCTTTTGGGGCAAATGGAACAATGCTAAATTTGGGGAGTCGAGTTAGCCCTTCTATTCCTGGATCTAGTTCACAAATTTATTTATCTACAGGTATGAACACTGGTTCACTTCAAGCCATTAGGCAGCAAGTAGATGATAGTAACCTGAAATGGTTAACATGTTATCTCGACAGATAGGTGAGCTAATCAACCCTATGCTCCAAAATAATAATGCCAATAATCAGCATTTGGCACGACAGATGGATCGTTTGGCGACAGCCCTGGGGCACCAGTCGAGATCCAATCGGCGCCAGGGATCAACCAAATCCCGTTGCCTAACCATGTCCCTGCCCCTGTGCGCTATCAGGTGCCGCAACACCAAGAGATGAGGGCAAACCCTTTGTACGAGGCAGTGCAGCCGCCATTGCAAAATGTATATATGGTAAACAGGGAAGAACACGCTGATGGTGTGCTAGAAAGAATTCGACACCAGAACGCTGGGGGGCAACAAAATGTTGCTGCTGTGTGTGGAGCAACTGTTGAACCAACATGGTTTCAACGTGGGTTTCGCGAATAGACCCCCATTTTGTGTCAGCCTTTACAGAGGAGGTTCTCGAATCAGAACTTCCTCGAGGCTGGAAGGTCCCCAAATTCACTAAGTTCTCGGGGGATTCAGGAGAGTCCACTGTAGAACACATAGCCAGGTACCAAATCGAAGCAGGAGACCTAGCCATCAATGAAAATTTAAAAATGAAGTACTTCCCGAGTTCTTTAACCAAGAATGCATTTACCTGGTTCACCACCCTCGCTCCTAGGTCAGTCCATACATGGGCTCAGTTGGAAAGAATTTTCCATGAACAGTTCTTTAGGGGAGAGTGCAAAGTAAGTTTGAAGGATCTGGCTAGTGTTAAAAGAAAGCCAGCAGAGTCTATTGATGATTACCTAAACAGGTTTAGGATGCTTAAATCTCGATGTTTCACCCATGTCCCTGAACACGAGCTAGTTGTCTTAGCCGCTGGTGGTCTAGAGTATTCCATTAGAAAGAAAATCGACACTCAGTATATTCGAGATATGTCTTTACTCGCAGATAGAGTGAGGCACATCGAATTACTAAAGGCCGAAAAGTCCGAGGAAAGGGCCAAGACTACTAAGTGGCCAAAAGAAGGAGAAGGTAGCGTACATAGACGCAGGATTCAGTATGTCAAAGTCCATGTGTCTATCGAGAAGTCCCTGCAGATGTCGATTTAAATGATGTCAATCTGGCTGAACTTCAAGCCAGGGGGATCCTTATGTTTGTAAAGCATTGAAACCACGTGAAAATAAACTTGGGGAGGAAAACCCCAAGAACACGATTCCTGCTGTGAAAACTTATACTTTTGATGTGACAAAAATGTGATGCAATCTATGATATACTTGTGTCTGATGGTTTGCTTGTGGTCCCTAAAGACCAAAAACTTCCTTCTCCTGAACAAAGGAAGGGGAAGAAATATTGCAAATATCACAACTTTTTTGGTCATTGGACCTCACAATGTGTTCGTTTCAGGGATCTTGTGCAGGGGGCATTGGACTCGGGAAGGCTCAAGTATGACGAAAAAGCCAAAAGCCAAAATGAAGATTGACTCCGACCCCACTGCAGGGTAGCTGAAGCCAATTACGTGGAACCTTCTACATTGGCATGGTTGACATTTCTGAGAAGCTGAATCTGGGCCTGACACTCGAGGAGGCAAAGGAGGAAAACACGGCTGTCGAAGAACCAGACGTCGTGAAAGAGGTGAGCCTAGAGGAGGTTTACCCCAAGGCAGGGGAAACTCTTGTCGAGTTTTTGTCACGAAGCAAAGATAGCGAGAAAGAGGTCATGCTTTGTCCTCGATGTAGTGCCGTTTTCGACAAGTCAGCAGCTAAAGCCTATCAAGATTCTGAGATGAAGAGGCATTACCAGAGCAAAATGCCTGTGTTCTAGAAGGTTGAAGTATCCCCACGAGGAGTGGGTTGAGAGGGATCAAGAACTCGATGGCCACAAAGGCCAGAGGTCAAGAATCAAGGACAAGACTTATGTCCCTGATGCTGGTTTGCCAAAGAATCAATGGTTTAGGCCAGCACCCCCAAGACCAAAACCATACCCCAAGTGGCAGAAAATCGACTTAGGCCAGGGGTCATCTTACATCAACAATTCCCGTGTGTCGCGGAACTATTCCTATGGCTCTGGGAATTATTATGCTCCTGAGCAAATGACTAGAACTCAATTCAGACGTTTCCTGAGGAAAAGAAAAGCTGAGAGAGAAAGAGGCGGTAAGTTCCGTTCATTATGGGACATAAAGCCAGAAGACAACCCTCACAAGGAACCTAGTGTGGGGTCAATCATCAACCAGCTCGACCATGCTATCAAACAGGGAACAGTTTGTGCCCCCAAACCCGGCCAAAGAAAAAGGGAAAGATGTGGCTGAGGACGAGGATGAAGACATGCTCGACGATTTCGATGATAGCGATGGGGAAGATCTCAACATCATCTGCATAGTGTCTATCTTACCCGCTGAATTCGACAGGATCTCGGAGGTCACCGAGAATGAAGAAGACTACTACGACGAGGAGGAGCCAGATGACAACCCCTTGTGCTACTACGTGATGCAAAAAGGATCCGTCGAAGACGAAAGAGCTATTTTCCAGAGGCCAACGGAGCAGATGAAAAGCCACTTGAAGCCGTTATTCGTTTGGGCCAAAGTCGACGAAAAAGGAGTCAATAAAGTTCTTGTCGACGGAGGGGCCACGATCAATTTAATGCCTAAGTTTATGCTCAAGAAGCTAGGCAAAACTGAAGCAGACTTAATCCCTCACGACATGGTCCTTTCCGACTATGAAGGGAAGACAGGTTCTTCTTTAGGAGCAATTATGATGAACATAACCGTAGGAACGGTGGCCCGTTCCACATTGTTCATCGTGGTGCCCTCAAAAGCCAACTACAACCTGCTATTGGGGAGAGAATGGATCCACGGCGTGGGGGCAGTGCCCTCAACTCTGCACCAACGTATTTCCATTTGGAAAGCAGATGGAGTCGTCGAGAACGTGCAAGCAGATCAGAGCTACTACTTAGCGGAGACAGGTTAGTCAGCAAGAAAAATTTCGAAAAGAGTTTAGCCACAATTGCTCCTCTAGACACAGTGGCCTCTCAATATTTCAACCCGTATTCGGAGTACTCGGTGACGTTGGATCCCATCAGGGGTTTAAACCTTAATGAAGCGTACAAACCTGATGCCATGAGTGGATGGCACAGCGATGAAGAAAAGGATGCCACAACTGAGTGGCAAAATGAGGTTAAAGATGATTAATTCGAGCCTAGCTCGAATTTCGGCTTACGCAGCCGAAAACAGAATAAGGACGGCCTTAGAGGCCGCAAGAATAGCCAAAGAAATGGCTACTGACGAAGCCAAGGCCTCAATTCTTCCTGTCGAAATGACATCTCAGGAGGAGGCAAAAGCACAGAAGGATAACACGTGCATAAGGAAAAACGAGCAGAGTGTCGATGAATGCGAATTCGAGGACCTTTGCAATTTGAGGCTAGATTGCATCTACGATGACGGCCCATTAGGCTTCGAAAAGCCAGTGGTCGACATGTCCAAGAAAATGGAAGCACAAGACCCTTTAGAAGAAGTGGACCTGGGTGATGGCTCAGAAAAGAGGCCAACATACATCAGTGCTCTTATTGACCCAGAATTAAAGGATAAGATGGTGAAATTACTCAAGGAATTCAAAGACTGTTTCGCTTGGGATTACGATGAAATGCCTGGCCTCAGTCGAGAATTGGTGGAATTGAAGTTACCCATCAAAGAAGACAAGAAACCAGTCAAGCAATTACCCAGGAGGTTCCATCCAGATGTGTTGGTAAAAATCAAGGGAGAAATTGAAAGGCTCCTTAGGTGTAAGTTTATCAGAACGGCTCGATATGTGGACTGGTTAGCCAACGTGGTTCCAGTGATCAAAAAGAACGGCAAGATGAGAGTTTGCATTGATTTTCGAGATCTTAACGCTGCCACTCCAAAAGACGAGTATCACATGCCTATTGCTGAAATGATGGTGGATTCAGCTGCTGGTCATGAATACTTAAGCTTGTTGGATGGTTACTCAGGCTACAATCAAATCTTCATAGCAGAAGAGGATGTGTCGAAAACAGCTTTTCGATGTCCTGGTGCCTTAGGGACATACGAGTGGGTGGTCATGCCATTCGGATTGAAAAACGCTGGCGCGACCTACCAAAGGGTAATGAATACCATTTTTCATGATTTTATTGAAACTTTCATGCAGGTTTACATTGATGATATTGTGGTAAAGTCCCCATCAAGGGATGACCATTTATCTCATCTGAGGAAATCCTTTGAGAGGATGAGGAAATATGGCTTAAAGATGAATCCCCTTAAATGTGCTTTTGGTGTTATTGCAGGTGATTTTTTGGGTTTTGTGGTGCACAAAAAGGGCATCGAGATCAACAAAAATAAAGCTAAAGCCATTCTCGACACAAGTCCACCAACCAGCAAGAAGCAACTACAATCGTTATTGGGGAAGATTAACTTCCTAAGGAGATTCATTACCAACCTCAGTGAAAAGACCAAGTCATTTTCTCCGCTTCTTCGACTAAAAAAGGAAGATGTGTTCCGCTGGGAGGCAGAGCACCAAAAGGCATTCGATGAACTCAAGAAGTACTTGTCCAATCCACCTGTAATGGTACCACCCATCAAGGGGAGGCCAATGAAGCTGTATATTTCTGCCACAGATGAAACCATCGGGAGCATGCTGGCTCAGGAAGATGAAGATGGCAACGAAAGAGCCATATTTTATTTAAGTAGGGTGTTAAATAGCGCAGAAACTCGATACACTATGATCGAGAAATTGTGTCTATGCCTGTACTTCTCTTGTGTAAAGTTGAAATATTATATAAAGCCAATCGATGTAATGGTTTTTTCTCATTATGATATAATAAAGCACATGTTATCCAAACCAATCTTGCATAGTCGAATTGGTAAATGGGCTTTGGCCCTAACCGAATATTCATTAACTTACACCCCATTAAAAGCGATTAAAGGGCAGGCGGTTGCTGATTTCTTGGCAGATCACACCATGCCTAGAGAGATCATAACCTATGTGGGCATACAGCCTTGGAAGTTATATTTCGACGGTTCCAGCCATAAGAATGGAACTGGAATCGGGATGTTTATCATGTCCCCGCAGGGCATCCCCACTAAATTCAAATTTAGGATCAAGAGTAATTGCTCGAACAATGAGGTCGAGTATGAGGCACTGATATCAGGCCTCGAGATCTTGCTAGCTCTCGGGGCAAAGAATGTTGTCGTGAAAGGGGATTCTGAGTTGGTAGTAAAGCAGCTTACCAAAGAATACAAGTGCGTTAGTGAGCATCTAGCCAAATATTATGTGAAAGCAAGTAATTTGTTGGCTAAATTCGACGAAGCTGGAATAGGACATGTTCCTAGAATAGAGAACCAAGAAGCCAATGAATTGGCGCAGATTGCTTCTGGGTATATGATAGATAGACTAAAGTTAACAGAGTTAATCAAGATCAAAGAAAAACTGAGTCCTTCAGATCTCGACATTATGGTCATTGATAATCTAACTCCTGACGATTGGAGAAAGCCAATTGTCGAATACCTGCAGAACCCAGTGGGGTCAACTGATAGAAAAGTCAAGTATAGAGCTCTAAGTTACACCATTTTAGGCAACGAGTTGTTTAAAAAGAACGTCGACGACACACTGTTGAAATGCTTAAGCGAAGACGACGCATTTATAGCAGTATCAGCTGCTCACGATGGCCTGTGTGGTGCTCACCAAGCAGGGGCCAAAATGAAATGGATTCTATTTAGACAAGGTTTGTATTGGCCAACTATCATGAAAAATTGCATCGAGTACGCAAAAGGTTGTCAAGATTGCCAAAAACACTCAGGAATCCAGCATGTGCCAGCTAGTGAATTGCACTCTATTATCAAGCCATGGCCTTTTAGGGGATGGGCAATAGACTTAATTGGCGAAATTCACCCAGCTTCATCAAAGCAGCACAAGTATATCATTGTGGCAGTCGACTATTTCACTAAATGGGTCGAAGCCATCCCACTACAAAACGTAACACAGGAAACGGTGATCGAGTTCATACAAAACCACATTGTATATCGATTTGGATTGCCAGAGTCCATTACAACGGACCAAGGCACGGTGTTTGTGGGACGCAAAGTGGCAGCCTTCGCAGAATCTTGGGGCATCAAGCTTTTGACCTCGACCCCTTACTACGCTCAGGCTAATGGCCAAGTAGAAGCAGCCAACAAAGTCCTAATAAGCTTGATCAAGAAGCATGTGGGTCGAAAACCAAAAAGCTGGCATGAATCTTTAAGCCAAGTCCTATGGGCTTACCGGAATTCACCAAGGGAAGCGACAGGAACGACGCCTTTTCGACTGGCCTATGGCCAAGAAGCCGTATTGCCCGCAGAGGTATACTTGCAATCATGTCGAATTCAAAGGCAAGAAGAAATCCCAAGCGACGTTTACTGGAATATGATGCTAGATGAAATGGTCAACCTCGACGAAGAAAGGCTCTTGGCACTAGACGTCTTAACAAGGCAAAAGGATCGCATAGCTAAAGCATACAACAAAAAGGTTAGAGATCGATCTTTTATTACAGGGGATTATGTGTGGAAAGTTATTCTCCCAATGGATAAAAAGGATAGAGTTTATGGAAAATGGACCCCCAGTTGGGAAGGGCCATTTACAGTCGAGAAAACGTTACCCAATAATGCTTACGTGATCAAGGAATTGGGCAATCAGAGTCAATGTGTTACGATAAATGGCAAGTATTTAAAAGCATATAAGCCAATGTTGCACGAATGTAAAATCGAATGAAACATGAACGATAAAATTGCCAAATTATATTCATTAATCGAAAAACGTTACAAGTATGGCAAAATACAAGTAAAACTAGAAACCTAAAAAGGAAAAATGGCTCTGTATCCGTCATATTTAGCTTGCATGGGTGCTAATCGACCCACCAGCGCCACCATCTGGCCCTCAAGTCGAGCCTTCTTTTGACGAGCAACCAGGTCTTCAAGGGAGGCTGCAAGAATCGCGACAACTGACTGAACAAGACCTTCAGGATCTTGCTGATCCAAAGAGGCCTGGAGAAAATCGAATTTATCCCTCCACTCATCTATTTGGTGTTCTTGAAAGAACACCATTACTGAAAGTTCCCGGAACTCTTCAAACAGAGGCTTGGCCTCCAAGAGAAGCCCCTGGAACTCCTGAAGAGGAATTCTAACGCGCGCAACGATTGGCCTATGAAGTAGTTGATCAATGAGCCCTTAAAGCTCATCAAGGCCAGCAGAGGAGTCATACAGGTTCTGGAAAAGGTTCTCTTGGAAAGCCAAGTCCTTGATACGACGAAGAATTAGTCTGCTATCCATGGTGAAGAATGAAAGGTTCTTGGATCGCAGAAAGAAGGGAAGAATGGAAAGAAAAGAGTTGCTGTTGAAAGACGAGTAGAAAACTGCTTCATTTATAGTAGGGAAGTAACAAACAGACGTATTAATGCAAGCATGCAGTTACCAAAGCGTCAGCCAAACACGGCAAGCCACGTCAACCACTACCACAAGTGAAGGAAGTTCTTGAGTCGTTGAACAGAAACGTGATAAAAGCGTTATAAATTATCGTGGTTTTCCAAGAAACTTGGAAGCTGAAAGGTTAGATTAAGCACCAAGTTAAAAGGTGAGGCTTAGCAATTCAATGCAAGGAGTAATGTAGCGAAAGCTGATTCAACGATAAAATGCAAATCGAGAAATAAAGCACGTCGAGCATTGCCAATACAAAGTCATTCATTAATTAGAATCGAATAGAGTTACAGGACGAGAATGATAAAGTTGGCAACAAAGGCCATAATAGATCCATGGCCATTACAATAAAGCAACAATTATGAAGCCTAAATTCTCGACTTGAAGGCTTCAAGCTGAACCCCAGCAGCAGCAATCCTACAATCCAAGCTTTGCTTCATACGCTGTTCCGCTGCTACTTCTTTAGAAAGTTGAGATGTCGAGAGCATCACGCCCGTGCACTCAGCAGCCAGCGCATTCAGTCGAGAATTCACAGCTGGGCCTTCATCAATCAACATAGCCTTTTGCTTCTCGAGTCTGGCTACCTCCCTGTGAAGCTCATCCAGTCGAGCATCAACACTCGACAACTCAGCTGCAATGAGAGTCCTCCTAGCAGTCAGCTTGAGAGCCTCTTCTTTTGCGGGCAATAGGCCATTGGTATTGGAAACCACTTGTGCCTTTTTAGTTTCAATAGATTGCTCCACTGCAATGGCTTTGTCAAGCGTGGCCACAACATCGACCACGAGAGTTTGCAATTCGACGAGAGCATCTGCCTGAATTTGATCAAGTTGTTGGCTTAAGAGGAAGGCAAGCAGTTCTTTCACTTCTTGGCCTAATTGAGGAGTGACTCGGACACTGCCAATAAAGCCAGTATCGAAAACCAGCCCTTTTAACTTAACAAGAGCCGCTTCAATCCGGCTATCATCGGGCACTCCACCAGACTGAGCAGTCTCAGCAATTTCAGCTTGGCGCGGCGGAGACTCGAGATCCAAAGTACCATCAAAGAAGCTCTGGAAGATAGAAAGAGGATCCTCGACCAAAAGAGCATTGAGCCTTTCACTAGAAGTATGAGAAGAAGCAGCCGTCTTAGAAGAAGCTGAACCTCCCTTAGCATGAGGTGAGATCAAAGCGGCTCTAGCATCTTGTTGAAATCGCTGAGGAGAAAGTCGAGGCTGTTGAGGGGAAGTTTGAAGCTGTCGAGGAGAAGGTTCGGAATGAGTAGAGGCCAGAACATCAGCCTTGGGTGGGGGCATTACGCCAATCACTTGGTCAGGCTGAATGATTGGATCCTCACCACCCTGCACTTCATCATGCGGCATGCTTTCTTCACGAGCAGGGGAAGGCAGGTTCTGCATATCCTGTGGAGGAAAATTAGAAAGGTTATCTCGACATTCTTTGGTATAATAGGGTTCACAACCAGGATGTTGCCAAGCAATTGGTTTCGAGTTAAAATAGAATGTCAGTTTGTCCCACACAGGGTCTGACTCAGTAGAGTCTAAACTCGAGCTAGAGGACTCTAAACCGCTCGAAGAACTAGATAGGGCAATTGGTGGAGGTTTAGAAGAAAACCACGTGGCCCGAGGTACAGCCATTTTAGACATGCCAACCCTCTGAAGAATCAAAGTAAAAATGATTGAGAAAGAGGAAAAGGAAGCAAATTGAAACAAGATGTGAGCTAATGATTCACCTTAGGGCCAGATGCTCTGAGGGGACTGGAACTGGTTGAACTCTTAGAATGGTGGGAAGAGGAGCTGCCAAATTTGCGACTAGACCTTTTCCCGGAGGTCTTCTTGGCTTGAGCCATCTCGACAAGAATTGGTGTAGTACCTTGAAGCAGAGGATTAGAAGCCTGCTCATCAACACCTTGTTCAACACCTTGCTGCACTTCCTCACGTTGACTAGCTGATTTAGCCGGGGAGGGATTTCCCACAGAAGATTCACCAGCGCCTTTAGCCCTCTTTTGGCTCGCAGAAGTAGTTGGGGTGGCTCCCCGTTTTCGACTCTGAAACAAAAGCAAATGATCACAAAGATATACACGTCGAGTAAAAGTCAGAGTTTCACAAGGTTCAGTATTACCTTAGGAATCTTGAGCTTATCAGCCAAGGCAACATCATCATCATCATCATCCTCCACTTCGACAATCGCAGAGGCCACCCGAGGAGAAGCCTGAGGGGTCGGTCGAGGAATTGGTTCAGCTACAAAAAGAAAACAAAGGAGGATTAAGCCATAAATATCGCAAAGATGCCAGGTCGAAATGATTACCTTGACCAATAAGCGATTTTATCGATATGTGGTTGAAGATTTCAACCGGCACATGGAGAGGATAATTCCATAGGTAACGCTTGGTCCAGGTCACCCGCTTCCGAGGGGGCAGTGCACTGTGGTAAAAGTTTTTGATACTTACATGATCAACCCACTTAGGAAGCACTACCGGAAAAGCCAAAGCATACTTACAAGTAGGCAGTGGTGGGAACCTAAAGCCAGTTTTTCGAATAATAAAAGAAAGACCGTCCTCATCAGAAGGAAGGTTCAATCGGGTTTTCTTGGCTTTAGCTTCCCACATTTGCCTGAGAACTTGAGCTGCTTTGGCAACCGTTTCCTGAAGTCGAGGACCCGGAAAGTACACTACACCGAAGAATTGTTGAAAAGCGTTGATCTCAGATGTATGCATACCTTTGGTTTTCTTTGGGGCCTGCCTCTGCAAAAGAAAAACGTTTGTTATGCGCTGGAAGCAATCCTCAATTGGCGTCGAAGTATCATGCCAATAAGCAGACCACCACGCCTTAAACGCCTGGGTGACGTAAAAGGATGGAGTGAAACTGAAAGGACTAAGACCAAGTAGCTCCTCATTGTTATAGAAACCAATGGTAGTGTCGAAAACACTACGTTTGGTGATGGTACCAGGATAGAGGATGAGGGATTTGTCGAACAAGGTATTGGGCAAATCTTGACTCAGCCCAAACTGTCGAGACACAAGCTGAGGATTGTAACCGCAAAGAGTAAAATCATTACTGGCGAAGTTGATGGTTAACACCCTGGGAGACAATATAGTCTGCCAAAGCTCGACTTGGTGTTGAGAAAGGTTCTCCGAACCGGGAAGATTAGGATATGAATTCCTTAGCCACCGAGGGCCGTAAGAGGGTTTGTGATACGGTGCAAAGCTCGAGCGGAAACGTTTCAGCTCGAAAAACATGGTGAAATACTTCTTAAAGTCAAACTCGAACGTGGAGGCATCATAAGGAGGGGTGAGAGCTTCAAGCCTGAAAGCGTCGATCCTTGTGTTAGACACCACAGGAGGAGAGTTCTTGGCTGGAAGAGATGGTTCGAAAACCGCATTCATCCAAAGCTGAAGAAGCCAGAAAGGACCAGCTGCATTCAAAGACGCCACTTTAGGATCTCGAATATCGGCGATTGCTTCATTGATCATTTGGTAGAGATTACCGAGCACGAGCCTAGCCATGGCGATAATTCGACCCTCGTGCAACAGATTGGCTAAAGGAAGAAGTTTAGCCGGAATTCTCAAAGATTTGGTGCAGAACACATAGGCAGAAAGCCAATACAGTAGAAACGCGACATGCTCAGCATCGGAGACTTCACCATTCTCGACATAATGATCTTTAATAAACTTACTGAAAGCAATGTTGTCTGTCGGAATGGCGATAGGATCAGTGGGAGCAGCAGAAGAATGATAATCGTCACCCACCACCCAAAGGCCAGTGATGGCAGCAACATCGAGAAGAGTAGGAGAAAGCATCCCAAAGGGGACATGAAAGCTATTGGTGGACCGCTCCCAAAAGAAAAGAGAACTCAGAAGCATGGCAGGGTTGTAAGTAATCGGCGACCTCGACAACTGAATGAGGTCGAAAACGCCAGTCACTTTCCAATGCCCAGACTTACTGGCCTCCACCCTGTTGAGCCATCTCAGATAGGCTCCTTCACCAGCAGATGGGTTAGGAGGCGCAGACCTGAAAGCCCTTTTGGGATCTTTCAGAAAAGGGAAGCGGTAAGAAGGTTGGAATGCAAGAATGAGCTCATCCCCACGAATGCTGGGGTGAAAATGCTCGTAGTCCTCAGGGAGACTGTTAGGCTTGCCCTTCTTCGCCTTCTTCAAAGGGCCCAAAATGGCACGTAAATTGCCATTCACAGAAATAGGAATAAATACCTGGGATTTCCAGATAGCCCGTTTCTCCACGTCATACGGCGGATCTGGAATGGGAGTGCGCTTGGCTTCATTCATCTCACAAGCAGCAGCCAAAGGGATGACATTGTCAGAACCAGAACCAGAAGCCATGGAAATGTTCAGAGAATACACCGGGAAAACAGAAACCAAACGATGGAAGGCGGTCACAAGCAAAATCAGGCAAAAGTTTGAGTGTTCAAAAGCTTGAGGATTTGAAAGCGTGAGTGATTGAAAGAACGGTAAAGCTTGAAGAAGGCCAACAATGGCGTATTTATAGGCAAGCGAATAGTCGGACGTGAAGCTGCATTACAGGGTGATGCATAAAATTTTTGAAATCCAACGGTTATTTTATTATATAACCGCAAACCCTAATGAAAAGGCTAGGAAAAGGCCATGATTACTCTAAAGTAGAGACGGCACACGGCAGACGAGGTCAGACGCTAAAGCCTCTGATTGGAGCAAAAGTCAAACGATTGGATCTCTGATGGGACTTGAAATCAGAAAAGGAAAAGTCGCGAACAGCCGTCAAGCTCCGTCGAAATGCACGGGCGAAAAATGCTTGATCTCTCCAAGGACTGGTAGTCGAGAATCAACATTTTTGGGGGGCATCTGTTGGCCCAATATTTTGGCCCAAGAAAGAAAAACGCATTCAGCCCAAAACTCTCGAGGAAGTCGAATTCTGACTAAAGAAAGGAAGAGGAAGTTGCACCAAGTTAATGGGGCGGCAAAACTCGACAACAACAATTACTGCTAAACACAGGCACATGTAACACGTGCCACACTGACCAAGTCAAATTCCCCCCACGATGGTCGAAAACATGGCCAGGAAACGGTTGGAGCAGTTGAAGCACACGATCTCCACCACCATGCGCAGAACTTCCGGAGCAAGCATCAGATCGTGGGAGAAACCAGACCCACTAACACGCAGAACACGAAACTCTATAAATAGGAGAATCCAATTCAGAAAGAAGGTTCCCAACTCAAACTCTGAAAAATTCACCAGAAAGCTCTAATGTCCGCATCAATGAGACTCAAGGAGCAAAACGTGATGATGAAGGAGTACGTTGCAGAACCAACACTTTAGTTTCCCCGCATTTCAGTTTGTTGATTTCCAGTTCTTCTGTGCAGTTTGTTTGTCGAAATCTGCAGTTCATGTAATTTTCATGTTATTTTAGTTTGTTTGACTGTTTTGTAATCGACTCGTATTCAATAAATTCCAGTTTCATCTGAGCTGCTTGTTATTGTCGAAAACACATTCATGTACACACAACACTTTGGCAAAGCGTTTTCTCAAAAGGACCCTGAAATCTAAACTTCCTTTAGTCGAACTAAGAGGATATTTGTTTACCAAAAATCCGTGTAAACAGCGTGTTAGTGGGTCTGGTTTCTCCCACGATCTGATGCTTGCTCCGGAAGTTCTGCGCATGGTGGTGGAGATCGTGTGCTTCAACTGCTCCAACCGTTTCCTGGCCATGTTTTCGACCATCGTGGGGGAATTTGACTTGGTCAGTGTGGCACGTGTTACATGTGCCTGTGTTTAGCAGTAATTGTTGTTGTCGAGTTTTGCCGCCCCATTAACTTGGTGCAACTTCCTCTTCCTTTCTTTAGTCAGAATTCGACTTCCTCGAGAGTTTTGGGCTGAATGCGTTTTTCTTTCTTGGGCCAAAATATTGGGCCAACACCAATGTTATTAATAGCATTCAAATATATAGTACTAGTTTAAAAACCAGCTGAAGTTTTACCTGTTGGTCGTGATTCAGCTACAAACACCATAATGAAAAGAAATGATAAAATGATAAGAGCAACACTGATGTTTGTAGACTTCACCATTCTTTCCCTTCCAAATTCTTTCTTCAACTATTTGTTTATTGAGTTGTGTTTTTCAGATATTGGGGCTTTAGTTTATATAGGTGAAACGATATGCAAGGAAACAACGAGTGTTCACTTTTCAACTTATGTCGTTGGTTTCAAAGAAGAAAAGCAGGCTATAGGCAGCTTATGATATTAGATATAGTTTTGGAATTGGATATATTACGAGGTATGTTTGTTGTTATTGATTTAAGCTAATCATTCTACACTAATTTATTTCTTGAGTGGGATAAAAATTTCAGCTTATTGTTGAGTTAGGCTAGGAGAAATGATTCTTTATTAGTATCTAATGCTCAAACACAAAACAGAAAACACATAAATATTACTTGTTTTGCGGTATTATTTACTTTTTAGTTTAACTTAAAGTTTTTTTATCAGCTTAAAAGTTTTTTTAAAATATAATAAATGAACTTATTTCAGTAGTTTAAAAGACTACTTGAGTCAACAGCCCTCAATTCAAGTTGAAATTAATCAACATGAAAACGGGGTCAGGAGATTTTGGCATTGTTAAGAACTCTTGCATTCGAACAAGATTTGATGGAGCGAATTTCCAATGATTTTGTGCTAGTGAAGGAAATTAAAGAGATCATCTCAAGCCTAGGTTACAAGGAGTTAAGCGAATAAAAGGAAGGGTCTGATGAAAGTAGAAGAGAATAACTTAGCTCAGTTGTGTTTGGGTCAAAGTTGGTTAAAATTGGATCTGGTTAGAATTAGATCTGGTAAATGTGAGTTTGACTGACGTGATTTATGTTTGGATATATTTATTCAAGAATTAATTTCTTTTAAAAGAATTTCGTTTGAATAACTTTGGTTAGAATTAATTTTAATTATGTAATGACTAAAATGAGTATGAATATTTTAATCATCATTTTTTTAACTTTACATTAGTATGAAGTCCAAGTTTCCATTCTTGTTTTTATCTTTTGATTGTCACTTTTTGTTTCAAGGCTTCTCAATGCCTCATTGTCATGACTTAGGAAATTTTTATGCATTTTTTTATTAAATGAAGTATTTTTTTGTTCTTCAATCTTCTTCTTAAGTTAACTCGAATTTCATGTAACATAGGCTTATGTTCTTTCAAATGTCTGTTATTAATCAACAAAACCCGAGAACATGAATAAGCATTATTTGGATTCACTTTGTTTATTTGAGAAGGTCATTCCCACTCGGTGACCATTTTACATGTGTTCGAGATTTTTTATCTATTAGTAGGTTTATATTCTTTCAAATGTCTGTCATTAATCGACAAAACTCGAGAACATGAATAAGCATTATTTGAATTCATTTTATTTATTTGAGAAAGTCCATCCCACTCAGTGACTATATTACATGTGTTTGAGATTTTTTATTTATTACTCCCTTTGTCCCCTATTTTAGTCTTATAAAAAGGACGAAGAGAGTAGTAAAATGACTTTCCAAACTAAGTCACCAACCATAAAGGACTTTGACTGAACGTTTTTATCATAGGTCATACAAATTCTTTCCTTTCGCTGAATAATCTTTTTTTTTTTTTTTTGAAATATCCTTTCGCTGAATAATCGTATCTAAAGCAACGACCATTTCTTCGTCGATGTTCAATAACTCATTGAACATCATATTCTAATGGTCGTTAAGAGGAATTTCATATTGACTTTGCAACCTCACTTGTTACAAAATAATTTCAACTGTAGCCATACTAACATGCATCAAAGCTAATCGAAAAGGTGCAGTTCCAGTTGTTTCCTTAGGTGGATTTCTATAAGAACAAAGAACTTGATTCAAGGTCTCATGCCAACTTATTGATTTTCGACCTATATGATTATTTGTCAAACTTATGATATTTTGCAACCTCAACTTGGCCATTTGCTTGAGCAATAAATTCTTTCGCCGCATCCACATCCATGATATTGAAGTACTTTTACCTGGTTTTAGTATCAGGATGCAGTGTCCCAAATGCTATGAGAACGTAATATAGTCGACAGCAAATATGAAAGAAATTTTACTTCATTCGTTTCATAAATTCAAACATATTACATTTGATTGAGATAGGATCCATTGACATACTTCATAAAAGGATGAAATTGGACAATATGATTATGGAGAAAAGTTCGTTCCTCCTTATTGTACATTTATTCCATTGGACTTGTATCTTCTTTTTTTTGTCAAATATTGGACTTATATCTAAGTTGGACCATTAATTGGCACTGATTGATTACACTTTACCATCCACACACACCCATTGACCCACAAAGATGCCATTGCAGTTGATGTTCGGATTGAGCTCAAGGAACTTGCTCTGTTCTAGAGTGAACGTTTGAATGATGGTAAAACAAGTTTCAGCTTCTTGCACCCCATGAATTGAAGTACATGTTGGTTGCACAACTGCAAAATTTATATATAATGTTAGATAATCATTCATTATTACTAATTACTATGATAATTTTCCTAGTGTAACCAAAAAAATTACAATGATCGAATTTAGAGTTATATAACCTATATAGTCTTAAATCATACGACCCTAATCAAGAACTACATATACATTTCTTCTAGATTGTTTAGATGAGTCACACCTCCGATACCGAGTGTGAATAAATCATGTTTGTTATCATGACTATTGCCCACTAATAAAGAAGAATATACTAAATGTCATAAACTAATGTTATTAATAGCATTCAAAATATATATTGCTGGTTTAAAAACCAGCTGTAGATTTACCTGTTGGTGTTGGTCGAGTTTCAGCTACAAACATCATAATGAAAAGAAATGATAAAATAACAAGAGCAATGCTGATGTTAGAAGACTTGACCATTCTTCCCCTTCCAATCTTTTTTTGAATTATTTGTTTATTGAGTTGTGTCTTTTAGACATTGAGGGTTTAGATTATATAGGAGAACAAATATGCATGGAAACAATAAGGCCTAAGTTATGTCATTGGATCCTAAGAAAGCCGGCTATAGGAAGCTTATAATATTAGATGTATCTTTGGCATTGGATATATTACGAGGTATGTTTGTTATTATTGATTTAAGCTCATCAATCTCCTTTAATTTATAATACTTTTGAAAATAGAAATATGAATACATTCTTTGAAGCAAATTATAATATTGTTTACAAGCTCAGACAAAGGAAATAATTTATAATAGCATCAGTATTGATTCTAGCTTGTTACAGTAAGAATCTTTTGAAGCAGTCCTAGTTATCCATAAGAGGGCACTCTAGCACTTCCAGATCATCTTGGTATCCAGAAGTTGGCTCCTAAAGTGAGGAGCGCCCTTCAGATCCCAAATGCAAATACAGTTTTTCAAGTGGCCATTGAAGAAAACGATTCATTTACAAAAGGGGAAGAGTGAGGGTTGAAACTTCACTCGTGAATAAAGAGCAGGAGCAAATATCCCACCAACAAAATGACAACCAAACAGTCTGCAATGCCTACACTACTCAGAAATTTGCATGTATAAATTAAATATGCAAAACTTCGATGTGTTTTTTGCCAAACAATGAACAAATAGACAATGAACCATTTTGATCACTAGCTACAAAAGAAAATGTTGCTGTACCTGGGTACAAGGTGACCACAGAAACATTTAAGGAATCTTAATCCATGTATTCATTTCCAGACTGATTATTGCAACTGCCATTGTCCTTGAAGTCCTTCTCAATCATTGAATCGTAATAGAAACTCCATACTGAGATGCAGTTTTCACGACCTATATTGAACAATCAAACTTGTTAATGGAAACCAGTAAAACTTGTACCACAAAGTATATACTGTTTCTAAGAACTTCCTGAAATCTCTAGTTTAAAGATAAAATAAAATTAGATCACAGCTATTAAACTTGTGCAATGCGGATGCCAATACTGAACATAAGAAATGATGAAATAAAACAAACTACAGAAAACCCCTAAAATAATATCTGCACATGAAGATCAAAGATACCACTTAAACACAATTCTTCATTGCTATCATCTGGAACTACAAATCTTCGGTGTCCTGACGATGAGACCCCATAGGAAAGAAATGGATGGAAAGAGAAGCAGTTAACTGTGTCTGCACAAGCAAAGAACAAAAGAAAGCTTATTTACAGTTACACTTACAAAAATGAAAATTATTAAAGAGAAAATATAATGCCAACTAGCTGATCACTGACCCATGTTCATATATTGCAAAAAATTAAATTCATATTTATGGAAGGAGAACTTCATGAAAAAAGGATCTCGCCCTTCCCTCTTCTAATGTCTGTCCAATATGTAAAGACTTGAAGAGTGCGTAGTAAACATAAACAAGTGTCGAAAATTCTCACTTCTTTACATAGCGTTGGACTAACATTTAGCATATGATTTGAAAAACATTGAAGAGAAAAAGGCCGAAGAATGTAGGATACAATTGCAAAGGTCAGGAAATGGTCCATGGAATTAGAATACATGCGCTAAGCACAGAAATTGACTTATGCAATTAAATTACCATAGAAATCTCATTTGACATAAAATTCATTTACTTTCCATAATGTCAGCTATAGATGTATGTGTCCGTACACTGTCCAAACATGAGGCTAAAAAAATCCAAGCGTACTAAGGAAGAAAGTAGGAATTTGGAATTCAAACTAGAGGCATACTGAAGAATAACTCAAAAAAATGAGGATATTATCAAAATGGTGGGACATGCTAAGTTGGAAGAAACCACAATGGATACGCAATTGAGATGGTTTCAGAGATATGAATCCATCACTATAGAAGTTTAGATAGTTTGACTAATGACTAGACTAATGACTATGGCATATGACCAGTAGTGGAAAGACGAAGCAACTAGCAAGACATAATTTAAAGTATTAAAGAAAATACATACAATGCAGATGTTCTAAATAAGGCAGAATACTTTAAGAACATATAGGACTGATAAGGGTGACAAATTCAAAAAAAAAAAGAGAGAGATGAGATCAAAGCAAAGATTGAGATAATATAACACCAGCATCTTTTAAGAGTACAGGACTCGAGTACCTAAAGCAGCCTCAAAACTTGACACCCACTGCCCTGTTTGAAGATCATATATATGTACTAAACCATCCTGCAGAAAAATGCAAAAAAAAATAATTATTTACAAACATAAACTGAGTATTAATTGGACATCATTGACATTGCTAGACAATAGGAATGACCAAGGAGGATTATACCTGGCCACCTGTAGCAAGATGTTGTCCAGAAGGGTCAATATCAAACAGAATCCGCTGGTTGGTGTTTTCTGCTGATCGGTATAACCTAGTAACAAGGTGCGTAATGCAATCATCTCAGCTTTGGTCATGTTTACTTATTGAATAGATGGTACAAGAATGCCTTTAAAAAGTATATAAATCAAGGGAAACAACATAGTTGGAGCAAGTCAAGTATCCCTACGGATGAAATTTTTTGTACGAAACATACGATAGAAAACATCAACTTTCAGTAGTTGGTAATTAATAAAGAATTTAGCTTTGAATACACAGTCTCCAAAAGTATTTAGGCATTTTTTACATGCATATAATGTGCTCCTTCTGACTGTTAAAAAATGGAAAGTCTATATAGCAATTTCAATAAGGAAATTCAATTCTTTATTTACATGGAGTAGGTTGTACTTTTGTCATTATCTTGAAAAATAACTTTGAATCAGTTGTGTTTATTAGAAACTATACTTCACATTTATAATTTATCTATCAATACACAAAATATTCGCACAAAAAACCAGAGTCAAATGAAGCAAGAGAATAGTACTTGTAGACACAATCAACAGCCTTCCGGACATCCCAGCAGAGTATATGAGGGTCCTTTAAGAAATTTCAATGTTAAAGGTTGGTTAATATCATATATGATGCATAACAATGTTACAATGCAGCCATATTAAAAGAAGAGAGGGGGGAGGGCATAGAGCTGTTCATGATGTAAATATAAAGAATGAAATGTGTAAGTCTTACCTTCCGGCCTCCAGTATATAAATAATTTCCATCTCTCGAAAATTGCACCTGAAGGAGGGGAACTTTAGGCTCTCTTACACTATTTTATCATGAGAATCAATTTTGCAAATTACAAGCAAACCTAACTTACATGTGTAATCCCACCCTCTTGACCATGCAAAAGGTACAAGAGCTCCATGTTATCTTCCCTATAAATAGCAGCAGTTTGACTGTAAGATCCCAGAGCTAGCATCCCAGTATGAGAAGGAGAAAAAGCCAGTGCCGATATAACACCTGCAGTAATATAGACTGAATTATATGTATCTGTTTGTGTCAGTTTTCTAATACATATTTTACAGCCATTACCGCCCCCCCCCCCAAAAAACGACTCAGTAGCCCCAATTAGAAAATAATACCTGTTTGGCCTTCTTTTTTATCTTTTACTGTAGAATGCAATTCAAAGTCTCTACCAGGGCGATGTAAATCAAAAATCCTAATACATTTGTTGTATCCAGCAAATATCCTACAAGATAAAGCAAGGGTTTAAGGTTCTTCCCCATCCATTAAAAACTTTCACAATTTAAGTCATCAAAGTAAACCAAATTATACCGCATTGTAAAAAAACAAGGAAGAATCAGATGTTGACTCATACAATCACAGAAAGCAATCACAAGAATTTCTCCCAGGCATGATATATCCTCCAAAATTTTAACATTGTCAGCTAACTTGAATGAGGAATATTTGTTTTCCAATATGAGTTTGAAAGTAATAACCCAGGGGATGATAGTATAGTATATCTAAATGTCATAAAGAAAGTTTATGAAATCTTTAAGGAAAAATAAGCTTGGGACTTGTGAGCATGAAACACAAGTTATCACTGAAACATTGCATTATGTAGTACGAATATGCCAACTACTGGTCTTGCTTGGGACTTGTGAGCATGAAACACAAGTTATCATTGAAACATTGCATTATGTAGTATGAATATGCCAACTTCTGGTCTTGCTTACCTACTCCCCGCAGGATTAAAAGCAATTGAAAAAGCAGTAGTAATTTCATCCATAGCATCATATGCCCGATAAGTGCAACGTAACTGCAAGTTTCATTGGAAGCAAAAGTTAGCAACCGTAACAGCAGTACGTAAACTACAATGCGTCATCAAAGCTGCTGATAACATTAGAACTCAGGAGTAACATTCAACTTTAGTTTTCCAAAGGACAAACACTTCAAGAGAGAAGCTATACCCCTGTTCAACCTATGCTCTATCACATCGATATACTTCCTTTCAAATTTTGTAACAAAGACCATTTGAATGCCAAACTTGGCTACTTTTTTAAAGCCTCATACACAAAGCTGAAGTTGGTTGTTTCGAATTTACCTTTTTCTTTGCGTCAAAAAATTTAAGCACTAGACCGAAAGGTGTAAAAAACAAGATTACCTGGCCTGACGTTGCATCCCATAAATGTATCGGATGGTCGCGAGTAGTCGTCGCGAAAACATTGGTCACCGGATCTGAAACATTCATTAACACAAACTAACACATCATCATCCGTCATCAAAGTACATTTCCTAATACAGCACTTTTCAGATAAAAGAAAAACACCTGCGGCGGACATGTAAGGATACCAGCAGAAGTCATGTATAGCCTCTCCTTCTCTCATTACAAGACTCACATCAAAGGAATCTGCAGCAGCACGTAAGAATTCGTAAACGGACAAAAAGAAAGAATCTCAACGAACACACATTGCCTATACAGGATTTTTCATCTAACTAACTGCTAACAAACTTGCTCAAGCATACAATCGCAGAAATCAAATACAACAACAACAACAAAAGCCATATCGCACTAAGTGAGGTCGGCTATCTGGATCATACTACGCCAAAATTATGAGGGAATCGCAGTAATCAAATGAATTAACTAATTTATCTAACTGTCATAACTGATTAACTGCATTTGCATTTTGATTATAATCTAACATCCAAACTCCTCTACGCTAAAATTAGCATATCATCAAATCTTGAATTGGAAGTTGCATGCAAATGCAGCAAAGAAGCTAGTTGCGGCGAGCTTACCGTCGTCGCCGGAAGAAGCAATAGGAGTGTCACTTTCGCTACACGGTCTGCAAAAAAGTGCAAAGCAAAGTGAATTAACTGATTAGATAGTGGAAATGGAATTGGAATTGGAATGAGGAGGAGGAGGAGGAGGAGGAGGAGGTTTACAGAGTGAAGAGGCGGAGAGTGTTGTCATCGGAAGAGGAGAGGAAACCGGAGCCATCGGGGGACCTGAAAGAAACGACGGAGATGGTGAAGAGTTTGAAGAAGAAGATGAGAGTGAATGAGAGTGAGTAATGTACCATTTAACGGCTTTGAGGAAATTGTTAGGGTTCGTCGGAGTGGTGAACTGGCGGTGGAAGTGGTAGGTTCGATGAGGAGGAACATCGAACCGGAGCACGGGGAGGGAGTACTCTTCGTTGGGGTTGGTGGCTGCGATGGATTCAACTGCCTCTTCTTCTTCTCCCATGGTCACTACACGCTTCTGCTGCTGAACTGGACACTATTGCTTGCTTATTTATTGAGTGTGTAAGCGCCAAAACTCGCTTTTTTGCTTGGAAATTTTCTTTTTCTTTTTTCTTATGGTGATTTTCCTTTTAAATAACTATGACTATGATAAGAAATTCTAATCTTTTTTTTTTCTTGTTGTGAGGGATGTTCATACGCTCATGGCTCTTTGGATTTGCCTCTCATTATTGGGATGATTTCTTAGCAGAGATTATGATCATAAAGCTGAGCTTGTCACTTTATTAGCAGAGAGGGTTCAGAAAGATTCAGGATGAGTCTAGGGTGCGTCTATTCTAAGGTTGTAGATCTCCATCGTAATGGTAGTTTAGTGGTTTAGTGCAATTCCTATCATTGTGCTTCTTCATCTAAAATTATGAGGTTTTATTGATTCATGCATCTAAAAGTTGTAATACAGTAGCAGATAAATTGGTTAGGTTTGACTCATAAATAACATAGAGAATTTGTGTTTTGAGAGACTCTCTCCCGTTGTGTTTACTATTCTCGCTTCTGATAAGAGAGTTAGTTAACGACTTATACTTTTTTCATTTTCTTGTATTTATTTTCTTTTGAACATAAAATATATGAATTTAATTAGTTTACACAATATACGTTATAACCTAGTTTGCTCTAAACCACTTTAACATTTAATTACAAAAAAAATAACAATTTGTTCATCACCATAACACTAGGTATTTTAGAAATGCTAAGCCTATGAGAGTACTCGAGGTGTCAACATTTGATTTCAACTTCAATGAAGATTATTTAAGGTTGTGGTAGTTATGTTAACTGTTAACTCACTTCACCAAAGCTAATCTCCTTACCAGCTAGGTATGATTGTTTGCCAATAGTAAGCCCATTCTTTTTTGAGACAAGCATTGAACTGTTAGGTTACTATCTGAACGTTATCAAAGACCATCTGTGGGAGGTCATAGTAATGGTGGAAGGTGAGTCTAGAGAAAGAAGAGGAGGAGAGAAGGCAGGTAGAGGAGGTGAGTAGTGTTAGAGGTAAGAGAAATGGTAGATTTGAAAAAGATTTTAGACTCTAAAAATATTTTAAAAGAGAAAATAAAAACTCTACCTAAATGATAGATCGTACATAAGAGAACATAGAAACACTTCTAAAATGGTAGGAAAGCTTGGTTTGGGAGGAATTGTCTCATTTGGGAGAGAAGAAGGCTAGTTGGTGTTCTTTTCTCTCCTAGAACTTCAGACGTTTACATCTCAATAAATCAAGACACTCATATGTGTGTCAAAATGATTTGAATTGTAATTTTTAATATATATGTAAAATACAAATACATATATAAATGTAATTATTACTACGATGAATATCATATTAAAATTATTAAGTACGATTCTATTTGCATACAATTTTTCCTCATTTTGCATATATTAATTTCTTCTGTAAAAGAAAAACAAAAATACAAAACTCACAATACTGTTATGAATATTTGGATGCCCATCAGAGTTAGGAGTCCATGGGCCAGACCCACATGTATACTTGTTCAATACTCTAAACCTAATAGTATAAATACAAGGGAGTCTGCACCTAGCAGAGCATCCTCATCACATTATTCTATATCTCTTGTTCCTCTATTCTCCTCTCTTATTTACTTGCTTACTCTTTATTCATAACACGTTATCAGCACGATAGTCTCTCCATAATTCCTAAGTGAAAGACCAGAGTAAGTACCACATCCATGTGGAAGGTTATAATTTTTTATTTTTTTTTTCTTCTTTCTTCTTCTCCTTCTTCTTCGAATTATTTATCTATGAGCCCATAAGTACCATAGTAATAAGCATGAGTCCTGAAGATTCATAGTCTTACAGTCCATAAGCACTGTAATTGAATTATTTTGCATGAATCAGGAAGATTCATAGCCTTACAGTCCAGAAGTACTATAATTGAATTAATTGAATTATTTTGCATGAATCAGGAAGATTCATAGCATTACAGTCCAGAAGCACTGTAATCAAGAATCATGAAGATTCATGGCCTACGTGTCTAGAAGCACATAGTGCAATTTTCAAAATATGAATCCTGAAGATTCATAACCTACGAGTCCAGAAGTACCGTAGTTGATTTTTAAAATATGAATCCGGAAGATTCATAGACTATGAGTACAAAAGAGGTCCACATGTATACTTGTTCAACACTCTAAACCTAATAGTATAAATACAAGGGAGTCCGCACCTAGCAGAGCATCCCCATCAGACTATTTCTCTATCTCTCATACATCTCTTCTCCTCTCTTTACACACTTGTGTATTCTTTATTCATAACACGTATTCACTTAGATCAACGCATGGTTAAATGTCCCTGAAGGACATCCAATGACATATATGGTATTATTTCATGAAATGAAACTTTTGTGGTGGCTCTCTAGAAGAAGCCTATGAAATTTCAAAGCAATATCTTAAAATGGATCACTGACCCTCTTGAAAAGATCTATTGATCAATAATCTTATATTTTCTTTTGAAGAAACAACCCCAGATGCGGTTGCAATCCTAAAAATGGTATTTGAATTAATGGTTGATGTGACCATGATAATGACTCCTCATATCGAAAGTCTTCTTGACACAATGTGGTGGTCAGACAACATGTCCTATTGACACGGTGATGAAGCAAATTGCAGTGCAATTGCTAATAGCTTGCTGAGGGGGAGCATAATAATGTGTTTGTGACTCACACTTAGGGGGAGAATGTTGAGAATTAAAGTGTGAGTTACAGTCTCACATTGGCGCATGATCTCATGCTTTCTACTCCCCTTATCGCCCCCTAAATTGATATCAAAGTATACAAATATAAAGAGCATATATAAACATTGTTGCTAGATATTGCTTGGATCGGTAGTAATCCAGAGATGTCAAACCTATTGAGTTTTTTCATGCGATGGATATGCGTTAACGGAAATTATGAGATGCAATACTCATCTTGTGACACAACTGCCATGTACACAAATTCCTTATTAATTTGAAAGTCTTGAAGGACTTTATTTACATCTAATTGATGTAACGATAAACTATGGGTTGAAAATATCAAAATCCTTAAAGGATTTAAAACGTCAGGAAATTTTACTTCAAACATTGAAGTATTATTTTGAATGATAAAGTTCTATATATGAAACAAATTGAATGTGATTGGCATGCATGACCGGTTGGACCATCCCGAGTCTTATGATGCGAAAGTATATGAATTCATATGAGCACTCATCGAAGAACCTGAAGATTCTTCAATATAATGAATTCTTATATCTTGTTCTCATGACCAATTAATAATTGGTAAAATATATGGGTTTGAATCCCGCATACTCTTGAGTATATTAGATGCGATACATGTGCACGTATTCACTCTTTTTATGAGTCATTTAAGTATTTCATAAATTTATCGATGCATCGACTAAATGACCAAATATATGTCATCAACTCTCAATATTGATAGAGTGAAAATTCCAACCTTGATCAAGTTGGTAAATGACATGATTTTGAATATCTAGTTGCACATGTTCGTATTCAAATGATCTAGCTGATTTGTTTAATTAAACGCCTCATATTTATGGCTAGATAATTACATATGAGAACAAATAGCCTTATTTATGGACATGTGATTTTGCAATTAGCAGCATTGACACGCATCAAGCCAACAATTCATTAGAATTCTCCCCATTGTAATTGGTTCATGGTCAGGAACCTAATATCTCTCAACTAAGAATTCTCAATGAGCGTTATATATTTTCAATTGCTCCACCACAACGCACTAAGGTGATACCACAAGGAAAACTGAGATTATGTAATCAATTTGAGCCATTACCGATAGATATTTCATATCTTACTTGTTGTTTCTCAGCATTAGGGGGAGATGAAATTAAGCAGCTCTGAAAATTTGTAAAGAATGCATATGTATACTCGCACTATGAACCAGAAGTTCAAAAGATGCATTCTCTGACCTAAAAGGAATTATTAAATTCCTTATATGCTGCAAATACCCTTCTCTAACTTGATATCCTAGTTGGAAAATTTGTCATTATTATTAGGTTAAGGCATGCCTAAAACTTGGTTCAAAAATATATATCCTAGAGAAGGATGATGGTCTTGTTGAGGAGGCAAACTATCTTGAAAAGTGTAGAGACTACAAAAATGTTTATTCCTCCTGAAGAGGTTCAGATACCTGTAATTATTTATTTAAGAGATCTCATATGATTATGTCTCTACAAGTTAACACAAGGAACCAAGAACATGAAGAATTGTCGACATGGTGAAGTAGCGCTCAATATTAGAAATATGTGCGAGAATCTTGAACCCGAAAATGAATGGGTGTGATTGGCCATAAATAGAAAGAAGCAATTCATTTGCTGAATTTAAGGGTCTTTGGACCTCATATCTATACCCTAAAGGTATAAAGACGATAAGGCTTAAAGAGTCTTTGTAGTAAAGTGAAATAATGTTGTCATATTTAAGTCAAACAAGTGACAATCGTGGTGGATACTTGGAGTTACAACTTATTGGTATGGCTCACTTGAGATTGATATCTCTATAAAACTCCTTGAAGATTGTAAGATGCCTAAAGCACACAATTCATGTTCTCAACAATGAACAAATTACTAGATTGAGGCAATCTAGATGATTATTTTCTTAAGGACGGTCACAAAAATGACCCAACAAACTCATGCATATTTATGATGAGATATGAGATTGTTTATGTCATAATTAATGTTTATGACAATGATTTATTGAGACTCTAGAAGAGCTCACAAAAGTTGTAGATTTGCTAAAGAAAGAATTTGAGATAAAAGAGTTGAGAATGAAACTTTTGTCTAGCCTTATCAATTGAGTATCTAAAGGATGATGTATTTATTTACCAAAGGACTTATATTGCAAAGGTACTAAAAGGATTCTATATGGACAAATCATGTCCACTGTGTATTCTATTGATTGTAAGGTCATTTAATGTAAATAAAGACCCTTTTAGACCTTGAGAAAAGAATGAAGAATTACTTGGTCTTGAAGTACCATATCTTAGTGCTATCAGAGCATTAATGTATCTTGCTAGTCATACTCGACTTGATATATCATTTGCTATTAACTTATTAGCAAGATATAGTTCTTCACCTACACGAAGACATTGAAATGGAATAAAACAAGTCTTTCGTTATCTTAAAGGCACAATGGATATGAGTTTATTTTTCCCCTTTGTGTCCAAGCTTGATCTAATTGGTTATGCAGATGCTGGATATTTGTCTGAATATCTCAAACAGGTTACTTGTTTACATGTGGAGGAACAACCATTTCATGGAGATCTGTGAAAGAAACTATGATAGCCACCTCAGCTAACCTTGCAGGAATATTAGCATTACATGAGGCAAGACGAGAATACGTTTGGCTGAGATTCGTGATTCAATGCGTACTTGATATTGGTGATTTGTCCTCTAGAAAGACGCCGCCAACAACTATATATGAAGATAATACTCCATGCACCGCTCATTCAAAAGAAGGATACATCAAGGGAGATGAGACAAAACAAATATCACTGAAGTTCTTCTTCACTCATGATCTACAAAAGAAAGGTGACATAGACATCCAACAAATTTATTCAAGTGATAATTTAGCAGACTTATTTACGAAGGCTCTTCAAACTACAACATTTGAAAAGCTTGTGCAGAATATGTGAGTTCGTCGGCTCAAAGATCTCAATTGAAATGCATTGTACTCTTTTTTCCTTAACCGTGTTTTTTTTCCCATTGGGTTTTTCATGGTAGGGTTTTTAATGAGGCAATGGATAAAGACGAACTATAAAATGATGTACTCTTTTTCCTTCACTAGATTTTTATCCCACACTGGGTTTTTCCTAGTAAGGTTTTAATGAGGCACATTCTTAAGGGATGGTCATCCAAGGGGGAGTGTTATGAATATTTGGATGTCCATCAGAGTTAGGAGTTCATGGGCCAGACCCACATGTATACTTGTTCAATACTCTAAACCTAATAGTATAAATACAAGGGAGTCTGCACCTAGCAGAGCATCCTCATCACATTATTCTATATCTCTTGTTCCTCTATTCTCCTCTCTTATTTACTTGCTTACTCTTTATTCATAACAAATACCACTTATTTATCTATTGTTTTAATAATAGTAATGAGAGATAGCAACACACTTTTTTAAACACACCCTTTAATACACTCAAATGCAGTTGATAAGATTTTAAAAAAGACAATAATTTCTTTAGAAAAGAGAAAAATAAATTAACTTTTTAAAATATAAACCAATCACAAAAAATGTGTTGCTAGTGTCTAGTGTAAGTTGTAATTAACTAATTATAGTATCGATTTTGTCGTGCAAATAATAGTCCATTCAAAAACTTCTAATTTTTTTTTTATAAGCACAACTTCTGAATGGATTTGGATTCTGTAACATGTGACATTACCATTTTAAGAGTGAAAGGACACTGCAGACAGTTCATTGGAGGAAATATGAAAGCTAGTTGCCGATTTCCTACAAGGTATTAGGAGCCATCAAACTATGTACCATAAAAAAAGGAGCTATCAAACTAAGGATCCAAATCACTTTGAAATCTAAAGGAAATTAATGGCCATTTTATTGTTACTATTTCTGCATCAAATTGAACTGCAAGAAGTAGATTTTGTCCTCAAATCAATACCACAAGTCCAAATGCAGGTGTTTCTTCAAATGAAGACATGGGATTAATTAAATCAGTGCTATGAGATTCTCAAATATGAATCATTTTTGTAACTTGAATACAACGGAAGATCAAGAGCTCTCTCGGCAACTCTGCGGTCTTCATGAATCTTAGCTATCAGGCTTTCAAGGGTAGGAAAATTGGCCTGTCATGCACAGTGCTCAATTTTAGTGAAACATCAAAAGAAGATGGAGAACAAGAAAATCACAAAGAAGAAAAATTGTAGGAACAATATTTATTCAGCTATACCTCGGCCCGTATGTAACCAACTATAACAAGCCGCAGTTCTTCCCCATAGAAATCCTCATCGAAATCATGAAGTAACCATGGTTCCTACATTAAATAAAATAAGATTGTATGAAATCCCAGACGCAAATAGTAATTATAGGTGGAGGTTTATAATAAAAAACTTACTATAGCCTTTTCTTTGTTCTTGAAATATGGATTCCAACCAATGCTCATCACCATTTTAAAAATACCTCTCCCTGATAATCCAGCCCAACCAAAATAAACTCCTGTAGGATGATCTGCAAGGAGTTCTGAGTAGCCCTCTGTTGACAAATTAGCTGGAAGAAAATAGTGCACCAAATACCATTAATATAATAATAAGTCTAAAACTGTTCGAGATAGTATAATCCTAACCTATACAGGTGCAAATTGCAAAATCAGGATCTAAAGCTTATAACACAAGCAGCCACAAAATAGAACTGCTATAACCTCAGCATCATTTTGAACCAACCATCTTTCACTTAGCTACTTTTCAGCTTCATGTCATACAGCACAAGCAATAAGTGGAAACAAACCTGTTGGGACCCCGAGTACCTTCGAGCCACGTCCAAATCCCTTGATGACAGGACCACCAATATACCAAGGATCCGTGGGCAAAGTTCCCTCAACCCCTGCAATAATTTAGAATACTAAAGCAAATGAAAATGATATACCAATAAAAGAAACAGAATATACACGAAAAGTACTATTTTAAGGTATTTGGGGTTACAATCTTCAAATGGAGGTAGACCCCAGTTTTCGAGTTGCAAATCAAGCAACGAATTGATGACCACGTCTGCTGCGGTAAATAGATGCGACTGCTTTGGAATTGATGGTACAGCAATCACTTCCATTTCAGCAGTCTTACCTGCAGTAACACCGGGTCTGAAGTAGACAAGTATACATGTTATTAGAGAGAAGATATGGACAGAGTTTAGGATAAAAACCAGAATTTCCTTATAGAAACCTTGCAGGGAATAAGTAAGCAATCTTCGGATATTGTAAATTAAGCTTTCTAAGAAATTGACAACGTAGTATAATAACTACAGACCATAATGGAAGGGGAGGACTTAACAAAAATGTAATCAGAATTGAACAGGGATTATTCTGTCTATCATGCTGAAAGAAAAGATATAAACAACTTGAGAGTGCTAGAAAAATCCTATTAAGTTATGCAAGATTTTACATGAATTCCAAAGCTCCACCAGTTCATAGTATCAAAGGGTAGATTCACAGGGCACAGAAATATAGTTCTATTGCAGAAAGCTGTTACAAGCCAAAACTTAAATCAATCGGCAAGAAAGATGTCACCGAAAGAAAGATTAAATCACAATAACAAAGAGCAAATGGTAGTTATACTTGAGCGCACGTACATAGAAGAATAATATTTAGGAATTTTGTGGAGAGGAAAAAAAATATTATACGTTGATGATTTGGTGTGCGTTGATGATATCATTATAACAGGGAATTTCCTCTACTGCACTTGTCATCCCTGAAATTCTCTGGCTTCGTTCCATACTTTCTGAGCTGAAAGCTGCTATTCCTTCCTCTCCCCTCATCTTTTGTGATAATCTCAGTGCGGTGCATCTTACAGCAAATCCTATTTTGCATTATGTTAGGACCCCATTGCAAGGTATGGGACTTGAGTCCCACATTGGAAGTATGGGATTCTAATGTGGGGTTTATAAGGCCTTGGGCTCTCCAACTACAACAGCTAGCTTTTGTGGTGTGGTTCTCCCAAGGTTCTTATCACATTATCGAAAGAAGCACTTTGTTCGTGAGCGTGTTGCAGCGAAGCAAGTGACTGTGGTTCATATACCAGCTCAATCTCAGGTTGCAGACATATTCACCAAGGCAATTTCCTCCACCTTGTTTCATTTCTTCAAGTCCAAACTCAGTGTCTTGGCTAAGTCTTCCCCTGAGTTTGCGAGTGCATGTAAGGGATAGAGACTAACTCCAAGTTAGTTGTTCATTGTTAGAGTTAGTTGTTCACTGTTAAAATTCTGTTATGGTGCGGTTATGATTGTTAACCATTCTGTTATCATCATGTTTCTCTAACTGTTGTATATAAGGTACCCTATGTTTTGTACCAGTGTAAGGATTCGTTCAATACAATATGAGGTTCAATTCAATCACTATTTCTCTCTGATTCTTTTTCCCTTATTCTCTCAATTTCTGATACCTTTCAATCACTGGTTGATTTATTTCAAAGCCAACCATTTATACTAGCCAACAAAATCCAAACAGAATCACTTAGGGTACATATGTTGAAAGGTTCTCAAGAAATATTCTGCAATCTCATATTTTTTCCATGAAGAGGCAAAAGGAAGAAGGTTATCTTAATATGTTACAAATTTATTGATGGGTAGTCCAATGATTTTGAAAAAATAAAAATCTTTTCGGAGGTGTAGTAAAAAGGCAAATAATAACCCAACACAAAGTGGAACAAATCATAGGCTCCATGCCAAATATCAAGGAAAACTCAGAGAGCCACACGAAACCATAAGTCCACATATCAAACTGAGTCAGGATAGAAGAAGACACTTACAGAGAATCTTCAATGACAAGACAGTTTGAAGGCTCTATGCCTAACCTCCTAGCAGCTTCAATGAATCTGCCATGATAAGGCACAAAATATTTTTTTCAGAAGATAAAGGTCTTATCTATATATTAGGAAACTAACCCTAGTAAGGCCAAACGATAAGTTTTTGTATCTCACATGTCAGGGGAAGGTTTCCCAGTTCTGACTTCATCTCCACCAATTATGACAGCGAAAGAATCTTTCCATCCTGCATGAAAATAAAATATAAGACGAGATAGGCACATTCTTACATTAACACACACAGAGACAATGGAGCACATGCAGTTTAAGGTTCCTGAAACAAACCAACCATCATGAAAGGATATTTTGGCTTCAATGTTTTCCCTTGAAGAATTTGACGCCAAGGCCATCGGAACTGCATGACTCTTCAAATGTTTAATCAACCTATTAGCACCAGGAAGTGCTTTAATATTGCACCACCTAAAATGGGAATCAACCAAAATCCTTAGTGAAAAACTCCCTCAGAAGTCTGAACTCCAAACTCAATTCAATTGACCAACCAAGTAATCGAGTCCACATGGTAAACAAAGGTTCTCAATTGAACAGAGATTTCAAACAATAAACTAATTGCTTCAAAACAAAATGTTCAAGATATTGACTTCATATGGGCTAATAAGTTTCATGATGAGAAGAGGATAGCAGGTGAACCTAGAGTGAACATGACCCTAATTAACGGTGCAGCAGGACATCCTCGCTTGTATCAAATACTCAAAGGTCATGAAAGTGCATTCTTTAACTTTAAAGTGTAGTAATTAAATTAGCAATGTTGCAAACTGAATGTGCATTCTTTAACCTTAAAGTTTAGTAATTAAATCGGAAGGTCGTGACATAATGTATAAGCTAGTCTCAAGCAAATGCAGCCAGAGGGCTTCAACCATCTTCTTCGGACATGTTCCGAAAAAGTAAGCAACATGGTTTTAAATTAAGGTCTGCAACAACGCCAATTTAAAACCTCGGCTAGCAGCTATTAGCATCATACATGACCCCAATTTCAAACACAATTTGCAGCATACATGACTCCAATTTCAAATTTCAATTAACTGAAAAGATAATTAAATTAGGAAGAATTAAGCAACAGAAAATTACTGATCAGCGAACAAGGGTGAAATCTGAGAAAAGAATTCAGCAGTGGAGCAGGTAAGTCCATAATCTTCAATAACAGCAGCAGAAGCTTCAAAGGGTGTCTTCCCCACTATCTTATTCGCTTCTCTCCCATCCCATTCCTTTCCATAGTTTCCCAACAAAACCTTCAAAACGTTTCCCACAATGCCATCTGCAATCAAATCACAATCGCAAGTGTAACTAAACAAGTAGCAGAAAATAAAATAACGCAGGCAGATTTGTTAAATTGAAAATTGATTGACCTGTGTTAAGAAGCGTGCCATCCAAATCAAGGATAACGCATGTAACCAACTTGTTACTCAAGGGATTTGCAATCGACATTTTCTCATTCGTGAACTTGAGTTTAGTTGATTGCAGGATGCAGTGTTTTGCGTTTAGAAGCAGACAACGATCATTGTGCAAACTGCAAAGCCAATCATGAATGGACAAGACAAGACAAGAGTCGGCTCTTATGCTCCTGTTTTTTTGTCAAGGGCTTTGGGTAATGAAAACCACGTGTCATTTTCTCATGCTATATCTTTACTCACCGTTCATGTGATTTCTATCCAACGGCCTATCGTTCTTCTCTCTTATTTCAATCCAACATTTATTAGTGTTCACTTTCAAAATATCTGTTCTGTTCAAAAAGATAAAAAAAAATGCAATTAATATTGTTTTTTTTTTACTATTCAAAAAAAAACAAATTTTTCCTAATTTATTTTTTAAAATATATTTTTATTTATTCTTATGGAAAAATATTAACTAATAATGAACAGTTATTATGAAATAATCTTTTATTTTCTAAATGGACTATTATTCTGAAATGGATGAAATATGTTGTAGGAGTTGTTCAAATCATGATTTTTAAAATTGGACCGGTGATTGAACTGTTAAGAGTACCGACAGGTTAAGGTTTAATTGTTTAATTGTGGTTGAGCTATAACTAATTCAGTGAAGAAAAAAAACTATAACTAATTCAATAATATTATTTTATTATATAGGCTTTTGTTTTTTTGTCCTTGTATAGGTAATGTTGGTTTTAGGCCCCGTTTGGATAAACAGCTTAATTAAGCGCTTATGGTTATAAGCGCTTATGACATAAGCGCTTATTCATAAGCTATTTTTAAAAATTTATTGAAATAAATTAAAAATAAGCTGTGTATAAGCATAAGCTGTTTTTCATAAGCTATCCTGAGTAGCTTATGAAAATAAGCTGAAAATAGCTTATGGCAGATCATAAGCTGTTTGCATAAGCTTTTCCAAACACTGACATAAGAGCTTATGCTGTCAGATAAGCTCAAATAAGCTCAAATAAGCTCTTCCAAACTGGGCCTTAGTCTTTAAAAAATGCTTTTAATTCCTGTAAATATATATATGTTGTTATCTATTTTAGTCATTGTTATTCAGTTTTGTTTATGTGACTGACACGTGTTTCTTTAAGAAATAAGAACTATTAACTAAGTAGTTTGGTGTAGTGGTTCAGCACTTCATCCTTTAAGCAAGTGGTTGGGGGTTCGAATCCCAACTCTTGCGAATAGAAAAAACTCCTTGGCCAGCCCCCTACCGCTTAGTGCGCTGACCGTGGGGCGAGGGATTAGTCTCATGGCTGTCGGCTGTGGGGATACCTTGGTTAAGATAAAAAAAAAATATATAAGAACTATTGTATTGCTTCATGAGCATTGGCTTAGAGAAGAAAAATAATTTATTCTTGAGGAATAATAGTTATGAAAAAAGAGTAAGTCAGTAAATAAGAGAAGATAAAAGAAAGTCAAGAGATAGACAAATACTTTGATGGGATCCCTTGCTAATGTGCATCTTCTCTCGTAATGAGTATTTCATACAGTAAAGAACAAATTTTTTCTCTTTAACTGAACATTACTCGTGATCTTGAAAATTTATCGCTTAACAAAAATTTCTTTCCTCAAGATCAGTTGATAGTTGCTATGGTAGCTCTCTACAAATTCATAATAGTAGTTCCACTAATAATCTGACTTCTTTTTAACCTTTACAACTAACTAAATACATCTATGTTCATAAAATTACACAACATCTTGTTTCGACTTCTCAATTATGTCAATCTAATGGGGTTTCTATTGAATCTTTTCTATGACACTTTGAGATCAAGGGCTTGAAGACGCGGGATATGTTGTTGCAGGGAAGAAGTGAGGATAATTTTATTCAAGCAATCATTTATTCCCACCCAAGTATTGTGTTCATCAGGCAACCCTTATTCCATCCTTGAATTCTTTATAATGTTGCTTTTCACACCTCTCTTTGAGGTGAAAAGATGTGGAATGAAAAGAGAGATAGAAATAATATAAAAAGTAAGAGAGCGAAAGTATGAGATGTGATAGATGATAAGAGAAGAGAGATAGAAATAAAAATAAGTGGAAATAGAGTATTTAGAAAATAAGGTGTGTACATATCATTGTTGCTCCATCCTTTGATCCTTGGCACCATACGCTTAGGCCACCAAAATTCTTGAGTCTTCACCTTGCCCTCAAGGATCTTAACATCAACTATTCTCTGATCTCGGCCAAACCATGTTTCCAACCCTCCGTTCTTCTCAGCGCGACTTCGTCGACGCGGTGGCAAAGGAGGGGACGACGATTCTTGGTCTGAATATTCAAGAAGATGATGATGAAAAATAAGATTAGCACAATCAATATTGTGATTATGAAATATGTTTTTTGGATTTAAAAAAAAAAAAAAACTTGAAAACCTACTACACTAGGTCAAAAGCAACCTTGCACAAGTTTTGCTCCCCGTCACTAAACAACCTCATTCTGTTTTCCTTGCTGGCCACTTTCAAAAAAACCAAGCCATCATTTTCAGTTTTCACGGGTCAAAGAAGCTGCCCTCCTTTCAATCAAATTCAAACCAGCTCCATCCTCCCCTGTTCGTGTTTCCTTCTCCCCTCCTCCACCCACCGCCGTCACGTCCTCCAAACCTCCCTCCTTCCCTTACGGTTTCACCACCCTCTACCCGCCGCTGCCTCTCTCCCTCATCTGGTTCACGGTATACATTCTCCCAATCATCCCCATTCTCACTTCATCTTCTCCCCCAAGTAGCACTCTCTGTTCACTCACTCTCTAGGGTTTTACTTCACTCACCCTTTGCTCACATCAACTTAGCTCAATCAATTTCCAGCACAAGCTCAGTGTTCGTTAGCGTTAGATATGGACACAGACGAGTCCTCTCGTGTGCTTCCCTTTCAGCTACAATTCGATAAACCTCTAGCTTCTCAGGTTTTCTGATTTCCCGTTCTCATCTTCTACTCTTAGATTAGATTATACAGTATACATTCCCTTTTTACGTTTTTTGTTTGTTTGTTTGCATTTATGAATGTGTTTGGAATAACAGATTAAAATCGCGGAGTGGAATCCCGAAAAGGACTTGCTCGCCATGGTGACCGACGACTCGAAGATCTTGCTCCATCGTTTCAATTGGCAACGATTATGGACTATAACTCCAGGTCTTGTTCTTGTCCTCTTTCATTTTTTCCTATTTATTTTTCAAGTTGATTGTAAAATTTGCTTGTAATTTGAATGTGCCTTATTTTTAAGGATTTAATGGTAATGCACTGACCGTCCGTGTAAATATTTTTTACGCGGACATCCAATTATGAGTCACCAAATCAGAAAATAAATTTTAAATTTAATTAAAATAAAAAGGAACATAAATGCGTTCGAAGAGGCTGCATTCAGTTATTGGACGTCTGTGTAAAAATATTTCATACTGACAGCGCATATTCATTAAACTCTATTTTTAATGCTCTATGAAAATGGTCAAAATTTGGAGCTGCCTTGAAACAATGAGCAATGTCTTGTTTTGGTTTTGTCATCTGGATTTCAAAGTCATTGGCTGTGTATTGGGTGTTGCTGCAATTGCTCTGCTCAGGTGTTAATTGGATGTTTTGTTTGCTGTAGGAAGATGCATAACATCCTTGTGTTGGCGTCCTGACGGCAAAGCGATTGCTGTTGGGCTTGATGATGGAACATTGTCACTGCATGACGTTGAAGTGGGTAGTAGTTTCCTTTGTTTATAACTAATCCTTTTAGTCATTTTTTCTTGATTGGTTTTTTCCTATACACCTAATCACGTGTCAATAGATGTTTTCATATGTAGTCCTGAGAGATCTTAAAGTGAAAAATTGTGTTTTCGTAGTTTCTAAGAGGTTTCTAGATTGACCGTTTATTTTGACTTTTGGTGTATGCCGGAGAAAATCGGTTAACTCGTTACATTGAAGTTTAGAAATTCGACAGCTTAGTTTGAACCTCTTGCTGTGCACTTTAACTGTTGTGACGTTATTGGAAATCTATGAGCGGCCGTAATTGGGGACCAAGTTTCTACTTGTTCAAGATTACTTTTGACAATAAAATATTTGAAGTTTGCTAGTCTAACATGTAAGCAATAAGATGTCAATCTAAGGAAGGAACATCAGTGAAAATCCAACAATGTACTTTAACAGGCTTGCTTTTCTGGTCAATGTTTTTTTATTGGCTTTCCTACGAAGATGAGATAAAGTTTTTGAACTGCATTTACCTGACAGTGAAAGTGGGTCTGTTCCTTCTGCATTGGTGCTTAAGTCTTTCTATCGTTTATGGTTGATTTTCCTTATTTTTTTGTAATAATCCTGTTACTTTTTATATGACAGAATGGGAAGTTGTTAAGAAGCTTAAAATCACACTGTGCTGCCATCATATGTCTTGACTGGGTGGAGGACAGTCACCTCATTACAGTAAGCTTCTCCAGTCTAATGGCCACTCTACATATTTATTTTGATTGATAACATTTAATTGCTTGGAATGTCTCAGAGATTTCCTATCTACTGAAATAAAGTTTCTAGGTGTAAATATAGCATATGCAGAGTAAAAAGCTCAACTATAACATTGCATGAAGTAGTTCTGATAAAACATTCTGTAACATTGTTATTATTTTAAAGATGATTCCTGATTGGTTTTAACTATTATACGGGGTTATGATTGGGTTTGAATTAGAGATAAGGATTGGAAGAACGTGTGGAACATATGGTGGAATGTTGTGGTTTCAGCATTCCAAATTAGATAAGTATTAGGGTGGAAGTAGAGCATGGTTCCCAACAGGAATACAAATTTCTAATCACTAATTTACTATGTTAATCCTGATTGACTGGATGCATCTACTATGTTTTTCTTTCTACTATTTTAATCTTTCCTTCTTAAAATTTCTTTCAGGATGACTCTTGTCACTCTTCAAAGTATGAAGATAGAACCTCTCGTTTCTTTCCTCCTGCTCCAAGAGTTCCTCGGATGCCTGGATTAGTATCTGGGGATGACGGCTTTATGGATGATGGTGAAGATTCATTTCAGGATCTGTCAAATTCTTCTCACCAACGATTCAACATCCTATGCAGTGGAGACAAAGATGGAAACATTTGTTTTAGTATATTTGGCATCTTCCTTATAGGGAAAGTTGTAAGTAATTGTCTGTTATAGAAGGTAGCATTTTTCATAACACAATTATTGCTGAGGTGCGATACAGAATTGCACTCTAACCTTTGGGCTTATGCTATTGATATGTTACTGTCTCTCCTTTCCAACACTTTGATTCTTATTTCGAAAAATAATCTCTGGAGACATGCTAAACTGTATTTCAAGTTCTCAACACCAGAATGCTTAAGATTGACTTGAGTTGTAGCTTGCAGCCATAATTAATATTAACTAATGTTGCTTCAAATGCTTTCTTAATTAGTTTTCTACTGTAATGAGGGAAACTATTGTGATCCTGTTTATTTGATGTAAATCTAAAACTTGTTAGTAGGTAGTATGTCTTTTCACTATGAAATTTACAATGTTGAAATTTTAGGGATTGGACTGGAAAGGATATAGATAAAGGTGGGAGAGGGACAAGAAAACATTTTATTATTGGATAATAAATTATGACATCTTACTTACTAAGAGCTATGGCCATGAAAGGACAGCTATATTGTCTAGTTTGGGTATATTATAAGCAACTACTTAATTAACTAAGACGGTTTTCCTAAAATCATAATAATAAAATATCGTCCACAGCTGATATCGTCCATATTGTTGATATTGTTCAGAGTAAACCAATTAAACTTTTGCTGATAAATGCTTGTAAAATAATAAAATTAACATGAAATTCTAGAACTGAACCTTAACTCTACCAAAAATCTAGCTTCGAGGAGCTTTGAAGTTTGTTGGACTGGACATTTGTGGGTGATCCATATATGGGTAGCCCAACAGCGGATCTAGAATAGGCTCTTATACCATTTTAGAATTTGGGCTCAACCTAGCTCCGCCCCAAAAGCTAACTAATGAGGTGGGGATTGCACTACCCTTTATAAAGACTACTTTGGCCATATCTCTTGTCACTATGGGACCTCAACATGAAATTAGCCTTTTTTGGTTTCTTTATTGCCTGTATTGTTTGTTTGTTTAAATTGGCTATTTAGTTTTCTTTTTCACTTAATATTAAAAACTTCTTATGCTCGTTGGTGTTTCAGAACATACACAACCTCACTTTTCCTACTTCTCGTGATGGTGCAGAAACAACTAGCAGACTTATGAATGCTTCTATACACAAGGTAGTTTCTCCTTCTATTAGAATTTAATATAAATGTTTAGGACATCATCCACATACTTTCACCGCAAAACCTTAAGGAAATGGGTGAGTGGGCCCTTTAACTTATATACTATTGTACAGTTGCTTATCTATACAATGTGAGACTTCTTCTAGTCACACTTGTTACTCTAATACCTTCCATTCTGATCACTGAACTTCATTTGAGGATCCCATTTCACCTTAGTCGTAACAGAAGCAGTAAAATATAACACATCAGTTTGATGTTCAAAATTAACTATTCTGATTTATTAGCCTATGAATGAGTATTTTCAAGTAGGAAATATTGAGAGAAGGAGCATTTTGGACACCACTTTGCTTGAGGAGCATTTTGGATACCACTTTGTTTGAAATTCAGCCAAAAGATTAGTGAACTATTAGACCTAATGTGTTAGAATACTACTCAGTTTAAAAATGCACTATCTGTTATGCTGTTTTTACGATGTGCAGTGTTGCTTGCCCTGCTTTCAGCCTAGCTGGGAGCCTTGGAGGCAGCTTGCTTGAGGTCCGTAGCTATAAATGTATTAGAACCTTTAGAGGTTCATCCAGTTACAATTTCAGAATAGCAAAGTCTCTCTGTTTCTCTCCCTAAGTTTTCTTCCCTTGTCTCTTTCTTTCATTTCTCAATGATTCTTGATTTCTATCAGTTGGTAAATAACTAAATAATTAATACATCAATATGTTATATTTCCAACACTATCACAATGCTACGTACTTATCTTCTAGAGGTAAAAGGGGGGGAAAGTTAGGAAAAAATAAAGTTGCAAAAGTTAACTACACGGTGTAATTAAACTAGTAACACCTGTCAGTCTGTAACAAACTAACTCCTCTAAAACTTAAGCTATTAGATGAAGGCACATGAGTGATTTTATATTACATTTCTAACATGTCCCATCATGCAAGAGCCTTATGGGTTTGAAACTTGGACAAAAGTACTGCCACACCTACCATTGTCATGAAACTCAATTTTTATTAGAAAAATGAGGGAGACAAGAATTAAACTCTCGACCACTCTAACTTAGTCATAGAAGCTCTGATACCAGACAACAAACCAATTCTCCCTCAAGCTTAGGTTGATAGGTGGATGCACTTGAATGGTTCTATATTACATTTTTAACAATACACTAGTAATATGTTTGTGGAAGCTGATCCTGTTACATGTCACTAGGTTGCTTTATCAAAAGATCTTTGTCGTTTGATAGTCATGTGCTCCGGAGACCTTGTTGATGATGACTTGGGAACAATTCACAAAACAGGGCATAATGGGCATGGCCTGCATTGTTTAGCACTTAATACAGCTATATTCTGGAACAGGTAAACATTCTTTGGGAAATTGGATATTCTATTACATTCTTTCAAGATGCCTCATCCTTTTTCCTTTCAAAATATAAAATCTTATATGTCTTTGAGGCAAATGCAAATGAAAATGGCATCACCATGTTTTATAATTTACATTCCTTCTTGCTCTTATTTCTGCAATTTGGTTCCCTTTACCTTTGCATAGGAGAAATGAGCTCCATCAAGTAGCTCAACAAGCTTCTAACATTGAGGATTTGACTGAGGTTATTCGGATATCATTATCAGTTATGTCCAGGCAGTGGTCTGATGCCATGCACACATTTCATGAGAAGTTCAGCTCTTTGTCTACTCTGATTATAAATCATGGTAACTGAAGAAGAGTTATAAAATTTGTTTTTGTTATTATATCCTTTCATTCATTTTGTTCTATTATTCATAACTAGGACTTGATTCCTCTCCTCAAGAGGAGTTCCTGAGCCTTTTGGGTGGTGCGAGGACTAGTCCACCGATTCATCAATTTCTTGTTAATACTCTTGGTGAAGTGGTATACTGACAACCCTTTCTAGCACGTCTGGTATTAGTTTCTTCCTAAATGGTTTAAGAATGTAGTTTTCATCGGCAAGTTTATTGGTTTTCAGGGTGTCAAGCGCATTTCAAAGGTTCTCTGCGGTGCTGGCAAAGAACTTCAACGCATTGTCTTAGATCACCTCCAGGTACTCTTCCATGTACAGCAGTATGAACAAATTGGAACCAACTTTACTGTTTGAAAGCATATACTTTAACATGCACTTGTCAGATTCCTTCTTGCTACCACATATCATAGGCTTTTCTCCAGATCAATGAAAGACTGAGTCAAGGTCTCTTTGTTTCCTTCTCTATCTTTTCATCAAACCCCATTAGTAGGTTTGAGCTAGGTCACTGTTGCCCTCCTCCTGCCATGTATAACAAAGTAGGCTGATGGGCAAGCCTTCTCCTAGCACAATGGTTTGGGGAATTAGAGGCTGTCATCCTGTGTTCAGGTTGATTGGGCTCAAGTTCAATATCTTCGAGAAAAATTGAAATTATAATTCTGAGGCTCAGTTCCAGTTTTATCATAAAGGAACCTTAATACAATTATATTTTTTTCAAAAGAAAAAGGTAGTGTTGCCTACGTCAATAACAATGGAGGGTACAACCATGTGAACAGAATTCAGCAGGTGTGTGGTAGTTTATTGTATCAATTAAGAGATATAAAACCATCCATGTAAGTACATATAATAGATTAGAATTTTAGGATGATTGGTTTTTTCATTCTTAACATGGTATTAGAATTTCATTTGCCATTTAATCTACTCAAAGTATTTGTACAAATTTCATTGCAAACTCTTATATATTAATCTTTAAATGATGCATGTCAGCCTGCTGCAGAAGTTATTGGATTCAGAATGGGAGAACTAAGAGGGCTTTCAAGATGGCGTGCACGTTATCACAGCATTGGCTTGGATGAGTCACTTATTAACCATGCAACAGAAAAGGCTGGTATGCTACTTGTACAAGTTGAACGATTTATGAGGGTTCTTTCATCTGTCGTGCAGCAGGTGTGCCCTTTTTAAAGTTTGAAATGGATCTTGCAAATTTTAGCTTAATTATTTCAATTTATGCTCTGTTACTATTAAGTATTAACATGTTCCATATTCTTATGGTTTTTAAATTGTTATCAGCTATATACTTTCGTGAGAGCTGCAATAAAATGGAATTTCTGTATGTAGCTGTGTCCAAAGTAAATAGTTGGCTTCTAGTAAATCTTAAAAGGATAAATTTAGAGGGAAACACAGGAAAGAATATTGGATAAAGTAGGGGAGGAGGTATAATCAAATATCAACAGTTCAGTTAGTCATGAAATCTACTTTTCAGTTTCATGTATATTCTTTCAAAGTTCCAAAATATTCTATAACCTACTAAGTCATGTTAACAAGCTTAACTTCCAAGTGCCTCTTTGCCTTTGGTTATCCAGTAAAACCAAATTATGTGTTTCTGCAGACGTTTGAGTAACTCTTGGCTTTTTCTACTTTTTTTTTTGAGTCGATTGTGAGTTTGGGAGGAACCAAGCAGAAGCCAAACACATTACAAGTAGCTCTTTGCTAAATTGAGAACTCTATGGTAATATATTTCTTGATTGAAACAAACCCCTGAAACAATAGGTTATTCTAACATTTTAACAAAGTTCTTTAGTCATGCAGAAACTTAATTTCTAAACCATCGATCAAATTGTAAGTTGGTACAATTAACAATCAGTTTTGAATAGATTCCAGAACAGACTGTTGCAGCTACACTCATTTGATCCTCATTAATGTGTATTGTGTTATACTGTTATTACATTTGGCATCACCTTTAAATCCGCATGATCAGTTGTCTTGCTGAAAAAGAACTGGGGATGTAAACTATCCAAACCAAAATAAATAGGCGTTCTTGATCAATAAAAAAAATTGTGTGAATAAATGTTAAGTTTTATATTTTTCGGAATAATTCATGGCAGGTATGTTATCATACCTAATTTTTATTACTTGTTTTTGCATCAAGTTAGAAACTGTCATGAGCCTAAAAGCTTAAGCAATAGGTGAAAATTGAAAACACATGCATGGCTTTATATTATACTTCTAACAAGCGCCTCACGGATCAAACTCTAGACAACTTGGTCCTAGAGGCTGTGATACCATGTCAAAGGAACCTTAGTTCCTCTGTTCAGCCGCTGCCAAAGGGCTGACCTAGTTTCAGTCTTGGTAGTTTGTCCAAAAGGGCACTGTTGTTCGTTCCAAAGACCGCCAATCAGTGTTTGCCCCAAGTGCCGCAGCTAGAAATGCCTTCACGAACCTGTCATCCACTCGCCTACTCATCCTCTTAATTGGAACTACTTTCAGTGTGTGGGTCATCATTTGAGGCAATCTCCCGATCCCCTATAAATTGGGTCAGCCCCTTGGGCGACAATTGTTTTTGGGGTGAAAATTCATGAATAGTTTATATTATCTTTTTAACAAAAACAATATTTTTTGGTTGATGAACATCTGTCTCAAATGATAAAAATGCATGTATTATCCTATTTTGTGTGAAGTTTTTTTTGGTGTGAATATGATGCTATTTCCCAAATATGGTTAATGAACATATTGTAATATCAAAGAGTAGGTCCAATGAGAAGCTTGTAATTGGCCTCTTTTGACATGATGTAGGAGAAACACATGTTCAGACCTGTCTTAACTCTTAAGAAAACCAATGTTCAAAACACATTTATGATTGTTTTTATAAAAGACTATTCTGTTTTTTAATTTTTTTTTCTTGGTTTTTGTCATATCTTCAACCAGTATTCAAACTTCTTCAACTGGCTATTGAAGTGTATAAAATTACTCATGTCAGAACCAAGTGACCAGCTTCTACCATATAACAGGTTAGTCCAACCATTTACTAATGTCCTGATCGTAAAAGATTTTATTTATCTGATTTAATTTATGTTTTTTGCAGTGAACTTGTTATTATATTCCTGAAGTTTCTGTATGAACAAGATCCAGTTAAACAACTCCTGGAACTAACAGAAACAGATTATGATGTTGAAATTGATTTGTAAGTTTTGTCTATTCTCAATTCATTTAATATTGTATCCAACATTAGTGTCAATTTGTACTGTACATGATGTCATATCTTTGCTTTGTTACAATGTGGGTTCAACTGTAGCTTGTAGTCTTGTACAGCCATTGTAGAGCTTTGGATGTTATTGACATTCAACACTTGGTATTTCTATTTTCTTGGAAATCAGATATGAATGAAGTGGCAAATTGGATAGGTGTACCTAAATGGCTTCTGAACATGGTTATGGAATTGTGAATCGGAAGACCTATTTTCCGTATGTGAAATGAATCTTTTTATGCATCGTAAGGTACATGATACAAAAAAATTATAAGCTGATATATCAATATATCATATACTAAACCTTAAACTAATCCAAGATCCAAGCCATAAATCAAAATAAGAAGAAAAATAGTGGGTGCTTGCACAAAGTTCAAGTTTCAGCCCCTCCAAAAATATCAATAAGATGACAAAACGCAAATTACTTTCCTACTTCCTACACTTTGGTCCTAGTAAATTATCATGATCTAAGTCTAGCTAATTGAATCATTCATCATCCCCAATGTCAACACTGGCCTGCAACAAAAACAAAATTTGCATAATAGCAATTAACAAATATCACACCAGGAAATACGCTAGGAGATAGAGAGAATTGTTGAGAAGCACACGGGGACCAGAATCAGAAATTAAAACAACAAAGAAAAAAAAACCAACAAAGGATACACATTAAATGTCACATGGATCGATGGTAGTGAGGACCAAAGTAGGCTTTGACTTTTCTGAGAATGTGACATGCGTCTTTTTAAATTAGTATTACTATTTAGTACTTACAAGAAAACACCAAGGAAGTTAAAATCCAAATCCTGCTTTGCACAGAAGAAAATTGAACAATGTTTAGAAAACCAAAAACTGGTTCTTAGTTCCAAGGCTTTTCTATCAGCAGGGTTTCAGGGGAAATAGAAATTCCAGAAGATGGAAATATTCTGGGCAGAACAGCAGTTGCTAATGGGATGGAAACATCGAGGAGATTAATCATAATGAAGGGACAGAAAATAGAAAATGATAACCTTCAACCCATTTAATATGAGTTGCATTCCCAAATATGGAAAAAGAATGCAGGAAAGATGCATAGCCGTCAAAATGAATTTCCAGCAAGTGTAGAATGTTGTTGGTTGGTCTTATGTAGTTATATAAAATACTGAGAGAATGCATATGTTTTATAATAGTGTGTTTATGTTGGTATGAATTTCTGACCTTAATCTCATTTTGAATATGATTTTGAAAAATTCATCAGAGAGACCATGGAAAGAGTTAGAGAATTAGTTCAGTTTGGGGGATTTTCCGACACTGAGTACCTAAGGAGAACATTGGCTAAAGAATTTCAGCAGATGGAATTAAGGTATTTCTCTTTGCCCTTCCATTCCTTCTAGTTAGATAAGGCTTTGTTGTTGTTGGCTTTTCTCTTTCACTCATCAATCAAGTTTACGATGGACATGCAGTAATAGTTATCAACAAGATTACAAAAATCTTGAGAAAATCTCATGAATAAGGTTATCTGTTTTCATTCTGTGTAAAACTTCTTATTCTTATGAGAATAAATATGGAAATTCAGTTCAATTACCTGGATAGTGTTGCATATATGAACTCCGAAGCATTATGACTTTTCAATTTTCTAGATGAATGCATGCACAATGCGTGAGTTGATAAAATCTACCTTTGGTTGAGATTATTTTAAAATTTCTTAGACTGGATGCATTTCCTTCCTGTAGAGTAGTTTAAAATCAAATTTTCAGGCAACTAGAGTAGTTTACTATGTAAATAAAAAAAAGAACTAGATGTGTTTTGAATTGGGGGGAAAAGATTGATGAAATGTATATTGATATTGAAAATAATGTCAGAACAACTTGAATATCCTTCTATCTTTGTAATTTATAGATTAGAACTTTTTTTGTAGTGTTTTTGAGAAGTATAAATTTAATCTAAATATCTTAAACAATATCACCTGATTGAAACTAAGAAATATACTCAGTTCCAATTGAAAATTGTCACAACAATAACCTTACAATAAGACATAAGAGTGGATAATTGGACCTTTGATAACACCATTATGTTAACCGAAGAACAGTAAAGGCACAAATTTAAAGTAGCAAATTTGAGAACCATAAAGATGAGGTAGAGAATATTTACAATTATGTGAATAATAGAGATGAGGTAGGAAATATTAAAAAAATTAAAACGAATATTTACCATTTGATTAAGTAGTATTATTTCCAAGAATATTGGTTCTTGGTTGTTTTATGTGGTGAATACATACCACATGCAAACAATCTGAATTTCAATAAACAAGTCATCTGCATTGTGATATTGTAGAAAGTGGTGTTGATTGTGCTGTTAAAACTTTTATTGAAAAATAGTAAAGATTGTGGGATTGATTTAGCAATTTATGTTTGATTTTGTGATTGTATATTTATGACTATGTTCATTTGGAAAAAGTGGTGAATATTAAATGTTATTTGGCAAGCTGTTAATGTTAATTGATTTATTATATTTTTATTGAATTTGTTTGTATCTTTTCTATAATTGAATTCTTATTATGATAACAGTAGTAAAAAGATGAAATGAATGTCGTTATAGTTTTTACTATGATTGAACTGCAATAAGATAGGGGTTATATGAAAATGAAAAGAATTTGAAGAATGATAACAATTTGAAGAGCTGACTACTAAACAAAAAATTGGCATGGTTAAGATAATTTGAAGTAAATATTCAACATGGCAACACTGCAAATCACACTTGAAATTTAATAAATTGTACTATATTACTCTACCAGTTTAGATGCTAAACTTGTGTTAGAAATATAATATAAAATAATTTATTTGTCTCAGCTAACAGTTTAAACTTTTAGGATAGTTGGTTCATGTCATGGTATTAAATGATCAAGTGGTCTGACGTCAATCTTTGTTGCCCCAATTATTCTGTGCATTGTTCAGGCTTCAAGTCCAATGGGCTCTTTTGTTAGATGATATGTTAGAAATATAATATAAAGTCATTCATGTGTCCTTACCAAATAATTAAAAAATTTGGGGTAGTTGGTTCATGACAACTTGAAAGCTTATTATCTCAAAGTAGTACCAATGAAAAAGATCTCTTTCTAAATCGCTAAGCAGAGAACATAATTAAAGTCTGGTTTTTCTAAATTACAATTGTATCTTTTCCCATTGTTCCAGTCATATCTTTTCAGATTTTCATTGTGACTTTATTGTCTCCCAGCTTTAAAGAGGCATTTCAAATGCCTTTCACTACAATTTCAAGAAAGATACTTTGTGAGGATTTATTACCACTGTTTCCTCTCCCATCTCTGCCTACAGCATCATCATCCTTGAGAATTCCCACTTCAGTGTCATATTACGAGGTACTTCTTTACAGAATGAACATTGTAACTAATTTTATAATGTTAATCTTGGTAATAAGAGGCCTTGTTGCGTTATACATCTACCGTCATATTTGGGTTTCATATCAGTTGGTTTCTTAGTCTTTTAAAATGTTGTATTCTTTTTTTCTTCATTTCTTGCTTTCTGTCTGTAGGATTCCTCCAGAGCTTCTTCTTCACATTTCACTAGTCAAAATCAAGTTATTGATTACGTATCGTTCCAAGTACCTAATGAGTCTTTCTCAGATATTGTAAATTGCATATGCATATGCATAGTCAGAGGATTTATGCACGACTCCCTCTGTCTAAAGAAGGGATATAGTTCTTTGGAAGCTGTACTGTTAGGTGTACCTGTTGATTATCAATGTGTGGATCTGTCTCTGTATAAGGTAACATCTGAGAAAGTTAGAAATGTTTCAAACAACCTTTCTAGTCCCAATTTTTAACATGATGCCAAATCTGGATGTTTATTGTTAAAATGTGTTGCTTGATACAGGATACTCAGATCGTCTTGTTACTAAATAAAGCTACCGACGCTACATCAGAAAGTGTCGGAGACGGTTGTATGATGATTCTGCAAGCATGTGACCTACCATATGTATCTATATCGAGATCTTCTTATGCAGATGGCTGGAGGTTACAAGAACTGAAGGTAAGTAATACTAGGTGCATTATTTTGAATGTTTTGGCATAAATTAGTGATCTCTGTAAGAAAAACTTTATATATTTGTTGATCTATTGAAGTTCAATTTCATAAAATTAAAAGTATTACTTGAGTACTTGATGGTCTTCAAATTTTGAAGTACATCTTATGTTTAAACATCCTTCAGACCATTCTTGTCCCTATGGTTATGCTTTTTATCCTTTCCTTTTCTGTCATTCTTAAAATATATCCTCCCAGAAGCTCTGCTTAATGGATGTGCAAATAGGAAATAGGATCACAAAACAAGTAAATCATATATTATAGATAAAACCTAGTAGGCAAACCATATCCAACTTTATGTTGTTGTATAGAAATTACAATTGAGCAAACCTAGGAGGCAATTGAGATACTCCAGGAATCAAGGACTAAATCTATGGTGTCTAGAAGAAACAATTCCTCCTAAGGTGGGGAAATTCCACATTTTTGGGTTTATGTGTTCTGTATAGATCTTTTACTCATCAAATTGCCAAAAGAAAAGAATGAATGAAAGAAAAAGAGAAACTAGTATTTTGGTCCTCAATCATCCCATTATATTTTGGCTGTCAAGAGTCAGTGCATTCTGTAGGTGCCCATGAATGGTTCTTATCATTACCACACCCCCCGTCTTGCTTTGCTAGTGTCAAATAGTTAAAAATAACATCAGAGCCATGCAAGATGTGGTACATGATTTAAAAGAGCGATGCTAGCTGCTTTCACTATAAGAAATCAAAGAAGAGATTGGCATACATATGACGTTTCAGAATTTGACTAACAAGATGATAGAATGTTACCGTCCAGATTGAGAACCAAGTATTATTCAAGGACCGCATTTGTTTATTTATAAAAAGTATTCCCTTTCCTTTCCAGGTTGAAAGTTGAAACTACCATGAGTTGCTATCATTCTTCTACATATCTTTCTACATAATATCTGTATTTGTATTATTAATGATATCACCTTTACATTTTTCTACAGTTTCTTCTTTATAAAGTGAATTACTTATATGGTATCTCTGTCATGAAGCTATGCATAATTTCTATATTCCATCATAGTCATTTTTTTGTTATTATATATGTGCTCCTAGGATTCTGTGGCTTACCTGCACCTTGGGGATGAGAAAGCTCGCACCATCCCTCATTCTGTAATTGCTCCATTGGCAGTTAGTGGTGAATACTCTCTCTCTCTCTCTCTCTAAATTCATGGAGAACTTATGTCATGTTAATCATAATTATAATCTAATTCTACTTAACCGAAAATTTTCTGCACACTAGTTTAGTTACATTATTACATGCCATATATTTGGTTTATTAACTATCAGTCTAGTATTTGGTCTCTATTTTCCGTCCAGCTAATACATAGGAATAAAAGATTTTTATATACGTAATATGGGTACAAGCCATTTTGTGTGTGGATTCCATTTCCGGAAGTCTACAGAATTTATTTCTGCTTAAAAAAAAATCAAGTTTTTATCTAGCATTTGTCAATGTCGAGAGGTACTGAAATTTTGACGTATGATAAAAGTTTTAATTTAGATAGGTTTGTATATGAGAAATTAGATAAAGGGATGTACTGATATCTAATTATATTTAAGAATCAATCATTCAACTGTCCTTTTGAATTAATGTCTTCCATGCCCCCGAAAAAAAGATAGTTATCCCTCATTTCTGTTGTCAAGCTCTAAATTAAGTGTGAATATGAGTATAGTCCATTCAACTGGTTAACTGTCTCCTCTGTTCCCTTACATATCTTGTTAACAGCATCAAGAGGAGTGGCTTGTGTATTTGCTGAAAGAAAGCGCGCCCTGGTCTACATTTTGGAGGAAGATGAAGATGAGGCCTCGGATGCAGAATAATCCCTTACTGGATTTCTTTTTCCTTTTTAAGCATTTTGTTTAGTTATTTATTTGTGTATGAGGGTTTGGCTAGCGTGTTGTCATTTTGTTGATAGTTCTTGGAGGCACGCCCTTGTCCCTAGTTAGCGTTTGTATGTACAATATTAAGTTAAGTGTTTCTCTTAGGATAAAATTAAACGAGTTTATTAGGTCAAAATATTGTATAATAGTTGAAGGAAGCTATAGTGCTGGCTTCGTGAGATAGTAAATTATTGAAACTTGTTTTATTGTTATAACATGTTCCATAGATAATCTTTTTCCTTTCAAATTGGATTTATGCGATAAAATATGGAAAAAAAAGGGAAACTGTAATATAGATTACACATGAGTATTCTTAGAGTTTAATCTAAAAAAATTCTTTGTATGGACTAGAAATTGTATTGCTATCATTTTGCTATGGCCAAGGTTAGGTGAAATTTAAAAATAACAATCATATTTAATTATGTTTTTTAGTTCAATTTCTTTAAACATTTTCGGCCAATTTGAATTAAACCAACTCTATTGATTAGTGTAAATATGTAGTGAAATAAATTTTTATATCACTGAAAGAGTGAATCAATTGTTGGGGTTGATATACCTCAACCAAGGGTCTCATGTTAGAGATTGGGGCAAGACCTCGTGAAAAAAAAAATTAATATGGTATTTTGAATTTTAGAGCTATTACAAATTAAAAGTATTTTTCTGAAATAAGTTTAGATAATAGTTAGTTTCAAAAAAGTTTAGATAATAGTTAAATTGGTTTCACACTTATATTCATCTCTTTGCTTAAAATTTTATAACAAAAAATATTCAAAGCAAATGGTGACTAGTTGAATGGAAAAAAGTATCCAGAGCAAATGGTAACAAAAAAGTATCCAGAGTTGTAATGTGCTGATTCTGCTGAAACATTCATGAAGCACACAGGCAGTAAACTGTAAACATAAGAATTCCAAGCAACAAGCATATATAAATTTAAATTGATTATTGATTATGAATATTATTATGCCATACAGCATCCAAACAACAAGACACATCAGTTAGACTGAGATCATCTAACATGGTACACTTCTGAATACAATACAACCTAGCAAAACTAGTCAAGATCCTAGTTTCCTGAGATTCCACACTACACCTTGCCAACTTCAAGGAACAATTGACACCTTCAGTTTAAAACAGGCAAACAGTAAAGCCTTTACAACTTGAAGGTCGGAATGTTGGGTGGAAAATATTACAAATAAGGCAGCTATAGAAGAGTTGTTGCAGAGCGATATTCTTGAACAGGAAGAAACCTCTCTGCAGGCTGTTTAAGGCAAAATGGAATCTTTAAATTAAGCCAGCACCAAACAATTCAATCAAGGTTTCATGCTATAAAATTTCAGCATGATGGTAAATTCTTAATGTCAGGAAAGAAGCTGGCATGAGCAATGCTTCGCCACCAAGATCATTACGAATCATCCAACTCAACGAGCTGAGCCCGTCTCTCAGCAGCCTTCTTCCGAACGAAAATACCCCATCTTAATGCTGCCTTAAGCTTGAGCCAGCCTACAACAGCTTTGCCTGAGGAACGGTTTGGCTCATCATCAAAACTGTAGCTCATTGCGTTTGCATTCATGTAAGAAGATGAATTAGGGTACCCATCTTCATGGGCATTAAAGGAAGCATGTGCTTGGCCACCCATGTTAAAAATACGCAGCAGATGCTGCATATCTTCATTTTCTAGCATCTCATGACTTCTAAGACGAATCTCCTCCTCTGGGAAAAAGTCCTCAAGTCCTCTGTAAGTAGAATTCGAAACGCTGGCAGTCTGGAAGCCATGTGTGGCTGATTGTTGGGGACCAAAGGTCAGCCCGTTTTCATTTCTTGGAAGCTGAGATTGGTGGGATATACTCATCAATTGGTTTTGTTGTGGAAATGCATTGTCATCAAATTGAATAGAAGAATTAAGATTTGCATTTTGTGGTTGCATGGAGAATCTGGTAGCTGTAACATCATGATAACCTGCAGATCAATATGCAGTCAGCAATCAAAAGATTCTCATTTTGGCTCACCATTTTTTTAAGGGCAAACATCTATTTAATGAAACAGTTCAAAGGGGGACTTGGAAATAAAGTTTTCACTATGAGGTATTACAATTTATCTAAATCATGCTCAGAGATCCATATACCATTTCCTAACTTCATCAGTTTGAGGAGAGGAGAGGTTAGGTTGGGTGGGGAGTAGAACCCCTACACTTTTAGGGAAGTCGGGCTGAAAAGAGATAATGGGAGGTGTGTGTATGAACAATAACAATTGTTGTCTTTTCCTATTAGGTGGAGTCAACTAAATGAATTAGACAACAGTATAATTTTCTGTCATGAATCAAGTCTAACGAAACACCATTTAAATCTAAATATCTCTTAATACTTTGATCTATAATTAGTTTTCCACTTCTTTAACTATTATTAGACTTGTTTACCAGTGCTTCTACAGGTCTACTTCACAAATGCTCAAACCACCTCAGATGAAACTCTATAAAGGAAGCTACTCCAACTTCCTCTTTAACGATTTCATTCATAATCCTATTTAATCTTATGTAATCATTCATCTATCATAACATTCTCTAAATTGCAACACTAAGCTTATTCTTGTTGGTTCTTTACCGCCCAACATTTAGCCTGACAGCCTCATATTGATGATCCATGCCATAAACAGATTCAAAATTGAGGGGAAATATACAGAAGAAAAACTGCACGAAAAGATAACAGGTCCAGAAAAATGTAAACAAAAAACAACTCCAAAAGCCTTTTGCTTTTGTTTCTAGTATAATAAGGCTTTACTAGGAAGTATATACCTTCAACTGTAACTCCTGTATCCATTGATGGTTGGCCTGTATGTACTGGTTGTGGCAAACTTGGGATGGAAATCTGCTGAATTGAATTTGAATATTCATGGGAGCCCATTGAAGCCTGAGGGTGAGCGGTTTCTAAAGTCTTATCCTGATTGCAACTTAGCAGAGTCTTCCCATCATACTCAATAACATGCATCCAATTATCATATGCCTGCTTTACCAGCGTGTCTACATAAACCTACAATAGAAATCATTGGTTATTTTAAAAAACTTCATCTTTTTCTTTCCCTATGGTTTAGAACAGCTAGTAGATTTTTTTAGTTTCCATTTCTCCTTCTGGAAAAGAGAACTTTCCCGTGCAGGAACAAGGGAGTGTAAAATTATAAATATAGTTACACACTTTCCAGAAACAACGTTCGTTATAAATATCATGCTCCAATACAAGCACAGGACATTTTATATGAACATAAAAAAGCCAATTACGTGTATATCTTTCAGTTGGGTGCTTTCAACATCATGAATTGCTGGTACCAACAAACAGGTTGCAGACTCACCCCGAAAAACCAAATTTTCATCTTATGGCCTCTGAGATCAGGTTAATCATACATATTATGGAAGAAACCAAAAGGTATGGTCTGACTTGAAACATAAATTAAATATTTTTTGCACAGGTGGGCTTACCTTTTGATTCTCAGAGAGAGAATCAGCTGAATAGTATTGGTCATTGGTGATTAAGCCACTCAATTCATATATGTTATTGAAAACAACACCTACGTTTCTTGTATCATCAGGATAGTATACGTAAAGCTTTCCACTGAGAACACAGGTCTTAGCATGCTCAACAAGGATATCCCACATTTTATTTGACATGCCGCTCCCAAGAATCTACATAAGAAGGATAGTTAGCCTATGATCAAACCTCTCACCTACTAGGCAGGAGGCATGAGAAGAGTTGGAATTAACAAAAGTTCAGATTCTCACATTACGCAATCTCTGAGGGTCTCTGACCACTAGTCTTAGGAAGTTTTCCACAGTAAATATTCCTGCTTTACTTAGCCTTTTGTGAAAGGAACCATCCTTTCCAATTTTCTCAAGTCTCCAGACCTCATCCGTCAAGGCAGGTGGGTAGTGTTTCTTGTATACTGCAATCCAATAGAAGTTTCATTACAATAAGTTTCCAGAAATATATGGCAAATATAAGAAAATTATGAACTAACATTCTCCACGATGATCCTTAACAGTGAAGGCTTCTGTTTTGGCTTCACGAATATGCATTCCCTCAGAATAACCAGAGGCAACTTTCAGACCCAACCTGAACTTCCTACTCCTTATCCAGCTTGAGTTGTCTGTAAAGGAGAGCTCACCTAATGTCCCTACACCCTCCTTCAGAGTGACTTGCAGATCACCAGTCAGAAGAGGCCTTTTTCCTTCCCGCTCTTTCACAATATGACTCTCAAACTCTTCTTCGCTCCAATTATCGTCGTCCTCATTATTGAAATCCCCCTCAAGCACAATGACATCCAATTTGACACATGACTCGGGACCTGATGTGACAACTTTGCCCGTGTTTGCATCAATCAAAACAATATGTATGGCTGCCCCTTGCTCACCTTCCACTTTCCCACCAGTAAAGAGGGGAAGGGATAGCCTGGTTTTGAAGTGCAGTTGTAAATTTCTTCTATCACGACCTTCTATGCGTTTTGGGGAAGACCTGAATTTTACTTAAGAGTATTAGAGAAACACATTATAGATATTACAAATACATAGTGACAGTAGAAGCTGAAATAAATATCCATATCACCAAACAAATATGGGTCACTAATTTTGACTCAAGATCTCTCTCCATTGGCTTAAACCATCTTCTAATTCCATTATTCCAAACTCTACCAAAATAACTTGCAGAAAATAATCTTGCAATGAAAGAGTAAGCAGCAAAAGAATAGGAGAACTTAATATGACAAAGGTATTAAATTTAAAGAGTTGTGCAGGACTTAATTTACATTGCAGACCCATGTGCTATGAAAATTCCCCTGATATAATTTCACAAACTGGGATTGGGGGTGTACCTCCTATTAAGATTGGCAGGGCCTAGTTTTGCCAAAGCACGCTCCACTTCTTCACTAACCTGTTTAGCAGCAAGAAAAATAAGAAATATGACTCACATCCGATACCAAACATTTTTCATGCCAGGTAACATTCACCGAGTTCTATTATATTAAATTTAACACTGTAGGACCACTTCAGAAATCCTCTGAAATATTTTACCATTTGTGGTTTAAATATGAAAGCATTAAATTTAGGGGTTGCTAATTTAGGGGCTGATGGGTGAGCAGCGAATGCAAGTTATAACTTCAGCCTTCAGGTAATATACTCCAACAAATCAATTAAAAAAATTTAACCACTAACAAATTATCATATTGAGAATAATACCAAAATGAACTGAAATTTCTTACAACTCTGCGTAGAATTGGCTCTAGTGATGAGCAAAGTTTCTGCAGACTGTCCACCTTCAGTGCTTCAACAATTACACTGCAAATTAATATAAATAAGAAAATAAAAACAATAATTAGCTTTTAATTTAGATGAAAACATACTAAACATAAAGATAGCCAACCTATGCCTCCGCAGGGAGCACTATGTCTCGAAACAGCCTTAAATGTCTAACATTGCAAATTGTAGCAGGAATAGCATGCATTATATAATTGCAAATTACTATATCTCTTGCTCTTTCCTACTCTAATTGAAGACTTCACAGAAATGCTACCCTAATTTTCCTCAACACTATTGTTTATACACAAAAAATATTGATCTTAACTAGTCATTTGCTGATACCCTATGCTCAAAAATACCAAAATGCAAACTAAGTTTAAATTTGTGTTCTTTCATGATTTCAAATAATTTCATACTCACACAAAAACAAAATTCTCCATGAAAATTTCCCCTTTTAAAAAAAAAAGTAAGCACAAATTAACATCACATATAAGTTGAAAAATTCAAATTAACTAGAAGCTCATCATTTTCATACAAAATCAAAAGCTGAATCTAGTGCAGTCTCATAACAATGTTGAAGAACAAGCGAATCCAATCCAGTGAAGCAGAATCTGGAAAGAAAAGAAGCAGTAGAAAATGAAAACCTAGCCAAAGCTGGTCGTTTTCGATCAGGCTGTCCTTCTTCAGCAGAAGCCGAATCCAAACCTCGCTTCTCCCTCGCCACAACATGTCTCCCCTGCATCACTCCCAATTGTTCCCTGTTTGGTTGCTGAGAAACTGATAGAAAAAAATCTGGAGTTGTTTGTGTTGTGAGCTACTATAATACTTTTCTTCCGTTTTTCTGAGCAGCCAAACAGGTTGTGACGAGTGGCGGAATGGATTTAAAGAGAAAGTGATGGAAGCGGGAAGAAAAGGTTGAAAAGTACGGTGTCTGAGAAATTTCGTGGAAGTGTCTCAGAATTTTCTTTTCTGACACTTATTTTGTCGTACATTTACCTTTAATGTTCAATCACTAGTCACGAATTCCTTATTTTTTTTTGAAGATCTGGACCGTTGGATTGAGAATCTTTGTCGAAGTTTTGTGGTGTGATTGGGTACGTCAGGGTACTACTACTGAGGTTTTAAGGTATCTTTGTTGTGGTACTTCAGATTTCAGATGTTTCTGTTTATTATACTTGCTTCATGTGTATTATTGATTGAGTAAGAAAATAAAGACTTAAGTAGGTTTGGAAAATGACTTGTTCACGGTTGTTCACCCATTAAAACAAGTAATCGTGATGATAGTAGATTTGGGCATAGAATAATTATATCTTCACACCTAAAAAATGAGGTATGGAGAAGTGGAGGAAGAGAGAGATAGGAAGAAAAGAGAGAGAAAGTAAAGATGTGATAGGTAATTGGATTGATAGAGAAAAGATAAATAAATAAAAATGAATGTGGAAAAGAAGTGGAGATGTATGTATATATCATAACTTTTGGGCGTATGACAATCAACTTATTTAGGCTATTAATAAGGTGTTAAAGGGTGTTAGAAATTTACCAATTATTATAACTTTTGTTGAGTTCTTTGTACGGAGAGATCATGATGCAAAAGCTGATTTGATTTTGACAGCAAAAGATATTGCCAAAAGTTCGTTAAAGCAATTAAAAGAAATAAGGTTGATGCATCTTCACTTCAAGTGCGTGATGAACGAGATTTGAAGTGGAGGAAACATACAAATCGATCGATCAACGCGGTAGTTATAAGTAGAGTGTCACTTGAGCAAGGGATATTGCTAGTGTGGGGGACGTACACGGTCCAAAATGTTATCGATGCGTATACGACATAGTGGTGACCCATTGGTAATGACCTTAAACATCCCATCGAGTATTGAGCCTCTTATTGTTCTAGATGAATCCAAAGTGCATGGTAAGGGTCACCCTAGTCAACTCGTATATGAAATGTGATGGAATTGAGGGAGCTTCGGCCTAGGAAGAGATGTGGATATTGTAACCATCAAGGTTGCAAACAAGCCATTTGCCCATGTTATGTAGCGGAGTATAATGCACTATTTGACAATGTAAATTAGTATGTCCTGTAATGTATTAGCTGCAGTTTAAATAAACTACAGTTCCACTTAATTTAAATGTATATGACTTTGGGGCCTCTTTACAACATGATAGCATACATCATTGCCAAGTAGAACTCTTGTAAATAACATGTTTATGAGTAGAGTACAAACTACCCTAACTTATGAAATATACCAAGAAATTCTCCTAAGATTACGGGTTTTCTAAAGAGAAGCTTTGACACAAGGTATGTTTGGTTCAAAGGAGGAGGGGGAGGGGAGGGGAAGGAAGGGGAGAGATTTTAATTCTTATCATGTTTGGTTAAGAGGAGAGGACGAGGGAGGTGAGGGGAAATAACTCCTTTCTTGTTTGGTTCAGGAGAGAGGGGTTAGGTTTTAAAACAAAATTGCCCTTATTGTTTTTCTTTAGAAAGACAATAAATAAACATCTGCAGCTATAATATGTTGGTTAAGCAAAAAGATATACTTTGATTATCCAATTCCCACAACTCCAAGATGCCCCAGACAAGAAACTGATCCATTTCTTCATGGATCAATATGAAATTTTCATGTTGGAATGAGGACAACTTGATCACAAAAGTTCACTTTTCCAGTACGAGTTCGAAATATACCAAGTTCTGGAACCATGTATTCTACCTTTGTACAGAGCCAACTGACAGGCATGCATTCAACAGAAGAAACCTATTCTCCAGTTGATGCATTTCGACGCACAATAGGCACAACACCGTTCTCAGGAAATATTTTAAACCTCAAGGGTTTTGGCCCCCTCCATTCCCCTCCCCTTCCCTCCTTAAAAATGAACCAAACATGATAAGTTAAAAAAACCCCCTCCCCTCCCCTTCACTCCCCTCCAACCTGACACTATGTAAGGGTTTGATCCATTAGGAAACAACATATAATCATAGCACCCAAAAAAAGCGATTGAAAAAGAAAACTTGTAAACTTGTCAGCAACTGAAATATGTACTAAATGTAAAAAACACAACGAATTACCGATTAACCAAAATCAACCGAGAAAAATAAGGTGTTTCTTCTTAATTTTTAGATCCCCTCCAATGGATCAGTTAAAAAGGTAAGATAGTGAGCGTAAGACTCCAGCAGAACAAAATCCTGTCATGGACATTGGGAACAAGGTACCAAACCAGTTGATATATATTTAACTATGAAACAAGCATGAATCCTGCAATATGTCAGTAGCTATGTCACTGCACTGAATAAGTACCTCCGCAATAATACAGTTCATTTAGACTTGGGATTCTCCTGAAGACGCAAGATGCTCAGGTGCCATTACTTTTTACCCGGCATCTTTCCTTTCCTTTTATCTCTCTTACTTCTTGTCCTTGGCCGTGACTTTTGCTTCGCCACCTTTTTAAAAGCTTTCCTCTTATTGATAGGTACACCTTGCTTTTTATCAGCTACAACAGGATGAGGGGTCACTGCTTCCTCCTTCCTTTCACCAGAGTAACTTTTTTCTTCTTCTTCTTCAGGGTTGATCTCACTTGTTACAACAATGACCTTCAAATCACCATTCTCATATGTCTTCGTTCCTTGCGAAAACAGAAGGCAAATCCAACCATCAAATGAGTAACAAACCAAAATCACTAATGAAATTTCACATCACATACTAAAATTCCACTAAACTAAACAAGCTTCAGACAGGTATCAGTTAAAAATTTAAGCAACTCAAGTCCTAGTAAAACACCAAGTGTAAGCATATATGGCATGATTATTGATGAAGGATGCCCTGTGATTGTATGCTATTCAATATCAGATTATCACTAACAAAGTATGAACCATAGGGGACATAAGGGTTTGGGAGGTGAAGGGTCAGGGTTTCGAACCTGAGAATGACTAATTTACTAACATTACTAACAACTGACATTTGCCTATAAAAAAAACATGCCTAGAGCAATAAATAAGGAAGGAAACAAATTGACCCTTAAGCTTCATTTGAATTCAAACACACTCACACAGCCTAAGATTTCAAAAAATAGTACCAGCAATAGATTCAACTGGCTCCTTATCTTCTTCTTCTACTTCTTGGTTCTCATCAACTTCACCAGGTTCTGAGCCATCATTTGGTGCTACATCCCCATAAACACTTTCTCTTTCCAACTTCCTCTGCAAAAAATCATTCCAATAAAATTAATAACAAAGACCAAAAAGCAAAACAGACCCATTAAACAAAATTGAATTTTTCTGAGAAAAGTGGGTACTTTTTTGCGTTCCTCGGTGCGTTTACGCCTAAGTGCATCTTCTTGTTGTTTCTGTGCTTCTTTTCTTCTCTTCTTCTTGCGCTTGTGAAAGCCGGTAACGTAGTCGTTGAGATCTTTCTCGTCGAAGGTGATGCCCAAAGCTTTGTTCTTCAAGGCCCTCTTCTTGATGTGGCCACCTTTACGCAGTGCTTGTGCTTCCTCTTCCATGGCGTCGCCTCCCAAACCAAAACTGTGAAGTTCAGGTTCAGCTGCTATGTTTCTTTCAACCTAGAATGGGCCATAAGTAAGTGGATGGACCCAACTCAAAAACCCTCACACACAAGAAAACATTTTAAATTAAAGGCTTTGTTTTGTAAAAATAGAAAAAAAAAATTAAGGGTCTTTTGAAAATTTAATTTTGGAAATTGTTTTTCAAGAAAAACCGTTTGAATGAGGTGTTTTCAACATTAAAAAAATTGTAACTAGAAAACTAAAAACTCAAACTGTTCTGGTATTTTAATTTTAAAAACTGAAATTGAGAACTGTTTTTAAAAGCTATAATCAAACCGGCCCTAAGACTCACTTCAACGTAAAAAAATAAAATAAATTCTTTTTTTATAGAAGAAACAATGAATGGAGTCTATGAAAAGCAAACTTGTAATAAATACTATAGATACATAAGTCATAAAAAATAATTTTTATGAGTAACACAAATTAATTTTTTCAATTTTAAGAAGGTAAAAGTGAAAAATATTTTATTTACTTTTTTTTCGGAAAATGTAAATATGCTAATACAAAATACTAATACTAATAACTACTAAAGTTGCACTTCTAAGTTTTCACGTTGCGTTTCCGGAGTTTCATTAACATTGCCTATTTTTTCATTGTTTTATTATCTCTCTTAAATTTCAGTGGTATATCCTATACATACTAATTTTTTTAGGGGCCTAAATATTTTTGGAGGCCTAAGGCAAGGCCTAAGGGTGTATACGACCCTGATCCCAACAACGTTGGATTTGTTGGCCATATTGCTTACCCTGCCTTTCTTGCCCTAAAAAACAATCTCTCCTCTATTGGCACCTTTGGTGGAAGCTCATGGCCTTGTGGTGGTGCGGCACGACTCTTCATCAAAGACATGCGCCAGCCTACTACTAGCCACTGAGAAACCGCATGAGGAAAACCTCAATCCCTAATTGCAAGAGAAGAACCATAATTGCATTCGCATGGACTATGGGTTTCCACACTCCCCTGCTTCTCCCTTCTCCGACACTCATCTGTTTTCTCATTGCTAGACCCTAGACTAGTTGTGGAATCAGCCTCAAATCTTGGCCATAATATCCGCTCGTCATAAAGAAACCTTAGTTATCAAATAGATTGATCAAGTCCCTTGAATCTCACCCCAGATCAAGCAACAACCACCTCACTTTAATTTGATCCAGAAATTGAGTCGTAAGAGAAATATACATATATAAATTGGTAACATTGAAAACATAATATGTTACTATTAAAATTTTGAAAATATATGATAATTGTGCTCAACGAGTTTCCATATTTTGGAGATTTTGCACAATTTTTCATTCACAACACTATAAAATATTTATCTTTAAGTATAAGTGCGGACGTCGTCGTCGTCCTCCGGGTGAAACAAGTGCAGCTAAATGTTCTGAGGGCAATTGTCAATATCCAGTGCTTTCTGGTACCAGATGTGAATATCATACGCGCAAGAAAAAGCAATGGAACTGGAACTATCATCAAGGAGTGAAGGCGAAGCCTAGAGGTGACCCTCCAAATCCACCATTGCCCCCTCCGGATCCTCTCTGGAAGGCGAGCGGTGTATCTGGCGATGTCCTTTGGTTGCTGTTGTGGGACGGGCATTCTGCGAGGAGCAGTTGCCGCCAGGTTCCGAGGATAATGATGATCTTGCTCTTGGTGGAGCCGACAACCTCATGAGGATATCACAGGGGATTCGTGATTAGCACAGATTTTACTGGATCTCACTGGGGATTCGTGATTTTACTGGAGATTGAACAGTTTCTTTCAACCCCGTACAAAATTTACTGGATTGAATTTTGAATTTTACTGTATCTCACCATGTAGGTGACCCAAGCAAGTATCATGCACAATCCCTTCCTCGTGCTGCACCAACCTTGTGCAAGAGAAAGTGGGTTTGCAATAGTAGAAAAAATATATAAAATTCAGCATGGGAGGGGGAGGTTGTTTGATATTGGAGCTCGAGTTGGGCCTTTTTGATTCCAGATATGTCTCTAGGGCTGGGTTATTGTTTTTCTCTCGGTCTCGCTTCTCCGGTCTCTACGTTTGCGACGTTCAGGATTCTGTTGTAGATGGTGGAGCTGTCGTGGAGGGATTTTACCCTTTGCTGCGTTGGTTTGCCGGACGGCTTGCCCTTTGTGTCGTAGTCATGGAGAGTTCTGGTTGTGTGGGTTTCTCTTGGAGATTTGTGGGTCTATGTTCAGAAGGTGTTGTGCGGCGATTCGATCGCTATTTTTCGACTTGTACAAGAACTTTCTAGTGGGGTCAATGCTTGGTAATTTTGTGGGTGTTTGTTCAGGTGTTTTGGGAGGTTTTTGTCATAGTGGCCAAGTCAGCTTTTGTTGACTACGTTACTGTGCTCATGTTGAGAGAGTAGGTTTCTCACCACTTATTATTATTATTATTATTATTATTATTATTATTATTATTATTATTATTATTATTATTATTATTATTATATATTTCTCTTTAAAAAAATGAGAGAAATCAATGTATATAAACTAATTATGTTAAAAAAACTAAATTCATGAACTTTGTAGATAAACATATATAATGATAATGAACATGTAGTATATGCTTGTTAGATAAACATGTGTTATATGCATATATAAGATATAAAGACTTAGACTATATAGAGTATTCTAGAAGTGTCTACATATTTATAATATGATAAGTATATGTCATGAATAATTTACATACTCTCTGTCTGTGCCATCCATAGGGTGTTTTAGTGTGAAAAATATTTTAACCCCCTTTACAATGAACTAATTCATGTCCCCGAGAGTTAACTCAAGTGGTAAGAGCTAGAAGACATAAAGGTTGGGTGAGATGAAGGGTGAAGGGTCTAAAATTCAAACCTGAGGAAGGACTAATTTAGTACCATTACTTAAAACTAACATTTGCCTATAAAAAAAATAGTAAACTAATTCATTATTTTTAGTATGAGTTTTTAATGTAATATTTTTTGAAACTGAGTTTCTAATGTAATATAACAACAATAATTATTAATTAATATGGTTTTTTTTTGAAAAGATTAATATGGTTAATTTACAATAATATGATATAGAGAAGAATTGAAAATAGGCTTAAATATGTTTGCATGAATTAGTAAAGATGAATCAAATTGAGATTAAGAAAAAAAAAAAATTTTAAATATTATCTTTGGGAATTTCTTTTTTTAATGAAATTAAGTTCTTATGCGTGTCATCAATTTTAAGCAGTCTACCGTCCATATGACGAGTTTAGTCAGCTGAAGTGACTACTTGGATTTTTTCGCATCAATTTTAGTCACTCTAAAGTAGAACGAAGAGTAAGCAACTCTAGATAACCGAGCAGATCGTCAGTGACATGCTGGGGAGGCCAGCAGAGGTCCACTCCTGAGTAGAAGCGTCGGAGAATTTCCTCGAAGAGACTCGTTAGTCAAACTTTATTACACAAATTGTGACGAATCCAATTAATCACTAAAAGGAAATTTTAGTCACTCTAAAGTAGAACGAAGAGTAAGCAACTCTAGACAACCGAGCAGATCGTCAGTGACATGCTGGGGGAGGCCAGCAGAGGTCCACTCCTGAGTAGAAGCGCCGGAGAATTTCCTCGAAGAGACTCGTTAATCAAACTTTATTACACAAATTGTGACGAATCCAATTAATCAATATCACTCCGTCATTAAGATTGTTTGTATACCGCAAATAGCAATTCACTAAAAGGAAATCTTAAAACAAAGGAACAAACACTGACTTCGTAGCAGATTTTATAGTTTGTTTCTTGGAGAGTAATACAATGAGATAAATGTTGTGGTGTTTTAACAAGATAGAAGGCAGCGGGAGCGTCAATCAAATTCAGGAGCGTACATGCAGTTGCATGATCAGAGTTAGGAAATGAGTTTAGAAGCTCAGGAACTCACGAAATTTAGGAGCGTACATTACAGTGAAGAATCGCCGGAAAAGATGGGAGTTTGTGGCGGCGGACTCGACGGAGCTGGAATTGGGTACTGAACCCTCTTCTCCCCACGGTGGAGATCACGATGGTGGATGTCTCGGGCTGATACGATGTCGGATATGGCTGAAAAATCTATGAAAACTTCGGTAATTCACGATGGTCTCCATTCTAAGAAACACAAACACTTCTAAACAATGAAGTGTCCGAGTGTCAGACACTTGTTTGACACCAACACTTAGTCCGAGACTAGTTCAATATTTGTGAAACACATTTTTGCGGTGTTTGAGCTAGGAATATTTTTTTTTCTTGGACATTGCTCAAAAGATTGAGCTAACACTCTATCTTGGTAAGACACAATGATATGTTGTTGGTGTTTTTTTTTTCCCAATGCATGAACCCCAACCATGTTTCTATTTAAAAAAAAGACACAAAACATAATTATGGCGTTTGAAACCGCCACAAGTTTGGCGTATGTTTTTACACAACAAAAGTATCCTATTTGTACATTATTAGCCGTGTTGTTGTGTGTCCGGGTTGGTGCTTCAGTCTCCAATTTTCTTATACCTCAGATTGTACTTGACTCCTCTTAGAATTAAACTGCCAAAAGCTTATAAGATATCACAGATTCTATAATGCAGGATATATAACATGATGTCTCATACCCATTTCTCTATCAAATATGCCCCTAGACACTGCAATTAGGCTGCACATTGATTGCCTAAATTCTCGTTAGCCCTTCTACACCCTTGTTTTTTTGTTTAGCATTTTACCTGATGTTTTATTAATAGATGCCAACCAGTATAGACATAAGTTAAAGAGCTAAAGTACTGGCCTATTAATTTTCTTGAGACTACAAGCATGTTGTTCATTTACAGCATTCATTTTAAATGTTAGCTATTGGTTGGAGGAAAAAACTTGATTTTGTTGAAGTGGCTGTGGTGCATTTGAAAGTTGTCATTGGTTGTGTTTTTTAGCTAGGAGCCTGGTTTCATTTTGTGCTATATTAGCTAACTTATTCTCAGTCTCTTGTTTTTCAATTCCTATGCTGAAATCATAGCACCAAGTTCCTAAGGACATCATCAAGATGTGCTTTGTGGAATTTGAGAGTTTAGCACCACAGTTTTACTGTTTGTCTTGTTGTTTCTGAAGATAGAGACAGGAAGTTAAAAATAAGTTGTTCCAGTGAAAGTTAGCGTATGGTTTACTCCTATTGATTACTTTCTTCAATTCACAACAAAAGGGGAAACAATTCCTTTAATTATTTTACTCCATAACCATATATGGTAACTATAATTCTCCAGGGTATGGGAATGTGAAGTTGACAGTTTTGGATGTAAATAAAGATATGAAGAGATGGGCACTTGACAGTTGTATATGTAAATAAAGATATGAAGAAATGTGCTTCTATTATATATGTAAATCCAAATCCTATGATTTGCACCACTCGTGGCCTATACATTGCCTTAACTCTCTTCTCTTTTCCTCTTTTCCCATACTCACACTCCTCTTTTTTTATTTATTAGAGCCAAAGCCAATTGAATAAACATTTCAATAAGCAGTTGCAGAAAAAATAAAATAAAATGAACCAAGAAGGTGAAATGGATCAAACTTCTTTCTTGAAATTGAAATTAGCTTCTACACCTCAGCTTTGTCAGAAGCTACCTCATTTAATAGCACGTTTGGATCAACTTCTCTTTCAATAGAATCAATTTTGGAACTTGTAAGCTATTCACAGAAGCTTATCCCCCATAATTGACTATGACTATTCAGAATCAATTGCAGAAGGATTTCCAAACATGCACTATGAACTTCTCCTTAATCACTTATAACCTTTTCCTCTTTCTTATAAGAAATCAAATGCTTATCTTACATAAAAAGTTCCCTTAAATTAGAAGATAAACCAAACTGTGCCTGGGTAAATTGTACTTGTTGATTCTAATTGCCCACAGATAACTAGGTACTAAAATGTTCTACTACAATGGTTTTACCATACTTAGTTGGATTGTTGGGTAACTAAGTAATTCAAGTTCACTTGACTAAGCAAATGTCCAGTACATGAAAAAGAGGGAGAACCTAGTTTATGTGAAGAAAAATTTCCACTTTACCGAAAAAGCTGTCAAGAGTCACAAGTTGAATGTGAAGAAGGCCAAGGATTAGGAGAAGACTAAGACCTTGAATTTTGCTCCATCATGTTGTACTTACAAGCAAACATTGAGCTCAATCTCCCACACAAGAAATTTATGAAAATGAAAAATGCAATCAATCTCTACTTCATAAAACAATCCACTTCTAAAATTATTAGGAATCATTCATCAAGATGTTAAACAAAATCATAGGTTTACTAACTACTATAAGTCCTGAGCAAAAAGAGAAAGTAAAATATCCATAATCATAACAGTAGGAGAGGATGGTATATTTAAGAATCTGTCAATCTGAATAATTTGAACAAAGAAGTAATTTAAAGTTGCAAACGTGAAATACAGTAAACATCAGTTGCCAATAATAAATAAAATAAGCCAGCTGATACAAGTACGACCCCTAAATGTGGAAATGAATGAGGAAACAGTTTCTATCCAAAGTAGCACAAAAGCATGAAGAATTTACAAAACCATTAATCACAAGTGCTCAAGAAATTTTCAACTCTCAAATGCAGTGCTTGCAAAACCATTGACGCTTCCCATGATACACTCTTTAATGAAGAAGAAATAAATTTCTGAGTAGCATACTTTTCCTCCAATTTACCGTGCTCTAAATTTGGAATGGAGTAGCTCTTTAATGTCTGTGTCTTGCCACTCTAAACTGTTCCACCACTCTTTCTGTCCTTTGATTGCAATCAAGTCCTTTGCAGAATTAGAATTCAAAGGGAGCTTCTTCAAATCGGGGCATTCATATACATGAAGATATGCCAGAAAAGGAAAATCCAATGCGCTCTTGTGGATGCTCCTCAACTTTGCCAAACCATAAAGGCGGACAAGTCTAAGATTTTGGAATATATCATTTTGAGCTTCCTTCACTAGTTCTTCAATGGAATCACAGTTACGAACCTCAAGAAACTCAAGAAGTGGAGCATATATCAACCATGTCAAATGAGTTATTGAGTCACAACTCTCGACATACACCCGGCGAAGCTTGTGAAGGTAGCAAGTGTTAGTGATGGACGAGCCTTCAATAATGTTAATAGAGTATAAACTTATACGGTACAGATGCTTCATTCTTGACATAGATGCTAACAATGGTGACATTTCAAGTGGATCATCGATTCCCTGAATTGAAAAATGTCTCCAGCAACCTTGCAATTTGGTCGAGTCAATCAATTTATGCATGCCCGTGAAGGTGTTTATTTCCATGGATACTTCTTCCAATTTTGGTAAGGACTCCAGCTTCTGTAAGAATGCTTCCTCAAAAAGTTCACCAGCCTTATCCTCACTAGTAAATCTAAACACCTTTAACTGCTCAAGGCTTTCTATCACTTCCAAAGGAATGATTTCGAGATTATGTGGGCAACCTTCCATAAGAAATACCCTCACGTTCTTCAAATTCTTCAATTCAATTGGCAACCGATTTCTTATATCTGTTCTTGTCAGGTTAAGGAATTCCAAGTTGATTAAGTTGCCAATTTCTACAGGGAGATGTTCAAAAGATTTACCAGATAGATCCAAGACTTTCAACCTTGTCATGGATTGGAGATTTGAATAAAATGTAGTGTTCACATAATCTAGAATACATAGGGTGATCAGATTTGGACAAGTTGGTACTTGCCAGTTCCAACTTCCACTAGCATCAATAATTGAAATCCTTTCCACAATATTCAACCTATCAACATCCATTTCAGACATGGCTAATGCTTCTCCCTGAACAACAACTTTTCCTTTGTTTTCATCTTGATCACGGGCTATCCAAAGTGCCATGTCTCTAGTCACATCATGCATCTTAATCGCCGAAGTCCAAAAATAATCATATTCAACACCCTCTAGGAGACATGAAAGTTTTAACTTTTCAATGATAGATTCTCCTTGCTCATACATATCATAAATACTCTTCTTGGTCTTATTTCCACTCAGAAATCCCTCTCCAATCCATCTATCAATGAGAACATCAACTCCTACTTCATAATCTTCTGGGTATAGTGCGCAGTACAGGAAACAGTTTTTGTGTGCGTCATCTGGCAATCTATCATAACTAAACTTAAGGATACGAAAGACTTCGTTCTCCAAATATGAAGCAATCCAAGGAGAACTTCTTAAATCATTTTTGGCTTGTCTCCATGCTTCAACACTTTTCACTCCAGCCATGGCACTTCCCACTGTAATAATTGCTAGTGGCAATCCTTTGCATTCTTTAGTCATCTCCCATGCGAGCCTTGGAATTTCTAGGTGACTCTTTAAAGTCTCATCACCAACTTTTTTACAAAACAAATCAAATGCTTCTTGCTCTAGTAAACATTCCACTTTGAATTTCTTCTGAGCTTGCATTTTCGCACAAACATCCTCAAGACGTGTTGTGAACAGAACTTTTGATTGATTGTTAGTATCCTTTGGAAGTGGAACCCCCACCATTTCTAGTTCCAACTTTCCCCATACATCATCTAACATCAACACAAATTTCCTCTGTTTCAAGACTTCATAAATCCTTGTCACTCTTTCATGTTGGCTGCTTTTGTTCCAAACATCATCAATGATGCCTAACCTGTTACGAATATCATTCATAATCTTATTGATATCACAATCTCTAGAAACCACCACCCATAGTACAAGAGAAAACTTGTGCTCCCTCTTTCCAAATTCATTGTGAACTCTCATCATAAGGGTCGTTTTCCCAGCGCCACCCATTCCATATAAACCAATGATTCCCACATTGTCATCTTCAAGACTATTCCACGCCTGGTTGAGCATCAAGTCCAAGCCTACGGTCTCAACTGAAGGCATCTCATTCATTAGCTTGGGTGGAAGCTTGTAAGCAATATAAACATTCATGTCAACAAAACGTTTACCCGAGTTCACTAATCGATCAACCTCATTGAGCATCTTCACGATTTTCTTTCCTAACTTGTAGCTTAACATACAGTTCTTTTGGCAGCAACCACTTGAACATTTATTTTGAGTTTCTTGAGAATCTTCATCTTGAATATCCTCCATTACCTAGTACATATATATAGCAAGTCTTGGTAAACATGTGTCAACATAAACAGTCTAGTTAGTCTTTTGTTTCCCTTGCAAAGCTTTAAAGTTAAGACATTTACCTCCCTTTTTCAAAAATGTGTTGCTCTTCAAAAAATTTAAATCAATCACGTAGAGTGCGTTGAAGAATATTTTAGTAGCATTTCTCATATAAACTATAGCATTTATAATTGGATACCTTTTGAAGATCTTGAACATCTTGCAGCCAACCATTCACTTCATCTGCCCTTTGCATCTCCCCCATGCCCTCAGCATCATCAATTCTTCTATGCACATCGGTGTTTAAGTTCTGAAGATCAATCCACTTTTTTTGCAACAATGCTAGATTCTCTTCCAGCTTATAAACATAGGCAGCATGGACCTTACCACAACTTAACAAACGAATAACAGCATCCAACAGTAATCCTGCTGCCACCTCCATGGCTTTGATCTGTATCTAAAAAAAGGTAATACTTGCATTTTACTTTTCTTTTTTATTTTAATGGAAAAACAAAGTTAAAAAGAAACTCTAGGCAGGAATATCAAATGTTGCTCATAGAAGATATATAAGCACCAAGCAGCATGTATAGATAAGCAAACATCTAACACATAAAGAAACAAACTTCAAATGGTACTAAGGATTCACCCACCAGTCCACCACTCATATGAGGCATACTCTAGCCTCTTCTATTTTTACTTTTATCCACACTGCACAACCGATCCTTAACCTTAATAAACTACAGTTCTTCTTTGATCATCCACTTTGAGTTGAAGAATTTAAAGTAATCTGGTTTCTTTGCAGCAATTATACTGATCAAATTAAAGTACGTAACACATATTATTCCAAGGTACATGTGACTTGATGCATTGAGTCAAAACTAAATGATGTCTACCTGGTAATGCAATTTCCTTTACCAAACCATGTACAGATTATTTGCCAAAGGTACTAAGAAAACTTACAGTAAAGAAACAAGTGCTTTGCGATTTCAATTTCTTGCTTGTACTCCCAATCATGCATCACTGAAGTGGTAAGATTTCCATTCTGTGTAAATTGACCCTCTGGAACTCTATCTTGAAGTACCTTCCACGCAAATGCTGTCATTTTTAACGAAGTCAACTATCACCAGAATTTATTTTAAAAGTCTATTGCTTATATAATATGATTCTTATTATTGCTTACAATCTATAGAAGTTATCCTGTATTCATTTATTGGATACTATTATACTACACGTGTATATGAGTAACCGGCAGATGTTCATTCAAACAATTTTCACGCTCTAAATGTCCAGCCTAAGTCGTGACTCGTGAGCGGGATGTTAAGATCTCACATTAACTAACATATGACCAAAGTGATCCTTATATATGGTAGAACAATCTTCACCACTAAACTAGCTTTTGGGTAAAGTTACTCCTAACCCAAATTCCAATAATTATGAGAATTTTGAAAAAGAATGATGAACTATACAAACATTGGCGGAGGTTGACCAAAATATTATGGGGCCTCGGTCTTTAATTAATGCATAAGCTAAATATCATCAGTAATGTTCAGTAGTATAAAAAAGTGTTCTAAAAATACATAATTTTTTTTAACAAATAACTCTCTAACCTGTGAGTTTTCAGAGATGGAGAATCAGTGAGTCTCCAACTGTTGTGTGGGAGGTGGATGCACTTCTGAAACTTTGAAATGGAGGAGAAAGAAACTCAGTAGTCTTCAACTGTTTTTATGGCTTGTTTACCTCAAAAATGTCTCTCCAATGCGTAGCCCTTTCTTACAGATTACAACGACTTCTCTTCAAGAGTCCCTGTCCTTCCGCATATCATTACCCGTCTCCCAATTATAAGCAGGCTCAACTAGGCTGTATGTATTTTCAATGGGAACATCAACATTTTTTTATGGTCCAAATTGGCAGTTCCAAGTATACTATTTAATTAAAGTTGATTTTTTTCTACAAGTTGACTTCTTTTATATTGCTGCCCCATGTCCAAGCTAGTCTCGTGGAGATCAGGATCTTCTCAGTTGTGAAGTATGTCAAGTTTACTTCAATTGAAATTTTATGACATCTCTTTTCATATGCATTAAATATGTGAATTCTTTAAATATTTATGAGGAGAGAGATAAACACAAAATTTCAATTCATTTAAGAGAATTCTAATCCGCCTCGTGATGGACACGTGGTATAAACTGTGGTATAAACTATCTCTTAATTGTGATAACACTCATCACCGGAAGAACTAAGACAATAGAATATTCTACAAGTATTTAGAGAAGTTTTGAATTTCTATTTGTAAATAAGGTATATATATATATATATATATATATATATAAGAAATCATTTACAGCCTCATACTCTTAGTCTGTGCCATCCACATGTTACTTTATGTTACTTTAGTACAAAAAAAATATAGACCCTTTAAAAAAATATTAAAGATAATATGAACCGAGGAATTAAATTTTATATCTCTCCAAAACTTTGAAACATAAGCTTCTAACAAAATATAATAAAATTAATTTTAGACCTCTGCAAAACCATATAATTAATTTTAGACCTCTGCAAAACCATATAATTTAATTTGACTTAAAATCATTTCTCATTTATAGATAATAAGAAAAATCATTTCTCATTTATAGATTAAAAAAACCATTTCTCATTTAAATTTATAGAGAAGTAATTTATCCTGAAGATACCTGTCTCGTTTACATCAATGATTCAATTTTGCAAATAAAAATTTAATGCAGCCATTACTTAAAAAAATAACATGAACAGAATAACTCAACATTTGATGAAAATTATCCATTACAGGCCTTATTCTAGTTAACTTTCTTTGTTTGGAGACAGGAGCATGTTTAAGAAACTTAATATGGCATGAGATGGGATTATGGGACTTCTATTTAAATAAACTATAATTTCAGCATAGATACTCCTAAAAATAAAAAGAACAAGAAGGTTGAGAGGACATAAAAAAAGATGACCAAGTCATACACCAACTCAAGATTACATTTAAAAACAGCAATGCCATTTGTTAATATGCGAGAAACCTTTGGGATATCCAACTTCTAAACACCCCTGTTTGATTAGTATCTAGTTAATTTGACTGGTCCTGGTTTCATAGTCACCAAAGGCCTCTATTGCCTCCACCATTAGAAGAAAAAGGGCTTTTCTCTTTCAGAACCTCTTGTTGGTGACAATTACTTGTTTTTGTCACCTTCTAGCTTCCTCCTTGTTTTTCAATTCATCATAATCCAGAGGAGGATGAGGGCATATACCCCTCAATTTTTTTGTTACAGGAAGGAACATACACATCCATCCCTTTGTTACACAACCATTAGTCCATTACATTTAGTCTTATGAGGTTTCTTCTGCTAGATTTTTAACCATTACCAACTTCAGAAGGTACCAATTAACCAAGTTTTTTATCCATATTAAGATATCGGCAAGTTTTACGTGACTCGAAGGCCTAACACAACCCTCGTCCTCCAACAGAAGAAACAAATTAAGCAAAAAAAAATAGTAAAAAAAGAAAAGAAGGGGTTAGTCAATTGTTCATTAAATCAGCCAAAATGAATGACCTGTTCTCAAGTTCCTTCAAGAAATACAGTGACTTGAAGCAGCAGGCCTACCTTGATGATGTGGAGGCCGGGAAGGAGAGTGTCAATCTAGACAAATTCTTTGAAGATGTGGAGAGTGTTAAGGAAGACATGAGAACGATTGAGAAGCTCTACAGAAAACTGCAAGAATCCAATGAAGAGAGCAAGATTGTGCACAATGCTAAAACCATGAAAGAGCTCCGAGCCCGGATGGACAACGACGTGTCGCAGGTCCTCAAACGCGTCAAGATCATCAAAGGCAAGCTCGAAGCCTTGGAGCGTTCCAACGCGGCAAACAGAAACGTCCCAGGGTGTGGTCCTGGTTCATCAGCAGACAGAACCAGGACCTCAGTGGTTAGTGGATTGGGGAAGAAACTCAAGGACATGATGGATGATTTTCAAGGTTTGAGAGCGAGAATGCAGCTCGAGTACAAGGAAACCGTGGAACGCCGGTATTTCACAATCACAGGAGAGAAAGCAGATGAAGATACCATAGAGAATTTGATATCAAGTGGAGAAAGTGAAAGCTTCCTGCAGAGAGCAATTCAGGAACAAGGGAGGGGCCAGATTATGGACACCATTTCAGAAATTCAAGAAAGGCATGATGCTGTTAAGGAAATAGAGAAGAACTTGCTTGAATTGCATCAAGTGTTTTTGGACATGGCAGCATTAGTGGAGTCTCAGGGTCAGCAACTTAATAACATAGAGTCTCATGTTGCACATGCTAGCTCTTTTGTTAGGAGAGGCACAGATCAGCTTCAGGAAGCAAGAGAGTACCAAAAGAGTTCTAGGAAGTGGTATTGCTATGCCGTTATTCTTGTCATTGTTCTTGTCATTGTGCTCCTGTTTCCTCTCTTGTCATCACTTCTACCTCATTTGTTGATGAGATGAAGAAATTAGACATGGAAGAACACTCTTGAGACTTGAGAGCATTGTTTCCTTAACTTCTTGGTAGAACTTTGCATTCTGAAATGAACATGTTCATGTTCATGCCTAGGATCAACAAGAGAATGGTGACAAATTGGGATTTGATGACCTCCTTGGTATTCAGGCATTTCATCAAATCCTGATGAAGCAAAGGATCCACAAAATGTAACAAGGTTATTCTGATTTTGGTTTTTGGATTCTCAAAGATCTGTGATTGGAAGAGAACAAGAGGAAACACATGTACATGACAATGTTATTGTAGTAGGTTTGACACATTTCGGAACGGATACACACATGTGATTTAGTTTCTTCTTTTCTTAGTTGTTCCTACCCTGTATGATTGTAAATTTGTAACGGTTGAAGAACTTGACATTGTTCAATCATCGAGTGTTTTATGGTGAATTGGATTATACAGGGCAATTCGAAAGAATGCAATCATCCAATCAATCGGGTTATCACAATTGATATATTTTTTAAAAGAAAATCAATAGAAATTGTGTGATTATCCCCCATAGGCCCCAAATACCTAAAGCTCTAATTCCTATCCTAGGACGACCTGCGCGCATCGATCTGAGCAGCAATCTGGTAAAGAGCAACATCGTCTGAGCAATCATAACTCATGCCCATGCACTTACCCATTAAAATGGCTCTACGCGCCCTAGTCAAAACGCCATAAAGTTCCGACAGCTCCGCTGGCAGCACCATCAGCTCCCTCCCTATCGGCTTTGCAACAACTTCAAAGTCTTCCACACCGCAATCCCACTGGAGCTCCCAGCAACGCCCTTTTTTTTCCTTCCTCCTTTCACAACTTTCATGGGTCTGCCCCTAGTCTTAGGGGTTTGTTTCCCCATCAAAGATACACACCGAGCCCTAGTCAAAACACCAAAGGGCTCCGCCAACTCCACCGGTAACACCATCATCTCACTCCCTGTCAGCTCCGCACCACTATCTTGTAATGTCGTTGTCCCCCCTTAGCTATCTTTGGAACCCTACATCTTTTGGTAGTAGTGTCAAAATAGTCCAAACAAAACTACTAAGAAGGCTAAATATTCAACTCACGTTATTTTGCATTCCATGGTAAAACTAACGGAGCAACCCACTTTTTGAGTTAAAAGAAGTGAAGGAAATTGTTATTCTCACCACCCACGTCTATTCAGACCACTCTTAAAAGTGTAAAAATATTAAAATTAAAATATATTTAATGAAAAAAATATAACAACTCTCCACCACCCCATTCTCACATCTTCTCTCCTCTTTCTTCCCTCATCAACGCCACTCTTCTGAATACTCATCATCATACATATCTCCAACACACGAGTCAGACTGGTTCAACCCATTTTTTCCCAACTTGCAACTGGCCAACCCATATGGGCTGACTGACCCGTATTCAAAAAATGTAAAAGGGGGTAACAATTCAGCCCACTAAGTTGACATTGATTTGGTCCCTCCGTAATAAGAAATTTCTTCAACTTCCAGTTTGTGTATAAGAAGGTGATGTTGATTTCACTATTCATTGTTAATGGACTACATTGATGTTACTTTTCATGATTAATTAAAGGATCATGACTTTCATAAGCCAAATGTGAATTTAACCTTTAATAGAACAAAATGAATGGCCTTAGCCATCATTTTGTGGTCTCGCGCACTAAGGCATTCTGAAGGTCCAATCAATGCAAGTTTAAATAGCACGAGGAATGCATGCCTTTCTGTATATTGAACTAGCCATATCATATCAAGTTGTAATTTCTTATTTATTCTTACTTCACACCTCCCTGCCTCTCCTTTTCTTTCCCATTACATTTTTTCATCACAAATCTATCTGCCAATAGTTCTCACATTTACAAGATGTGTAATTGAAATGAGTAAGAAACACATTATTATATCATATCTATTGTTCCAAAGATCTAAGACAGCAAGCCTCGTTGCTATCCTTTCAATATGGTATTGGTATCTTAATGCTGCTAAATTTGATATTGCTTCACTTAGTCTGGTCTTTTAAGATGGTGTTTTTGATAGAGTTTAATTACATACGCAGTATTTTCTTAACCTAGATACTACTAGCATTCTTTTACAGAGTTTTATTATGCTTTGGAATTCAGGAATCATCGTTTTCATCCAATCCATAAAAAATCCAAACACAATAAACCACATATTCGCAAAACACAAAATGTTTGCAACTTGCAAGTAGCACTGACAAAACTGTTTTTGGTCTTAGTTTATAAACGAATACAATGATTGTTTCAGAAAGAGAAAACTTTGGAAGTTTGCATAATTTCTGTCATCGGTTGACATGGACGAAAAATATCACAAAGTGTTACTGTGATTAAGCATTATAAAATCACTTCTTCGACGATGGTTTCCGTGGGTCAGTTAAAAACTGACTCACGGTGGTACACTTTAAAAAATTTATTGTAATGACAATAATATCCTTAACTTATTTATTTTTTAGACAATATTATCCTCATCTTCTCCACTACTTTTCTGGGTTCTGGCACTGTTCTTCCCTACACATAGCTCATTCAAACTCAAATCCACGGTAGCAACCATTGTTGCAAACCCAGTCAATCAAGTTTAATTAAGGCATGACAAGTTTGAAACTTTATGATAGGTAAGATCAAACTAATTATGGCAGACCAACTCAATCACAAACAAAACCCAAATCAAAGCCCCAAAAAATAAATCTTGTATGATGGAGATTGTGTTAATCAAATTGGAGGACCACGAAGCCAATTGGCATGGAAGTTCCTAGCAACGGAGAGCATAAACAATGTCGGAGAGGTTGAGATATTCGGTGATGCTAGAGGAGAGAGGGGAGAGCGAACTTCTCATAGATCTGGACCACGATTGTGCCGTCAGAGTGGGTGGTCTGTGGTCACAAGGACATGCATGATCTTCTAGGGGTGCTAATGATGATGTTTTCTTGAGGTTTGATGTTCTATGTTACCAAGAACTGCAACTTGCCTTTCATCTGGGTTCCTCTGTTTTCATTTTATCAGAAAAGTTGGTTAATTTTGATGGGATTGTGTGGGTGAAGGACATAAAAATAGTGAAATCTCTTCTGGCAAAACTTTCGTTCATAGGAGTTGAGTGGGTGAAGAAGACAGCGGTCGCCGATGAGCTGAGGTAACAGAGGTGAGTTGAGGCGGTGAAGAGGTAGAAGATGTCTGGTAATGGGTGAGAAATTAAAATAAAGGATATCATGGTAATTGAATTTTATCAGCATCCTTAATCTTAACCTTCTAATTTTAAAATAATAAATCCAATGGTCTTCATCAAATTGCACCACGGTGAATCACTTTTTTAGTGACTCACCGAAGACAGAACCCACTTGTTCCTCCACAAAAGGTAATAGTAGTGGCTCGCCAAAATCACTTCTCCCACTGCAGAAATCTACCAAATTTCCAATCATGCATGGAGCTAAATAACATTAGATTAAATTAAACAATAATTCACTTATGAATCGACTAGCATACCAACTCAATAGAGTTGCATTATAGCAACTAATATCAAGCACAAACAATCCCATATTTTCTCGAATCTTTGAACATCAGAAGCTGATATGAAGAACACCACTTTACTTTTCATCATTTTATCAGGTTTCATGCTATATACCGGATTTAGGGTTTAGAAGTAAGGAATTAAAACCACCTGACGAAAGATAGAAACGAGAAGAAAAACATTTTAGCATGATATGCTAGCAATTAATGAAGATCATCAAAGCGAAGGTATGGAAAACCAGTCAATACTCAATAATCTTGTGAAGATACACAATTGACAGAAGAGGTCATTCAGGTGTTCGATAGTTGATAATATAGTAACACCAAAATGCCTTGTATTGACTGGTTTAGCACGTAGGAATAGGATAACGGAAAAATTATCTCCAGACTACAATAATTTCAGTGCAATGTTGAGGGATTTTCAGAAAACCTTAGAACGTTTCAGAAGTCTATTTTCTCAGAAAAATCAAGTCATTCATTGCATTACTATGATTTATAGGCTCAGTTGATGCATATGAGTCCTGCATACTAAATGCTATTGATGTCAACTATTTGAAGTACCTTTAACACCTTATGTTCTGATTCAGGAGTAATGTTGAAATACATCTATTAACATAAAAGAAATATAAAGACAAACTCAAGTCAAGTTTCTATAAGATTTCGCTCTTGCTAAGTACAGAGAAACTCAAATTCAAGCAAAACAACAGCAGGAAAGAAAGCCAAAGCTCAAAGCTCATCCACAAGATAAAAGAAAGCTTCAATAATCACCATAGCAAATATCCAGGGTCCAGCTTTTAAAATGTATAAGCTGTCACCAAATAGAAAATCCCTTTCCAATCAACAATAGTAGCAATTTACTGATTTACTTTACAAGCTCCACCCCCGACTCAATCACGTACCAGCATTGGGCAGAGCTGCCATAAAGGAATTGTAAGAAGACTCAAGATCAAAGTGAAGCTGCCTAGCCTGCTGTTCTGTTAATTCATCAGCTGCACCCATCTTTGATAACCTTGCAATCCATTCCTTCATTTTTGTTTTCCCTTCGAAATCTGGCGGCAAAATCGTCAACTTATTCAGTGAAGCATAAAGGTCCGAGAGCAACGGGTGCACCTGATCCACAGCAATCATGTTAAGTTTCAAGGAATCCATTGATGTAATAAAATTCTGCACACACTCAGCCACAGTGGCAGCTGAGGTGGATGCTGAGGCGGTAGAAGCGGCCCGGTGCTCAACGGTAGCAGGCACGCCAGATACCACGAGGCGGTTAATTGCTGCCGGGCACTCCATCCTGTAAGTATCTGCAAATCGATCAATGCTAGGCACAGTGTCTCTCAGGGTGGAAGATAAGGTTTTGAAATGAGCTATCAGCTTCTGGCACTCTAATTCATATTCCTGCGGCGAGATTATATCTCTAACATAGGCTTTTTCAAGTCTCTCAGTAGCTTTGATAATAGCATAAAGCTCAGCAAAGTTGTCATACATTTCTCTCTCGCGCTTGTCATTCCAGAGCTTAACCTCCATAGTAGTACTCATGGATATATTAATAAACTGTATTAGGACCAAATCACAGAGATGGTGGGGGATTGGAGAAGAGAACGGGACACGCGCAAAGAGAAGGGTCCTTCTTCACTGAAGAAAAAACACAACATGCCCCAAAACAAAGTCAGTAAGCTAACCACTTCTAAGTCCTAAGATCAAACACCACAATAGGGATCTAAGAACTAAGATCATTATTTCATCTCATCATCACATCACACATCAAAATGCAACCATAACAGTAAACTTAAAACAGGATTTCATGTTGTTCAATATCTAACCACTAAAATAAAGACACAACAGAAGAGAACTTACAATAAAAACAACCTTTATCTCATACAAACAACAAGTAAACAAACATAGACAACAAGTAATCCAACATAGACAACTAAACATAGGTTATGCAAATCTAGGTTTCTGTAATTTTACTTCCATATGGAAAAATAGGTTTAAAAAAAAACATTGATTTCTGAGTTTGTGAAATTTTCTTCAAATTTCTCAGCAATCAAACAACAAACGAAACGAATCAGCAGGAACGAAACCCCCCATGTCAAAATCAATCCCTAAAATCAGAAGAAACACCAAAATTCCACAAAATTGCAAGTTCTAAACCAATAATCGATAGAAAAATTGGAGAAAATTGAAGAGAAATTTGAAAAGATGGGAAGAAAAAGAGAGAGACTTACAGGAACCGCAAAGCGTTATGGCACGGTGTGAGTGATGTGTGTGAAGAACGATGGTTGTGGTGGTTTGTATAGAAGAGATTGCAATGAGATGATGAATCAGGTGCGGTACGGTACACGGGAAAAGAGAACACACAGTAAGGGGTTGCGTGTGGGCTCCCACATACTATTATTATTGCTTACGGCATCGACGTGTAGCAGTTGAAAACCAAATAACCAATGCTCAAATCTCAATGCTTTTTCATGTTGGTTTTTTTTTTCATATGAATGTAGATGGAAATTTGGTATTTGAGTGAGATAATTTTATTGATAATTGTATGTTTTATATATGGAGTATAATAGAAAATAATAGATCTACTAATAAAAATGTATTTCGTTTCTTAAGTGGTTGAGGGTTTGAATTTCAATTATTATAATTTGTGAATGAAAAACTCCAATGTCTAGCATTTTACTGTTTGTTGCACTGTCATACGAGCGAGGAATTAGTATTATGGTTATCGCAGCACATTTTCAACAGTTCGTTCACTTTAATTACTTTCTCATAGATTAATACTTAATACGAGAATTTTTGGTGAATACTAGTATAGTGTATACTTATTGCAAGAGAAATAAATGATAAATGTGATATCACTAATATGTAATGTGATTAAAAGAAAGATAGAGAGAAAAGTGATGTATATATAGGTGTTTACTGTCTTGATGTAGACGAACCTGAACTCTATTTAATAATTCAAATATTTGTTTGGTATTTGACTATTTGCCATTGTTATTAGAGAACAAAAATATATTGAATGTTCGTGTGAAATCACCAATTTTCTGCTTTCATTTCATGGTGAATATATATATTTCGAAAAGTAACAGGTGTTTTGAACCTAACCTGACCTAACTATGTTGAACCAACTTCAGATTTTAGTTTTTTCAATGTCTTGCGGGTCCACATTTTGGACATCTTGTACCCTACACGCTTATGAATCTTACATCCACTTACTTTAAATGTATATGACTTAGGGGCCTCTTTACAAAATTTCAACTAGGTGATTTAAAAAAAACAAACTAAGTTATGTTTAGATATTCATGCAAACAAAGAATGTTAGCATATATACATTTTTTTTACAAAATCTATGAAAAATGTTAACATACATTTAAATTTAAATGAATAGATATTTTTTTATGTGTTTTTATGATCAAAGTTATTTCACGTCGCACTAAACTAGTATGTCCCTCCGTTCCTATTTATCTGGCCAGGAAGAGAAGATTCACACAAATTAAGGAAAACAATTAATTGTGTTGATTTTCATAAAAGTATTATTTATTTTTCTATATCACCCTTTAGAATGCATTTTATCTTTCTTCATTTATTGTTTCTTTAAGGGCATTTCTTGGAAAAACATCAATTAATGCTCTCTTGAAACTCTAAGTGGATAGATATATAGAAACAATTTTTTTTCTTTAAAGTGGACAGTTAATAAGGAACGGAGGAAGTATATAACATAAGTTCAATATTTAGATCCACATTTAACTATTGTGTAATTAGAATTATGTATTTTCTTTTATGAATAAAGTCAAAGCAAGTGATGGAAAATAGGGGAGAAGAGAGAAACAAAAGTCAGACAAGTAATACTTTGAAATGGGATTGTGTTCTTGGTGCAATCATCCTTCTATATGTAACAGTAGGTCAAGGCAAATACACATGGGTCAAGCCCATAGACTTTCTAGCATAGTCCAAACACCTAATCTTGATGGTCATCCAACTATTCACAAGATTATTATTTTAATTTGAAAATTAGCAATGATAAAGTGAGTCAATTTGCACAAACCCAATCTAATAACAAAAATGGATCAGGAGACCCAACCCAAGTCACCCGTTTATGGGTGGACTGAGGGGTTTGATCACTAAAAAATTATAACAATACAAGGTAGGCTATAAAATTGTGGGTTGAAAGGGTTAACCAACTAAGTTCTACCCAAAAATGATTTTCAAGAAAAAATTATTATCAACTCTAAAAGATTTTTTTAAAACATAAGTGGTTCGTCCGGTTAACTCACCCACCCGTTGTTGGCTCAATGGCCCAATCGCTGGTAACAACACTGAAAATTTGATAGCTCATAGGTAAGTGTACATATTTTTTATGTAATAATAAAAGATATTGGACATAGGGAAGATATTGGACATTGGGAATGTGGTTATCTTTACCAATTTCCACTAACTTTATTACTAAAAGAACGATTAAAGATTGATTATATGTGAATTTAGTTGTTGAATAAATTCAAGAAATAAACGAAAGCAATTAAACAAAGAAAAATATATGAGAAACGCGTATTCGGGGTGTAACTTCATCCATTAATGATTATGCTTTTGAAAATTTCAATCTATATCAGAACTCATTCATTCTATCTATGATGCCTTGCGTAAGTGTTTCCTTGTTAATAATGTCTTCACTAAGCTTACCTTCTGATTAAATGATGATAGCTAATGTCTTAGTATCTAATCCTATTTAATCAAATATGAAGTTCTTCTAATTTTTGGCGAATAGGATTAAGATTTACCCTTGTGTCTAAAGCACGAAAACCTAACCAATCCCTTGCCAAATATGTATTCCTAACCAATTATATTCAGCAATTGTGTGTGAAATGATGAGATACTTGCGTGCATTTATACTTGCGTGCATTTAAGTTTCAATTAAAACAGGAAAGAAATTCATAGACTAAATGAAAGACTCACAAACAAAAACTGAAGTAATGAAACACAATTAGAAAAATGTATTCATTAACTCCAAGTACCCTAAAATGTTTAGCCAAGCATTACTTTCATGGTCATAAGCAAGGAAGAAGTAAGCTTGAAATTTCCAGAGAAAACCCTAGTAGAGCCTCCAAAGGTCTCCAAAAAAAGCTACTTCATAAAACCCCAAAAATTTCAGAATATATGCAAAATTCACAAAAATAAGTATTTAAATTCGGTGAGGTTGGTGCAGCTGCGCCAGCAAAGTCACCTCTCGACGCTTGACCACAAAGATATTATTTTTGACTTTAGAGAGGATCGAACTTGGTCCAGGAGCCTAGGCGAAACTCTTTAAGAAAATGCACATTCACCACTTATGTCACCCCTTGTGAGACTTCAGTTTTAATATTACTTAAGCGGTGAAATACATTTTATTTATTTTATTTGAAACACAACAACCTTCTTAATTTCATGCTAGTTAAAGGATTTCAACTAGTTAATAATGATAATTCTCAAAAGGGATAAGATATAGAATCCTCTAAGGGTTTCCAGACAAAATCTGTTTTAAATTTAATAGTCTCTATTAAATTCTGATGTTCCTTATGCTGCAGGTAATAGTTTTTTTTTTTTTTTGAAATGTATGCTGCAGGTAATAGTTAGCTATGTAGAACTCTTATATTCTTATCCATCTCCATATTAATATATAAACAAGACTTGCAATCGACTAATTGCTCAGCTCTTCTAGGTGTCACTTAAACATGTCGAAGAAAATTTATTACTTGTTTGACTGAACAAATGGGGTCCAATAAACGGATGAAGTCATTAATATATTATTAAAAATATAGGGCCTTCCCAACTTATCTTTCATCAATTAACAATGTCAATTCACTTCTAATCCCAAATTTTATTTTCATTGCAGCATCCTTTATGTTTTTCAATGGTACAACTATAAAAGTTATTGTTGCTTAATTTTTTTTTTATACATCAGAAGAATGTTATTGTTGCTTAATGAAACTATGAAAGAACGTTGTTCACCGAAGGAAAAATAAAAAATTAAGGGTAAATGGTCACAATGGTCCCTGGAAGTTCCCACCGACTTCAGAATCGTCCCTGGATGAATTTAATTAGGCTCGCGGTCCCCAGAAGTTACAAAAAATAGTCATAGTAGTCCCTGACGTTAAAATCATATAACGTCCGTTAACCTTTTACTGACATGGAATTTTTTTTTCCCACAATCAATGCCTACGTGGAAATAGAAAATGTTCCCCCCCTAAAATGAAAGATCCAAAAGAAGTCAAATTGGTCCCTAGGTATGTGTTGGATTCTGATTGGGTTAGAAGGAGGTCACATTGGTCCTTGTTACAATCTCCCTCCATTTTAGAAACTCCTACTATTCTCCATGAAAGCAGAACGTTGGTGAAGGTTGAGAGAGAGAGAAGAGGAAGAAGAACGACACTAGTTGGAAGCTTGGAAGCTCTCTTGCTCGCTGGTGTTGTGAAAAATCGCTCTGTCGCTCGCTGAGGAAGAAGAACGAAGGAGGGCGAACCCTTCGTTTGCAGCGTCAAGGTATGTCTCCCAAACCCCAAGTCCTTGCAATCTGCAGTTGAAAGTTCTTACCTTTATGCATGTTAACCCTAAATTTTGACACATCTGTACCTTGTCTGCGATTTTGAAGTTCAAGTTATGATTTTTATGGAAAAGACATGAATTTTTGTGGAAAAGATATGATTTTTATGGTTTATGTGGTTCTCTGAAGTTGGTATGTTGGTATATTAGAGTTGGGTTTGGGGTTTTATAAGGAATGAGATTGATTGTGGGTGTAAGATTGTGAAATTTTGAAACCCTTAAGATTGTGAAATTCTGAGATTTTATTTTGCTATTGTGGTGTAGATGGATTCAAGGATCACTGTGATATTGATGCATGGTGGTGAGATAAGTTTGCATGTGGATGGCACTGCCTCATACTTTGGGGGAACTATGTGTGTGTGGGAGGATCTTGATTCTGACAGGTTGAACCTATTTGATCTGGAAGCTATGGCAAGGGAACATGGATATGTTATGACTATGAAGATGTGGTGGCGTAATCCTCAAGTTCCAGATGTGCTTAAGTTAAATGAACTTTGCACTGATTCTGACCTAATGGATGCATGCTTAGCATCTAAGTCCAACAACCAAGAGATCGAGATTTACTATGAGCATTTGGAACCAGTCCCTTTTGAGGTTATTCCACCCCCTAATTTTAATGAGGATGAGAATGTTGTGATTGTGATTACACCCCCTGTGGTCCATGTGGTGGATGAGGAGGAAGTTATTACACCCCCTGTGATGGAGGAGGTTGAAGTAACCCAGAATGCCCCCAACGGAACTCCTCAGACACAAGCACCCCAGGTAAAATGGTAACATTCTCTTATCTTTAATATGACTTATTTCATTATAATAATTAATGTTAATTTTTTTTTACATGTGATAGGAACTTAATGATGCAAGCAATCCAATGAATGAGGATGGAGTACATAATGAGGCAGAAGATCAGAATGAGACACAAGTGAATCTGAAAGAGAAAGGGAAGGCAAAAGCTATTGAATCTGATGGTAGCAAGAGGAAGAGGAAGCAGGGATGTGTGCCTGACACAAGTGGATCTGAATCTGATGGTAGCACAAGTTCAGGAGGAGATTCAGATCCAACTTATCAAGGAGAAACAATTGAACAAAGTGAGTGGTCTCTGGATGAGGACCTAGGCAGCTACAAAAGTGAGGACCTTCATAGTCCTATCAGTTCAGATGATGAGGCCAACAATTACAACAAAACACAATTTCCACAGTTTGATGAGGTTGCTGGATTTGGCAAGGTGAGATTAGAACTTGGCATGGAGTTTGGTGATTTGGAATCCTTCAAGGAGGCTGTGAAGGATTATACAATTGATGTTGGAAGAGAGATGAGATGGATTAAGAATGATAGCATAAGGGCAACAACTGAATGTAGAGTGGAAAACTGTCCCTGGAGAATTTATTGTGCATGGTCCAAGGCAAGATTGAGTTTTCAGATAAAGAGCTTTAATGAGGAACATACCTGCAGCAGGACCTTTAGGAACAGGGCAGCAAGCACAAGTTGGTGCACCAAAAAGCTTGAGAAAAAACTCAGAGTTCAGCCAAATTTGACACACACTGAGGCATATGACTACATGAAGAGAAAATATGGGGTTCTTTTGAATGAGACCAAAATTTTTAGGTCACTGAAAAAGGCAAGGAAGCTGGTTGAAGGAAATGAGGCAGAGCAGTATGCAAAGCTCTGGGATTATGCACATGAACTTATGAAGAGCAATCCTGGATCTACTGTGAAGATGGACACTGTGGCTGTGAGTGAGGAGGAAAGACAGTTTCAGAGAATTTACATATGCCTTGATGCATGTAAGAGAGGCTTCAAGGCTGGCTGTAGACCATTGATAGGTCTTGATGGCTGTTTTCTGAAAGGATATTATGGGGGGCAGCTGCTTTCAGCAGTAGGTCAGGATGCCAACAACCAACTGTATGTGATAGCTTATGCCATTGTAAATGTGGAAAATAAAGACAACTGGAAATGGTTTTTGGAGCTGCTCCATGGAGATTTGGGTGATTATAAACAACATGAGTGGACTTTTATATCAGACATGCAGAAGGTAATACACTTCCTCTTTCTCATGTTGGCTGTTTTATTATAGCATTATGTTAGGACTACGTGCACTGCATTTAATTTGCACATGATTAGGACTAATATGACAGTATTGTGTAACATTCAGGGACTAATGTGACAGTAAGTTGTAACATTCAGGGACTAATTTGACAGTGAGTTGCAACATGTAATGATTAATTGTCTTTGTTTTTTGCTGTTTTGCTAGGGTCTCATCCCTGCAATGCAGGAGGTTATGCCTGGGGTGAGTCACAGATTCTGTGCAATGCATTTGTGGAGGAATTTCACAAAACAATGGAAAGACAAGGAGATGAAGAATGTTGTGTGGGATTGTGCTAGGGCAAGGACAGTTGAACAATTTAATGCAAAGATGAATAGGCTTAGGGCAAAGAATGCACAGGCATGGGCTTATCTCAACAAGTGGCCCAAAGAATCATGGACTAAGGCCTACTTCAAAGAAGGAGTTAAATCAGACAACATATGCAATAATGCCTGTGAATCCTTCAATGCAAAGATTCTGAAGTATAGAGGAAAACCTATACTGACATTGCTTGAGGAGGTTAGGTGTTATATCATGAGGACAGTTGCTACTAACAAGATCAAGTTCAAAGGACAGCAAGGCTTACTTCCACCAATGCAAAGAAGTAGATTGGAAACTGAGAAAAAAGATGGTAGTAAAGGGTGGACACCTGTATTCACAGGGGATGTTGTAGATGAGAGGTATGAGGTCCAGGGTTGGGAAGGAAAGGTGGATGTGAGTTTGACAAGACATACCTGCACTTGTAGGTTCTGGCAGTTGACTGGCATGCCTTGTAAGCATGCATGTGCTGCAATTGCCTGGAAGCATGATCATGCTGAGGACTATTGCCATGCTTGGCTTACTATGGGAGCTTATAGGAGTACATATGAGCATTGTGTTCGCCCCACTGCAAGCCAACAATACTGGGAGCAAACAGATTATGTGAGGCCTATCCCACCAAGGGTGAACAAGAGGAAACCCGGTAGACCTAAGAAGAATAGGAGGAGGGATGGAAATGAGGAACCAGTTGCTGGATCAAGAAACAGGAGTAGGGCTGGAAGTGAGCCACCTGTTCCTGCCACAAGAATCAGGAGGTCATATCCTCCAATTACTTGTACTAGGTGTGGCCTAACTGGTCACAACACCAGAAGCTGCCATAACATTGGTGCACCAATAAGGCCAACAAATTGGGTTCCACCCCCACCTGAAGTAATTGAGGATGAGGTTGATGTATCCCAGAATGCCCCCAATGGGACTCCTCAGCAACCCCAGGTAAAATGGTAGCATTATGTTCTCTTTAATATGACTTAATTCATTATATTAATTAATGTTAATTTTTTGAACTGTGATAGGAAACTCCTGCTGCTACAAGACCTAGAAGGAATGCCAACAGACCTAGAAGAAATGCTACTCCTGCTGATACAGCTCTTGTGCCTACAAGTAGTGGAACTGCCCCTCTTTCAAACACTATGCCTGCTGGAATTACAAGTAGGCCTGCTGCTACAAGACCTAGAAGGAATGCCAACAGACCTAGAAGAAATGCTACTCCTGCTAATACAGCTCCTGTGCCTACAAGTAGTGGAAATGCCCCTCTTTCAAACACTATGCCTGCTGCTGCACCTATTGGGTTTGTGATTTGGCCCAATAGACCAACTGGAATTGCAAGTAGGCCTGCTGGAATTGTTTATAGGCCCACTCCTGCTCCTGCTGCCTATAGGCCCCCTTCAATTAGGCCACCTAGGCAATCAGTGGAAGCATCTTCCTCAACTCGTCCACAATTCCAAGCTTCAACTTCAGTACCACCAAGGGCAGAAACAGCAAGAAGCTCACCACCACCAGGGCAAGTGACATATGCTTATCCTGGAGGAAATATGTGTTTCATGCCAACACCTTCTATGTTCCAAAACACCTCAGAGGACAATTGATGACAATGAAGTTCCAGAAGAGTCTTTTTGTGATGCAGCAGCTAGCCTATGTCTCTTTTTTGTTTTAAAATTGGTTGTGTTATGTACTGACTGATGACATTATATTTAGTAGCCTTAGTAACTTGGCATTGACATTATGGTTGTCTATTTAAGTTCTGGTTGTTGTTATGCTATTTAGCATTGAACTTTGTAATGGTTGACAGTATTGTGTTATGTGTTTGTTCAGACTTTGTAAGGGTTGATCTTTTATTATGAATGGTTATCTATTTCACATTATGGTTGTCTATTTAAGTTCTGGTTGTTGTTATGGAATATGTGTTTGTTCAGACTTTGTAATGATCTTATATTATGAATGGAGTAGAAGATTTGGTGGAAATGACCAAAAGCAAGCATGACAAAATGCATACCAAAAGCATCAATAATGCATTTCATTGATAATTTGACAATATCATTACATTCATCACTCAAAAGACTACATTGTTACATGATCCCCCACATTACATGAACTTCCCAATCATCATTACAAACACAAACAAAGTCATCAATATGACACAAATTCTCATCAATTGAACTTGTTGAGCTGCAAGGTCATTGTTCTTGCACATGGCTGCATTCATGTACCTAATTTGTTCAATCACCATCTCATTTTTCTTCAAAATAGCTTCCTTCATAAGCACCACCTCCTGCATCAACACTGCATTCTTCAGAGAAATCTCATTCAACACCCTCACAACTTATTCATTCTGCATACAGTTTGGGGCATTCGATTCAACTTCATTTCCATCTTCAACCCATCGAAAGAAGTTGCAATTAGATAAATGACCCTGTACAACAAAACCCATACAACCCAGAAATTATGAATTCATGCCAACATATGCAAAAATGAAGAACCCAGAAATCATTTACTTGCCTTTGGTAGATAGCAACTATAGAAGGGTTTTCCTGGGTTGGCATCAGTTTTGGAAACCCTAACCACTGCTTCTTCACCACACTTGCAATGGGGCACTCCATCGTTCATCCCTGAGCTAGAACTTCCCATGGGTTTTTTCGATGGCCTCTGTGGAAGTCGCGACCTAGAACTACCACTCATCTCCCTTCTCCCTTTCAGATTGAAGGTTGATGAATTTGGGATTTTCCCCCAAATGTTAGGGTTCATCTTCATATAGATGATTTCAGGGACTAATTTGAAGTGTTTAACATAAACCCCCAACGGCTATTTCCACGTAGGCATTGATTGTGGGAAAAAAAAATTCCATGTCAGTAAAAGGTTAACGGACGTTATATGATTTTAACGTCAGGGACTACTATGACTATTTTTTGTAACTTCTGGGGACCGCGAGCCTAATTAAATTCATCCAGGGACGATTCTGAAGTCGGTGGGAACTTCCAGGGACCATTGTGACCATTTACCCAAAAAATTAAATAAGAGTGCATTTGTTTGCATTTTCTTCTCATTTCTACATAATCATATCTTAATTATTTATAAGGTAAGAAGTTATAAATATTTTATACGTTGTAGAAGATATTTGTCTATATACTTTTAAAATGCAATCAATTTTCTTTAATTATTCAAGCTCTTATGTAGATAGTATATATGAAGGCAAAGAAAAAGGAATGCCCAGATATATATGTTTAATAATATATTTAGTCAATATATGAAGTAAACTCTATTTTAAGATGACCATAGCTTTCACCTATTCTATCACATATAAACTAAATTATCGTTGCCCCATTACTTGAGGAGTTGAACTTATCAGCTGAAGTTTCTTCTGAGCTCTACATATGCGTATATGGTTTGCTTTCTAATTATTAAATATTAATGAACCAAACGAAATGAAGCTTCAAATGCCGCTGGAGATATCGTTTTTATAGGGTAAGTGTGCTTATAAACATACATGAATTTTAAGTGACACTTTTTAGGTTTATATCTTAGGGACAATTTTTGACCGTCACAGATATTTATATAGACGGCTAAAAATTTCGACTAAAGTGTGTGTTCATCATTTTTTATTAGGTTATAGCTTTTTATTCTCTTAAAACTTTTACATCGTTACAAGTTTTAAAATCCAACATTATCACTTGAGTTATATAGCTAGTAAATTGCATCTAAAGACAGACCGTGGGGATAAATAAAAGAAAATATTATCAAAGTCTTGGGTGCGTATAACCGGAGACTTAGCAGCACCCGATGCAATAGAAAAATGAAATAAAGAAGAAAAGGCAACGACTTTGACAAATAACCTTCTTTTTTGGTATTGAATTGCTTTTACATGGAAACTAATCAAAATATAGAAATAATATCAATATTTAGTATTGAAGGAATAACGTTGTATTCAAGGGTGTGGAGGTTGACATTTCTAGGGCCATTGACATAATTCAGTTTAAGTCTTGGGTTTGGATCAAAGCTAAACTGAAACAAGCTAGTTTTTCTATTTTGAGTGGACTATGAATCCACTTATCTGTATTGAATCCCTATCCCTGTAACTTTGAATTTGTTATCCCTTGTACCAATTAATTTACTTTGCTGATAAAAAAAAGACTTATATAGATATGTTTTTCCCCTGGAATATACATTTTTTATTTTATTTTAGTCATTTTAAAATTATTTTCTGTTTTTCATCCCTCAAATATTAGCCGTTTTATTTTGCATCCTTAGTGTTGAGATTTTCATCCTTAACGCTCACTTTTCCATCCGAAACAAACTGGATATCATATCAACATCAGATGTGATATATGTTTTTATCCCTGAATTAAATATACTTGTTTTCAATTTTAGTCATTGTAAATTTTATTTTCTATTTTTCAGGAACTATGTACTATATCAGTCATCAAGGCTGAAACTCTTCTTTCCCCCACCACTGCTTCCCTCCCCCACCCGCCTCCTTCTCCCCCAAGTGATGCCTCTTCCCTTGCCCCTCCCTCCCCGAACCCCAACTCCAACTCCAACTCCAACCCCCACTATCACCCATCAAGCCCGAAACTATTCCTCATCACCATAAAACCCTTCATCAATCCCTTGTCGTCACCAACCAACTACAATGAATGCTACAAAATCATTGTTTACCTCTTTATGAGAGCCACCACCACACCTTCAGAAGTAGCGGCACTGACATCTTTGACTGAGAGATGATAAAGTGTTTTTTATTGGGATGGAAAGGGACTCGTTGGTGAGATGAAGGACCGAGGAGTGAAAATGAGGTTTTCAACAAATTTAAAATCAAGAATGTTAAAAAAATTGCAAGGACTAAAATCCAAAACAAAGTATATTTTAAGGACCAAAAATATATCATGTCTAATGCTAATCTGAACTTCCATATGTTAATTTGAATTGAAAAAATTTATCAAGAACGAAAAACAAAACGACTATTCGAGGATGAAAAACGGAAAAATAATTTTAAAAATACTACAACCATATCAAAAACAAAAAACAACCATAACATGGTATATTACAGGAACCCAAAACATATTTAAGAAAAAAATATCAATACTTAGCCCCATTTATTAGTTAATATTTTTGTATATATATTTTCTAAATCCAGCAAAATATCCTTCCATGTAAGAACTTTCTCTAATAATAATAGTAGTTATCTCCACTATACAGAAAGAGGTGGCGGATCAAACTGTATATGATCATAATCTCCATATTGCTCCGATTCCGAAATTGAGTCATGGTCATGCTTCTTCTGCAGTCTCAACTCCTCATTGAACTTCCTTATGAACTCCTCAACGCGCTGGTTCAACTCGTAGCGACTCGGCTCTGTCCTCCTTACTAGTCTCTCCCTCTTCCTCTCATCAAGCAGGGCCTCCGATCTCTTCATTTTCTGATGACGACACTCCGTTATCGCCCTCCACACATCCTCCATCGCAGGTGCATTCACGTCCGCAGAGTCCGGAGGTGAATCTGGGAAGGAGAACGGAGGTATCGACATGGAGGAAGACGGAGGTGTCCAAGACTCCGTTATAAATCCGTCTTCCTCCGTGGACACGCCGTTAACCACCACCGCCTTCACATCAATGGGTGCAGGCAGTGGATATTCTTCTTCTTCTTCATCTTCTGCTATGTAAGGAGGAGGAGGAGGAGGTGGTGGCGGCGGAGTGTGTGAGGGAGGAGGAGGGAGGGAGTTATGGAACATTGTGGAGGCAGCTATGGTGATGATGATGGCGTTGAGGAGGAGGAAGAGGTAGGGTGGGTTTAGCTGCTGGCACGAGAGGATGAGGTGCCATGTGAGGGACACGTGAGTGACCACGAAGTCTGTGATAACAGGAACTGAGACATGGACTCCATGTGCGGCGAAGAGAACGCCGGTGGAGATGAGGAGGAGCTTGAGAGCGGGGAGGAGTGACAACATTTGTAATACCTGCAGAGAAGGATTTTGGATAAGTGAGTTTTGGAATTGAAAATCGTGTTTATAGTAGGATAGAGAGAGAGAGAGCATGATGAAATAAATAAGCGGTTTGAACGCATGAGAAGAATCTTTGAAGTTTGGAAAACAATATTTTTTTTAGGGGTCAATGATTAAATATAATTAACCAATTATTTTATAAACGAGTTTAATTTTAGTCTATTAGTGGAAAGATTATGTTTAGGGTGATGATTTTTTTAAAGGATGATTTCTTACCATATGACAATATTGGATATTGACTATTTTCAGTAACTAGTAACTGTGTTAGTTGATTTTTTTTCATTTGGCCACTAGTCTTCACGGAAAAATGGGTCTTACGTGACTAATCTGGGTCGAGATACAATTGTGATGTCACTGCCACAAATGTATTATTTTTTACCTCAAAGGAAATCGAACCATAGCCAGAAGGCTAAACGAAATCCCTTAGGTTGTGTTTGGATGGGGTGATTTTTGGGGGGAATGTAATTCTAGAGGGTATTTTAAATCCTTTAAATTGAAATACCTGGTTTGGATGTCTATTTGTGGAATTCTGAAAATACTGGTAATTAAAAGAGGTAATTTAATGAAGGGATTATCGGGTAATCAAAATACCCTCAAAATTGGAAGTAATTGGAAAATCCCTCACTGCTCGTGTCTCTCACTCTCTCGTTCTCGCTCCCAATCTCACTCTCTCTGCAATCTCGCTCTTTCGATCTCGTTCTCGCTCCCGATCTCACCCTCTCGCGATCTCGTTCTCTCGTTCTCGCTCTTCCGATCTCACCCTCTCGCGATCTCGTTCTCTCGTTCTCGCTCTCCCGATCTCACTCTCTCTGCAAATCCCGATCTCACTCTCTCTGCGATCTCGCTCTCTCGTTCTTGCTCTCCCGATTCATGGAGTGGCTCTATCTTCCCTCTTGATTCAGGTAAAATCTCTTGATTCTTTCACAAATTTTGCAGTATTGTTGTTGTGGTTGTTGTTGTTTTTTCGATTTGATTTTGTTTTTGGAGTTGAAAATATCTGTTTTGTTCTTGTCTTGAGTTTTGTTCGTTGATGCTAGTACTGGGTTTGTGATGTTTTTTTTCTCCATTTTGTGCATGGTTCAGAAGCAGATGAACATAGGTGAGGAAGGCAATAGTTTCTATTTTTTTACCAAAACAATAATTAGAGTTACATAAGAATTGCTCAAACTGAATCTGAAAATTGACTAGGCCTCAATTCATGTGTAAATCAAAGGTACTTTAATCCTCTGTTGCTCTTGGCCTTGACCCACCTTGATTTCCAACCACCCTTTTGGAATTTCTTTGGTCCTTCCATGGTGATGGTATGCTTTTGTAGGTGTATTTCTAGATTAGGATGGTTTTGGGGAGAAACAAAGGGACAAAAACCCATTATGCAGAGAAGGAGTTTGATGAATAAAGAGTATTTTTATAGCAAGTAGCAATAGCATGATGTGTGTTATATATAATAAGGTGCATTGCATTCCTCAAGCATTATTCAAGTTGTCATGACAGTGATTTGATTTGTGTTTATTGTCACTGTCTTTTGCTAATCCTTGATGATCGGAAAAATATTTCAGGCTACTGCTATAAGTGGATACACTAGCAACTCTGCTTCTGCCAAGAAGTGCAGAAAGAAGAAGGTAAAGTTATTCATTTCATCTTATAGTCAAGCCTGTGATTTTAATATTTGTAGTGAGTTTTATTTCAAAACAACCATGGACATATTAGGATAGAAAGAACTTTTCACTACACTTCAAACGTTCATTGCTGCTGCTATATTGTCTTGCTATAATAACTAGGTAGTATTAAAAGATGAATTAATTTATCAGCAAAAAGAATTTATGGAGTAAAGGAGATTTTATTACATTTTCATTGCTGTGGTTATTCCGGAATAGATTAAGTTTAGTTGGAAAAGGGGTCCATCAACTCTGCTACTATGTCCAAGTTTAGTTTTATAATCTGCACAGAGATAAGAATTGCAGCTTATAGTCTGAATTGATTTTAGAACATTTCATCATAAAACCAAACACATATATATGTTTATTTCATTTGGTCAATGGATGAGGGGGAAAGCTTTTTCATGAGTAGCTTCCATATTGTCTATGAGAAAAGAGAAATTTATTGAAACATGTTAGAAATCACTCATCCATAATGGAAAACTAAGACAAGAGGAAAAAACTCAATGCTTACTTATTTTTTTATTTATTTTAATGAATCTAACCGAAAGCTCCACGCTACTATTTAGAGAATGTTTTAACTTGACTCTTCTCATTTTCTTAGTGAGCTTGTACACATCCCTTGTCCTTTTTAATCACATCTTATCCATTTTTATGTTTAAACTAGCTGATTTTGAATCTGATTGAGTTAGCTTCTCTTACTTCCTATTTTCTTTATAGTGTCATGCAATATTGATGTTTTATTATATGTTTTTTTTAGTTAACAAATGGATCTTAGAGTAGTTGACACTTCAGTTCTTTTACGAAAACGTAAAAGAAATGAAGAAGAAGAAGAGGCAAAATTGCAGGAGCAAATAGCATTCATTGTTGCTAGTGTCATTGCTATGCTTTTAGGTGTAGTAGCTTGGTATCATGAGATGCATTTTGTTAAGGAACCGTCCCGAAATTGGGAATTGGAAAGAAGCAATTTCCTTAATCGTCTGTATAGAGGAACCGAAAGTGACTGCATTGAACAGTTAAGAGTCAGTAAAAGGGCATTTTTTAAACTTTGTGGAATTTTACAAGATAAAGGACAGTTGGTAAGGACAAGAAATGTCCCAACGATTGAAGCAGTGGCAATGTTTTTGCATATCCTTGCTCACAACCTAAAGTATAGAGTAGTGCACTTTACCTATTATAGATCCAAAGAAACAATAAGTAGGCAATTCAACAATGTCCTACGAGCTGTAATGAAAGTGAGTGGGGAATATTTGAAGTTTCAAGACCATAATAATCTAGAGGGCTCTGAGGCATACAAATGGAGATGGTTTCAGGTAAACTTATCATAAGCTTGAGTAATTATATGAGATTTCTAGTAATTACAACTTATTTTTTATTTTTAAACTTTTTTAGAATTCGATTGGAGCACTTGATGGGACACATATTCCAGTAACAGTGGCAGCAGAAGATAAACCTAGATACCGTAATAGAAAGGGTGACATCTCTACGAATGTGTTAGGGGTTTGTGGTCCAGATTTAAAGTTTATTTACGTGTTACCTGGTTGGGAAGGCTCGGCAGGAGATTCACGAGTATTGCGAGATGCTTTACGTCGTCAAAATCACCTTCAAATTCCGAATGGTAATATTCTCAACCTTGATACTTTTTTTACTATATTAAATACAATTATATGATTTTTTTTCTTGGAAAAAAACCATCGCAGGTAAATACTTTCTGGTCGACGCAGGATATACAAATGGCCCAGGATTTTTAGCACCTTATCGAGGGACTAGATATCATCTCAATGAGTGGATTGGAAACACCCCTCAAAACTACAAGGAGTTGTTCAATCTCCGTCATGAAAGTGCAAGGAATGTAATTGAAAGATCATTTGGGATATTGAAAAAACGATGGAGTATATTAAGAACTCCATCTTTTTTTGATATAAAAACACAAATAAGAATGATTAACGCTTGTTTCGTACTGCACAATTTTATAAGAGATGAACAACAATATGACCCAATTTTAGAGGTCCAAGACTTGGAGCTTTTATCGGTTGTTGATGAAGAGTTAACCAATCAACATGGGGAAACAATTACAAGTAATGTTGCAAATGAGATCACAACTATTCAAGTATCTGAGGCATGGACAACGTTTCGGGACACTTTAGCAATGGATATGTTTGTTGAATATCAACATAGAAGAAACTTAGTTTAGGGACAACATGTTATCAGTTGTCTTTGCTTTCTACCTTGTTCGCTGTTTCTATTATCTGTTTTTCCATTTCTTATGTTGTTTCTTGTTTATTTCTGTAGTTGCTTTGTTCTGTTGTGTGTTGGCTCACTTGGAAGAGCCTTGTTTCCAAGCTTTTTATCCTATTAATATTAATTGAATGATTGATCAGAACTAACTGTGGCTTTTTATCCTATTAATATTAAAAGCTTAGTATGTTGTCTTGTATATGTATATTCTGTTTATTTTCAGAAACTCTTCATGTTTATTTATTTTCAAACAGGGTTACAGCCAGACTAGGGACTTGGACAGTGAGGAGCTATTGGAACAGTTGCTATATCGACTTGTTGGTTGCCGGGTAATATTTTATAACTTGAGGATATTCATCATCTTTTTGTTATTTGATCTGTTTGCTGTGGACACTTCAATTAGGTTCAAGTGTTTCTATTTTACTACTGCATTTCCTTAAGTATTTCAAACTGATTCTGAGAAAATTATATATACTAGATTAGAAGCTCTCTCTCGTGTGCAAATGAATGAGTGACTTCAAAGCATTATCTCTTTCTTCAATTCTTTGATTAGAATCACAGTAACGACACTCACTATATTATAATAATTCTTTCTGTACAATTACATAGATACAAACAAAATTGACATCTCAACCTCACCCTTCTGATTAATCATACTTATGATTTCTGCACATGATGTATTCAATCATAGAAGCTCATTTTGCTGCTATTATCTTTGTTCAGCTCTGTAGATGTATTTCAAAATTCTTCTGGTTATTAGTAATTGTCTAATGTTTGTTTATGTTTGAAGGAGAGATGAGGGGAAAAAGGAAAATGGCGGAAGCTAGTAATGAGGATAAGAAAGATGATAGCAGAGCTTACTTTACTTGGAACTTGGAGATGGACCGTGCACTTGCTAATATACTTAGAGATCAAAGAAGCATGGGAAACAAAAGTGATGGTGCATGGAAAGCAGTGGCATATAACACTGCGGCTCAAATGTTGTCTTCACGCTTCAATTTGCAACTTATTGGAGAGAATGTTAAAAACCGCATCAAGTTGTGGAGATCATGGTATGGCATTGTTAGTGACATCCTTAGTCAAAGTGGTTTTGATTGGGATGGAACCAAATATATGATTTCTGTTACAAATGAAGATGCATGGAATGAGTATGTCAAGGTAATCATTTTTAATGTTATTACTATTTAATTAAATTAATGTTTGTGTTAGTATTAATATGCTGCCTATTTTCTTTGTAGTCACATAATGACGCTAAGAGGTTTCGATTTAAGGTGATTGTTAATTGGGATGACATTGTAGACTTGTGTGCTAAAGATAGAGCAACAGGAATTGGAGCGGAGACATCCTTGGATGCGGATGACATCATGAGCAAAGAAGCAAATGAGGATGGAGCTTATATTGCGGATATTGATGAACAAAGCTCTACAACAAGGAAAAGCAAACAACCAATGGAATTCAAAAAGGGAAAAAGTGGAGAGAAGAATGGGATAATTACTTCAATGAATAAAGTGGCTGAGTCTTTGAGTGAATTTGTGCAAGCAACTAGAAAAGGGGTGAAAAATGTCCAAGAAGTGGTTCATGATGTGATGGATGAGCTAAAGAACATTCCGGACCTTAATGGCACTCAATGGCTAAAAGCAGTGGATTGGCTTTCAGAAAATCCAAATAAGTTGGAGATTTTGAAAGCTCTTCCCATGGAGAGAAAGAAAGATTACATCTTAGCTTTTATGCACTGATTTGTGATTTGCTATAGTTTATAGACTCATTTGTAGTGTTTCCAACTTTTCATTATGCCACTGTTGAGACTTTGTTTTATTTAATTTTCATTTGGATTGATGTTAGCACTTGTTACTGTTGAGACTTTTTTTTATTTAATTTTCATTTGGATTGATGTTAGCACTTGTTACTGTTGAGACTTTCTTTTATTTAATTTTCATTTGGATTGATGTTAGCACTTGTTAAAAACACAGTTTTAAATTTAAAGTAATAGGAAATGTGATATCTCCATGAATGTATTAGAAATTTGTGATCCAACTAATTTCAGATTTTTGAGTCAATTCAGGGGGTTTGGGCCGATTATAAAATTCTGGGTTAATTTTAAGTTAAGTTTTTTTATTATAATTATCCAAATAATATTAATTAGATTAAAAAAATAAGATAAAGGAAATTCAATTGATTCAATTGAATTCCCTAGCATTACCCAAACAAAGAATTTTAAAATTGATGGAATTTAATCACCTTATCCAAACAAGGGAATTTGAAAATCAAGGGAATTCAATTGAATCAATTAAATTCCCTAGAATTTAAAATCCCTTGGATTTCTACAATCCTCCATCCAAACACAATCTTAGGGAAATGCACATTCTCTACTTGTGCCACCCTTTGGGGTTAAGTAACCATATATACTAAGCACTAAGCACGGGATTCTATTTTAATGGAAACAAAATTCATAAATTTTGGGACTAATTTTTTTTTAGCATGAAGTATATTATGGTTGCCGTACTCTTGTCGGGGCTTCATGCTCCCAGATTCTTGGGTGACTCTATCTATGCATGCTCTTACCAAGAGACCAGCTCGTTGCATGTGTCCCTTGTTTTATGACTTAATTTTTAGTCAAATTGAACATACTTTCATTCTAAAGGCCTGTCATTCGATCTTTTTACTGCTAATGAAATTTGACATATCCTATTAGTGAAATATGTTCTTCCCGGTGGTGATGGATTGTCTCTCTTCATACAATATCCGCTTAGGATGCCCTTCATTGAATGACTTATGCGTTAGGATCTCTACTCGGCATCTTCTGATGAAGTTTGTCAATAAAAAAAGTAGTAATCACGATTCGAGGAAGTCGGAAGGCAGCTAGAAATTGTTATAATTTGATCCTAAGGTTCGTAAGTGTTCTGGGACCGGGAGAAATCCCTCCCCGTCCGAGACCCTTAACGACCCCCGTCCCTCTCCGGGGTGATTCGACCGCCCCAAAAGATCGTCGATCCCACATAGGCCGATAAGAGAGACGACCACTGTGGCTGGGGTCCAGGGAGTTACATCGAGGGACGGGCAGACGACCCGGGGGAGAATTACACCCGGGGACGACGGTCACCCCTCCGACCAGGAGGGACCGACCAGAGAATAAGGGGGCACCGTAGCTCACTGGGAAAGATCAAGTCAACCCTCCCATCGCGGACCCCACAACCAGTACTTTGGGGCTGGGTCACATCTTGAGGTCAGGTAGTGGGTTACGATGAATCCTGAGCCGTAAGATCTCTGAGAATTTACAGACGCCACAGGTGGATACTACGGTAGGGGCGTGAGGGGTCATCAAGATACCCAAGACACTCATGACATTCCTTTTTTACTAGAGCCCACCCTTCGTTTCTGCTGGAGTATAAAAGACCTCAAGCTTCCAAGAGTCAAGGTATCTATTTTTTCACTATGTCACCACACACAAAAAACTACTTAGACTTCCCTCAACTAACTTAAGTTTTGGAGCACCTTGTAGGACCACCTCCTGGGACGGTGGCATTCGCCCAATTTCCTCCAACCGACCGTCACGCACCTTCACCGTTCTCTTTTCCCCTACCCCTCCTCGCTGGGTAGGAACGATCAAGGCTTCTCCCTGATCAGTAAGAAAGGAATGAACAATGAAAAGAGCCCAATTGAGCTCTCGGAAGAGGGTCCGAGATGACAAGGAATTATAAGGCAACTCCAAGCAGAGAATTATAGAGGCCCTTGATGCACGTCTAAATTCAATACTTTTTACTGTAGTTTCCAAATGGTTTTGTGCCCAATTATTGCGTTACCTTTACCGTGAACATGTATCTCATCTTATGAAGATTCATGTAGTGCTAACCGATCTTATATATTTTTACTAGGGGGCTCTTGTCCAACTAACCCTTACAACTGATGCTACATTGGCTTTGTTAGCCTCGGTATGTGTCTCCGGCGAGTTGCGTAGGCATTTTACACGACTTGATAAGTTAGCTTTATCTTTTTTAAGTTTTATTCCAACACCGACACTTAACTGAACATAGCGTCAGTTTTTGACCTTGTAACTTCAGTTTATCGCTGACACTATTTAGTGTTTTTTGTGTGTGTGTGTGGAGGGGATCAGAAGAGATTCTATTGATCTCTAGGGAGAACACATCATATTAATATTAGGAGGTTATTTATAAATACTATTTGATCCCATTTCTCCTTAAGGAGAAAAGTAAGATACCCAAAAACAAGTATGCCAGACTCTATCTACATACATATGTGGCACTCTTTGGCATGTAATTGGTGGGTATAGTCGTATAGATAGGACTCTATGTCAAGTGCGGGTATTTAAGGTATATTTCATGAGATTCTGAAATCGCCCCAGCCCCCAAGTGATCTAATATGCCGATCGAATTTTAAGGTTGAATTATTCTCTGCAATATCTGATAAAGGGGTTGTTAATGACACTCAAATTAAATCCATTTTTTAATTTTGACATGTCGAGCCGAAATTTGAGGCATTTGTTGATCCTTTTGGTCTGAGTGGATAGAAGTTTATACACTCGATTAAGCATGGATATGATTTTAGCTCTACCTGATCTTCTCTCTGAGTAAGAGATAAAATGGTCGGTTCAATAAAAAAGACAAAAGGTATAAGCTTAAGAATTTTCCTCAATTAGTGGATAAAATGGACTTGTCTCTGTCTGCAAGTGTCCCGTAATTGCACAAAAAGTTGAGACAAAAATAATATGCGCTGTGGTGAAAACTCATATGGCAAGAAAGTTCCATAAGATCATTCAGAAAAACTAAAAAAGTAAGTTGTATAGAAACCGCAGTACAGAAAGAGAAAGATATTTATATGGGTGCGAACTGCAAAGTGGAAACAACTTTTAAGTAAGTGGGTTAATGTAGTGGTTTAGTATTTCGTCTCTTAAGTAAGTAGTTGAAAGTTCGAATCTCAATTCCTGTAAATGGAAAAAAACTATTTGGTCAGCCATTACCACTTAGTGCTTTGATCATGGGGTAAAGTGTAGTATCATAATTATAAGATGTGGAGTTAGTTTTTTTTTATAAGCCATAAGAAATATATTGACTAGAAGTACAAGGGGTACTTCAACCCAATACAACGAGAAAGAAGTAGATAGAAAGAGACAAGCTACAAGCTAACTTGAACAAGAGTAAGGATCCTAAGGAAAACGAAATTACCCCACCTAATACCTCAATGAAAATAGACTAAACAAAACGAGCTTCATTAAAACCTTGATAAGATAAAACCCCATTGGAAAAACCTATCAAGGAAAAAGAGTATCAATTTTGAAGAGTCAAGAGTAAATTTTCAAGAGTACCAATTTGGAGTTAGTAGAGAGGCCTTGGTTAAGAAAAATAATTAACAATTAAAAAATGTTATTAAAGAAGATGGATAGAAGAAGTTTGAAATGCGTTTAGGCATTATGCAACTCCATATCTATTGGACCAGCACACCCGAAAGGATAATTAAAGGAAAGAAAAGCTCAAGGCAACTCCAAATCTATTTGACAATGGTTTTAACTTTCAAACCTTTTAGGTGGAAACGTGTCTGGATCATGTTATTTAACTTGCACTCACTGCCATTGGGAATTAATGGCAGATGGTAACTACCATATATATATATATTTTTAAACGCATGCAAATTGAAAAATCTTACCCTGAATTAAATATAAATGGATGGATACACTTTTGACAAATCCAATACCGTGTGGGTGGTTACTGGACTAAGCAAAAAGTGACTCAAACCCGCTCATTACGGGATTAGACTGTCTTAACTCTTAAGAGATTAGGACTCGTGTCTGTGTAACGGTAATAACGGCAACGGTTAGTCTTATGTCACTCCACAAGACGTGTCTCCTCACCGCCATTCCTCAAACTTATTAGTCATCAGAATGATAGTTACATGCGGATTTGGATTGAAATTCACAGTGTGAATTGAAAGTTGAAACCGTTTCTATAACTCTCTTCATAGATATTCAAATAATTTAATACATATAAAAAAAGAGAATTGTTATTAACTAGTTTTAAACCCGTGCAAGGCACGGGGAATTTGTTCTTGATTTTTTTTAAAAAAAAATTGTTTAACAAATTGTTTAATATTTATTTATTAATTATAGTTATGATGTTTTTTTAATGGTTTTTTAAAGTTTTGTGGGTGTTATTTTGTTAGTTTAGCATATAGGTTTAGTGTTCCCAAAAATGATCAATTTTTCCGTTGTTCTTGTTTTAGAGCAATGTGTTTTTGTGTGGAAACCATATATATATATATATATATATATATATATATATATATATCTGCACTAAGATTTTCGAACAAATAATGATTCATTGAAAAATTGACAAACGTGGTCAATATACGAAAAATTTAAAAATTGTCAAAATGATTCAAATTGACCACCGAGGTCAATATACCCAAAAAAGTATAAATTGTCAATGTGGATAAAGAAATATAAAGAAACGTTTAGCACAAACTCTATTTATGTGTAAGCAACATAAAGGGAATGGTTCTAAATCTTCTCCATATTGATCTTCTTCATCATATCTGCACTTGTAAATTTGACTTGAATTTTGAAATTATTTGTGGGTCCATGCAAATTTTGAGCACATTAAATGCCAATTTGAACCACTTTCCGAATCTATCCTTCCCTTCGACCTTGAAAAGAATTTTCTTGTGCAATAAATCACCAATTTCTTTTGGGGGTGTTCCATGCAGCCGTTCTACAATTTATTTAAAATAAAATGAATTAAATTAATATTTATGATTTAATTTTTTAATGTAAAAGTACTTATTTTTAAATGTACATGTTTACCTTTTTCATTTCATCCAAAATTTCAATGCTTTTTTTTTGTTGATCAGAGAAATACCATCGCGATAAAAAATTGTCATAGTTGCAGATCCAGTATTGTCAGCAACATTCATCAACAGCTTGTACCTTAGGCAAACATCAATACTTAAATTAAATGTACTCTTTATTGATCAAAGTAATTTATTTATTCAAAATGGAGTTTACCGTATGGTAGGAGTTACGTGTTTGTTACATGTTGGACAAAAATACTGTGCTCTGTCAGAGTATGCTGCTGTGTGACATTTGCAATCATGATAATACCAATCATCTGTATTCACAATTTTCTCAATTGCAGCATACACAATGAATATTGTCCGCTGCAGTAATGAATTTGTATGCTTTAAAATTTTGTTGTAGCTACAAATGTTTGTAATATTAACAATGATAATAACATATGTATATTTAATACATTTAAATGTACCTACTCAATGACATGTTTTTTCTATTATGAATGTATTATAGTAGGTTTAGCTGTTATTATTTAGATAAAATCTAATTTGCAAAAAAAATATTAAATAAGTTTACTGATACTATTTTATTCATAAAAGTAATGGAATTTTCTACTTAATGTTTTTATCAGTTTAAAAAAAATATCAGCATTAAAAAACACACTTAACTATACTAATTACGTTCTTTATAAAATCAAAAAGGTAATACATGTGTAATTTTTTTTATAAAATAATTATTAATATATGTATTTAAAACTGTTAAATAGCTGAGCTTCATTAATGTGAGCTGTTGAGTATTGCTTATAGGCAGTGTCATAGGGGCAATGGGCCAGGGACCGCGTAACACTGAAATCCTAATTATTGTATTCATAACGAATCAATAAACAGAACTATAGCTGCTCTATAATCACAAACGTAGGCAATTTGACCGAACTGCGTGAACAAAGCTTTCGTGTATTTATCTCTACTTTTGATCTGTAATCGTGTTACTGCTCTAATAAATACCACCCGACATCTATTTATACCATCTGAAACTTAAAAAATTCAAAAATACCCTTAGTAGCTTTTCACTTTTTTAACTCACACTTTCGATGTGTGTTTCAGACGCATTTTCATGCTCCACCTTATAACAATGAGGAGGAGGAAGATAGATTTGAGGAGGGAGGGAAGCAACCTTGTAGTTGGCGCCGACCCCTCTACTCTAACTTCCTCACCCCACACTTTCACGCACCACCTTTCTCTAAACTTGGATTTGGTCGCTCTAACTACATAAATTCTGGTGAATGGCTTGGTGGATCGTGATCTATATTCATATTTCACCAGATCCAAGGCGATGTAAGGCCAAGTCTAGACAGCAAGGAAGTTCTAACAAGTTAGAGTGTTTTTGGGATTTGATCTTAGATCAGTAAATCTGTATCCAAACCCTCTCTCACTCTGTAGGAGAAGCAGAAGCAGAGATTGTGCTTGCAGAGATGGTGGTTAGAAGGAGGAGGGTGTAATAAATAGAGGAAACGATTATATGAGAAAGCGAGTACCATTGGTTGGTCATGGCTCAACTTGCAACGGATTTGTAGTGATTCAGCAGCGGTGCGACGAGGGAGTACTCCAACTTTGAGACGAGTTGAAGCTCACTAGCCGGCTAACTAATAGTACGAACACCAAGAGTCAAGAGACTATGCCCATGTTTGGCAAGCCAATCCGTAGCTGCAAAAAGTGCTTGAAAACAAAACTTTTTCATGACAAATGTTACCTTACTAAGTCCCTTTATAGAACTAAAATCAAATAATTACTTCACACTCCTAAAAAAATGTAGTCAACATAATTAGTCCTAAATTTCAAAAAAAAAAACATAATTAGTCCTAGTCGTTTGCTCGAAGTAGCTAGTTTTTATGGTTTTCAGAGCCAGACAAAAACCAGAATGGTGATGCTAATATGTTTTCAAAAAAAAAAGTTTTTCTGGGCCTTTGGGTCACTGCAAAAGTGAACTGGTTCAGTTTAACAACCATTGGATTTGACCAAAAAAAAAAAACAACCATTGGATATAGTAAAAAATTCGATGGTTGAGATTAATTATCGTTGAAGATTGAATTTTCCAAAATATCCTTGTTCTATTACTCTACCACCGCCATACCTCCATCTCCGCCTTCACCTAAATCGCCACCACCATCTTCTGCCATATACCTTCCTTAGCACCACCATACCCACCTCCTCCGTGGAAGTCATCCCAATCATCCATGTCTGTGAACCCAGAGACCAAGACGATCTGTGACGATCTCGTCGATGGCGCTGGAATCGCAGAAGAGACAAAGGACGATATGTGGCGTGGTCATCGGCGGCGGCTAGGGTTTTGGCTAGGGATGGCAACGGGGCGGGTATCCGAACCCGTACCCGAACCCGCAACACTACCCGCGGGTAGTCGACCCGTATCCGTGCCCGTTAAGCGTCAAACGGGTACCCGTTTACGGGCCTTAAACGAGTTTGGATACCCGCGGGTACCCGTTAAGCGCCAAACGGGTACCCGTTTACAATTTTTTATTTTCCTAAATTACTGCAAATTAACTTTTTTTGTTGGAAATTTAAATTGATTTCAGATCTTAAATAACACCCATATAATTGAACATTAATTGAGCGGATGAAACAAATAAATATGAATTAATTTCAATTAGTTTGAAATATCAAGTTCATCAAAACAATCCAAGATTATAAATATTCTCAAATGCCAAATAATTGTCTTACTACTCACTGAAAAGCACAACTGGTAGGCTAAAAGAAAAATAGTCTCAAATACCAAAATGGTAGCAGCAATTTAAAAACATGTCTACAATACCAAAATGGTAGCAGCAATTTAAAAACATGTCTACAATACCAAGAATCCACAAACTGATAACAACTACCCAAAAAACCGCTCTGGTACATTAAGATTTCCATTACAGACAACCCATCTTTTACAACTAAATTCAAGATGTGAGCGCAACATCGCATGTGAAAAATGCGACCCCCCAAGATGAGTTTGCTATGTGAAATATCATCCAAAATATATTCAATAATTTTATCATTCGCAGAACAGTTATCAAGGGTTAAAGTTGATAACTTACCATCCAAACTCCAATCCTTCAAGCACCGAATCAAGACATCCCCAAGAGCTCTTCCACTATGAGGAGCACGCACATGAATGAACCTAATCTCAATAAAAATCATTAACAACACATACAAGATAACAAGTCTTTGCAAAAAGATGACAAATTTTAGGCATTACCTCACTAGACGACTTTGAAGAACCCAAGAGTCATCAATGAAGTGAGCAGTCACAGCCATGTAGCCTTGGTTTTGATTGGTCAACCACAGCTAATGGATATTCGTGGGCGACGATCATTCTAGCAAGAGCTTGTCTTGCTTTTTCAGGGTTAAGCACATAAGAACCATCCTCACTCTTATTTTGCTCGGTTTTGAAATGTTTTTGCTCTCCACACTTTTTTTGATATTCCTTGCACCTGTTCAAGTGATTGCGCAAGTGTGTTGTACCTTGCTTTGGATCACCTAACAAACTTTTTCCACAATGTACACAAATTGCTCTCTGTTTGCCATCAATTATTTTATGCTCAAAATGGCCCCAGACTTCAGATCTTGTCTTCCTTTTATCACCCACAACTTCAATTGTAACTTCTTCATCCAAAACAGTTTCAGGGACTGCACCAAAATCTGAACCACTCATAGTATATGGAGAATCTTCTTCTCCTTCTTGGCCATCACCCAATGGAATAGTCGAACTGAATGATTGTTCCGTAGACATTCTACAAAAAAAATAAAACAGTATGCATAATCAGAGATATAAAAATCATCATATAATGTGAACAATTATGCAGTTTACTTTTAAACAAAACAGTATGCATCAACATTGAGCTGATGGGTTAAACAATAAGGCAAATGCTATCAAATAACCACAATTCTATCATGTAAACACAACCAATAAGCCAATCAGTTGTATGCATAAAACCACAGTTCTCCAAGTAGAGTGACAAATGAATTCTCTTCCAAAATCATCCACATGCATATAATTATTTTATGATGGAATGCAAGAATGTTTCCTTTCCACTGGATTATCCCATAAACAGCCGATAATTTTATCAAACTCACCTATAAGGAGAGCCTTTCAGCTAGAAAAAAACCATTTTACAAATAGAGTGGCACCAATCCCATACCACTTTCTTAGTTTGTTAGCTTCCTAACCCAAGAAAAAAAGACTTGAAACGGTATGAAACAGAACGTTATAGCCATGATCATTATGTATACCTATCATTCAATATCTACCATAAGTAAAGGGTATTTTCGAAAAACAACAGATAACGAAGAAAAACGCAGCAATGGGTTGCGTGAGGCATCGAATTCTCTTACCAGACGGTGGTGGTGTACCAGTCGCCGGAGATGGGCTGACGGTGGCGGGAGGAGATGGTGGTGTGCGGCGCTGACGGTGGCTGAAGGAGAGGGAAAGAGTGAATGGAGAAGAATGAAACCCTAAAATTTTAATTTGGCCTAAGTAAATAGTAAGGGCATTTATGTAATTTTACTTTAACGGGTACCCACGAGTAGGGTACGCGGATATCCGCCCCGCCCCGTTTTCGGACGGATATTTAAAATATCCGTTTTTCAAACCCGTGGGTACCCGAACCCGCGGGTTATTATACCCGTGGCGGATTTTTATCCGCGGGTACCCGCGGGTTCGGGTTTTTTTTTGCCCCATTGCCATCCCTAGTTTTGGCAATGGAGTCAGAACTCATAACGAAGATGAGAGATGATAGCAAGGTTATTTCTGGAATACAAATATTGTTATGGGGTTATTTTGGGACTTTCACATCTTTTGGAATGACTCAGAGTTACATGGTTGAAGGCTGAAGCAATGAAGATGCTAGTACTATGTTTTCACTCACTCCCTCACCAACCACCCATACCCATCACAAAAGAGAGAGAATTATGATTTCTTCACACCTCATTTTGAGGTGGAAGGAGGTGGAGGAGGAGAGAGATAGGAAGAAAAGAAAAAGTATGAGAGAAAAAGTATGAGATGTGATAGATGATAAGAGGAGAGAGGTAGAAACAAAAATAGGTGGAAATGAAGTGTTTACAAAAGAGAGGACAATACAGCAATCAAATCAAAACACAATTCAACCCAACAACTCCCTCTCTCTCTCTCTCTCACACACAGTTGTTGTTGTTGGTCACACCACCTACCCATCTCAAACAAACCCCATTACCAAACATTTCTGTAAGTAACTAACTGACTCATCTTCTCCCTTTTTCTCTTCACTTCTCTCTGCAAATCAAATCAATTCAAAGGATGAGGAAGAGTGCCACCTTAATCTGCATCCCCATAATGGGGGAAACCATAGAGAAAATGAAGATTGATGTGCAAAAAGCTAAACAAAACGGTGCTGACCTCGTTGAAATTCGCTTAGACCATTTGACCACTTTCAACCCCTCTCCTGACCTTCACACTCTCATTCAGGATCGCCTTTTGCCTGTGTTGATTACTTACAGGTGCGTGAGTGCGGATCGATCTTGTGCTCTTTCTGATAATTGATTTTATGTGATTTGGTGATGGGCATTGATTGCAATTTGATGATATTTTGTTTTTGTTTTTTAAGGCCTACATGGGAGGGTGGTAAATATGATGGTGATGAAAACAAACGGTTGGATGCACTGCGATTAGCTATGGAGTTGGGAGCTGATTACATTGACGTTGAACTTAAGGTTGTTTTGTTTTCCCCTTTTGACTTTATTAGTTGATTCACAATTCCACTTCACTAACAGCTTCATTGTAGTATAAATGGATAGGAATCTTACTCAATCAGATGAATTGGGGGAGTTTTCTTCAAAAAAATAATATAAAACAAGAAATGCCCGCGTAGATTTTGTTGCTATGTCAATTGTTCGAAATCCAGAGCCTTAGTCTTTCCAATACAGTATTATGCTATGGCTACTGTGTAATTGTAGTTGCGTAGTTTGATAAATATGCTATCATATTCCATTCCTCATTTATTATGTTTTTAGGGTGTTTGTAGATAAGCAACCTTAATTAAGCATTTATGGTAATAAGCACTGATCACATCATCAGCTTATTTGAGAAGCTTATAAAAATAAGCTCAAAATAACCTATTTATATGCTAATCTGAGCAGCTTATAAAAATAAGCTCAAAACAACTTATAGATAGGTTATAAGATATTTTCATAAGCTTACCTAAACACTTGCATAAGTGCTTATGCTATAAGATAAACACAAATATGCTCTTCCAATTCCAAATGTAGCCTTAGTTTACCAGCTCGGTGCATCATGGATCAGGCTGAAGAAAATACATGTATCCCAAATCTGTCTTCTGGTTGTTTTCTCATAGGTTTTGGTTAAATTTCAGTCTGTCTGATTCTAGTGGAAATATTTGGATTTGTCATGCTAGTAGCCTAGTTGCATCCAGCATTGAGCTCTTCTATAGAAATTCAACTGCAGGTTGAATGCCTGTTATTAGTTATTACTCTCAGATATTGATACTAAATGTAGTGTCTTCATATTGTTTGCTATGTGATGTCTGAACTCTGAAACTTAGTGTAACATTTTTGTCTCTCCCATATCTCCAAAGGTTGCTCACGAGTTCTATGACTCTATACGTGGGAAGACATTTGAAAAAACCAAGGTCATTGTTTCATCTCACAACTATCAGCTTACTCCATCAGTTGAGGATCTTGGCAACCTTGCAGCAAGAATACAAGCAACTGGGGCAGACATAGTGAAGATTGCAACCACCGCTGTGGAGATCACTGATGTGGCACGCATGTTTCAAATAATGGTGCATTCTCAAGTAAGATGCGTATGTTGAATAAATGAAACTTGGAACAAAATTTTAACTTCATACAGTTTTTATTTGATCTCTTATAAGCTATTGAGCTTATACATTTATGAACTTAATTATTGTATTATAAAGGTAAAAATGCTTTGAGGTTATTTAGGAACTGAATTTCAGCTCAATTGAGAAAGATAGGTCAAAATAGGGTACATATCTGAAAATAAAATGAACAACGCAACTGAAGCCCCTGTAAATTTAACCAAATGTTTGCACTTTGCCCCAACTGTTGAAAACCATACAGCAATGGTAGCAGAACTAGAAAAAACTCGTTAAGTACTCGGCCATTGTATCTAACCTATTGAATAAAATTATCCAATAGGTTTGGCTTGTATCATGATATGTTAATGCTTCAACTTTATGTGGCTAATTTCAAGTCCCGTGCCCCTTTGAACATTACTACTCTGTTTCTGATTTTTTTGACGGTAATATTTAAATTTATAATTATTAGGTTCAGGCTTTTAGCCTTTTACTGTGATACTTTATTTAAGAATAACTATATTTCAAATTCCCAGGTTCCATTTATTGGACTTGTTATGGGTGATAGGGGATTGATATCACGTGTACTTTGTGCAAAATTTGGTGGGTATCTCACTTTTGGTACCCTGGAATCAGGAGTAGTTTCAGCTCCTGGTCAACCGACACTAAAGGATCTACTGTATCTCTACAATTTCCGACAACTGGGGCCTATGACAAAGGTATACGGGATTATTGGGAAGCCTGTCAGTCACAGTAAATCACCCATGTTGTTCAATGAAGTCTTCAAGTCAGTTGGTCTTGATGCAGTTTATGTGTATTTGTTGGTAGATGACCTTGCCAATTTTCTAAGGACTTACTCATCAACAGATTTTGCGGGATTCAGGTTCTAACTCCTTATGTAGATTGTTTGAATTTATTTATGTGAGTGTGTGATGCTTCTTGCATGTCTGCTATGGTTACATTAGGGTAACACACACTGCAACTGCATTCTTTTTTCATAATCACGATATTCTTGAGTTTTCTCGTGAGCTACATATAAAAATAAGCTAACAATCTACTCATATGTCATGGCTTTTGTTATTAATTTTGTGTTTTACTAAGTGTTGAGGATTCTTACTAATTAGCAATATTTCAAAACTTAGAAATGGTTGGTAAAGTAATTTAACTACTCAAGCATTGACTTGACAATTCCATTCAGGATTAAAATGTTGTTAGGCCATATCTAAATTCGTTTCATGTGAAGTATCATGTTAGCATACATCACTATTTTGGGTTGATCGATCTTTCTTTAATATTTCCAATTGTTTTAAATGCCCTAGGAACCCTATATATGATTCCAAGCTTTCTTCTAGTTCTATGAAAACCTTTCTATTGTTTGACTCATGAAATTATCCTTTTAGACTCTCTTATTTTTTCCTTTCTTTTATTGTTCCTTATCTCTTTTTTGTCCATGTCTCCAGTACATCACTCTATTTCTACCATTTTTCTATATTGAATAGTTAAACCTCTCACTATTTGAGTTTGATTTTAATATATGTACATATATTTCAGTGTTACCATTCCTCACAAGGAGGCAGCACTTAAGTGCTGTGATGAGGTTGATCCAGTGGCAAAGGTATAGTTGTTAACTTGCAATGTGTTACAATGTGTGTTGGGCGATCTTGGATCAGTATTCAGAAGAGTTTTTATTCTTTTTCATTTCTTATATGAACACTTTAAATTGGTTACAAACACAGTCAATAGGAGCGGTAAATTGTGTTATAAGAAGACCCACTGATGGAAAGTTGATTGGGTATAATACTGATTATGTTGGTTCTATTTCTGCAATCGAGGATGGACTACGAGGTAGTTGTTATATTTAGTGGCTAAGCAATTTATGATATCATTGTTGTTGGTAACTGTCTGAAAAAGATGTTGTGTGGTTCAATTATTTCATTGCAGGTAAACATAATGTTAGTGGCGCATCTTCACCATTAGCTGGTAAGCTGTTTGTTGTTATTGGGGCTGGTGGTGCCGGGAAGGCACTAGCTTATGGTGCAAAAGAGAAAGGAGCAAGAGTTGTGATTGCAAACCGCACCTATGGTAAACTTCGTATTTTTATATCCTGCCTAAGCTAAAACATTGAATTGTGAAAGGTTCTTCCAGGATCTTGTTGCAAAACACCATGCAGGAGAATTCAACAATGTTATGAATTCTTTCAGTTCATTGTCACATGGATGCAAATTTTTTACATAAGTTTTGCATAATAATGTCTGTAGAGGGAAAGAGCGAGAGAATTAGTTAGTTAAATATGATTGGGGAATGGCCTCTCAAGAGAGGTTTTACAGTCCAAAATTTATCTTTCATATTTATGCAATATCATTACTTATCACACAGTATTAACAGCTTATTTGTATAATATAGGGTATAATATTGCTTGCCCCAGGAATCAGTATATTTACATTCAACATATAGCTTTTCTGACTAAAAAAATCTTAGCTTTCACTTCCCTTTATGAAACATATTTAATGATGTATTGTATGTATTATTTATATATAGATCGCGCCAGAGAACTTGCTGATGCAATTGGAGGTGATGCAATAGCCCTTGCTGATTTAGATAATTTCCACCCAGAGGATGGTATGATTCTTGCAAACACAACATCAATTGGAATGCAACCAAAAGTTGATGAAACACCTGTTTCTAAGGTATCTCCTATGCTGTGCTATACCAATAGGGCTTGTTATTGTTAGTGGATGTTTTGATTTTGATATGTTATTGACCATCATATAGTTTCCTAATGATGATTGGATTTCTGTTCAAAATCATTACGATCATTGGTATATTAAGTGAATTTAGGCTGAGATGGTTGACAATGCCTAAATGCATCCTAACCTCGTCTTTGATTTTGACATTTTGGTGCCTCAAGTTTGTATTGTATTATTGAGATAGGTATCGTAACAATATGCCATGGTGTTTCTCTTTTTGATGGGTGTCATTGTTAAATTAGTATGAAGGCGCAAAATCTCTTGCTATGGAACAAGAGTCAGTTGACTTCCAGAGAACCAATCATTCCTTTGTTTTTGCAGCATGCGTTGAAATTTTACTCGCTTGTCTTTGATGCTGTCTACACACCTAAAATGACTAGACTCTTGAAGGAAGCAGAAGAAGCAGGAGCCACTATTGTAACAGGATTGGAGATGTTTATTGGACAAGCATATGGACAGTATGAGAATTATACTGGATTGCCTGGTAAACTGACTGTAAAATTTTTCATAACTGTTCCTTGGACTTTTGTACCCTGGTTCCCTTGTCTGTACTTTATTTCATCTGATTGGTTTTGACATCTTATTTTCTTTCTTTGATTCCATTGATACATTTGCAGCACCAAAGGAGCTCATCAGAAAAACCTTGGAAAATTAACGAGGTTTGTAAGACCTATCTTCTATCTCACTGGTCATGTTTCCCCATGTATTTAAAATTCTGACTTTGCTTCCATTACTCCATCTGTGATTGCTTTAGAAAATGAAGTGAATGTATTTGTGTCTCCACCATTTTTACTTTGTGTGCTGAACACGGTGAATGTTGAGTATTGACTTGTTGCAATATAATTGCACAATGTGTTCTTTATTTTCTTATTTTTGTTATCTCTACTTCATTGAAAATGTCAACTTATTTTATGCTGGACTAGTAACAAGTCAGCTACCAATGTGTATATATTTATTTCCTGCTCGTTCTTTTTCTTTCTTATCCTACTTTACTCTTAAAACTGTTAGGACACATTGCTTGATGTTGGCTGCCTTTGATATACTTAACACCCATTGTCTATTATCCTTGAAAGTTGAAACATTCTCCTCTGAAGAATACTACACTACAGGCCTCACTTTTTTGTTCTTATTTTACATTTCTTGACTTAATAGGTTGAGGGCAATATTGCAATACTGCCTAATATCTTACTGTGAGAAGGTAATAGATTTGTTGGTTGCAGGGAATGATTTTTGCATTACAATCCTAGAAGAAGAATAGTGACCGCAGCATGGCTTACTTCGATTGTTTTGGCTTTCAACGGGAAGAATTTAGGTTGTTAAACATGTAACATCAGGCAACATCTGTTAAAAAATTTGACCGGAAAAACATCATTTTAAATTTGCCTTTGCATTTTCCTCACTTCTAAATTTCCACTTTCTCATGCAGCAAATTGTATTTATGCGGCCAGGAAGACTTCTTGGCAATCACTATTAATATTAGCAATTGAATTTCTCTCAAATCCTTTGCAGTTCCAGATTTGTAGTTCCATGATTCTATCCAACTGTTTAAAGCTGAAGATGCATCCCTTTTCCAATTAATTTTATGGAAAAAAAGGATTAACTAAGGACTTGCGTGTGATGAGTAATTGAGTATTCATTCTTATATGGCCTTTTTACTTCAGTTACTGCCTTTGTTTCTTCTGTTCCCTTGGTTTGACATTATCATTAGGGCAGTAGTTGTGCTTGTCTGAGTTGTTTTTGCCTTTTCAATACCCAAACGTAACTTAGAAATTAATGGGTTTGCATCGGTGTGTATATTCAACGACCGCTGCTGCCCTATGCCTACGCCTGTGCAAAACGGTGAAAGCTTTTTGACAAAGAGGTGAATACTCCTTAATGCTTAGGTTCGTTAGTTGGCAGCAACGGGGGAACACAATGCAAGTTCCATGGCAGATCCGACGCATCTTTTGGTTCATCTGCAATTTGGAACCCTAGATTTACTATTGGGCTTTAAATATTTTCGCTTAAAATATTTAACCTCAGAACTGAGTATCTGATGTATCCATTGTACAAAATGAAAATGAAAGCAATTAGTGGATGGTTTCGGGTTGAAGGGGTTTTAGGTTTGAATGATTTATGGGTTCTCTTTTGAGGTGGATTGAAAAAGTAGAAGAATATAAATTGCAAAATGATAACACGTTATGAATATGCTTATGGTATAACATGCTATATATACACATATCTTTATCTTGTGATATGTTGCTCGTATTATGCATTATTTCTGTGAGTTAACCCTTGCACTGCCTTGTTTATCTGTTTGTGTTTGGACGGTCGGCAAACTGCAAGATGGTCAACAACTGGTTTGTGATGGTTCGCCATTCAGGGCAGGTTCGAAGCGAAATGATTGAGCACTCCGACGAGGACTCGTACTTCATGAGTGAGAAGGATGCGGGTCGATGAGATTGGGCTGGTATATGCGTGGCTAGAGCCTACTGTTATGAGGCGCTTGATGTTTTCACTTGTAATATATTTGGAACTACTGATGCTTTCTGTAAACTTGTAAGTCTTGCCTTCTGGCCTATGTTCATGGCACTATGGGTTGTAATTAATTATGTTAAGTTTAATGCATTGCATGTTGTGAAATGTTTACCTTGGAAAAGAAAAGAAAAAATAAAATTTACCCGCATATTTCGCATTTATTTTAAAATAGGTCACTATTGTGACCCCTAAAAGTTGGGGTGTTACAAAATCCTCAATCTTAATTCAAATATATGAGAAATTCCTCTTGTAACCAGAAAAATATATGAGAAATTAAAAAAAATTACAATTAGTTACAAATATAAAAGACTACTACCCGCTAATTAATGTTGTAATTGATGTACAGGTCAAGACAATTTTACTTCTTCTTCTTATTAATATTGTTTTCATTATAAAAATAATAAAATTTTGATTAATAATTAAAATTTAAAAAATATTAATATTTAATTTAACTGTGAGTAATTGAAATTTCTTACAATTAGTTATTAATATAAATAATAATAATATAAAAGGTTAAAATAAATAATTAGTATTTTTATTAGTGTGAGTCAATTTCAATTTTTCTTATTATTATCTTTAATTAATTAACTCAAGTTGTGATTAATAATTGAAATTTAAATAATGTTAATTTTTATTTTTAAATATGAAATCGTCACAAATTTTAGAATTATTAATTAATTTTAAAATCTTATTAATATTTAATAAGATACACACACTCGTATATATAGATAGATATAGAAATTGTTGTTCCTTTGTTCATCATTGTCTGCATGTCTGCATTTTAGCTAAGTGTGTTTTTGCCAACATGTCGGACACGATGTTGTAACATCTTGACTATGACATGTGTCCATGCGGATCTGATATGAGTTGGTTAAGTTATCTGTGAAGTTGTGCTTTGATTACGTGGTATTTAAGTTAGGGTTGTTGAAGAAGTTTCTATGTTTTATTTGGAAATATATGAGGTATAATCAAATCTACTGAAAAAGATTTGATTTGGTTTAAATTGTAGAAGATTATATCTTTTCATATTCAAATCTTATTTGATAAGATTTGGTATTGGTTTAAAAAGATTTGTTATAGATTTAGTCTGAGATGGTTGTTTTATTATGTGATCAAATCTGGTGAAGAAAGATTTGTTTCTATTTTAGCTTATGGAAAGATATGTTTGTGATCAAATCTTTGACAAGAAGATTTGTTCCATATTTAAGCTTATGGACTCTGGTTTTGCAAGCCCATTGAAGATTAAAGACTACTGAAGAATTGTTATTTAAGGAGACCTAACCCTAGCTGCTCAAGGTGTGGATTGTGCGTTGGGTTGCCTGAGCAAGAGTTGTGTTTTAGGGTTTGTTTCTTTATGAGTCCACTGTTATTTTTACACCACTTTACTGCCTCCATTGATGATCATATGACATAGAGTTGGTTTGTTTAGTTGAGTTGTAATCTCTTCATCTTTATCTTGTTGTTTATTGTTTCAATCACTGTGGCAGTGATTGTGTGAGAAAGTGAGAGAGGGTTCTCATACTTAGGGGAAGACCTAAGTAATAAACCACGGGTAGGAATACGTAGAAAAGGCATTGAACAGGGGCTGTTCAGTTAAGACCTTTTGTGTACTTGATTCTCTATAGTAGTGGATTATCTTTCTCGGGCTGAAGCCCTCCAGACGTAGGTGACGTTGCACCGAACTGAGTTACCAATTCTCTGTGTTCTTCTTTATTGTTTTGCTGGTTTAAACTGTGTTGAAATTGTGATTTATCTCTTGTACGTTGTGCAAGATGTCTTAGACGTTTGATGCGACATCTGTGCTTGAACCAGAATTTCAGAAGTAAACACAAAATAGATATACTGCAATTTTATACTCTTTTTTTTATTCTAACTTTGATACTAAATACTTTTTTATACATACAAATATAATTTAATTTAATTTATTTTAATATTTTAAAGAAATCTTCAAAATCTATTAGTAATTAAAATATAAATAAAATTAATTTTAATATATGAGAAATTGAAAACTTCTTCAATTAATTTTAAGATGATTTTCCACTAATTGATATAGTTAATGATGTAATGGTCAAGTCAATTTGACTTATTATTTTAAAATAAATCCTAAAATTGTGATTAGTAATTCAATTTAAATAATGTTACTACTTAATTTTAAATATGAGAAATTGAAATTTCTTACAATTACTTAATAATTTAAAGAATAATATTAATTTTTATTAATAAATAATTAATACTTTAATATATGAGAAATTAAAAACTTCTTCAATTATTTATAAATATGAAAGAATATTTTCCACTAAATTATATTGTTAATAATGTAATGGTCAAGTAAATTTGACTTAATATTTTAAAAAACAATTCCTAAAATTAGGCTTAGAATTAAAATTTAAATATTGTTTCTATTGAATTTTAAACGCGATAAATTGAAATTTCTGACAATTACTTAATAATATAAAGAATAAAATTAATTTTTATTAATACATGAGAAATTGAAAACTTCTTCAATTATTTATAAATATAAAATATTATTTTCCACTAATTGATATTGTTAATAATGTAATGGTCATGTCAATTTGACTTATTATTTTTTAAAAAAGTCCCTTAAATTGCGCTTAATAATTAAAATTTAAATAATTTTACTATTTAATTTTAAATATGAGAAATTGAAATTTCTTACTATTACTTATTAATATAAAGAATAATATTAATTTGTATTAATAATTCATTAATATTTTATTGATGTTAGTCAAATTCACTTTTCTTAGTATTATCATTATATGTTTTAGTGTATTTTCTCAAGTATGTATATATTATTATATTCTCTTTCTTTAAAATATTTATAAACTATTTAAATGTATATAATATATTTTCTATCTTTACAATATTAATATATTTGTATACAAAATATAGTATTTTTAATTTAATTTAATTAAAGAAATCTTTACAAAATTGTATTTTCTATCTTTACAATATTAATATATTTGTATACAAAATATAGTATTTTTAATTTGTTGTTCAAGCTAATTTTCCTATATATTTTTTATCAAATGCAATTTGTAATGCTAAGCCTCAACCTAGTAATCTGTACTAGCATCAGAAACTAGAAACGATGGGGTACTCATGGCCTCTTGTCGTGACAACTTTAACCATTGTCCTGACTATTTCACACACAACATCAAAATCACCCGGTGAAAAATTTCTTAGTTGTCTTTCTCACTATTCAAAAAATTCAAACATTCCAGTCTTTAAAGCCACTGACACTCCACACAACACCTCATTCTTATCCATCTTGAATGCGCGCATTCAGAATAACAGATTCAAAACAGCAACAACACTGAAACCTCTAGCCATTATAACTGCCCTGCAGGAAAATCATGTCCAGGCAACGATTTCATGTGCCAAGTCTAACGACATTCAAATTAGGATCCGAAGTGGTGGCCATGACTATGAAGGCCTTTCATATGTATCAGATGTAACGTTTGTTATCCTTGACATGTTTCATTTCAATGCAGTTGATGTGAACATAGAAGACGAGACAGCATGGGTTCAAGCTGGTGCAACACTTGGCAAACTTTACTATAACATTGCAAAGAAAAGCAGGGTGCATGCTTTCCCAGCTGGGGTATGCTCTACTATGGGTGTTGGTGGTCACTTTTCGGGTGGTGGGTATGGAAATTTGATGAGAAAATATGGTCTTTCTGTGGATAATATCATTGATGCAAAACTTGTTGATGTCAATGGTCAAATTCTTGACAGAAAGTCCATGGGAGAAGATCTATTTTGGGCTATTAGAGGAGGTGGTGGGGCCAGTTTTGGGGTCATTCTGTCATGGAAGATCAAATTGGTTCCCGTGACTTCAGAAGTGACCGTTTTCAATGTGACAAGGACTTTAGAAGAAGGTGCAACAGATGTTGTCTACAAATGGCAACAAGTTGCAACAAAATTTCCTGAAGATCTTTTCATAAGGGCTACGCATGAAGTGGTGGATGGAAAGGTGGGTAAAAAGACAGTGCGAGTTTCTTTCATTGGTCAATTCTTAGGGCCAATTGAAAGGCTTTTGCCTTTGGTGGATGGGGCTTTCCCTGAACTGGGTTTGAAGAAAAGTGATTGCATCTTAATGCCTTGGGTGAATTCCATTATTTTCTGGGAGAGGAATCCAATTGGAACCCCCGTTGAAAGTTTGTTGGATGTACCCAAAGAGCTTTCTACAGGCTACTATAAAAGTAAGTCAGACTATGTGAAAAAACCAATTCCAAAGGAAGCTATGCAATCCATGTGGGCTTGGATGATTAAAGGTGTGAATATAAGGATGGAATGGAATCCTTATGGTGGAAAGATGGAGAAAATTTTACCATATGAAACCCCTTTTCCTCACAGAGCAGGGAACTTGTTCAAGATTCAGTACTACACATCTTGGACTGAAGGCGACGCCACAGATCATTATATGAACTTTTCAAGGTCATTTTATGAATTCATGACCCCATATGTTTCAAATTCTCCACGTGAGGCATTCCTCAATTATAGGGATATTGATATTGGAGCCAATCATCCAAGTAACGTAACAAGCTTTGACACAGCTCAAGTTTACGGAAGCAAATTTTTCAAAGATAATTTTGAGAGATTAGTGAGAGTGAAAACCAGGGTTGATCCTGAGAATTTCTTTAGATATGAACAAAGTATACCACCTAAGTCCCCGTGAATTGTAAAATTGAGACGTAGTCTTAATTTGAGGGAAAAAAATAGAATAAAATTGCTTTAGCTATATTTTTTTTTTATAAGCAATACTTATATATTGAGGTAATTTTTTTTAGCTTATATATAATTATATAAGAATTGTTTTTACTTCAGCTCTTCAAGTCTTATTCATATACTTCTCACTTTAGGTCAAGAGACACTGTCTGCTGCTTGACCGTCCTAAAATAATGCTTAATAATTAAAATTTAAATAATGTAACTATTTAATTTTAAATATAAGAAATTGAAATTTCTTACTATTACTTATTAATATAAAGCAATTGAAAATAATATGGAGGGATAAGCTTATGCTGTTACCCTTACCTAACGGATCTAGAGAGACTTAAACCAAGGAATCATGATTTTAGAGGGACTTAAACCAATGAACCATGACTTTTAGAGTGATATAAAAATCAATTTTTATAATGTCTTAGGTCCCTCTAAAATCATAGTTTTTTGTGAGCTTTAAACAAACACTTGTGAGCTGCAATGACTTGACTACCTTATGCATGACTTACAAATTCATTGTACTCGGCAAGCGTTTCTCTATTGTAACAATCAAACTGCCCTTCATATTGATGCTAACGGCTAACCCCCAGTGTTCATGAGTGTACTAAGTACAGTATTTGGATATTGATTATGGCATTGCGTTAGGGAGAAATCACTTGGTGTTCTCATGACTCATGTGTGTGCTGCCTATTGGAATTTGGAACCTCTGATCAGTTAGCATAAATCCTTACTAAAGCTTTGCTTTCTAGTGCTTTTTATTCTTTCATTTTCCAAGATGGGTATTGTAAATCTTGACCATCCTCCATTTTGAGGGAGTGTAATCAGTGTATTACGGTGTCAGTAGATTAGAGGTTAGTATATCACGAGAAAAGTGTAACATAATTGTTGGCAAGGGGACTATAGAGGAAAGATTGTATCATTTTTTAAAAAATAAATTCCATCAATTAAGATTTTCTTAATAAGCATGATTTTTACAACTTTAGCTTATAATTAGGACGAAGGGAGTAGTTGTTAGAAATGTTAGTAAATTAATTCCTCCTTAGGGTTCGAACCCTGGATGCTTCACTCTTCATCCCACCCAACTCTTATGTCCCTAGCTTAATCCAACAAGTGCATTCCGGTGAGTAAATGTGTATTAAAAATTATGAGTATGTTTTTTTGGTTGCACATGAAAAATTAAGTATGTTTGATTATAATGTTTTTGTTATGAATTGATAAAAGAGGAAGAGAGGAAGAAGAGAACTGATAGGAGAAGAGAGAAAGATGAGACAAGTAATAGTGTGAAATTGGAGGTGTGGCGGATTGATGCAGCCTCTTTTATTTATAACACTAGAACTAGGTCAATTACATGGAGATGAGATAATAGCCCAAGCCCATAAAGGAGATACATGGCCCAAACCCATATGGTCATCCTATTCATAACCGTTTTAAAATTGTTTTTTGTTTTAAAAAATGAAAATTTTGTTTAATTCTCTTTTTCATTTTTAAAACTAAAATACCAATAGCTAAAAGATCTTTTTTGGTAGAAAATATTTTCTATTATCTGTTAGTTTTCAAATTACCATTCTTTTAATTTGTAACATAACTTTCATTAAAATCAATTTTTAGAGAAAGAAAACAATTTTTGAGGTACCAAATCTAGTTTTGAAGTGAAACATGTACTCTCACCATACAACAAACAAAGGTATTTTAGGAATCACAAACAACTTCCTAAATTCACAACTTGTACTGTATGAGAGGCCCTGAGATACCCTGTAATGGAAGAAGAGTGACACTGCTCTTTCTTCTCTTGCTGATTCCACTGCCAACTCTTCTTGGTTGGGGAAAACATGGCCACTATGCAATTTGCAAGATCACACAGGTAACCAACCATACCATACAACTCTTCATTTTGATTCAATATTGCTTTTTAAGTGTTAGAGTTTGAGTTGGGTGTAAGAGATTAGGGTTCTGTGCTGATAAAAGAAATCTGTATGTTTTCAATTTCTAGGAGTATCTTAGTGAAGATGCTCTATTTGCTGTGAAACAACTGCTTCCAGATTCTGCTGAAGGTGATCTTGCTGCAATTTGCTCTTGGCCTGATGAGGTTCGGCGTAATTACCGCTATCGTTGGAGTAGTGCTTTACATTATGTTGACACACCAGATTTCAAGTGTAATTATGATTACTGCAGTAAGTTTTGGTTTGTTTTGTTTTTTTGTAACATTATTCTGCATTTTGGCTTCTCATTTAGTGGCCTTACAATTCACAAATTACTAGATTGTGTCTTGTGATTCTTACAGGAGACTGTCATGATTCTTATGGACATCAGCATAAATGTGTCACTGGAGCAATATATAATTATACAATGCAGCTCAAATCAGATAATGCAGATACTTCACCTGAATTACGCTGTAAGAATTTGCAGAGCATATGCTTAACTTGCTTGTTCCGTAATAGGAAGATTGGTCACAGGTTCTTCAATTCACTGCTTTTCCTATACCAATTGCAGATAATTTGACAGAGGCACTAATGTTCTTGTCACATTTTGTTGGGGATGTTCATCAGGTTTGTTTTTCTTGGATCCTATTCGAAGTTTAGTGAACAACAGAATGAATACTTGATTTAAAGGATACATGTGACTTTCAAATCTTTGTCCTTGATTTGCATTACAGGCCTACCAGTGTTTGGGTGAAAAAATGATTGATGGAGATTGGTTATGATATTATTCCCTATCTGCAATATAAAAATATCATTAACATGGTCAAACGATTTTTTCCTTCTCCAAAATTGTGCTTTAAAGGATTATTCATTTCCCATTTTCTGGTGCAGCCCCTACATGTTGGTTTTACTGGAGACCTAGGTGGAAACTCGATAACAGTTCGATGGTACCGGAGGAAAACAAATCTTCATCATGTGAGTGTAAAGAATCAGATTATATACTACTTGATGCAGGGCTAATTGCATTTTGCAACCTAACTATCATGTACTAGGAATTTATTTCAAAATTTTATGCAGTGTTTGTGATTGACTGAGAATTTTATTTTTTTCATGTCTTTTTTCTAAAGAATTTATACTCCCACTTGAACTTCATGATTATTGAGATTTCATATGCTGTTTGATTTGATGTACTAATTGTGGTGGGAGAAAATGGTTACATGGGAAAGGGAAAGATTGAGGATCGCTGTCCTTTTAAAGAAATGGGAATGAACTTGAATTTCATTTCTATGTATTCCATAGATTCCTACGCATGATACTTGATGTCAAATTTAGAGGAACCTTGGTGTATTCATTTCTCACTCTATAACTTAGGAATTACGTTGTCTGTCTAAAGATGGCCCCACTTTTTATGTTGCTTCTTACTTACATTGTCAATAAGATCTTATACACATATTTTGGTTTTGACCTGTTGATCATAATGCTTTTGAAACTTGTCCATGTAATATTCTAGTAAGTTGACTAAATTCAGTAAGTTTGGTTTTGGAGCAGGTATGGGATGACATGATTATTGAGTCTGCTCTGAAAACGTTCTATGGTTCAGATCTTTCAATTATGATACAGGCTATTCAGAGGAATATTACAGTAATTATTTTTTCCCTCTATTTTTATGCATTTATTTAAATAAGGAGATATCCAGCATAGATAAAGTGAAGTTTTTTCATTTATCATCTCACTTGTTATTACTTTGCTTGGGCTTGAAATGTGTACCTGTGTTGGCCCCCAAAACTAACTAATTTTTAATCACTTTCTGCAGGATATTTGGTCAAATGATGTATCTATTTGGGAACATTGTGCACACAACTACACAGCATGTCCAGATCGGTATGTGGATATTACATTTCCTGCCCAACCTTCTTTATCATTTTTCTCTTGTTTTGTCTTATTGGTGACTGAGTATCAAATTTATTACTGTTATTGCTTGGCAGTAAATATCTCTACATGTATGTTTTAAGATATCATTGATTGATTTATTGAGTCCCATTATCATTAAGTCTGTTCTCTGCCCCTTGAAAATATAGTGAATTGATGATTTTGAAATTACATCTCTTAATCAATCAAAATGCTAATTATAATTAATCCATGTGTTGTAAAATGTTTGTTTGTGCCTTTGATAGTGATGGACTCCCCTTGACTTTCCATATTAGCGCATTACTTCAAATTACAGAACTTCTTGTGTAGGACAGATATAAAGAAATTAAATATCATGACTTCATTAGTTTATTGGTTACATTCAGGTATGCTTCTGAAAGCATTAAGTTAGCATGCAAGTATGCATACAAGAATGCCACACCCGGAAGCACTTTGGAAGGTATTTCTTACTTCTTTTACTTTAAATAAAATATTTTAGGAACATCAGATTCTTCAGCTAGAGACTTAACTTCAATGCAGGTACCTAGTTTGATATGAAAAGGGATTGATTTTCTCTTCTGTGTGAATCAATTTCTGTTTGAGTTTCTGTGTTGTGTTCTTTTCTATTTTGAGGAGGATTGTTGATCTCATGCATTGCATTCTTTCTCTCTTCTAACGAATCATATTTTTCCTATCAGATAATAATAAAATTAAAATCCAAATTATGTGTCATTATAACCAATACAATGGTCCAAATTATTCTAACAGGCAATTAGCCAATACCTTGTAGAATCTTTTACTTGTTTTTCTGAAAGGAACATCTCATTCTTTGTTATTTTATTTATAATGTAGATGAATACTTCCTTTCTCGGCTGCCTATTGTGGAGAAAAGGCTAGCTCAAGGAGGTGTGCGACTCGCAGCTATCCTCAATCGCATTTTTAATTCTAAGACTAGAATTGCTCAATCTTGAAGACACATCTTCAGGGGATCATTCCATTGTACATAATAGTGCTTTCCTTTGAAGGTCAGCAATCATGTTTAACCCAGCCTTTTTGTATATTCACTGCCTTTAAACAGAGCTCGACAGGGGTGACCTTGAGGGGTGAGTATATTTTACTCTTAAGAAATCCGAAATCCGGTTAAATATGTTTTTGGTCCTGACTTTTCACCTGAACCTACAAAATATATTCTTCTTTTTTGGTCCCTAAAATATATTGTTTGATTTAAAATGGTCCCTATAACATCAGAGCCTATTTGACATTTTTTTAATTTTTTTTATCAATAATCAGTCCATGTAGGCGCCTACTCGGACATTTCACATATGTTTTAGTTTTAGTCCCTCAAAATTTTCTTTTATTTCCCACCCACAGTTACAGGAATAGGTGAAAATTCAGAAATTGAAAAACTAGCTGCTCAAATTGCCAATAAGTGTAATGGGCTGCCTATGACAATAGTCACAAGTCACAACTGGACGGGCATTTAAAGATCTGAGTTGATCATGGGAGGATGTTCACTGGCAGCTTGAAAGCAAAATGATAATAGCAGCTCCTGTGTTTTTGCATATAATGTGAATTCTAGCAAAATTAACATCAATTGGGGATCATTCCATTGTACATAACAGTTGTCAATCTTGAAGTCACATCTTCAGGGGATCATTCCATTGTACACATTTTCGCATATTAATTCACTTTTAAAGTTTTCTTTCGAAACCCAAGTCACAGATCACTCAAACCATGATTTCCTGAGTTATCAACGAATAACTTAGCTTTTGTCACCATAAACCTTTCAAAACTAGAGTCTTGGTTCACCGGAACCTCGACTCACCAAGTTATCACTGAATAATTGGTTGTTTTCACTTTTTCTAAGTCAAGAGCCTTTTAGAAAATATAAGTCTTAGGCTCACCGGAGTATGAACTTCATGAGTTGTCATCGGGTAACTCTGTGGTTTTTACCTTTTTTTTACATAACTTAGCATTTCGAACTACTTTTCGAAAATTCAATGCATAGGGTAACTAATAAACCATCAAATAAAAAGAAAATACACCCTATGACTTGATCCAAGTCCTAAATTTCTCTTTAAATATATTTGTTTGTGCAGGAAAAAACATGCGCGATTTCCCCATGTAAACACCTAGCCTTCCCCAAACATGATTTCACATGTCCCAAAACATAAATCACAAAGTTAAATGTTATCATGTAAAGTTACTCTAAAACTTAAATACATAAACAAGTTTTTAAATCAATATCAATTCTCATACATGCCTGATGAGCAACATATTTTCAAAATATGCAGATTGTGGAAGAAAAAAAAGTGATTGTTGTAGTTTTCAAACCACTACAGGAACCCCCACAAAGTTTCTACTAGAAAAACTATGTGATTTGTGGCAGTTTTTCTAGTTGTTTCAAACCGCAAAAAACACAAATCTCTTAATTACTCTAGAACTTTTATAATTTGCACTCAAATAATATGGATCTATTGTCCTATCACGCCTCCTGACCGGACTTTTACGGCTGCTTATTTGACCAGATTTTCTCCTACCCGCGGGCACTTGACTTCCATGGAAACTTCCATTTTCAGTCAAAGATCGCATGACCCAAAAGTCTCACCTCTCCTCTCAAACCAATAACCCACTTAACATTGTTAGTTTCGTCTTTGCCATCCTCCAAACATCACCGTTTCAAGAATAAAGAAAGAGTAAGGATATTATCAATTGTGGAAGGCCATTTTGAATAAAAAATTAAAATAAATGCCTAGTAGAAAACAAAAAAAAAAAGTTGCCAAAGTGAAATTGAAAAGCCCAATATGCCAAGCCCAGATCAGATTTTCCCTTCAACTTTCTTTTACACATTGTTTACACTAAATACTAAATAGCCGTCCATGCTTTTACTTAGAAAGAAAAACCAGGTAAGAGAATGTACCAGAGCAGAAAACATGGACCCATTCTTTGTTCCTACAATATGGGGCAACATTTATTTAATAATATTATTTTAATTTTCTGCCATAATTTACTACTTTTCCTAACACAACACTACACCCTAATTTCTTGGGTCTCAAGTAGCCGCAGCATCATGCCACATGGAAATGAGGGTTTCAATTTTGGCAGCTAAATAAAACCCTTTTCTCGCATTCATCCCTTACTTATAATAACAACGAGAACTTGGCACAGCGTAAAAATTTCTTCATCACTCCGTAGCACGAAACACAAACAAAAAGGTTCCATTTCTTTCACTACTACTAATTTTTCTTGCAGTTTCAAATGCTCTGCTTGTGTTATATGATGGAGTTTTTTTTTTGGATCATTCTAAATCTGTATATTACAAATCTTGTATCATTTTTGTTTCGTGTGGTTGAACTTGAACTACTGCATTGGTTATGTTTTTGTGTATCTGTTTTGTTGGTAAGTAGCTCATCAATTTGCATTGGATGGCTATTTTTCGTGAATGGAAACTTCTTTCATGGTTTCCCAAAGTATCTCACAACCGGTAGTCACGAGACTAATCCTTCTATATCTCAGGACTCTGAGATCACATTAGCAAGTCATTCTTCGTACACATCGCCTTGAGATCTTATTAGTTGAAATGGAAACTTATAGTCCTCTAAACTCTTAAACATTTTCTTCTTTCTCATTTGCTGATTCTGAATCTGAGATAAATTTTTTTTTTCCTAAAACCTCTGATTTTTTTGAACAACCAGCCTCACCACCATGTGCAAGCTGTAAAAGTTTCGGACAGCTGTAATGGCTGGCATGTTTGGATACACGGTAAATTTTCACGTTGGAATGAGAATTGATTATGGGAGAAACTACTCTTGATTTAGAAAGATCTAGAACAATCTAACTCGCTCAATTTTTAAGTGATTTTCCCCCATAAATATGGACTTGAAACGTGTGTTTAATTCGATGTATCAATTACTTGTATCCAATGTTGTAGAATCAGTTGCAATTTTGGGAGTTTCTAAACTTCATGTGACTCTTGCTTTGTAACTGTCAATTGCTGATGGGCAAAGCTGTATCAATTTTTTGTTTTCTTGTCCCATATTCTTGGAAATGATGGCCTTCAACTTGTCATCAACTATGGATTTCATTGCAGCCCTCAAACTTCAATTGTCTTCCATTTTATATTTTGTCTCTGCTCTTGCTCTGAGGCACCCAATTTGCACACCATGTTGTATATATAAGTTGTTATTTCTTGTAGTAAAATATCTCATTGCTCCCCAGCTCAAACTTGAAAGCACTAATAAAATCTGATTTTTTTGTCGTTTCAGAAGTCTTAGAAAGTGTAGAGAATTCCCTCCAGAACTGGTTCTTTAACAATGGCATTGGCAAGGATTGCTAGAGCCAATGTAAGAAGATCAGGAGGTGCTTTTGGCAGTAATGCGCTTGAGAAGGACATGTTCAATGAAAGACCATATACCACCAAATGCTCCTTACCTTCCGATTTAAACATCATATCAGATGGAAATTCTTCATATGTTCCTAGAATTAAGCAACAGAGTTATATGAAATTTTCAATGAGGGGAATAGCAGGAACTCCTTACCATCAGTTTCCTAACACAGTGAGGGTTGTAGAGGATTCTGACTCAGAGATGGAAGATGATCACCGAAGATATGCAGGACTAGAGGCAACAAAGCCAGGTGAAAAGCCTAGGGTGGTGGTTCTTGGTACTGGTTGGGCTGCTTGTCGGTTTCTCAAAGGCTTAGACACCAAAGTTTATGATGTTGTGTGCATATCACCAAGGAATCATATGGTGTTCACTCCTTTGCTGGCTTCAACATGTGTTGGAACCTTGGAATTCCGGTCCGTTGCTGAGCCTGTCAGCAGAATACAGACTGCATTATCAAAGGACCCCAACTCATACTTCTTTCTAGCTTCGTGCACTGGAATTGACATGGACAAACATGAAGTGAGTAAAATGTTTTACCCTTTCTTTTTCCTATTTACATGCTTTGGACATCGAAGATACATAGAATGTTCAGTGTGAAACACTAATAGACTTAGAGCCCATTTGGATTTGGACCAAAGAACATTTATTGGAGCTAATTTGGCGCTTTTTCTAGTAAATAAGTTCCAATAAATGCTCTTTAATCTGCATCCAAGCAGGCTCTTAATCAATTTGTGATTGTAAGAATACTTTTTCATGTTAAATGTTTTGGTCTGTATTCTGAATCTAGTGAAATGCTTAGACATTTTTATTCGCCCTCAACAGGTCTACTGTAAGGCAGTTAACAATGGTGGATTGCCTCGAGAGCCTTACCAATTTAAAGTCGCATACGACAAGCTTGTGATTGCGGCTGGAGCTGAGCCTTTAACTTTTGGCATCAAGGGAGTAGAAGAACATGCTTTTTTTCTTCGCGAAGTGAATCATGCTCAGGAAATAAGGAAGAGGCTTCTCCTTAATCTGATGCTTTCTGAAAATCCAGGTGGGTATTTGATGTCCATCCTAGTCTATTTTTAAGTCTTCTCACAGTAGTTTCGTCTTTCTAATAGAAAATAAGCAGTTAATGCAGCAATTATCTATGTCATCCACATATTCTCTTTTCTGAGTTTCCTTTTTTTTATCCCACTTTTTAACTGTCCTTTATCCCTTCATCTGTAAAAGAGCATCAGCTTTCTTTTTTCTTTTATCATTCTTCTTCATCAAGAACTGTTTCAAGTTGTTATACAAAGTTTCTTTTTTAATTTTTCTCTTCTGGTTTATATTTATAACGATGCAATGGTCATTTTCTTGCCGAAGCCTATACTAAAGATGCTTCCATTATAACAGGCATATCAGAAGAAGAAAAGAAACGCCTTTTACACTGCGTAGTTATTGGAGGTGGCCCTACTGGAGTGGAATTCAGTGGTGAATTGAGTGATTTCATCATGAAAGATGTTCATGAGCGATACACTCATGTTAAAGATTACATTCACGTCACGCTCATTGAGGTACCTGGTTAATTTTAATTCCATATATTGAAGTCTGGTTTGTGTGCAGAGGTCAAATTTAGTTTACTAACCATTATGTTAAATTTTTATGATTAGGCAAATGAGATACTGTCATCCTTTGATGTTAGCCTTCGACAATATGCAACAAAGCACTTAACAAAGGTAAACCATTTGAATTGTTAGTATATATGTCTGTCATTAAACAAAGTAGCAAGTTGCTACTTCAACAAAAAAAGTGTCTTGGGATGTGTTATTTTTCCATTTTCATACTTTCTAACGGTAAATTAAATGGAATCTTAGCCATATAACTATAACTTTAACATTCAAGTTTAAGCCTGAGAGATGTACACTTTCTTGTTTCAGTCTGGGGTTCATCTTATGCGGGGAATTGTGAAGGAGGTGCATCCCAAGAAGATAGTTTTGAGTGATGGAACTGAAGTTCCTTATGGCCTATTGGTCTGGTCCACAGGGGTTGGTCCCTCTGAGTTTGTCAAATCACTAAATCTTCCCAAGTCTCCCGGTGGAAGGTATGTGGAGCCAAAAATGAAAACACTCTTCCAATCTTCTGCTCATTTTTCATCTGATTTCAATTTGATTAATGTTATTGAATGATACAGAATCGGTGTTGATGAATGGCTGCGTGTTCCGTCGGTTGAAGATGTCTTTGCCCTTGGAGATTGTGCTGGTTTTCTTGAAGCAACTGGTAAACCTGTGCTTCCAGCTCTTGCTCAGGTTAGTCTCTGAAGTTTTGCCGACTGATATATGAAAAAGGAGGTCATGAAAATAACTAAATGTGTATTTGGTTAAGCAGTGGGTAATAAAGTCAATGCCCTTCTAATCTAAAACCCCAGTTTGGAAGAGCTTATGTAAACAACTTTTGACTTGTCTATAAGCTGTTTTGAGCTTATTTTCACAAGCTGCTCAGATCGGTCATGAATAAGAGCTTACGCCTACCTATAACCTATTTTGAGCTTACTTCACCAATAAGCTTCTCACATTAGCTTATGAATAAGTCAATAAGCTTGTATTCAATAAGAGTTTATTGTCATAAGTGCTTAGTTAAGTTATTTACCTAAACACACCCTAAAGCTACACTTTGGAGCTTCTTGCTAGAAGTGATTTTGAATCCAAAGTTGATTTCCAAAGTTAAGATATTAATCTAGACAAAGTTAATGAAAAAGTCAGGGTAAATGCATTTACTTACCTCAGAGTGTTTACTACTGGGCCTGGTGGGACAAGTTTAATGCTAGGATAATATCTAGACTGTTCCCTGATGGCCCTTGTGATACCCTGTTAAACTTTTCACATTATATACTGTGGATTTAGGCTTAGTCAATCCCTGTAACTGAAAAGGCTAATGAATGAGTAATGAAATTGTGCTCATCACAGTTGTATTTGCCTGCAACTAGGCTTCATTCATGATACATTGCTATAAAAGTAGGAAAGCTTACATTCTATTATATGTCAAAAAAACTAGCATCAAGAGCTATCCATGTTCCATAAATTGATGAAGGAGGGATACTTATCTATGCATTGGTCACTTACAGGTTGCCGAAAGGCAGGGAAAATTTCTCGTGGGGTTGTTCAACGAAATTGGGAAACAGAATGGAGGCAAAGCCTTTTCTGCAAAAGACATTCCACTTGGAGACACTTTTGTGTATAGGCATCTTGGGAGCATGGCTTCAGTAGGTCGCTATAAAGCCCTGGTTGATCTACGACAGTCTAAGGTATGATAATAAGAAAATTTCTAGTTCTATCTTTCATGCTACCCTCTGTTTCTTCTTACTATAATAACCAAATAACTACATCAAGCATCTTAAGAAATGTGGTTAATGTAGTTAGTAGCATTAAATTTATTCTCAATTTATATCAACTTGCCAAAATTACTCATATTCCACTTCTCTTGACTTCTATGCATTACTAATGTTGGAGAGTAGAAAAAAAAAACAACAGAGTACTCTTGTCTAAAAATAATTCATACAACATAAACTCCAAGTTGCCTCTCTTTCTTATTAAGAGACAAATTGGAGGTGTACCTCGTTCTTTTTTATAAACCAACTTGGAGTTTGTCGTACATTAATTATTTTTTTACAAGAATACCCTTCTTAATTGCACTTTTTCAATCTTTACGTCCTTCAAAGCATTAATAATGCATAGAGATAAATGTAGGTTATGGCTAATTTTGAGAAGTTGATATAAATTGAGAACAATTTTAATGCAATTAACTAAATTTACTATATTTCTTAAGGGATGTGAAGTAGCTACTTTATTCTGATCTTAAGGAATAAGGAACAAAGGGAGTTAGAAGAAATGCATCTCTAATTTAGTTCTTATGATAAGAAATATAGGTAGTATAACATGATGTTTGTGGAGTTACATGGAAAAGCAATTTATCGCATGTTTACATAATCCTTTTTTTTTCCTTCTAATAATCGATTGTGGAATCCATATATTACTCATAGAAGTTTCTCCTAGAATTAATTTTAACTTCACAATTAATTGTTGAAAGATTTCCAAACATGCTATGCGATTAGCAAACTCAAAAAATAGCTTCTGATTATACGTCACATGTACATTTATGTAGGATGCAAAGGGGTTGTCACTTGCTGGTTTTACCAGCTGGCTGATGTGGCGCTCTGCATATCTTACACGTGTTCTGAGCTGGAGGAACAGGTTTTACGTGGCAGTGAATTGGGCAACCACTTTAGTCTTCGGCAGAGACAACAGCAGGATAGGTTGAAACTTCATAGCAGTCGAAGTATCAAAACCAATCAACCTTTTTGCCTCATTATTTTGGCTGAGTGTTTACCCTATTGCATTCTTTCTTTCTTTTTGATACAATGTAGAATTTATATGATGATATTGCAGAGTAAAAGTATTACACGAAAATTTATTCTTCATATATTTTAAATTCATTGTGAAGAACTTATAACTCCACTAATTTCTGCCAAGGATGTATACATTACTAGAATGAATCTTAGATTTATCATTTATGTGTGACAATATAGAAAAAATATAAACTTCCTACGGGAGGTGGGCGAAGGTGGGGCCGAGAGGGGTTGTGGAGTGTGGAAAAGGAGGGGTTAAGTGGTGGTTGTGGAGGTTGGGTGGAGAAGGAAGAAGGAGTATTGAGGAGAGAATGATTAAAAGTTGTTAATTTTTTTTTTTAAAGAGTGATGTGAAAAGCAATGAAAAGTCCATGTGAATGGATCATGTAAACATGAAATTTAGAATAATAATGAGAATGACTCAACCTGAATGGAACATGTAAGTAATATCACCTATTCTCATTTGAATTTAGAAAAAATTGTCAACTATAAAAAATCATTAAAAAATTCTAAAGACCTATTTGGATATGTTGGGAATCTGAAACATATTTAACCATATATATTAATTATCATTTGAAATATATAAGCTAAGAACATGTAATATAAATCATTCTTCCGAAACATAAATATCTTATCAAATAGATTAAAAAATTCTTATCAAAATGATCACAACTAAAAATGTAGTTTAATACATGTTTCACCATACCAAGGATATATCATATATCAGTTTTTTTATATCTTTTTTCCTTTATAACACTACACCACACCAAAAAAAAGTGATTGTCATGTGCCAATAATCCAGATTTAAGGGTGAAAAAGATTATAATTTACAACAACTATTAATTTTTCACGTATTAAATAATTTTCTCGACACTTAATCCAATCTGGTGTAGATTTCCAAGTTCCCATGTAAGTTCTAACTATAAAAGAAAATGAACAAACAACAAACAGTGAATCTAGAACTTGTACACGAATATTTTGAGCACAATACTATCTTGGCAAAAGGCATATAAATATGAGTAAAGGTTAATGGGTTACATTATATGAATGAGATTATATACATGTAACCATTTACAATCAGAAAAGAAAAATAGGAAAAATTGCTCCATTGAATCCAAAGTAGTTTACTTGGCTGCAACTCTTCACCTGACACTCGTGTCCCATTCCCATTTTTTTGTGAACATTGGAACAATCTGCTTATATACACAAAATCGTCTAGTATAATTTGAAGATAGATATGTCAAACTGGTTTGTCCTTGGTATGCGAACTGTATATGATTTCTTCCGCGTAGTACAAATAATCATCAAAGTTTTGTAGTCCCTCATTAGAAAAAGTAATTGACACAAATAATTTATAAGGGAAGACACTGCTAATGCATGTCGGAACATATATACCATTCATGATGTTAAACAGATATCTCCGTGACAACAACGAAACTGGTGATGAAGTGTATCTTCAACGTGATTCTGGATAAACAATGCAGTAGAAAATCCCAATTTGTGATTCAAGTGTATATTAAGAGCCTCAATGAGTAACTGAAACAGAAGCAGTTGCTTTAACATGATTCAATTATGAATTTCTCTATAAAGTATCAGTAACAGCTAAACTCAGTTCATAACTTGATCATTCTCCATTGGAATTGGGGTAGGAACTTAGTATTGAACGCTTTATCTTTTTCTTAGATAGAGACTGGGAGTCATTATAGCAATGCTATAGCGTCCTTGTACACCACATATAGTTGTGCTCAGAACACAACCTCTGCTTCACTTTTGCAATAAATCAAAAGATATCACCAAAGTAATAACTTTGAAAGAAAGAAAGAGGAAACGTGAGAGTAGCGGAGTTATGAAAAGTGACCTGATAAGGACAAGAGCAGGTAAAAATTTGTTCATGAGGCAAACGTGTGGACCAAAATCAATTAATTTAAAACGGCAATTCATGTGGGACTAATGTCTTAGCATTGCAAGTCTCAATCTCCGAAAAACACAGCAACTTGTCACCACTTACAGGAACGTTTCCAGTGGACAACTATATATTAGTTTTCTGGTTCAACACAATTAATACTAACTAAAGCACGAGTAGCAGTAACAGTGTGCTCTATGATGAACACAATGCAAACTCCATGTTTATACAATATCAAAATTTGAGACATGAATATATGTGTGGGTATATAAGAAGCTTACAACACTAGTTGTGCAAAAATGTTATCCTTCCTTTGTAGCTTAGGGTCTAATAACTACTTGGTATCATTGGGCTTTATCCAAAGAATCCAAAAACTTTCATCATTACTGTCATTATGAAATTTGGCAGCCTACATATTACAAATAAAGAAAGACAATCAATTTAGTAACCCCTTATCCTACCCAAATCAAATCTTTTCTCCTACTTGAGAAATTAAATAGTCGAAATCAAAAGAAACCCACAATCAGGAAAACAAAAAACAAAACAAAAAAGTTCACAGTTATGTCTAGATATCTAGCCTTAAATCCACTTAATAACTCATGTTCTTGCTTCATCCATCTTCTAACTCCTAACACTGAACCTCAATACAATAACTTGCAGCAACTAAAGCAAAGGTATAGTGGAGGTGCCTTGAAGTTGAAACATGGCCCATGGCATCAATAGAGGTTTTTATGCTGCAAATAATAGAACTAATAGTCAAAGAGATTACATAATCACAAAACCATGAAACACATGAAAGGTTTCGGCAGACTAAAACCAAATGAAATGCAACCCAGACATTCTATATATTCTCCCATGTAAGGACATAACTTAGGGTGACTCACCCTTTATGACAGCAAATCAAGCAACCCAAAATCTAGAATTTCATCCTAAAACAATTTCTATGTATCTCCTCACCAAAAATAAAACATAAGCTAATTAATTTTCATGTGTAGCATCTTAGATGCTGGAACTACAAACTCAAGCTCAAGCTCCTTGATCTTAGGACACTTCCACGGTAACAATTGATAGGTAAGGAGAACTTACTACATTAATCTAATTAACAGATCCTCCTCGGCGGCATAGATGTCAACTCCCAACTATCCAAACCCACATGCTACCTTGTCCATGGACATCTCAGAAGTCAGAACCACTATATATCCATCTCTCTTCAATCCAGTTTCTGGAAGGTGAGACTCTTCTTCTTTGCCACCATCTCCAATCTCCTTTTTAAGTGAGAGATCTCTTCATCATTGGGGTTTGGTTGAGTGGGAAAATGTGCACTATCCCTATGATAAACTCTATTTCAGACTCAAGAAAAGTGAAGACATCTTGTGGTGAAGGATGAGACCACAGAGGAGACACCATGAAACAAGCCCACTACAATCCCCAGCTTCACTTGGCCTCTCTTGGGGATCATGCGGCCAGAAATTAAGCACGCTGATAGTTGATGAGAGGTACAAGAACTGAGAACGCAAGGATTCTCACTTATATAGAATTTGTTTTGGCTTTTTAATTTTGTTTTGGATAAGCATCAATTATATACTAGAATTATGGCTTAATAGCACTTTTGGTCCCCCACGAATGCAAAATGTGTAAATGGGGTCCCTAAACTTTAAAAATAGCATTTTTCCTCCCCGACGTTATCTTCCGTTAACAGTTTTGGTCCCCAGACAGTTTTCCGTCAAAAAACTAACGTTTTTAAGGAGAAATATGTAATTAAACAAAAAAATAAATTAAGAAAAATAAAAAGAAAAACCAGAAAATTCATCATCTCCATCTTCTTCCATCATCTTCACTATTTTCTCAATCATTAAACCCAAAACCCAGAAAATTAAAAACCTAAAAACCAAAATCATCTTATCCTCTTTTTCATCTCACAAACATCTTTATCTACTTGATCTTCATCTTCACTCAAAAAGAAAAATGGATACAGATCTATAACCCACCCCTAACCTTCATCTTCACCCTTGCACCCAGTTTTGGTCCTGCCATTGAACAACCAGATCTGAACCAAGATCTCTTCCCTCATCCTCCCCCAACACACATCCAACCAAAGCCCAAACGGAAATCGCCTCCCTCAACCTCCTCCAACCCAGATCGAACATTGATCTGGACACATAGGACACAGACAAATTCCTCTTTTTCATCTCCTTTCTGAGTTTTCAATGGAAGGGATGAAGTGTGGTTTGATATCCTCTTGTCGTCCTCACAGGCACGATCTTTGCAATTTGGATGGAATAAAGAAACATAAATCGAGAGAGAAAGCAAAAGTTTTTGGATTTATCTTCTGGGTATATATATATTTGTAATTTGTCCTTAGCAATATAATCTAGCTGGGTTTATGTCGAGAAGCAAAAGTTTAGTATCTAAAAGATTTTATCTTTTTAAATATTCTTAGGTTTTTTGGGCCATTATCTTCTTCTGGGTCTATATTTTCTTCTATATTTGGGTTTTATTGGTTTCCTTTGGGGCATTTAATTTCTGGATTCTCATTTGTTTTTACGGGCATTATTTTTTTGGTTTTGGAGAATTTTGAATTTCTGTTAAAAAAAATTGAAAAAGATGAAGAACTCCTTGATTTTTTCTGGAAAACCCAGAAACCGTTACTTTTTGAACGGAAAAAGGACGGGGGACCAAAACTGTTGACAGAAGATAACGTCGGGGAGACAGAATGCTATTTTTAAAGTTTAGGGACCCAATTTGCACATTTTGCATTTGTGGGGGACCAAAAGTGCTATTAAGCCTAGAATTATTGTTTGTTTGTTTTAGTACAAGAAAAGTCGAAAGATTCTCTGGTGGCTGTGGAGTATTATATATCAATAATGTTATCTTCACACCTCTTTTTGAGGGGGAGAGAGGTGGAATGAAGAGAGAGATAGGAAGAAAAGAAAAAGTAAGAGAGAGAAAGTATTAGATGTGATAGATGATAAGAGGAGAGAAATAGAAATAAAAAGAGGTGGAAATAAAGTGTTTCAAAGATGAGGTGTGTATATATCATTACTCATTTAGGTGGGGGAAAGAAGAAATTTAAGTGTTGTCTGTTTGTGTATTTTATACACTAAAGTTTTCTTCACACTACACACCTCTTCATTTTTTTTAAAGTTGTCCAAATGTATTAATCAAACTGACACTGAGGCCAAACCATCAGAACGAACAAAGGTATTAAGATCAGGAGACCCATCCTCTATCCAAACCCTAAAGGAGGAAGCCTTCCTAGCTAAAAAGTCAGAGCCACGCCGCCACTATTGCCGGAACGACGAACAAATAAAAATCAACTGTAAAAAAGCTAAAGAAAAAGTACGACAATCAGATATAATCAAATCAAGGTAAGACCAAACGTGATTAATGATTAATGATTAGTGAAGTGATGAGAAAAAAGAGGGAAAAGAAAAATAAAGTCAAAATGAGTAAAAAAGAAATAAAGATGTGAACATAACTTCGTTATATACCAAGTTCAACAATGAATTCATCATTATCCTGTGTACGGATCAATGGAATTGCGTGAAATGTGAATGGTCAAGGGTCAACACTAGTTAACTAGACCAAATCCTATAATGGTGTTTAATTAACAGATTAATATAAAGGCTTACTTTTTTTTTGATAAGCAAAATTGTATTTAACTTTAGCACAAGGGGTGCTAAACCCAAATACATGAGATAGGGGAAGTAGCCAAAAGACTACTATCATAAAAAATACATGAAAAGGAAAAAAGCATGCAGAAAGCATGAAACCCAGCCACCTAATACACAGGCGAAAAGATAAATATCGTGAGCTACCCCAGCAAAGAGACAGTCCAACATGAATGATCAATTACAATATAAGTAGATTCCAAAACTGCACCAAAAAATTCCAAGCCCACCACATTCCACAGCCAAGAATTAGAGCCCTTGAACACATAACATAGGGTTATTATACCACTCAAATAGTGAATTTCTGAACTCAGGCAAACTTGATTTATTCCAGAGCCAAGACCTCCATTTAATCAGTTCAAGCACTGATGAAAAATCCTGAGTTCCCCCTCTAAAAACCACCTCGTTCCGAACAAGCCAGAGAGACCAAATTGTGGCCATCCAAACAGAGAGCAAACCTCGGTTCTAAGCTAAGTTCCAGCCAAACTGAAATTGCAGTAAATGAACTCGAGCATCATCTGGTAGTGCAGTAGAGTATCCGAACCAACTATAACAAGCTCGCCAAATATCCACTGAGAAGGGGCAAGAGAATAGAAGGTGAGAGCAGGACTCAGCATGAAGGCCACAAAAGTTACATAGAGCCACTTCCGGGGAAGGGAGAACACCGCGCAAGAGAAGGTTTGTTGCACATGGAATCCGGTCCAAAACGCAGCGCCATGCAAACGCCTTGACTTTAGAAGGGGCCACTGAGCGCTAAATGTGCTTAAATATAATGTCAGACTCTCCCAAATCTGGTTCCTGCAAGAAAGAATAAGAGGAGCTAACAGAGTAAGCACCATCAGGGTTCGGGAGCCAAAGCCATTTATCCATTACCCCCTCCACGAGCGGAACCACAAGCATGTCAGAATGCATTTCCTGAAGCCAAATCAACTCTCTGCCAACAAGGGGTCTACGCTATGAGAGATTCCACCGCCAAGAGCCAGAAATCCACTGCCCGCAGTCAGAAATACAATCTCATTTCAATCTTGACAAATTATATAGCCTGTAAAACTTGTCTCTAAAAATCCCCTTAACTGACCAGTCCTCAAGCCAGAATTTTGTATCGTTACCTGACCGAACTGACTTTGAAGACCCGGCATCCAACCAACTCGATCCTCCTAATTCACAGGCTGCCTGAACATCCTTCCACCAAGATGATTCCTTCAAGCAGGTCCCTTGTCTGTATTTAGCTCTAATGATTTTGCACCACAAATTATCAGGCTCCGACCTCAACCTCCAGAGCCACTTCCCCAGAAGAGACCTATTAAACAGTGATAGATCCTTGATGCCCAACCCGCCAACATCTTTTGGTTTGCAGACATCGGACCATTTTACCCAAGAGATTTTCTTATCTTCCTCATTCCCCCCCACAGGAAGCTGCGCATGATTCTATTGCAGATCTTCAAAACACAAACTGGGATTTTGAAAAAAGATAGAAAAAACAGGGGCAGTGCTGAAAGAACGCTTTGAATGAGACAAATGCGGCCACCAAATGAAACTAGTTTGTGCTTCCAATGTGCTTCCAAGCTGACAATCTCCCCCTCAACTTCTTAATAACAGGCTCCCAAGTTTTTTGGCACCCACCACAACTTCCCACATGGATCCCCAGATAGATGAAAGGAATTTGCATTACCTTACAGTTAAGAAAGGAGGCGAATTGATGTGCAACTCCGGGCTCAAGAGCAATAGAAGCCAGCTTGCTTTTGTGGAAATTCACTTTTAGACCAGACGCTAGCTCAAAACATCGGAGAATATATTTCAACACCATCAAATTCTGGATAGAGGCCTCACCCAGAAAAATAGTATCATCGGCAAACTGAAGCAGGGAGACCTCAACTCCCCTATCCTTGCCAACCTGAAACCCCTTAAATTTTCCAACTTTGATTGTATTGAGAAAGAGCCCGTTTAATCCTTCAGCAACAATTAGAAAAAGGAATGGAGCCAGAGGGTCCCCTTGATGAAGCCCCTTTTCCATTCTAAACTCAACACTGGGGCTGCCATTTACAAGTACAGACACAGATGCAGATCTCAGACATCCCATTATCCACCCAATCCATTTTTCACTGAATTTCATTTTTCTCATCATGTACTCCAAGAACCCCCATTCAACAGAGTCGTAGGCTTTTTCAAAATCAACTTTAAAAATAATTGTAGGCTTTTTCTTTAATTTTGCTTCATGAACCACTTCATTAACAATTACGACACTGTCAAGCATTTGGCGCCCCCCAATGAAAGCAAACTGGCGATCATCAATAATTTTCCCCATGACAGAGCTCAACCTGGTTGCCAGCAATTTTGAAACCACCTTGTACACGCATCCAATAAGTGAAATAGGCCTGAATTCATTAAGACTCTGAGGGGATGTCACCTTAGGTATCAAAGCAATAAAAGAGGCATTGCATCCCCTAGGCCGAGCTCCCCTTGACCAAAATTCTTTCACCACCCTAAAGAAATCCTTCTGAAACAAGTGCCAAAATTTCTGAATGAATCTAAAGTTGAACCCGTCAGGGCCAGGACTTTTGTCACCTCCACAAGCCCACACAGCAGCTTTAATTTCTTCAGGATCAAATGGGGCGGTAAGGAGATCATTATCAGTATCAGATACTGCACCAAATTGGACCCCATCAAGTGTTGGGGAAGCTCTCAACTCAGAACTAAATTTCTCTTCAAAATAGCGATGCACTGCTGTCTTCACTGCACCCGGGTTCTCCTCCCAAACACCATCTATCCACAGGCCAACAATTGAATTAGCACGCCTTTTCCAATTTATAGAGGAATGGAAAAATGCAGAATTTTGATCCCCCTCGGCAATCCATTTGGATCTTGCCTTCTGACAGAGAAGAGATTCATGATATTTCAACACCTCCCAGAACTCATTTGACAGCTGCTTACGCATTTCAAGTTTAGCTGGGGACAAATTTCCTTCATCCTCCTTCAATACAGTGCATTAATCTGACGGATCACTTCCTCCCTCCGATTCCTCAAATCTCCAAAAACATCACGGTTCCAGATTTTTAGCTGTCCTCTAAGCCCCTTCAATTTTTCTTTAAGCACAAAAGCTCCCCACCCTTTAAAGTTCAAGCTCTCCCACGACTTCGAAACAAAATCAGATATGCGGGGATCCTCAAGCCAACAATTGAGAACCCGGAAAGGCTTAGGACCCCAGTCATGAGTAGATTGTCTCAGTAGTAGGGGCAATGATCAGATATGTTCCTACTAAGCACCAACTGAGAGCAATCTGGCCAAATCGAGCACCATTCACTGGACACCAAAAACCTGTCAATTCTGCTACGGGCTTTATTGTTAGGACGCTGCCAAGTGAATTTTCTGCCTGCAAGCGGAATATCCAGTAACTCCATGGATTCAATAAATATATTAAATTCCTGCATCTCCCTTCGCTGAGAGCTAGACACACCCGCCACTCCTCCTCACACCTCACCGCATTGAAATCACCCGCCACACACCACGCTTCGATCTGACAATTCTCACGCCACTAGCAGAGGGCATTCCACAGAGAACGCTTCCCTTCAATATCACAAGCCGAGTAGACATTTACAATGACAACACTACTCTGAGAATTCCCCCATGATCCAATGAGGCCAAGGAACCCCGGGCCAATCACACAGTCTTCCAAAACAAAAATATCAGACTTCCATATACACAGCAGGCCACCTCCTCTATTTACAGCAGGAACCATCTTCCAATTGAAACCTGAATCACCCCAAATCTGTCCACAAATCCTCCTATCAACATGTTGTAGTTTTGTTTCTTGAATGCAAATAAGTTCCACATGGTTCTGACAAACAATCTCTCTAATCACTCGACGCTTCGCACCCTCCCCCAAACCTATTGCGTTAAAGGAGATAATCTTCATGGACACGCCTCAATGTTCCCTGCAGTAGCGTTTCTAGACACGCCCCCATTCCCTCTAGCATCCCTTTGTTCCAATGCCATAATTTTCTTGATTATTTCCTGCTCATCCCCATTGTAGGTGACTCCAAATTCTTTTCCAAGAGCCCATAGAGAATTGGCTTCCACCGCAAGACCTTTCAACCAAGTCACCCCATCTTTGCCAGAATTTGAAAGACCAGCAACAGAATCACTGGCCGAATTTGTCGCACTCTTCTCTATCCTCCGGTTCGAAGACGCTGTAGACGTGCTAGGGCCTGAAGAAGAACTCGTTTTCTTCCTCCTGGATAGGGCAGCAAAACGATTGCTAATCTTCAGAACCTTGGCCACGGAGCACGGCCGAGAAACAGGAGGTTCGCTGGTACTAGGAGCCCGTCTAGGCACGCCCATAGTCGGCATCACCACCACCGGCAACGAGGAAGCAACAGGAATACTCAGAGCGTTTTCCACCTCACGCTCCTGCAGCGTTTCAATCTGAGGAGGAAGAGAGTTAGTATTTTCCTGATCCAAGGGGCCTAGGGAATTAAGTTGAAAGACGGGCCCAGAAGCAAGGGAGGCATTAGTGGGCTCAATGTTGAGAATTGGGCCTTCACCATTCTGCTCAACTAAGTGAAGGGCTTCTGGAATATGCTCTGGAATATGCTCCTGAAATAAAATATTGAGGTCAAAACCACCGGGCCCCATTGCATCTTCCTCAATATTAGGATTCACAGGACCCACAGAACAATTATCACAAATATTATTTGGGGGCCCTACAACACAAGCATCAGGATTAGGATATTCCCCATCACTATTAATTCCCAAACCCTTCTCACAGTCTTCCACAACCCCATCATGAATTGGCGGCTCATTGCTTGAGTGCGCAATAATGAAATCGACCTTGGAACCCCCAACGCCATCCATGCTGTTACGTTCTCCCATGGAGGAATTCATTGCAGCGTCCGAATTCAAAATTTCTCTCCCCTCCGCCATGACCTGCGTATCCGGGAGGGAAAAACCGTCGCCATCGCCTGGGTCGGATGCAAACGATGACGCCTCCAGGTTTTGATCATCAAACGCGGACCACTCGGATGAATCATCCTCATCATCATCTCCTGGGTCGGTATTGACACCCCTTGGCAACTCGGCACCACCAGTTTCTTCAACAAGTTGTACCTTATATTCCACACCTCTATTAAGGATTTTTCTTGATATAGAAATAATTCCAGGGGAACATGTTCTAATTTGAATTCTAGCAAACTCCAGGATCGAAAAATCAGATGTCCTTGCATCAATCGATATCACTTCCCCCACGGGACGCAGAAGCTCACTGAAGCACTCTTCATTCCACATGTGGATAGGAAACCCCATGCATCTTATCCATGACACTCTGGTTGTTGGAGCAACAGTTGGGGACCAAGAATAGAGCACATCAAATACTGCGTTTGGTCCATCTTCTGTCTCTTTCAACGCTTCTTCGAGATTGAATCCCTCAGGTCCCGTCAGCAACACTAGATCATCACCCAGATACCTTACCTGAATATAATTAAGACCCTCCATCATGGCAGCGTTTTGAAGAGACGGTATCATGTCCAAGTTCTTGATAACACCCACCAAGCTCCTTCTAAGCCAATCGGGAGCATCATCCATGTCCACTACAGGACCTTTCCATATTTCTGGCCTATCAGGTTTCAAAGCATTGGCGTTGGGTTGAGTACTGTGAACACCGATGGATCCATCATGGCCACCCGCCACCACCTGAGCATAGGATAGCGTTGGGTTCTGCCTCTGCACCCAGACTTGGCCACCAACCGCCTTTGTTTCACCAGCCAGGTTAGGGTTCTTTTTGTGACTCCGGTTCTGGTCACCCAGCATCTCTCTACGATCCGCAGCAATGTCTCTTCTTCGCTTCTCAAACCTGGGGAAATTAACATGCATCTTTGTGCTCCCAATTATGATTGTGTCAAGTTCACGTTCCAGTTTGGCAGGGTTTTTGACTCCTATAAATCTCTCAAACCCAAACCGTTTCCCCCTCCTATCCCTCTTTGGAGAGATGAATACTTCTCATACCCTATCATATCTCTGAAACACCCTCCACAGTGCCTCCTCTGTATAATTCTCTGGGAAATTTGTGAAAAAGAAGTGAGAAATCTCACCACCACCCGGTTGCTGCCTTCCAGTGTAGCCCTTACTTTCCCCCCCAAACGTCCACTTCCCATAACGTTTCCCTTTCTCCCTCTCTCTCCCTTTCTCCCTCTCTCTCACTCTCTCTCTAAGTTTCTCTCTCATTATTGTAGATTTGTAGCCCTTCCTTTTTTGGGGTCTTTATTATATAAAGGCTTACTGATCAGCAGATGTGTGTACTGTGTACATATGGAAAAGAAAAACGGGTCAATGGTCAAGAATCTACATCTACATTAAGTAAACAAACGCATAGCTGTAATTTCAACCAAAACAAGAAGATTGTTTGTAATAGAAAAGTTAAGGCTTAATTGCACTTTTGGTCCCCCAACTATTGCCTTCCTGCGAAAATCGTTCCCAAACTTCAAAATTAGCAAAAAACGTCCTCCAACTATACATGTTGTTGCACTTTTGGTCTGCCGTTTGCCTTCCGTGAGAAAACTAACGTGAGAAGCTGATGTGGCTCCCTCACGCGTGTCTCACGTGACTTTGCTTGATGACTGGACAAGTCACATGCTTCTCACGTGACTCTAAAAGGGGTAATGGTGAAGAAGACGATGGAGGAGGGAGATGACCGTTGAAGCCTTTTAGAGTCACGTGAGAAGCATGTGACTTGTCCAGTCATCAAGCTCTCTGAAGAAAGTCACGTGAGACACTCGTGAGGGAGTCACATCAGCTTCTCACGTTAGTTTTCTCACATAAGGCAAACTGCAGACCAAAAGTGCAACAACATGTATAGTTGGAGGACGTTTTTTGCTAATTTTGAAGTTTGGGGACGATTTTTGCAAGAAGGCAATAGTTGGGGGACCAAAAGTGCAATTAAGCCAAAAGTTAATAAGAAAAATTATTTGCACAAACGAAGGATCAAAACTAAAATCATTTTTGGTTTTTCGTGTGAAAATATTAGAAGACCAAAAAATAATCACTCACAAACAAAATCATAGATACAAACGAATGTTTAAAAAAAAATAGATACAAACGAAAACAAAAAAAAACAAAACACAAGCAAATATTGATGATATAATATATGATATAGACTTTTCATTGCTGGTTGTTATATCTATTTGTCATCAAGCTAAGTATATTAAAAATATCACTGAAATAATATCGCAATTAATATCATTAGTTATTGGTTCAAAAAAAAAATATCATTAGTTATCATTTCAGATTCAGATTTTCGTTAGATGACAACATAATGGTGGTCCCGAATGCCGGCTATATTAAAAAGAAGACCATCAGGCTGCGATAAATTAATCAAATAATTAACGACAAGCATGCATAATTTAAGATAAAACCTACAACATTTGTTGCATTAAAACCACGTGCACGATTCCATCCATAAGAAAAAAAGTAAAGCACTCAAGTCAAGAAGTGATTCTGATTTTAGATATTCCCACCCTATTCCGTTGTCGTTTTGTAACTTTAGGTTCTCTCTTCTATGTCAAGGCCCACCACTATATATCATTATTTGGTTACATCCACCTAGCTCAGCTTAGTTCAATATTGTTCCATTCATACCATACATTCGTCCTACATATCCAAACACTATTTCAAGGTAACATCTAACACAAAGTAGCTTATTAAATAATTTGATAGTAGAGATTAGAGAAAGTTCACTAGCCTAATTAGTCAACTTTTATATATAAAAATATAACTAAGTCATTTTAACTTACTTGTATTTCAATATAATTAATTATCACACTACAAAACAATAACCACTACCGGGCTGAAAGCCAGCCGTCACCTTCTTCCACATCTTACAACATTGAAGAATCATATGCACTCAGGGGCGGATCCAGACATTATATATTGGTGAGGCTAAATATAAAATAAATTATAGACTAAAATATAAAGTAAAAATTATATTAGTTATTAAGCAAGAAGTAGCTATAATCTCACATGAAAAACACAAAATTTTATTCAACCAAGAAAAGTTAAGACCAATTTGTGCAGTAAAAAGAACAAATTTTGCTTTTTTTTGGAGAAAACATTACAATGTTGCTAATTTAACATTCCAAAATTTAGAGACACGAATCAACAATCAAAACAGGAAAACTCATCAGCAAAAACAAACGGAGGTAGCTCCAAACCCCACATGGTTCCATCAAAGAACTCAGATCTGCTGAGTTCACAAGCAAAAATTCTCACCCAAAATATCAATCCAACTCAACGCGTGCAACAAGTTCGTAAACCAAAAAAAATCTTTGAAAATTGAAAATTAAAAAAAATAGAAATAGAATTGTGGTTGATTGATGCGGTGATCAGGGTTCTCCATACGATGAGAAATTTAGGAATGTGAAGATTGGTGGGTTTTCAATTTTTGGGGAAAATGATTTTAAGTTGATGTATGCCAAAAAGCAACAATGGAAGAAAGAAAGAAAGAAAAACCGCGTTCTAATTTGATGTTAACCGTGAATTTTGATTTTTTACTTATTAAGCTATGGCGGCGCTTTCAACCGTCGCCATACATTAACACAATACTTTTAGCAGCAGTTCCAGAACCGCCGCTATAAACGATATTAACAAAAAAAATTAAAAAATCTGGTGTGGCTAAAGCCACACCTAGCCTACACGTGGGTCCGCCCCTGTATGCACTATTGTTGTCCATTGGACGGTTACGGTCGGTTTTAAGCCACCAACATCGGTTTCATCGGGTGAAAATCACAGAAAAATGCAGGTCCACCAACATTTGTTTAAAGGCTGTGATTTTGTCAAATTCGGTTTTACCGAATGGCGGTTTGAGCCAGTCGGTTAATATGGTTGATCCATAAAATAAAATAAAGAAACAGAGAGTAAATTAAAAGAGTTGATTTCCAAAAATTTCCAGAAAATACAATCTTCTAACCAAAGCAGGAGTAAATTAATAAATTTTATACAACCATTAAACCAAAAAATAGTCCACACAGAAGATAATTTTACAAAAGAAAAGAGAAAAAATATGGAAGAAACATGCAACAGATGAGATCTCTGATATTCAACTTCAACTCTTCAAATCTTCAAATGAGAGGTAGAATAGTAGATAATTACTAGTTTTTATGATAGTGATAATTAGTATTAAATTCTTTGTTTTTGTTTGTAGATCAAAGGAACCCATGTAACACCCCGTTTTTAATTAAAATAATGTTGGTATTTTATTTTAATTAAGATTATATTGTATGGTGGTTTAATAGGTGATATAATAATACTTTAATGAAATAAAATATTTTTTTTTGTGATGCTGGGTGTGTTTTATGAAATGGAAGAGAGTTAGGGGGTGGAAGTTAGGATTAAAAATAGAGACAAGGACTAGGAGAGATTTTAGGATTTTTAGTTTAGCCCTTGAGGAATTAGGTTTAGATGGTTTAATAAGGATGGGGAAGCAGCTAAAGAAAAAAAAAATAAGAAAGAAGAGGACGCGTGAAAGAAGGAGAAAAAAAAAGAAGAAGGTTGTGCGTGAAGTAGCAGGAAGAGGGGGAGAACGGTTCCGTTTCAAAGATTTTGATCAGTGAACTCGGAGCTGCACTCAATCCAAAGGTAAGGGTGGGGTTTTGAGTTTCTAATGGGATTATGGTGAATGGAATGTGGAATTTGGGGATGTATAATTGTTGCTGTTAATGATGTTCTGGAAATCTGAAATTGAATCCAATGATTTTGGGGATTCTGGGTGATTGAATGGGGGAGGAAAAATCTGGAATTGGGGTTCACGGATTCTGGATTGAAATCCTGGACTGAATTCCAGGTTTTAATTTCTGGTTTGCCATGATTTTCTGTTTTGAATTTCTGTTTTGAGTTTCTGTTTTGAATTTACAATTGTTGTACCTGTGGTCTGATTGATGGGATTCATGATACATGGATTCTGTGATGCTATGAATGTATGCAATGGTTCTTAGGAAACTTTGCTAAATGGCTAGGTACTATATGATTTATGCATGGATTTGATGATGCTGTGCTGCTGTCCAAAATTTCCTGGGTTGGACAGTACACTTCGAGACCTGTTTTCGCCTAGTTAGAGTGCTCAAATGAAGATGTGATCAACTAAGAAATTGTAGGACTTTAAGTTAGCTTTCTAGACATATAAAATACATGATTTTTGGTTCAGTAACGAATTCAGGAGACCGCTTTTAGTGGCTGGTGTTCCTGCTGTTTTTTTTTTCAGATTACGGAAATTCTGATTGTTTTGAAAATATAATTAGATTTAGCTTACATGTTGTAGGAAAGTTAATGTCTTTATGTGCCATGTATTAGCTATGAGGATGATGCATGTGGCTGAACACCTTTAGCATGAAATCCATAATTTATTTACCATATGTGATAGCTTCTTCCATGATTGCATGCTTAAGTGAGTTGTTTCATTGATTTGGTGCCAAAATTGCCTAAGATGTCAGGGTAATTGTATAGTTGATAAAAATGCATGTGTGCTGAATTGTGTTGTTTTAAGCGATGTTAGTGATGTAGTGATATAGGCGCAATGCCTCATGTTGAAGTGATGATTATGAGATGTATACGTCATTTTGAGTCGCATAGCATCTGCATACTCTATAATGGCATGTATTGACGATTTTTGATGAAGGCTTATGCCTTGTGCCTCCAATAATTGTCAATTAGTGATGAGGGCTGAAGCCTTGTTGGTACCACATACATATGCATAGTCATTGTTGTGTTCGAATTGTATCCGAGTTGATGATGCTATTTGTGACTGTTTTTAGTAACTGAGCTATGTAAATGTAAAAGGAAATGCTGTGGCCTTAATCTAGCATATTAATTTTCATTCTCCTATTTATGTTACTCGATATCTCACCCCTTCTGTTTGAATGTTACCCTTGTCGGTAACGTGCAGGTAACCAGGAGGAGTAGTCTATAGCTTTTAGTTCGAGTTGGAGTCCTTGCTCTGATAGGTAGCACTCGGGGGGGGGGGGGGGAAATGGACGCTTGTTTTCCTTCTGTTATAATTTGAATTAAGTTGTTATTTGAGAAGTTGTTTCTGTTTTAAGTTGTGGGCAAGATACTATGTTTTATTTAAGTTTTAAAGACATTGGATTCGCTGCATAACTATTTGTCAAAGTGAACTAGTTCAATGACTAATTAACTGTCACAAGAGCATTTAAGTTTATTTATGAGTTCATCTCAAAGTTTATGTGCTATGTATCTGTTACAGGAGCATTATGATAATGTTTTAAGTGATTATGTAATGCCTCATGAGTGTTAGAATTTTTATCACTCTGATATTTGCAATACATATACCGTTTAGAATTGGGGTGTTACAACCCAAGCAAAGGAAGACCATAGCCAAAATTGAAGATTTTAGCTTAAGTTAAGAATTTTTGACTTGAAGAGGCATGGAAAAGAATACTTTTTTTTCCTTGTTGAGCATGCAGAGGCTTGGAGAGGCAGAACAAAGAATATATACTTCATATGCTTGGAGAGACAGTGGTAAAAGAATACTTCATATGCCTGGAGTGACAATGATAAAAGAATACTGGTTATGCCTTGAGAGACAGTGAGAAAGAATACTCGTTGCCTGAAGAGTATAAAAGAATACTCAACAATGTCTGGAGAGACAGGACAAAGAATACTTTGTGTGCCTGACGAGACACGTACAACAATACTTATAAGGAGAAGTACTTGATACTCAATAATGTAAATCTTGGTTTGTTGCCAAGAACTGGGCGTAGCCACCGATATAGGGTGAACCAGGATAATAGACTTGTGTGCATTCTCTGTTACATAACTCTTTATCTTATCATCTTAGAGCTTAACCGAAGCTTTTACGTAGTCTAGTAGAAATTAGTCAATCACGGTCAAATTACATGGACACAATTCAATTCCCATTATTGTGTCCTCGTGGTCTTTTAACCATTCAAGTACATCTCGTTCGAGTTATAGCGAACTATTTTTTTTTTAAATACACATAAATTGTATTTAGCCATGTACCTGTTAGGAAGAATGTCTAGATGACTAGATTTATTACCCAACGGCTTATTACAAGGTGAACATTTGACACTTGACTAGATGTTATTAGCCATGTACCTGTTAGGAAGAATGTCTAGATTTTTTTTCGTGAACATTTGACACTCACCTTAACTAGGTGTTATTCTTTAGCTTAAATAGATGTTTATTAGTGGATTAAAAAAATGAATATATAGAAGAAACGTGGGCTGCTGAGTAGATTGAAAAAGACCGGTAGGTTAATTTATTGTGTATTCAAAGAGGAATTCAGTGCACTGAATCTTGTAATGTAAAGTCTTTGATATTTGACACACTTGCACACTTACTAAAGTATTTCTTTGGTTTAATCATGTCGGATCTTGTTGAGGGAACAATAGATTCGAAGAATTAAAAAACCCTAGTTGTAATTCACATTCAAAAAAATATTGCAACATTCACTTGGGTGACAGCGATTATAACCATTATTTTTCCAATTATTGTCTAGAATTATATTAAGATTACTTCCCTCAAAAAAAAAAAGACTACTTGCTTCAATTGATTTCGTTTTAATTTAATTCTACATTAAAAAACTACTTGTTCTATTTTTGTTGGTTTCTTAAGAAAAAATGTTATAAACCACCCCAAAAAATTAAAAAAAATCTATATATTTATATTTTATTATATACGCACATAGATATTATTATAACTTTGATTAAAAGTTAATTACCATTATTTAAAAAAATAATCAATGAAAATGAACTAAATTCTAGAGGAGTAAAAAATATACTGGATAAAATAGTTCATATGTCCATAAATATCGGGTGTTGGTTGAAGATTTGTCGTTACTCAACGTTATTAACATCAATAATGTTTTGTTCACCAATCAATTCCACCTCCATCTTGGGAGGTAGTGAAGAAATGAGAGAAAAATAAGTGATATGATATGTGATGTGACAGGAAATGTAAAGAGAGATAGAAAGAAAAATGAGTGAAAATGAGATAGAAGAGAAGTAAGGTGTGTATAAATCATTACTCTATTAACATAAATCAATTGGCTGTGCATTTATTTTCCAATCAATTATAAATGAAGGCGTATGATTTCTTTTCTTTCTTTTTTCTTTTAGCCACTGGTCTCCACGGAAAAAGTGGCCTCACGTGACTAATCTGGCTTGGGATACAGTAGTGATGTTCCTGGCCACAATAATATTATTTTTTACCTCAGAGGGAATTGAAACCGGACCAGAAGTCTAGGCGAAATCCCTTAAGAAAATGCACATTCACCATTTGTGTCACTCCTTGTGGTTGAAGGAGTATGATTTCATATTGTTAAATTCATTTTAAAATAAGTGTTAGAGTCTCATATTGGCTAGAGATGTGACCAAGCAATTGCTTATATATGGTTGTGCAAACCTTAACTTTTGAACTAGCTTTTGGGTTGAGTTAGGTCTACCTAATTTCTAACATGGTATCAGAGCCAATGGCTGTTTGACCATAGGCCTGAGCCCCTATCCTAGATCCATTTGTTGTGGAGACCTCTCATATTTGGGCCACCCGTTTCATTCCACGCTACAGATGTTCTACACTGGGCGTGAGGAGGTGTGTTAGAGTCTCACATTGGCTAGAGATGTGACCAAGCAATTGCTTATTTATGGTTGTGCAAACCTTAACTCTTGAGCTAGCTTTTGGATTGAGTTAGGCCTCCTTCAATAAGATTAAATTCAGAAAAAAAAAAAAATAACACCCTGAAAGCTATGAACTTGAGGTAGCACAGTTGTCTAAAGTTATGGACTTATGGTTATGAGATCATCTGTTTTAGCTCCAGCCTCCATGGCCATGAGTTTATTTTTTCATAATAATTAAATTTTCAAACTCTATAAACCAATATAAATTTTGCCAAACTAAAAATGAATATAACACTCTCCTCCTACTTAAGGTACATTAATTAAATTTTTTAAAATTTGACCGTGTATATATGTTAAACTCTATTTTCCTGGTTTATTTTTATCCTTTTACTCCCCTGCCTGCCTCAGAGTTGAAGATCATCACATCATGGTTTGGTAAACTAAATTAGTTGGTAAAATAATTTGCACTCAGAAGGTAAAGAAAATGTAAAGAACTGATTGGATTCATAACTAAAAGAACAAGAAATTTACATCTGAACAGAAGACAAAATTATTTACAAAAAGAAACGATCAAAATTTCTCTTGCTCAAAGCTTCAATCTCCCAGCAGATTCAGAACTTGAAGCTGAATTATTGAGAGGCTCTTGATCTATTGCGAGAGAAAATAGAAGCAACAGAGTTTGCAAGCCCGACCACAATTCCAACCTTGACTTGTCCTCGCCTTGGAATTGGACGCCTTGAATAACTCCTTGTAGTGTTGCTTCTTGCAGCTAGCTTCATCATCGCAATTGCTCTTCCACCTTCCATTTTCGCTTAGTGAAGTGAAAATTGAAATGAGAATTTGATGAAGAAGAAGAAGAAGAAGAAGAAGAAGATGATGATGATGATGCTTGTGAATTGTAATGTTGTTGTGATCTTTGTGTTGTGTTGAGCTGAGTTGAGTGTGTGAGGTTATGACGTTTTGGTTTATATAGGAGTGCGATTTCTAAAATGACCCTGGTTTGGGGTGAAATTACGAGGGTTGCCACTGGCTCTGGACTTCTTCATTGACGGTTTTGACCTTGTCTTGGTGTGGTCCTTTTTTGCTGCCTCATTAATTAGGGGTGTGTACGGAAACATTGAATCTTTACTTCTTGGGAGCTGAGGGATGCAGCAGCCACAGATATGGATTAAATAAAATTATACTATTAATACTATATTACCTACCACAAATTTTTGTGTTCATGTGATTACAAGTTAATTCAAAATTTAAGGTGCATATAATTTTTATATTTTCAAGTTATGAATGAATGGTTACTAACTATAAACAATTTTAATGCAAAGTAATTTTAACTAGTTAATATAAACACTTATTATGTAATAATAAGAGATGGTTTTTTTTCTTACATACAGGGATCTTTGTGGGGACAGTGCCATTTTAGACTTCGGTCTTGAGGATTTTCCCCGGTACTGATGAGATGGGGATGAATTTATGGATGATGATGAAGATTATAGTTTCTACGCTATGGATCCTGCATAGATAAATGAAATTACGATAATAATATGTTTAATGAAAAATTAAATAGATAATAAATAAAAATTATAGTGGACCTAAACATAATCATTATAAAATAAATAATTTGTTGGATGATTTGTATTTTACAAAGATTTCTTATAATTTAGACTCCACATTTTGAATGGATAGTGTGCTCCAGGGAAAACTTTGATTGTTGGACTTCACATTTTGGATGGATTGAATGTTGGATTTTACATTTTAAATTGCTAATTTTGTAGAATTCACATATTTGTGATGAATTTCGGTGAGTTTTAGGCGAAATTATTATATATTTGTTTAGAATTTGAAGTAGATGCATTGTCACTTGTGGTTGTGGTTATGAATTTATTGCATCACTTTTGGTATTTTTTTGTATTTAATTTTTAAAATTTTAAAGACCTGTGGAAAGGTGGGGAACAAAGATGGAGTGAAAATTCAGACTACCGCGGGTGGAGGAAGATGATAAACTATCACCCACTATTCATGACTATTCAAAAAATTTGTTAGTTTTGAGAGAAACTTTTGAAAAAATAAGCTTTAAATAAATGATTTAAATAATGGTAAATATGAAACATCACATAATATCTTTTAAAACTAAAACATAAAATAGATTCATTACATGTTTTATTGGTAAGCGTTGTGAACATGATTTTATAATAAGGACAGAGGGACTATCATTATAGCTTACTTTATTAAGTGAGTCAAATTAATATCTCACCTGTTGCACACTAGGAGAATCTTCGGTAAGCTATGATCATCCAGTGTAGGCAACGTGGAGGAGCATAAAATTTATCTCCATACATTTCAAAATTGAGTTCGGAGCTACGAATACTGTTGCTACTATCACGATTAGAAGTTTAGAACCATCATCCATTTGGGATGATGATGCTGTTGATCAATAAGAACACTATTGAGGACGACGAAGGCTTCGGTGGGTGTGTTTCAAACTGAACCACCATGGTTCAGTTGCATTTATATGGTGAAGAGACCAAAATATCCTTTATTCCTCAAAATTTTCCATCTTTCTCCTTCTATCACTAATTCACCACTTCTGTTCAACGCTACACTGCTTCCATGACGGTGGCTGAACTTAGCGGCGGCGATGCCGACAACAGTTTCCGCAACAGTCTCCTTTTCCGCCGCCGTACCGCCGCCACCACCGCTAGGAAGAGGTTTCTGGAAAATTATGCCAGATTCATCATGTCCCTGTTTTCTTTGTAGCAATCGTCAGAATCTCATCAATTGGGGAAAAATTGAATCTTGGAGATTCAGATCGAGGGATGAAGAAGAAGCATTGCGATGAAGCGGGAGGGATGAAGAACGAGGTGAAGACGAACCAGAGCGATTCCACCGTGAGCCTCCCCCTTTCATTCAATGCGTTTTCTAGGATTAAGTTTCTGTTTGGGTCTCTGATTTGAGGTGGTGATTCTGTGCGATTTGAGAAGGCTCACCTGGGAGAGTGTTAGATCAAGAGGGAGATGGAGGTTGAGCTTCTCGGCGGTGGTTCGAACCGTGGCTTCTACGGCGAGGGGCGACGGTGCGTGGTTCTGGCTGGGAGGAGGAGAACGAGCCTCCACGACATTAGAAGTGGAAGCGGAAGTGAGATTGAAAGCTTGAAGGCGGAATCTGTGGCCGAAGTAGCAGCGTCGGAGTGCCGGTGAGGGCGGCGGCGGCAAAGTGCCGGTAACACGGGGACGGGCTGTTGAAGACGATGATGGATTGAAATTAGACAAAAGGATATTTTAGTATATTCAAGTTTTAATACATTTAATCTTAACCATCTAATTTTAAATTATTATATCAAATGGCTGTGGTTAAACTGAACCACCATGGGACAGTTTTCAACTGTCCCACCGAAGCCAAAACCCTATTGAGGCACTATATATGCCTTGATGCTTTAGTGTAGTTTTTTGCTTGTTAGATTTTCTCTTGTAATAAAAAAGTATGATCTGTTTAAATTCTATTTTACTCAAAAATTAAACCAAGTGAGCAACTCTTAATTCTGGTGGCTTTAATTTAAAATAAAAAATTGATGAAATTATACACATGGCACATCCAGAAAGCATTACTTTAATTAGGCCCCTGCATTGTCCGAAACATCATGACGAGTTGGTCCCATTGATAAAGTGGACTTGGATTCATTTGAATTTTGAGTGCAATGTTAGATTGATTGCCTAAAGAATTCTTCATCGTAGGTCCTCATTTGAGAAGGACAAATGATGAATTCAATGGATTGGTCCGTTCAGCTACACTGCATTCTCCACAAATTATTATGCAGAAAAAAAAGGTGATTGTTATTTCCGGAAATTGGAGGGCATTAAACACGTTTGGTTTTTGGGTCTTGTGACATTTGAAAGAACAATGAATAAATCATTTCAATTGAAACAAACTACCATTGCACTGTGCATGACTAAATTGGCTGTGTTTCTGTCTCTATATATTGGCTCTTTTGTGTGTGGGCAGAGCGGTAGGACATGGCCTACTACTCTCGTGACTTTGTGAATTAGAGCAGCCTTTCCCCCAATTTTAATTTATATAATAATTTTCTAACTAATGCATGATATATAAAATAAATTATTGTAGGATAGGTTGTATCTAAAATATGACTTTTTTTAAGGGTAAAAGCTATATTTAAAAGCTGCTTCATCAAATTACGTTTTTATAAGTAGAAACAATAAACCACTTAAAAGGTAAAATGCCAACAAGTTGTTGGTTTAATTGCAAGTAAGCCAAACCCGGAAGCATGAGAACTAAGCGCGGTTCAACCCTAAGAAAAATAATTTATTAAAAGAGACAAGTATAGTTTTCTAAATAAGTGGGACACTTGTTAAAGATTAAAAAAGTCACTTATTAAAATTGTGACAAAAAAAATGGAGAGAGTAATATTCAATGGCATAATTTTTTTGTAATTGTTTTTTAGTGATATTTGCAAATTAATGCTTTCATTTGCTTTTGAAAGCAACATCTTTGATTGGACAACCCAACATGGCGACACTGAGTGTGCAGATTCAGTGTTTTGTTATTCAATACACTACACTATATAAAACAGTTTATGTGCCTGAACATTAAATAATACAGCCACCCAAACAAGTGGGAAATCGTCCTAATTAATTACTACTAATACATTAACTGTCTTCAGATGCTTTGCATATAGACGTTTTCAATATCCTGGATAGATAAGGGGTACGGTTCTATTAAAAAAAATAATTAAGTTTGACTGTGATTGCAATTAATAACAATTTAACTAAATTAGTTTGTGTTAGTTACTTAGTTACAGAAAAGTACTGTAGTACAGGTACTGCATGTAGTGGACAGCATCACTCTGGGGGCAAGTTGCCAAGAACATGCAGATGATTACCGCCTGAACATTCATCATGATAAACATTAATTTATCAAGGTATCCCCACAACCGGTAGCCACATGTCTAATTAGTTAAGGGTTGAGATAATATTCATCAACAAATTACATGAAGTTGAAAAGCTATTCTTGTGATCTGATTTTAATGATGCTGTATGCTTGTTGTCATTTTAAGATATGATGTGCTATCATATTTGGAGTGGTAGTTATTTATTAAATACTTTGGACAATAATTTTGGTCAAACCTTGGGTTAGTGATCTTTTGGTTTTTGTCCAAAACTTTGGGACAGTATTCGGAGTGGTAGTTAGCTATAGGGAGTGATAAAGAGGCCGGCCCCTCATTTGGGCTGGTTAAGTTGGGTATCCCTTTTTGTCCAAAAATAATTTGGGTATCTACTCCACGGGTGTTCTTAACTTGTTCAAATCTTTAGTTTTTCTTTTCTCAAATAAATAAAATCGAAAGCCAAAAAAATTACACTTTTGGTCGCATTAGTTTGGACTACCTATGATTTTAATCCCATATTTCCAGCAGACTTAGTCTCTCCAATTTTAAATTTTTGCAAATCAAACCTCTCTGTCATTACCACTCTACTTAAAACTCTTAAATTATGTTTTCGGATGAAGAAAAAAAAATCTCTTAAATTATCGCTCTCTAAGAAAAATTGTATGATATATGAAAATAAATCAAACCCACTCGTTATATTTTTTAATTGTTTTTTCATTTGGATTCAAAAACCAAACCAATTGTTTTTGTGTGCATATGTATATAATATTACATTTTTGAATTCTAAATGAATGTTTTCCAACTTAAAATTAAACATTTTTAATGCAAATTAGTATTAACTAATTAATATGTACACTTATTATATATATTAAACTTTTAAACTTTTTCAACTTTTTTAATATTCAATACAATGATGAAATAAAACCCTAAAAAAAATACAATGATGAAATTAATATTTAAACTTATTAGCTCCTATAAGTGGTAGGAGCTGGAGACATATGAGTTGGATAGGGGGAGGTCCAGAGATCGATTCCTGACGGGTGCAATTTATCTTTCCGATATACCAAACAAATATTAGCTCCTATAAATTGTTTTTTTTTATTTGTCCATTTTAGTTCTCTTTGTAATAGTTTTTCAGTATTTTAAAATTTAATCTCACGTACAGGAAAAAAATTACCTTGAAAATATCAACTAATTAGTATTCTATAATGAGGAGTAACTGACAGCCTAAATGAAGGAGGTAGCATTTACGTGTGTGCAGTTTTTTTGGTTACAGGTGGAAATGTACGTGCATGCAGTTGAAAACATGTACTAACAAAAATATGACAAAAAAGGGGAAAAAAAAGTTACAGAAAACTATATTCTATTAATCTATTAACAAAATAACAAATTAAAATATCGCAAGGCCTAGAAATGATAAACAAATGATATAAAGTGTAACTTATCAACTATTAAGAACATAACTACTCTCTTCACACCTTCCCTGTCCAACTACTTTCATAAAATCATAAATCCAGCACAACGTCATTTAACGGAAAAAAAAACAACCTCACATTGTAGGTTACTTATATATAACTCTAGTTTCTCATTTTGCAATCACTTCCAACATTCAATTCACCTCATAAACACTTCAAACTCATAAGAGAAACAAAATGCAAATGGGAACCTCAAGTATCAAGATGCTAAGGATTCAAGCTCTGCCCATTCTTCCTATGCCTTGCTCATTCTTTCAACCTAATAACTTTTCTCTTGTAACTGAAAAACTTGTCACAAATTACAATGCCCAAATCGAACACAACAACCAAGGAAATTTCAATGAACAAAAAGGGTTTAGCTTTGCATCCATTGAGCCCAGGAGAACATTTACATTTGCCGATGATATCTTTGACAATGGACAAATCCGGCCAATCTTCCCGGCTTCCAACCAATCCCTTCTAATTAATATTACACCTGTAATTGCCACATCACCTCTCCAATCATCACTAAAGAAGTCATTTGATGTGCAAACTAATCAAATTTCCTTAAACCGGAGTGGTGTTTCGAAAGAACCACACAACGAGCCATCACCAACTACAACAATGGCGGAGGTGGAGGCTTCAACCTTGTGTGTCAAGAAGAGGCAATTTACAAGGTTCTCAAAGATATGGAGATTTTTGTGGCACATGAATCATTGGAAAAACAACAATACAAAGGAAACTTTAGTTTTCTTTAATCCTTCAATTCAAGGAATATCAAATACGGGAAATGTGGAAAATGTTATAAAGAAGGGAAAGAGCGAGAAGCGCAAAATGAAATTGTCAGCTCACGAGAAGTTTTATGTGATGAATAGAATGAGGAAAGAGAAAAATAAACACAGATCATTCTTACCTTATAGGCAAGAGTTGGTTGGGGTGTTTGCTAATGTCAACGGTTTTAGCAAGAGCTTTCATCTAACTTCTGTATAATTAAGTTTACTTAAATATTTTGGAGGGATTTTGTCTAATCATGATAAAACATAGTATTATTTATGTACATCTTTCGGATATACGTAGTATGTCGCAAAATCCTTACATGGGTTAGGTTTTGATCAAAAGTAAAATTTGGGGATTTTTTTCTCTTGATGAAGAACAAGAGTTTGCAATGCCCTGCACGATAGTGTACAGTGTACACTGAGTAATTGTTTATATATACTATGTAATTATTTGTATATCTCATGAAATAAAAGAAATTAGAATAATAAATATGTGTATTTCCCCTTTGTCACATGTTGTCTCTATTTTAAATAGTAAACTTTAGCATATGATAATTATTCAACTTCGTAAATCATCTCTTTCAACTAACTAAAAATTCAGAATACAAAGTCATGATGGTTTTTTATTAACACAACTTCAAACAACAATAAGTAATGACTAGTAGTAATAAGCTCTACCAATACATCAAGCAAAAAGGATTTCTAAGGATTTAGATTCCCTGCACTTAATTGAGTCGCGCATTCACACATTCAAGCATGTTGAGTTGTCCGATGACTTACATTTTGAGTTATCATTCTAAAGTACCTATTACAACTTAAAATTGGTATGGTTTGATCTGTGGTCATGTGGCTAAAAACACTTGACGGCAAGCATGCTGGATTTTCGGACTGCAGGGAACCCAAATCCGGTTTGTATGATATTTGTGTAAAACAGAAAAGAAAATATCAAATATTATTGATATAACCACAATTTGTAATACACAAGTAGATAATTAGAAACAATCTCAAAGGCAAGAAGAGGCCCAGCTAGCATCAACAGAATCAATGATCTTTTCATGTAATGTGGCTCCAGCACAGGCAACTATACCACGATCAAGCCCTTCTAAACATGAACCATTTGTGAAGTCCAAGGGATCCCCACCAGCATCAGTTACCATGCCTCCAGCCTCCTGAATGATGATAACACCAGCAGCATGATCCCATATCTTCTCCTTCTGACCAGCCCTTGCAAACTTCATGAAAACCTCTGCATCCCCACAAGCAATTGCAGCATATTTCACCATGCTGTGTACTCTCAATGGCTGGTCACTGAATTCAAATGATGAATACGAGATATCTTATATGAAGCATAAAATTTACTAAAAAATTTGTGCTGTCTTTGGTGCCCTTCTTCAAGTGGTATTTTAAATGGGAAATTGAGAATGTGTGACTAGTCATTAAGTCAGGAATGTGGTTGGATATTTCTCAAGAATTTTTCATTTTTTATGAGCGCCCATTGTCACGATTGATTTTGAGTAAAATTGATTACAGTAAAAGTGAGTTGAAAGTAAAGTGATATATATTTGGATACATTCATGAAAAAAGTGATTTTTGTAGGGTAATGTTGTGAAATCTAGTGTAAAATCTCGGAAATCATAATTGGACTGGGCGAGCCCCTAGAGGGGCAACGCCCAGGGTTCACACCGCCCGGTGGCGCCCCAAGCCAGTAGGATTGGGCCTCGTTCAGCCAGGCCCACACGGCCCATTAAGGACCCTAGCATATGGGGGCCCAACACTACCTCTATAAATAGGTAGCAGATACCAATTGTAAGGGACTTTTGGCTCATTTTATGAATACACACATGAAATTCAGTTATTCTCTCTCTAGATACCTCTCTTAAGTACAATCACTTCTCTCTCTAGGGATTACACCCTTTCTCAATGTTCTTACCCGGAACATTTGGCGCCGTCTGTGGGGACTGTAAACTTTCTACTCCCATTCACGTGGATTGATTGTGCATGAAGTTACCTCTGATTGTGATTAGGCAATTCTCTGGTTTTCTGATTTTGATTCTGTGACTAGTGTTGGTTTTCCGATCGAGTTTGCATCGTTTCTGGTTTGGATGGAGACTCGACGCAGGAGACACCATCATTCACAGGAGCAATGGCGCCATTTGATGCGCAACATTGGCAACATCCAGCAGCGGAATGAGCATCTACAGGCGCAGTTAGATTTCTACCGTCGCGAGCAGCGAGATGATGGAAGCAGAGAAGCAGATTCCGTGGTTGAGTTCCGTCCGTTCTCGGAAGATGTTAAGAGTGTGGCGATTCCGGATAACACGAAAACGTTAGTTCCGGATTCTTACAGCGGAGATTCCGATACGAAAGATCATCTCCTGTATTTTAATACGAAGATGGTGATGGCGATGCGGCGTCAGATGTGGTGAAGTGCAGGATGTCTCCATCGACGTTCAAATCGACGGCGATGGCGTGGTTCACAACTTTGCCGCGAGGATCGATTTCAAATTTCGGAGACTTCTCATCCAAGTTTCTAGTGCAATTCTCGGCAAATAAGAATCAGCCGGTGACGATCAATAACCTATACAATATTCGCCAGCAAGAAGGGGAGTCACTGAAAGAGTACATGGCAAGTGTCAGCGGCGTTGAAGTTAGGCGGTGAGCAAATTCTGGCGAGCACGTTTGCTTTGGCGAGCACGTGTTTGCTTTGGCGAGCACGTGTTGGCTTTGGCGAGCACGTTTTGAAGGAAGGCGGCGAGCTAGTGTTGTTGGCGATGGAGTTCGACGGCGAGAGAATGTCGTTGGCGTTGGAATCTAGCAAGCACGTTTTACTCCGGCGGCGGAATTCTGGTGGGCACGTTTTGTTTTGGCCATGGAAGTTTGGCGAGTAAAGCGTTGCTATGGTTAAGATCGCTGGCCAACAAATTTTCCAATTCCTTCAAACTTTTCCTCCATCTTTCATTTGATTCCCTTCTCAGTTGTTGTATTTCCTAATTTTCTTATTTTGAAGTTGATATTAGAAGTTATATTGTCTTCACTGGTTTTGATTCAGACAGAGAGGAGCAAATCGGATCAAAGAGAAGGAGTGGGTGAATTGAGGCACACCATTAAAGTTTTGTGAAACTTGGAAGACTCTTCCATAGGCGGTTTGTTATTGGGTGGGACAAGCTCCTGATGGCGCGATTTAGTTACAAAGTGAAACAAGTTTCACGATGAACTAAATTAGCCCCGGAAAAGCCCACGTAACAACCGGATTCATTGGCGATGTGTGGGGTACAAATTGCCCATTCTACTGAGCACCGCTTTGGTAATCCAACTGGCCATTGGAACCCAAAGCACTTTGAGTCCCGAAATGGGATGATCACACCAAGAGGTGGCGACCTACCGCTAGGGTGGTGACCTCATGCCAAAGGGTGGCGACCAAACGCTATGGGTGGCGACCTGTAAGACTCAGTTTAGACACACAAAAGTCGCCAAAAGGGTGGCGACCTCACGCTAAGGGTGGCGACCTACCGCAAGAGGGTCGCGACCTACCGCAAGAGGATGGCGACCTACCGCTAAAGGGTCGCGACCTACCGCCAAAAATGGGGGTAGCGACCTACCGCAAAATGGTGGCGACCTACCGCAAGAGGGTCGCGACCTACCGCAAGAGGGTCGCGACCTACCGCCAAAAATGAGGGTAGCGACCTACCGCAAAATGGTGGCGGCCTTACGCTGAGAGTGGCAAGCAAGTCAAACTAATTTCTTATAAGGAAACAGGCTAAAGCAAGATGGTGATGGCGATGCGGCAAGTGAGGACACTCCTACTCCTCATGACTTGGACACAGAGTCTGGTGGACTTGTAGACTATGGCGAGTGGAGGAGCATGCGTGCTCGTGCCAGCACTTATATTCTCGACGAGGAGGACGATGCTTTCAAAAGAAAGCGCGCGAAGTTGGAAAAGGGCGACGAGTCACCCAAGCGTGCGAAAAAAGTTAGGAGCGGCGAAGATAAGGGGGATGGCAAGCAGCAGAGACCAGGTAAGGGGAAGTCGGTATTCAAACCGACTAAAAAATGTACGGCGGAAGCATTCCAACATGATTTACAAAATATCCAACGGCGATATAAAAAGCTATGGCGAAGGGTTGCTTAAACATAGACGAATGGCGGAAAAGTACACTACAAGGTGACAGTAAAAGCTAAAGTAATGTTAAAATTACATTATTCATTGTTTTCTTTCTCCTGTTCTTCTTCTTCCTCTTCTTCTTCAGTCGCTGTCCAGAGGTGTTGGTCAATCAGGGGAGGATCGTCGGGACCAACCAGTCCTTCGGCGGTTATCTCTTTCATTACTCCCATGGCGCTAAAGTCAAAGTTCGGGTACAAATGTTGGGCCTGATCTTTGGCGAGGTAGAAACCGCGCTCGCGGTTGTCAAGGGCGATGTCAGCGGCTTGTTCCCTCGCCTCAGTGGCTTTGGCCTTCTCCGTCGCCAGCTCGTCCTCTAGCCTTTTGATCTTTGCCAGTTGGGAAGCAATCTCAGCATCTTTCGTGGCGAGGGCCTCGGCATGAGTTTCGGTCGCTTTCTTGATCTCCTCGGACGTAGCCTGCATCACCGCCTCCATGTCAGACTTCGCCAAGGCCAAGGACTCCGCAGACTTTTTCTCTTGCTCCGCCAACGCCTTCTTCACTAACTCCAGCTCAGCGCGCAGTATGGCAAGCTCTGACTCCTTAGCAATCAGCGCCTCGCCTCGGGCGATCAAGTCCTTCTCAGCTTGCTCTTTTTCCTTTTTGCAAGCTTGAAGGCTTGCATCAAGCTCATCTGCTTCTTCCTTCATCAGCGCCAGCTGATCCTCCAGCTCGCCGATTTTAATCCCCGCCGTGCCAATCATCTTGTCGGCATAGACTTTGTCTTTTCCTGCCTGCGTCGCCAGTTTGTCGAAACGCTTTTCCCAAGCAGCAGCGGCTTCTTGATGCTTGGCACTTTCGGCCTTCAGCCGCTCAGCTTCAACGGTGGCGGCATTGAACTTCTCAAACGCGTGGGCAAAGATGCACCCAGCGCGTAGGAGGCAAGCAAGAGTCTCCTCCTTGGTGTCATTAAGGCCCCGACTCAAAACTTCTTTTTCTATGGCGTCACGGTTAAGACCAGCAAGTAAGAATTCTGAGGGTTCAATGGCGTTGGGGAGCATATTATAATAGCTTGAAGAACCGGCCTCGGGAGCAGGGGCTTGTTCAATTTGAGCCGCTTCAGAGGTAGTGGCAGCGCCAGGACAGGATTTTTCCCCTTGATGAGGCGGGGGAGGCATGGAGCTCGCATCATGTGTTGAGGGCGGGCTAGGTGGTGCATCTTGGCGAGAGGGAGACTTCGGGGTTTCATTTTCTTTTTCCTTCTCTCCAACAGGAGTGTTGGAAGTCGCAGCAGCTTTTGTGGCGTTGACACCGGCGAGTTTCTCGGCAGCTGAGAATTGAGAAATGTTGGTGGTTGTGGCACCGACGGAGGCGGCTGTGGCGCCAGCAGAGGACTCAGCGGCAACATCAGCGGTCGCACCGGCGGTGGCAGGAGTAGAAGTTGGTACGGTGGTTGGCTCGATAGCCGCGGCAACGGAGGCTTCAGTGACATTTTTGCCTTTAGGCGCAACAGCAGTGGTGGGCTGAGCGCCAGGGTTGGATGTGCCGGCGCCGGAGGAGGCTTTGACCAATCTTCTCCTCTTGGGAGCTTTGGTGCTCTCGGCTTGGTTCTCAGCACCGCCCCGTTTTTTCACGTCGCCCTCAGTGTTGAATTTTGGGGAAAAGCGAGCCATTCTCCTCTCGCGGGCCTTCAGGAGCTCGGCGTTCGTGAAATTCATATCTTCTGTAACAATAAAAATACGATCAGTGACAACATAGGAGACGAGAAAGGAAATGTCAATAATGAAAGTGAGCTATGGGCAACCTAGGTATTTGGGAGTTCTTGAGAGGACAGCGCCCTCAAGGACTGTTGTGCAGTCAAGGATGGGAAGTGGGGCAAGGAGATTAAGAAAGGCTTTGTCGTTGGCGGACAAAGATTCCTCTGAAGGATCGGTGATCCCATTGGGCTTCTCCGTCCAGTAAAGAGGAAAAAGGGCGGTCCCGTCTCTAAGGGTGAATGCCTCTGGGTAGGCGGGATGAACCGCCACACGGAAGTACTTCCGTGCAAAGGAGGACTTCGCGTTACTTTTGTGAGGGTGCAAGCACTTCCGGCCGGCTCGGGCCTTCAAGGAAATCCATCCTTTGTTTTTGATGGACTTGGGGTCGACGTCGTAGAGGTAGAAGAAACTGGTGGGGGATGGGGCGATGCCAACAGCGGCGCTTAAGATTTCAAAACATCGAATGAAGGCCCAGGCGTTAGGGTGGAGTTGGCAGGGAGCCGCGTTGATGTCGCGGAGGACGGTTTGGACAAAGGGCGAGAAAGGAAGCCTGATTCCAAGCTCGCTAAACATGTATTCATACGCAAAGAAAAAATGGGATCTCTTTACGTCACCGTCTGGCTTATGAAGCCAGGGGCGGTCCTCAGGACTGCAAATCCAGATCCTGAGTTTGGCGTCAAATTCATCGTCATTAGACAAACCACCCAGGGAGTTCACGAACTGCACGATGAGATCGCTATTCTGGAAAATAGAAGGTTGGTCTATAGCCTCGTGAGTGGGGGCTATTTGGACTGGAAGGGGCAGAGTGGCGTAGGTTTTTAGTCGGTAAGGTGGGATCTCCGGGACCTCTAAACGAAGGCCGCCGGCGGCGGTGGCATCAGGGTCGCTTCCGGAGGAAGAAGAGGAGTGGTTAGGGGAGGTAGGGCTTGAGGCCATTTTTAGAAGACAGTGAAGTGAAAGAAAGGGAAAGATGAGTATGTGTATGATGCAAAGATAAGGACAGTGGGACTCACCGGAGTAGGATGTGAAGAGTGGGTAGCGGAAAGGGTGATAAGCGACGGCTCCGGAGCGGAAGTGGGCAGAAGGAGTTTGGTAAGCGATTAGGGAAGTAAAGAGGGGTCTCGGAAAGGGATGACTGTGGGGAAGAAGGGTTTTTATAGGAGAAGGGGGGAAGCTGGAAGGGTGACGCGTGTTGGACGCGTGTGGAAGGTTGGAAGTCATGGAGGTTTTGGGGAGGTGGGTCGCGTGCAATGGGGAGTTACTGCGCACGATGGGACGGTTATGAAAGGTGAAGTGACGGTTCCGGAGAAAGGGGGAAATTGATGTAACCGACACGTCACGTGGGGCAGTCACGTGGGGCAGATAGGGATTTGAAAGGGTTTTAAAAGAAGGGAAAGCGCGAAAAGCCTCGCCACTATAAAGATCAAGCACCATCGCCTGACAGGTGACACCAACAACAAAGTTCAGTCGCTCGCCGGGGTTATCGCCAGTCAATGATTGAATGATCAGCACATGACCCATGCCTGCCACCTTTCCCGCCGGCGAACGATCATACACCTGCTCCAACTTATCGCCAATACGAAGTAATCGTTCTCGCCGCTTGTGGACTTGTGGACTTGCCAGCTCGGGTTGCTCGTCAGGTCAGTGGATCGGGTAATGAGGCGGGCCACCACGACTCCTTAATCTTGTAGGCGTTTGTACACCATCTTTCTAGGTCCCGCGTCAATCGGAGATTCATGTATTTGCGTATTTCCTTGCGCTATTGGCGGTTTGTGTTTCATTTGCGTCATGTCGGCGACCTACACGCTTTATACATTCTTTGTTGATCCCGCCAAGTAGCGCGGCTAGGTGATCTTCTAGGCGGGGAAGCTATTGCAACTAGAAGCTTGGGAATAGTTCCTGCGCGTTGGTCGAAACCGCCAGCCGAGGAACGCCGTACCAAGTGGAAAGTGGCAACGGGCGACCTGCTAGGGGGATCACAAGGGGACAGAGATTGACGGTCACATTTTGGAGACACACTTCGCTCACCTGCTTCGAGCTTGTGGACTTGCGGACCAAGGGCGCTCGCCCTTCATCTTTTCACGCCATGTTGGTGACTTGGAATTTTGCATACACGATGGATAAACATTAGGCAGTTATGTCATATTTTTCTTAAAGACACACTTAGCTCTCATGCTTCGAGCTCGGTGTCTTGTGGACTTGTGGACTGGGCGAGCCCCTAGAGGGGCAACGCCCAGGGTTCACACCGCCCGGTGGCGCCCCAAGCCAGTAGGATTGGGCCTCGTTCAGCCAGGCCCACACGGCCCATTAAGGACCCTAGCATATGGGGGCCCAACACTACCTCTATAAATAGGTAGCAGATACCAATTGTAAGGGACTTTTGGCTCATTTTATGAATACACACATGAAATTCAGTTATTCTCTCTCTAGATACCTCTCTTAAGTACAATCACTTCTCTCTCTAGGGATTACACCCTTTCTCAATGTTCTTACTCGGAACAATAATGTTTAACGCAAAATCTACTCTCTTTTGCTTCTATGAAGAATTGATTTTGGGACATAAATAAATTCTCTGATATAACTCCCAAACATCAATATTGTTATCAAGTAGTGATTTCACTCAGTGGGAATTGATGCTGAGGTTTCCGAGCAGGGGCCAAACAAAGACTTACTATGCATATAAAATTACTTGAATACAAACAAAAAAGGGGGGAAAATAGCATAGAAATAAATCTCATGTTGTGACACTGACAATCACATAAGGTAATATGCAAAGACACATACTGATATTGAAAGGGAATGAAATAGAAATTCACCTGAGGCCAACACTATGAGCCAGTCCTTCAGTAAAAGAGTGGTTTGAATTGGCATTCTCAAATGTTTCACAGAAAGTGGCCAATACTGGATCTTCATTGGAAGAGACAGAAACTGGTTTTGCACTGTTTGGCCACATAAACTTCTTATTAGTATGGAGCAGTGGCTGAATCCAAGCCTTTCCATTACCCCTTTTAGCATAAATAACACAACCTTTATTCCAAGTTTCAGAGTTTGAAGGATTCAACTTGGACATAATCCTCTGATAGCTGCTTTGATAACTCAACCAGTCCTTTCTCATTGGGTAGTTAGGACACCCAAGAACACCAAGAACCACTTCTCCATCTTCTATGAGTGATAGAGCTACAGCATATTGATCTCCACCAACAAACCCAAATGTACCATCAAGAGGATCAAGTGCCCAAAATCTTCCAGAAGGACTTCCAACTGTGTTGAATTTACTAATGATTTCAAGAAGCTCTGAAGTTCCAAGAGGTGATTTTGGCTCTTCAACTCCAAATCGAGGCGCTTCGGCTAGACATTCATTCACAGTTTTAACCACAGATTTTAAGAGTTCTGATGCATTATTATTGGAGAGAGTCTGATGAACATCCTCTTCAGCTAAAATTGAGATGTTTTCACCTCCTAAACACTCAGACAATATCCAGCTGACAATTGCTTTGACACTCCAAACTATTAAAAATAGCAGAATGGACAGTGTAATTCATGATTAATTGCAAGCATGAATATAAATTCAACAGCTGCTAGGAATAGAGTGATTAGTATTTTCCCCCAAAACAATCTTTTTCACAAATTTCAGAGACTAATATACATTAAACCATCATATGGCCAAAGTTGTCAGGAAAATAATGAAGTGAACAACATGAATTTGATATAACTCTAGCAAAGTCAGAACCATAGAGTTACCCATGATTATTTAAGTACTAATAGCAGCATCTAAAATTCGAGATGTAAAGTGAACACTGGAAAAGGTCAAGTCTAAGCAATAAATTGAAAAATCAAGTCAAGTTTTTCAATAGACAATGATGATATTAATTCTTTTGGATAGTTTCCCCTTTTTTACATCTGAAAGGCTACTTTCAAAGCAACTGAGCAAAGTGTTTGATAGGACAAAGATCCATGGCCTCTCTTATGGTGCAGAAAATGGATACACAGGTAATATGTTGAATAGGTGTGATAGATGGAAAAGCATAGGAGGATGGAGAGAGGTGTAAGGTGGATGAAAAATATTGGAGTATAGAAAATTTAGAGATTATACTGTTATTACTACTGTTTTAGTGCTTTTGCAACCTATTATTTTCTTATTCAGAATCATGAATTTATTAAAAGCTTTCTATTCTGAAAATATTTTTCTTGCCCTCCTAATTGTTGCTCTCTATCATAATTGACTAATAAGTGATTCAAAAATGATTCTTGTACACCCTTTGAGAGACCACGAGAGAGATAAGAAAAGAGGATAGATAAGTGATAGACATGATATATAATGTGATGTGACCAGAAGAGAGAGATCGAGAGGAAAAAAAAAGCAACTTAGGCCCAAGTTAACTTAGCAAGCAAATCTAGTAACTGAGTACACATAATCTATCTTTATAATTCATTTTTGGCAGGAGTTGTATGTTGGTAAGTTCCTAGCATTTTCATGCTGCAGATAGCTCTACTCCAAACTTGCAATCTAACACAATAATCCAACACTTATCAATCTAAAATAACACAACACATCTCTTCAAATTCAGATTAGACATAACTCTGCTATAAAAACTACTTCATAGGTGAAAATTCTTCTACCAAGACTTATTTAGTCATATCTCTAATCAATTCCTTTGACACACTCTCACACCCAGGTTGGACGTCTAAAATGTGAAGCATGTATGATTGAACATGTAGAATTCGTGTTAGACCTAACTTTAACCAGAAGTTAGTTCAGTGGTGATGATTGTTTGACACTCTCACACTCAGGTTGGGCGTCTAAAACGTGAAACATGTATGATTGAACATGTAGAATTCGTGCTAGACCTAACTTTAACCATAAGTTAGTTCATAGATGATGATTGTTCTCCCATTTATAAGTACTTATTTAGTCATATCTCAACTTTCTAGATTATGCAAAACCTCAAGGACATTCTAAGAGAAATTTAGAGGGATTTATATTTAAAGAAAAGATTCAACAAAGTACAATTTGAGGAACATTCACCTGCAACTGTGACTGGGAAATTGTCATCCATGGTTGGGACCTGATCTTTGCTCCTAGACTTGGAAAGAGTGTCTTGCATTTTCTGACAGAGGGAGCATGCCAACTGAACTGCTCTAACAGCAATATCCAACTCTGAGGAATATTCCTCTGCTTCTGAGAAAACACCAATCATTTTCCCATCCTTCTCCATCGAAGAAGAAGAAGAATGGATTTGGTCGAATTTTGACACAAAACCAATGTGGCTTTGGGAAGTTATTTATAGGGGATTTATGAAGGGACAAGAAGCATTAACCTGCTGCTTTTAATTACTTGAGTATGAAGTTGATGTAATATAACTTTTAATAAAATTTATTCATTTTAAATTCAAATATTGTATACCAAGTTACCAACACGTACAACTACTAGATAGTTGAAGCGAGTTTGGGTATGTGAAGCGAGTTTAGTATTAAATGAGTCATATTACCATTTATATCCACTATTTTTGTGAATATTTACTCAGCCATAACACTATTATTTTTACCCTATTCATTATTATGATGAGTATTTTTTTCAGATACCAATGAGTAAGAGAGCCATTATCATGCCTACTCTATATATGTGTATGACACTATGACTATACCTATTGGATCTTTTCCCCAGCTACATTACGTTGACTTTGACCATGAACACTGTGTTTACTTTTTGGGTTAATCGTCTACTTGGTCCCTGTCTTTGTCTCACCGTCTAAAATTAGTCCCTCCTCGGAAAATTTGCAAATCTGGGTCCTCTCGTTTACAATAAGTCTGGAGCAGGTCCTCGCCGGAGCCCGGAGCTCCGGCAAGTGATGAATAGGCATGCTGACTGGATAAATGAAGCTTACGTGGAATTTTAAAAAATAATAAAAAATTACACATCATTAAATTAAAAAATTTAATTCTCCAAAAAAAAAATCAGAACCTCTCCCAAAATTAAATCTTCACTTTCAGAAAAAAAATAAAAAAATCCCTTGGCCTTCAATATCAAAACCAGATCCCAGAAACACAATTGTAGATCCAAACAAGAAAACACAAGAAGATTCACTTTCTAGCATTCTATTTTTTCTCCCCTGTACTGTGCTCTTGCTCTGGTTTTTCGTTCCTCTCCTCCAGATTATTCACCTTTTAAAGAAAACATCTCTTGGCACTTGATCTGGTTTTGATTAACTTATCCTAATGGGTGGCTTCAATTGTTTACTTGTTTTCTTCCTCATCACCTCACTGCAACATCACACATTGACACAGAGTAAGAAACACCCCACCCAGAAACCCATTCTAGATACCCATTCTCACCTTCACCTGCAACCCAACCCCACTCGTAACCCACCCCCACCTTCACCTGGAACTCACACCCATCCCCGCCCTTACTCGTAACCCACCCTACCCCACCCTCACCAGCAGCCCACCCCTGAAACCCATCCCTACCCATAACCCATCGCAACCCATCCCACCTCACCCGCAACCCACCCCTATCCCCACCCTCACTCGCAACCCACCCCCATGCTCAACCCCACCCCCAACCGAAACCACAACCCGCAACCTCACCCCCATCCCCATCCTCAATCGCAACCCACCACACCCAAACCCGTAACCTTTCCCCCAAAGAAATGATAGATGGAGGACGATTTGCAGATTCGGGGGGAGATGGTGGATGGACATGCAAGCACAAGCTTGAGAGGAAGAAGAAGCAACTAAGGGAAAGAAGAAGATGAGAAGATGCTCAGAAGGTTCTGGGTTTGAGAGGAAGAAGAAGCAATTGATTCAAGAACCCTAAATTCATGTCATATGATTGGGAAATTTGGGGGATTTAAGAAATAGATAATTGTTTTGGGCCCCAATTAGGATAAGTTAGTTAATTAGGGTTCTTTTAAATAATAAAACTGATTTATAAATTTTTTATTTTTTATTGTTTTTTTTCCTTGACACGTCAGCCTCATTTATCTAGTCAGCATGCCTATTCATCACTCGCCGGAGCTCCGGGCTCCGGCGAGGACATGCTCCAGACTTATTGCAAATGAGATGACCCAGATTTGCAAATTTTTCAGGGAGGGACTAATTTCAAACGGCGAGACAAAGACAGGGACCAAGTAGACGATTAACCCTTATTTTTTTTTTTTTTTTGAACGGGTGTTGACTTTTTTTATCTATCTCTTTCTTTTCTTTTGCTTTCACATTGCTGGCCCGTGGAACAATTCTCTAACAAACTAGTGCATTAGTATTGTTTTCTAACGTACGTTAAAAATATTTCATGTTGGTTTTATAAATAGAACTAAGGGAAGGTGCTGACCGGACGGACTTCTTTGATTGGAAAAGAAAAGGCTTAATTCCACTTTGAGCCCCTGATGTTTTCAAAATGTGCGATTGACACCCCCCGTGTTTAAAATGTGCGGTCAGGGCCCCTAACGTTACAGAAACGTTAACTTTGGGTCCTTCCGTCCCCTTCCGTTAGTTGACCAAACGGAAATGCTGGCGTGGGACCCTTTAATTAATAAAAAAATTCATTTTTCTAATAAAAAATATTAAAACATAATAATATTTTTTTTAACTTTGGTAAATTAACCCTAAATCCCTTTCAACCTTAATTTAACCCCAATTTGAACCCTAATCCAATCTGACCCATTCCCAATTTCATATCAATTGCTTCTTCTTCTTCAACAAATGCACAATCTTCATCTTCAACAATATTTTCATTGATGCCACCATTCTCTCCCCATGCGACCAAACCCCATCACAATCCTGAAGAAGATCGAGGAAGATCAAAGCCAAGCAACGAGGGAGAAAGGGATGAAGAAGATCGAGTGAGCGAGAGAAAGAGCAAGAGCAAGACTTCTGCAATTTTTGGGTCAAACCTTGGGTTTGGTTCTGATCTTCTTCTACCTTCCCACTCTATCTTCTCACTCTATCTTCTCTCTTTCTCCTATTTTGGTCAATTAGTTCACTAGGTGTGGGTGAGGGCTTATGGATTGTCGGGTTTGCTGAGTGTGGGTGGGTGGCTCTGGATCTGGGTTCACAGATCGAAAAAGTATACAATGTTGTGAGTAACTTTTGTTTTCTACACGTGCTGTGCTGTCCACTTTGAAGCCTAAATGAGTTTAGTTTAATTTGCTTAATCACTACTGTTTCTTCATAAAGGCTGTTCTTCAGTGAACTCTGTTTATAATTATCAATGGTCTGATATGCTATTAGAAGGTAGTACTAGTAGTGTTCAATCTCATAATCAATGGGACCTTTGTGAAGAAGACCAGAACATGAATTGCTTGTGGGGTGACAGCAGCAATTGTGAACCGAATGGCTTTTATCAGTGATCTATGTTCAGATTCTCTCAATTGTAAAAAAGACTGAAATTTCACCATCTTATCAGTGATCTACCGATGTGGGACTACGAATTAATGGAGTCTGCTCGGTTGATACTACTCTGCAACTGGAAGCCACCTCGCAGTTCCGCAAGCTTTTTTCAATTGGTAACCTTAAACGATTCACCTTTAATTGCTATTCTCTGAAGGGTTTTGTGGCTTAGCTTCTCTCTTCTCTTCTCTTCCACCTTTGCCCATGTCCATGGCTATTTTCCATCACCATCATCATCTTCTTCTTCTTCTTCTTCTTCATCTTTCTATTCCATTATTCCATCATCGTAGTTAAAAAAAAAAAAACCCCAACCCTTATCATCATCATCATCCTCATTCTTCTTCCTTTTCCCATTTCCACCCTTCAGCTCAGAACTCAGGATAGAAGATGGTGTAATCAAATATCGTAATTTTATTATTATGTATTTTTTTTATTAGAAAATGAATTTTTTTATTCATTAAAGGGTGCCTCGTCAGCATTTCCGTTTGGTCAACTAACGGAAGTGGACGGAAGGGCCCAAAGTTAACGTTTCTGTAACGTTAGGGGCCCTGACCGCACATTTTAAACACGGGGGGGGGGGGGGGTCAATCGCACATTTTGAAAACATCAGGGGCTCAAAGTGGAATTAAGCCAAAAGAAAATTAAATACTTTTTTCTACTTGTTTAATTTTTATATATACACTATTTTGTTCTTTTGAGCATTCCAAAAAAATTGTTCATATATATAACATTGCTATTTGCTAGTTCAAATGTATATAGTGGTGCTATAGAAGATTTCATATTCTTTTTCTTCTTAAATAGAATTTTATAAATTTTTTGATGCAAAAAATCACTAAATTTCTTAAATATAATACAGATTACCTTTAAACTATTTCATGTTTTAAAATTCTTATAAACAAATAATTATTTGATACTATAGAATAGAAATATGTAACGGTAATTAGTAGTAGAAAATTTAACTTGTTTTCTCATTGGATATATAACCTCAATTAATGATTAATATTTTAGATGAATAACCACCACATCACACCATAATTGTAATAGGAAATTGATGAAAGTACTTGATTATATAATAAGTAAAAATTACAGACTAAATTTAAATAAAAAGTATTTAAATTAAACATCACAATTGAACATTATTAATGTCGATAGACTTTTCTTTTCAAAAAAAAATGTCGATAGAGAGACGACTTTCTGTTAGTCTCTATTACCTAATATAAAATGTGTGATGAATCCATCACAAAAGTAAATGCATGTGAAATTATCAAAAAAAAATTGATTAAATTCGACGACTTTGTACTATGAACACTATTAAAATAGTGAAAAAATACATTCACAATATGAACTCATCTTCTTTTGTTTTACAAATAAGGGACTAGGTAGCCGTAAGAGCCGATTGAGGAAAAACCAACGTAATGATTCCCTAATCAAGCAACTACTTGAGGAAGGGACTCTGTCCCTTGATGCAAGTTTCTAACACACTCCAAAAAAACTTAGGATCTGTTTGTTTGCAGTTTTCAAAACAGTTTTCAGTTTTTAACAACTGAAAACCTGTTTGATACGACCTGTTTTCAAAAACAGTTTTTTCAAAAACAGTTTTTGAAAACGGTTTTCATTTTCAGTTTTTAAAACTAAAAAACCAAAACAGCTAAAAGATGTTTTCAGTTTCTGTTTTAAATTTTCATATATCAGTTTCCTAAATGTTGGAAAACGTGTCATTCAAACTGTTTTCTTCTTCTGAAAATTATTTTTAAAAATTGTTTCTGAAAATTGTTTTAAAAACTGAAAAATAAAACTGCAATCAAACAGGCCCTTAGAGGTCGTATTGAGAAATTTGTATCGATGACAAGGCTACTTAACTAAAGTAAGACGAAAATGGCTAAGTAAAGACTTAAACAGCTAGAAGTAAAAGGCAGAAAGTTGTATAAATAAATGGTCGAAAGACTGTGGACACTACAACATTTTAGTTGTATAACCTGGAAATCATTGCATAAAGTCGAAAATTGTTTCCCTTGGCTTTCCGCAATGCTTTTGAATACGTGGTACTCTAATGCGCTACCCATTCATAGGACAACGACTTTGTGCAATAAAAGACAACAGTAGAGAAAAACCATTTCGCTTGCATACATTTTGCTATGTTTTTTAGAGTTCTATAAGGGAACACTTTGGTAGCCGTTTTCAAGTAATAATCGTTGTCCTATCGACTTAAAATTAAAGGAACCCTTTACAAACGTTCTCTTAGATTCTTAGAGCCAATAGTTAGTTAATTGTTGTCCAACTTTTTCTGAACTATTCTCCTCAATTCTTGCACAATTGTCTTATCAGGGAGAAGATAAAATTATTTATATTTGGTTTAATTGCACTTTTCGTCCTTGATTTTTTTGTAACATGAGTTTCTCATAACATGACTTTTAGATTTGCAACTTGGTGAGTGAGTGGCTAGTGGGTCACGAGATTTGTTGACTAACTTGAGCATATAGGGCTTGAAACTTGAAGTGACAATGAGATGATTATTTTTCAAATGAGATTATCCCACATTGCGGAGGTGTTTTGAATTATTAGGTGACAATGAAGTAGAGTTGTCCCGCACGATTGTTCCATCTTGAGAGACGTTCTTGATCGATCCATTTTGGTAAAAGCATATAGTTGCATCTTAGTGATTGTTTCTGAATTTTTGAGTTTGAATGCTATATTTGTTGTTAACCTTTTTAAAGTTGATGATAATATTATATTTTGTTGTTATCTTTATTTTGAAATCAATGATCATATCTTACCTTATTATAACCTCTGAATTCGAAGAGCATGACTATCTTTTGTGATTTGAATTATTTTGAGTTAACCCATTGCTTGTTTGGTAATTGTTGTTTGGGCGCGTAACACCATAGGCTATGGCGAGCCCTCTAGCGCAACCATGGGCAGACCCACGAGGGTGTGACTATAGCCACACCAGTTTTTTTAATTTTTTTTTTGTTAATATCATATATAGCGGCGGTTCTGGATCCGTCGCTAAAAGTTTTGTGTTAATGTATGGCGAAAGCGCCGCCATAGCTTAATATGTAAAAAATCAAAATTCATGCTTAACATCAAATTAGAACGCGGTTTTTCTTTCTTTCTTTCTTCCATTGCTGCTTTTCGGTATTCATCAACTTAAAACCCTTTTCTCCAAAACTTGAAAACTCACCAATCTTTACCTTCCTAAATTTCTCATCGCATTGAGAACCCTGATCACCACACCAATCAACCACAATTCAAGAGGAAATTCAATTGATTCATTGTCTCTCAGGTAAATCAACTTCGTAATTTACCTTACTACGCTACACACAATTCATGTTGGATGATCATTTTCTATTTCTATTTTATTTTTCAATTTTCAAAGATTTTTTTTGTTTATGAACTTGTTGCACGCGTTGAGTTGGATAGATTTTTTGGGTGAGAACTTTTGCTTGTGAACTCGGCAGATCTGAGTTCTTTGATGGAACCATGTTGGGTTTGGAGCTACCTCCGTCTGTTTTTGCTGATTAGTTTTCCTGTTTTGATTGTTGATTCGTGCCTGCAAATTTTAGAATGTTAAATTAGCAGCATTGTAATGCACATTTTCGTTAATCCATGTCTGGATCCGCCCTTGAGCGCAGCTTGATTGTAGGAACAACAAAAAGCTTGAGGCGGTGAAGACAAATATCTATGACTTCTTCTTCAACACAATGGATACGAAGAAAGTCTAGTTTTATCTTCTCGTTATCTAGGAGTTTTGAATAATAGTTTATTTCTTTGTTGTTGAAGCACCTTTTGTTTTAAGTGTTGAAGCACCTTCAGTTATATATTTATATATGGGGTATATTAGTATTGATATTGTTTTTGAAAGTTTAATTTTGAAATTGGTTTAATAAAGGGAGGTATCGGTTTATCTTGTTGATCTTATGATGATAATTCACAATCGTTATGGCTAGGAAAGTCTAGGTATTTAAGTTGTCCACATGACGCTCCTCACTTTCCTGTGAACTTCTGAGATGAACTGTCACTTGTGAAAACAAGAAGTTTTTAAAAATAAGTTTTTTCACATTGATCATTGTTTTTGAATGATTACTAATGTGACTCATGGTTGAAAAATTGGGGCATTATAGTATAATGTAAATACCATATATTATTTAGTTTTACTAGTACCTTGTGTAGCTATTGAATTCTACCATGGATAGAGAAGAGTTGTGGTTGGTTAATATGAAAGGTGAAAAGTGAGAGAAAATTTATTAGATGAGAGTATAGGTAGAAAAAATTAGAAACAAATGTCTTGATTTATAAAAAGAAACAATTTTAATAATAAGAAGAAAGACTAAAACAACCATCTTTGTAAAACAAAGGGAGTATTTTCTAGTATTCAAGAGGAAACAATCCCCTCTCTTATCACTCAGTCGTCCCTCTCCCCATCTTTTTCCGAATATCCGCTGGTGCTCACGATCCCTAGAAGGGATTTTGTCAGGTCTCCTAGTCCTAGCTTCGGGCCTCTTGGTATCGTAAGTCGGGGTTTTTCCTTTTTTAAACTTTATCTTAAAAGATTGCAGCTTCCCCTATAAAAGAAGATGTTGTCTCCCTTATCTCTTCCGTTAATGAAGAAGGAACTTTAATCAGGTCCTTGTTGAAGGGGCCTACTCTCAGTCTATTAGAATAGGGCTTAGAATAGGACTGAGCAACGGGCGGGTTCGGTCGGAATCGGGCGGGTTTGTTGGCCGAAAATGCACTCAGAGTTTGATCAGAATTTAGGATTGCAGCCATAGCTAAGATAGTCACTACTTCTTTGGTGGACTAGCCGGTAACATTTTATGGGGCCACCACAGTGGGCGCTAGGTGTTCACTCCAAATTCTTGGAATTTAGACCAAATGTTTATGAGTACTTATCCTAGGCTCCAGGAACAATATTAGAGTGATTTTTTTTTTCTTTGGTGAGGGTTCTCTCTTAAAAGCTTGTCACTGTCTCTTTGGTTTATTTTGGCCTATCAAAAAAAAAAATTATGACTTCTTAAGTGAGCCATTATTAAGGGTTATTGCCAAATTCATTAGCCTATAAGTAGGTTTATTTCTCTGTCTGTTATCAATTTATTGGGGTTCACTGGTTTGGGGTAGAGGCTCCTAACTGAGACACTCATGGATTGAGCATGTTGGAAAAATATTTTGTATTTCAAAATTTTACAAAAAATTTTATATGTGCTGACTGTCACAATAAAACGTTATCGGTTAGTTCAATTTCTAAACATGGTGAGACTAACTTTCTAAGCTAAAAATATTTTCATTCACGAACTCGAAACCAAGACTTTACTTAAAAGTTAAAACAAAATGAGATACGTTTTATCAATGACTTAAAAACTTAATATATCAGATCACATACATCCAAATCCAATTTTTCTGCTGTAGTAATACCCGATTAATATGCAAGGGAGTTGATGATGATGAGATCATACTTTCATATGCTTCACGTCATGAGAAATAAAAGACACTTAACATGACAAAAAGAATGAAAGATATTTATCTAAGAGGTAAGAAGCACTTCACATCATTGTTAGTATGTTACTATTGCCAAAATTGGCCAATATTTCAGAACCTTTGAGTTATCCAAGTTCCTTTGTTTTTTCTCACATGACATTAATCTTGTGTACATAGCAGCATCAAAACTTAACTTTCGGTAACAGCTGCGCTTTTATTTTCTTCCTTTCAGACTCGTGCACGCCATTAAACGATAAATCAAGTTATAGTGTCAATAGCAAACTGAAATAATTGAGTCACAAATCATAAACATGCGAATCTCATTACTAATTACTAAACACCTATTCTTCTCTCGTAATTTCGACTCAGGCGTGGTGAATTTCAACTCAGACGTGATGAATGTTAAATATTTATTAAAGAATATAGCTCATAAAATTTCAACTTGTTCAAACAATCACTTTTAAACATTACAACCCATAATCATGAAATCCTAAACACCTATTCTAGTCATTCAATTGTGAACAAAACTCACAATATCACATTGCTATGCCACTCGCTTACACATAGGTATAACGCATTCTTGCATTTATTAATTCTTCCATTAAGTTTCTCTGTCCCCTGCTTATTGTCAATTTCTCATCACTCATCAGCCAAAATAATTGACCCAATTGGCTCACTGTTTTGCTTTACTTCCGATTGCGGCCGAAAATAGATAAGATCAGCACGATGAAGTTATGATTGAGGTGAATGAAAAAATAAACTGGGTTTATCTCTTGTTTATGATGAGCTCATTATGACTTAGATCTTACACAAGACATATGCAATATGGCATGTACGTATAAATGAACACCCATTCCTAGCTATGAAACTGAATTAACATGAATGGTGTACGTCCTTCATGAATGTGATGTGCAATTAGGAGAAATTTATATAGTACCCCATATACCCAACCTAGCATAACATCGCTTATACTTGAATGCATATTATATACCTGAAATTATACTACTAGTGTAAAGAAAGTTATTGGGTAATCATAATTCAACTATCACCACTCATACATAGAAGACAAACAAAAGTATCCATTCTTATACATTCAATGACAGTTAAAAACGGTCACAAAAGTAGGTGTATGAGAGCGCTTGCTATTGTTATGTTTTCTATTTATCTTTCTTGTTTAACTGTAATCATACTAATACACTCACACAGTGCGAACACTCTACAAACACACAATTATTCACTTTATCTTTCTCTTCGATCTTATCACATTTATCATATATCACATCCATTTCTCTTCCTTTCTCATTTATGCGAACGTCATGTGTCTTCCACATACTCGAACAAGAGACCTTTCTTAAAGGAACTCAGTATGGTTTTCCTTTCTTCTAGTTTAATTGCACAACATCAAAAATGAAATTGAGTCCTATAAATAATGCTCATAGGCTGTGATCATAGGTAATTTCATCACATTTTGCTGTTCTCACCTTCCAAACGTCACAAACTAAAATCCACAAACTCATTGTAACCACCTACCAACTACTAACATCACATAACAATTAGAGGGAGAACTTGTTGTGTACTTGACATGCCTTTATATAGTTCCACCTTGGGTGCAAACATCCTACGTATCTTGGGACATGAGAGGAGAAGTGACAACTTCATACTCAGCCATGTAAAAGCAGCTTCAGGTTCATGCTTCTTTCCCTTCCACCATAAATCACCCACTAACCTCCCAAGCCACATTGGTTGTGTGTCAAAATTCGACCAAATCGATTCTTCTTCTTTGATGGAGAAAGATGGGAAAATGTTTCGTGTATTCTCAGAACCAGAGGAATATTCCAAACAGTTGGATGTTGCTGTCAGAGCAGTGCAGTTGGCATGCTCCTTCTGTCAGAAAATGCAGGACACTCTGGTTTCCAAGACTAGGAACCATGATCTGGTCACATCCAAGGATGACATTTTTCAAGTCACAGTTGCAGGTGAATGTTCCCCAAATTGTTTGTTAAGGTCACATGTTAACTAAGATATGGCTATAAGCCTATAAGTTCTTATGAAGGGTAGAATGAATAGAGTTAAGCTTAACCCGAATTTTAAGATGATATAAGAGCTCATCCTAGATTCGTTTACATGTCTATTTTGATGGATGTGTAAGCTTGTAAGGTATCATAGTAACTAGTTAGAAATATGGCTAAATAAGTCTTTACGAGTAATTTTCATCTTTGAATAAGTTATTGGGTAGATGTAGGCCTAACACGAATTTTACTCTAGCTGTTTTCAGGAAATTAATTTTATTTTAATGAACAAATGGGTTGAAGTTTTAAATTTAACCTTTGCCATATGGGTTTATATGGATTTCTGTGTTGGATTATTGTGTTTGATTGTAACTTTGGAGTAGAGGTATCTACAACATGAAAATGCAAGGACCTTATCAAACACACAAGAAGATTAGGTATAGTCAGTTACAAGATTTGCAGGCAAAGTTATCCTTCTTGGTCCCAAGTTGCTTTGGTATCCCATCCAGATTATGACAAGTGGCTTCTTCTTAGCTTTGAAATGACTAAAGAGGAATGTAAACATTGTCTGATACACAGAGACAGAGGACATAATCAAAATGAATACTTAAATTCTAAAATGCTTTGAAGTCAATGAAAAGTTGTAGGCAAGAAAATTTGCTATTAAAATTTGAAGGTAACTTTCATATGCCCTCTCTAATTTAGAGGGATGTGCTACCCTCTCCTCATTAATCACTAAAATGTTAATTTTAAAATTCATTATTATCCGTCATGACATAATATTTATTATCCTAAGCTAGTGAGTTATATATATTCATGCTTGGAATTGATCATTGAATTGCACTATTCATTCACTCATTTGTGCTATTTTTAACAGCTTGGAGTGTCAAAGCAATTGTCAGCTGGATATTGTCTGAATTCTTAGGAGGTGAAAACATCTCAATTCTTGCTGAAGAGGATGTTCATCAGACTCTCTCCAATACTAATGCATCAGAGCTCTTAACATCTGTGGTTAAAACTGTGAATGAATGTCTAGCCGAAGCGTCTCGATTCGGAATTGAAGAGCCAAAATCACCTCTTGGAGCTTCAGAGCTTCTTGAAATCATTAGTAACTTCAACAAAGTTGGAAGTCCTTCTGGGAGATTTTGGGTACTTGATCCTCTTGATGGTGCATTTGGGTTTGTAGAAGGAGATCAATATGCTGTAGCTCTATCACTCATAGAAGATGGAGAAGTGGTGCTTGGAGTTCTTGGGTGTCCTAACTACCCAATGAGAAAGGACTGGTTGAGTTATCAAAACAGTTATCAGAGGATTATATCCCAGTTGAATCCATCAACCATTGAAACTTGGAATAAAGGTTGTGTTATTCATGCTAAAAGGGGTAATGGAAAGGCTTGGATTCAGCCACTACTCCATGTAAATAATAAGTTTGTGTGGCCAAACAATGCAAAACCAGTTTCTGTTTCTTGCATTGAGAATCCAGTATTGGCAACTTTCTGTGAAACAGTTGAGAAGGCCAATTCAAGCCACTCTTTTACTGAAGGACTGGCTCATAGTGTTGGCCTCAGGTGATTTTCTATTTCATTCCATTTCAATATCAGTTTAGCCTGTGTTTTGACATTTTACCTTCTGTGGTTGTCAGTACTGTCTTCTTAGCATTCCAATTTCCAACATGAGATTTATTCATATGCTCTTTTTCCCCCTTTTTGTTTGTATTTAATTAGTGTGATATACTGATATGCATATTAAGTGTGTGCTTGGTCTCTTGTCAGGAAACATCAGAATTAATTCTCAATGAGTGCAATCACTATTTGATAACAATATAAAGATGTTTGAGAGTCATATCAGAGAATTATTCAATGTTCCAAAGTTAATTCTGCATAGAAGCTAAAGAGAGTAATCTCAGCCTTGAACATGATCAATTCCGAGATTTTACACTAGATTCCACAAGATTATCCTACAAAAATCACTTTTTCATGACTGTGTCCAATTCACTTCGTTTTCAACTCACTTTTACCATAATCAATTTTATCAAATTCAATTTTACTCAAAATCAAATGTGACAATGCTAATCCAAAAATGTAAAATTCTTGAGAAATATCCAATCACTTTTGCTAAATACTATAGAGATGAAAAGATTCTTAGAATATGATGGCCAGCTGAAATTTGTTATGTACAATTGTACATTCCTTACTTAATGACTAGTCACATTCCCAATTTCTCATTTGAAATATCACTTGGAAAAGGGCACCAAAGATAATACAAATTTTGTAGTATATTTCAAGCTTTATAAGGTATCTCTTATCAATCATTTGTATGCAGTAACCAGCCATTAAGAGTTCACAGCATGGTGAAGTATGCTGCAATTGCTTGTGGGGATGCAGAGGTTTTCATGAAGTTTGCAAGGGCTGGTCACAAGGAGAAAATATGGGATCATGCTGCTGGTGTTATCATCATTCAGGAGGCTGGAGGCATGGTAACAGATGCAGGTGGGGATCCCTTGGACTTCACAAATGGTTCATGTTTAGAAGGGCTTGATCGTGGTATAGTTGCCTGTGCTGGAGCCACATTACATGAAAAGATCATTGATTCTGTTGATGCTAGCTGGGCCTCTTCTTGCCTTTGAGACTGTTTCTAACTACCTACATGTGTGTTACATCTTGTGAGTAGGAAAATGATTCGTATACTGCAGACACTCGCAAACACCAACCGTGAGAAAGGAAGAGAAGATAGAGAAGTAATTGATATGATATATGGATGTGATGTGAAAAGAAGAGAGATAAGAGAAAAATAATTTGAATGCCTGTACTATTTGGATGTCTAAATATCATTACAATATTGTGATTATGTCAATAGTATTTGATATTTTTTTGTCTGTTTTACACAATATCATAGAAATCCTCCAGCGTAAACTTCAGTTAATATTGTTGATGTAATGTTAGCTAGCAGCTTGCTAGTTTTAATTATTGTTGCTTGAAATTATGTGAATAAAAGAGGCATCATGACTTCGTATACTATATGACATTTACCAATGGGGCAAGGCATGACTCCTCTTGATCCATGAAGTGGGGTTTCATGGACCTACACACTAATGTAAATCTTTCAAATTGCTCAACTTCCACTCATCATCCAAATTAGTTGATGGTCAATCAGGCCACCATGTACTGCATTTTAGATTTGAAGAAACAGAAGTTGGTGCTCAAGAGTTGTGAAAATTATCAATGTCTGGTACTAGGGCTCACTGGATTCCGAAAATTAAGGCTATGTATGGTCTATATGAATACAAAACTGATTTGTGTACAACCGAATAAATTTCAAAGACAACTCCATTAGCAAAATCCACAAATAACAGAAAAATGTTATCATTGGCCTAAAGTGCAACACAATTTACAAATGTTTGGTGATCTGATAAAAGTAAAGCCATCCAAATATTCATAGGATTACCTGCTCGTTTTACAGAAAGTAATATTTCTTTGTATTAATGAATGTTGCTATGTTAGAATAAAGCGAACGAAGAATTTAATTTTTAAAATAGCGGCAAATTAACAACTTTACAGCAAATAAGAGATTTGATATCAATAACACTATCACCTACAAAGCTGAGATAGATATGAGCGTCTAATATAAGTTGAGGAAAATGTATAACAAGAATTGAATGATTAAACTTTATCGATTAACTAAATAGTACTACTTTTAATTCACAATTCAATTAAACAACAATCATCTGGCTTCTTACTTTTCATCTAAAAGCCATCTCTGAAATGCATAAAACCCTCATTTGATGTGCCACATTGTCTAATGGGTCCAGATGTGTTTGGAAAGTATAATGAGGATGAACTTCCATTTCCATCTGAATTCATAAGAGGTCCATTCATTTTTTGTTTCTCCGTGAATGCTAACGTCCCTGGGTAGCAACAAGTACCCAAGCACCCATTGGGTTCCGGCTGGAACACTTCTTGTACATGTGGTCTTTCTGGTAATTGTTCCATTGGAGGATACAATAAAGGAGGAGCCCAATGATATTGAAGAGGGGCCAAGTAACTATCCTCCAATGTGTGTTTTCTTTCTTTCCATTGTTGCATGAGAACATTTGATGGTGGATGCCAACTTTGTTGTGGAAAACTCATATGAAGAACCCTACTTTGCTGATCGGGTAATTGTCGTGGAACATTCCAAGGAAAAACACTAGTTTTATAAGGGAATGATTGTTGTGGAACATTCAAAGGAAAATCCTTGTACTGCTGAGGGAATAATTGTTGTGGAACATCCAAAGGAAGAACCCTATTTTGTTGAGGGGATGATTGTTGTGGAACATTCAAAGGAAGAACCATATTTTGTTGAATGGGTAATGATTGTGGAACATTCAAAGAAGAACCCATATTTTGCTGAGGGGATGATTGTTGTGGAACATTCAAGGGAAGAACCCTATTTTGAATGGGTAACTGTTGTGGAACATCCAAAGAAGAAATCCTATTTTGTTGAGGGGATGATTGTTGCATTGGAATCAATGGCGGAACCTGATTTTGTTGAGGGGCTAAGTCAATATCCTCTAAGGTTATGTCATGGATGCTTGCTCTTTTTCTCTTTTTTGGCATATTTTTCTGGCGAAGAAAATACTTTTGAGCATGACTAGCAATTTGAGTTGGAGTTTTTGAAGTGAGAACAAGTCTTGAGATGGCTTGCCACTGTCCTTTGCCATGAGTCTTAAGCCCCAAAAGAAATAACCTGTAACAATCAAAAGAGGTGTCACACTTTTTAAATACACATTTAGGCAAATCTAAATAAATGAGTATTATTTGAAAACTGACACGGTAAAGAAATCACACATCTTTATAACTCTACCCTCTTAATACACATTCAAGTTCAGATTTTTATTTTGTTGAGATAGCTCTACCCTCTTAATATAATTACCAAGAAATATCAACAAACCCATTGCATCACAAAATATTTTTATTTTATCAAGTTTATAGCTTTTTTTTCAATCCAATGCATGGAAACCATAGTGAAATAATCGAGGGAAAAAATTGAAGTCCTTTGAAGATTTATCTTGTATTTTTATTAAAAAAAATCTCAGTATTCAAAGAGAACCATATAGGAAAACTACAGAATTGAATTTAATACCTGTGTTCATGTTCCGTCCAGTGTACTTTTTTCTTAGCACTTCGTTTAGGAATGATCTTTTTTGTAATTTTTTGTGAACTAGTGCCTTCTTCCTTAACCTGCTCTTGACCACAATTCTTTGTGAGATTTAGAGACTCAACAGGAGCTGATTCAATAAGTGTAATGTCACGCTGCAATGCTTCATAGTGTTCCTGAATCTCTGCCGGTGAACGATCGGGAAGCTGGGACGAAGGCCACGGATTCTTCGACATTGTAACACTTGATGCTTACTTCAATTAAGCTGTGTGTTTACCACCAAATATATATAGATCAACTGATACCGGATTGTTCTACCGGTTTGCACGTTTTGCTTCTTTCTGTTGACAAATTTTGTGACTTGTACGGAGTGAATTTTTCGCACGGTTGTACGGAATGAATTTAATCGTACGGAATGTTGTTAAATTTTATCTTCTTTTAAATATTCAAGTGTTGTTTGTTATCTTTTAATTAAACTTATCTAACACTGTTTAAATTTGAAATAATAAAAAGATAAGTGAGTTCTATCATCAGTTTTTTTATGAATATATTTTATCTCCATCTTATTCTGAAATTTGAATTGTTTGTTATCCTTAATAAAACTTATTCGATAAAATTTATTTTTTGCATTAGTCGTAACAAATTTTTGCTTCTAGGTGGTCCTATTTTGGATTACTTTAACAAAAACAAGGAACTATAGTTCAAGTTGGTTATTAAGTTCAAAAAAAATAAGTTGGTTATTAACTTATTATAGCATCTATATGAGTAAAGACTCATGCACGATCATCAGTTTACTTTATTCCCTATTTACTCACTCTCTAGACATTTTACTAATCTGAACAAGAGTGTCTTCTACAAATACCCCACCAGGGAAGCTTAGTAATTTCGGTGCGCCGACTACCCTATACACAAACATTTCATCTTTCAGAGTTTAAAATTGCAGTTGCAGACTTGCAGTTATGTTGTTGAAATGCAGACAAATGCGGATTAATGCGTCCCTGAAACAGATGCAATTTTAAAGTATGAATGTCAACCTAGGTCAACCCTACAACTGATTATAGTCTTTAGTACTTGGAACTGGTAGGTATCCTAGGATGCTCTGTTGCATCTGAAAATTTTCACTCTAACAGCACAGAAGTGTATCTCAATCCACAGAAAAAACCAAATTTTAATCACCTCAAATGTGCTTATGAACTTATTTCAGCACGAGGAGCATTCAATTGTCTAATGTTTAACTAGGTAGAGATCAATACAAATGAACTAAAGCATGTATCTATCAGCCACTGTTATGTCAAAGCTGGTTATAATGTACACCAACAAAAACACCTAAATATGCAGCATGTCAAACAAGAGAAAACAAATAAATAACACTTGTTCACAAAATTCACCCTGAGTAGAATATCTTTGTGGCTGTAATTTACAACGTTGGTTCACAAGTCGTCGTCCACACGATGATTTATCAGATTGCAGCCCTCAAAGCTCCCCTTGCAGCCTCCCGTTTCATCTCGGCCGCCTTACCACTGCCGCGGAAGTACATGTATACTTGCTGTATCATATCACATGGCAATAAAGAAGAAAAGACCAGGTAAGTGGTGAGGACGTCATGGCATTCAAAATAATTGGAAACCTGAAAAAGTGTAATCAAACCTGAAGAACCCAAATGCTGATCACCGTTTCGAGGCAGAATAACCCAAATCCAATGAAGTAGAAGATCTGCAACCAAATGGACAAATAAGTGATCAATCATTTACAAGCATAAAATTACTTTGGTAGCATTCTGCAGTTCTTGCAAGTTGCAATAAGATCACCATTTAATAGCATGTCATGTCTAAGATTGCTCAAATGATTTTAAAAATCAAAATGCTTGACGATTAATAGCATTCTTACCCCAATCAAAGCATGGTTATCCAGCACATCTATGGCAGCCAGAATGCCCCTGTATCAATGAGTAGATAGTGTCAACAGTTAGGTTAAAGTAACGAGAATAACACATTACATCAACAATAGCATACATTAAATCCTCAATTTTACCACTCTCGCCAACATGTTTGATAATCTTAGTCATTAAATAAATTTAAATGTTCAGTATCCTTGTTACAAAAATTAAAGCCACTTAAATGGTGGATTTGGAAATGGACGTACGTCAGGGATTTTCCTTTGAAAACTATAGGAGGAGCAACTGCAGCTAAGATGCAGAATCCTATGTGAATCTGTAAGCAAAAGAAGTGAAGATTATTAGAATTCTCTCAGTTTTTCAATCATAGCTGATGTGCATTAAGAAGTATAACCAGTGTACCATATAAAACAGGAAAAACCATCCAAATTTCAGAGCACTTTCATTCCTGCAAAAAAGTAAAAAAAAGGAGTATATTCAAAATCAAGAGTATGGCCAAATAAAAAAAAAACAAAAAGAGCATGCACATTAACTTGTTCTCAAGAATGTTTGGAAGCATGAAAGCAAAATTATCAGTTGAGACTGAACATCACATCAAAATCTCTCAACACCAGCAAATGCAATAGTCTCCCACTTGGTTGAAAAAATCCTTAATTGGTTTAGTAAGAGCAAAAAAAAAAAAACGGAAATAAACAAACAACTGCATTAAATTCATTCACTTTTGTGATTCAAAACTCCAACCACGCAGTTTAAAATAAGAGATTGACTTTGATGCTCTGTCAGCGTAAGACTTCTTTACACTGACCTTCAATCATTTAATGCCACATATTCAAAAGTAGTAAGATTCCTTTTTATTTTAATGATAAAAGTTCATTTTCTAATGTGGGGACCAATTATAGAATGTTTGTATACATAAATTTTACATTGACAGTGCATACACATTAAATCCTTAAAATAACTATGGACACGAACAAATGTAATAAAACATTTTTTCATACACAAGTTATATAAAGAACTGCCTGCTTGTTGCAGTTCTATCATATCTTTGGAAAAGAAAACAGCTAAATGCAAGTAAGAATTGAATTTTTTTTTTACCTAAAAGCACGATACAATGGACGATACCACAGAACATATGCTCCAGGTACCCCTGATATGAAGTAGATAACAGCCAGAAACCATATTTTTACACCTACAACAAACAAGGCCAAATTCCACATGCATGGAATTTGAAAATGTCAGATTTGTAAAATTTGATATGTTCAATAACCCATTAAGATCACCCTCTATATATATAAACTCACCTTCACCCTTGATCCAAGCTGCAGTAACAGCTATAACATTCCATGTAAGGCACACTACTAATCCTGCATAATATAACTTTTCATCAATGATCATAAACCACACCCTGTGCTTACATCATTTATGGTTATAAAATAACATGATCCACAGAGCACTCATGATAGATCATTTATTGTGACTATAACTGGTTTCATGTTAAGAACAAATAAGTACAGAATGCATTCATCAGGCCATTATCTTAGTCAACAAAACAGGTTAATTTCAAACAGCCAAGTTAATGGACTCAATTCTCAAATCAATCATTCAGAAAAGAAACATATGAGTATCTCACTTCCCACATCTCTTTTCAGAGCTTCAGTTTTATTACAAACCTTTTTCAAACTTCGGTTAAATTAATCTGTAAATTTTTATAGCTTCATCAAATTTATAATTGAGTCCCTATAGTTTAAAAACTTTTGATTAGCTCTCTACAGTTTTAAATTTTATTTAAGTCCTTAAATGTCAATACCATTAATTATTACTAACCAGATATTGATCGTTCTTTCTATTTTTTTCACTTTTCCCAAAACACCTGTGTACAATAGGAAACTTAAGAGTTATTATCTATGTTCTTATATAACACCTTGTTTTCTATTTTAAATTTCAGTTGTCTTATTTTTCTTTTCTTGCCACCAGCCGCAATGGGTAGAATTTGAAGCCCTTGGCTGAATGCTTAGCTGCATCGCAATCTAGTTTGGATTTTGAAGTAAATTGGGAACCAAGCTATTATGGCCACTTGTGCAAAGATTACCACTATAATGTATTCATAAAGCTTTGACAAACCCCCACATTACAATTCCTGCCTACGTGCTTGAGTTATCTGCACAATCAAGTAATGCCAGACAAATCACACAAGTTAATTTTTATTTGCTGATTACGGTAAATGATATCATGACTCACGAGGCAAACTTCTCCAATAGCATCAATTAAGCAAGAAAACTTAATTTACCTAAATCTGGCATTTACATATATAAATGTCATCTCCTTAACATAGCTTAATAGTGTTAAGCTTTCAGGACTTAGTTCTAGAAAATTAGATAATAGGGACTTAATTAAAAAAATTGCAGGGACTCAACTAAAAGTTGATGAAACAATAATGACTTTCAGATTAATTTAACCTTAATTAATTTATGGGGTAGAAAAGAATAAAGGTTCCAAATTATGATTTACCAGCACAAGATGCAATGTTTTAGTCATCGATTTCAATTAAAAGAAAATTAGGATATTAAAACCGTTTTTCTAACTTTCACACAATGTACAAAAAACATCAATAATCTATAAAGAACAGATAAAGGATCCCTGAAATAAAATCTACTCCAAAGACTTAAAGATAATAAAATGAAAATGATAACAAATGTACATCAAACAGCCTCAAGAACTGCTCCAGAAAACAATGCCTTAATCAAAAACAAGAAAACCAGCCCCCCCCCCCCCCTAAAAAAAAGTCGATAACATACCTAACAGTGTGGTGAAAGCAACATATTGCAATCTTTGAAGATGAACAGGAATTTCATTAGCAATATCGTGATGGATGATTGGGAAAAACGGTGGCCAGTTCTTCTCTTCAATAACAATTCCAGCTGTAGAACAAAATGCAAAGTAGAAGAATTAAGCAAAACTAAATTAGTGCTATCAGTTCAACGACATTTATAGAATTCTGCAGAATTAGCATTCTTCCATTATTCAATTGAATGCCAACACAAACAAAAAATAGCCACCCATCCCAAATAAAAGTAGCAACGAAGACAACTGATATTAAACATTGATATGGAAAACATACAACTGAATAATTCTCAACTGTCCATAAACAAGTAAACTTAAGCTCAAACTTCATATGTAAATATCAGGGAATGTAAATTACCTCGTGCAGCTGCTTCTTCTCTCCGTCTTACTTCCTGCATTTTGGGGAAAAAATGCATGTCAATTTCAAGGCAAATAGTTAGCAGGGAAGTCAGTAGATAAACCTTGATGCATACAAAGTTTACTGCCTATCAGCATGCACATTCTAAACGTTGAATAAAAGACAGCACAAATTGACAACAGACACTTATTTAAGATCCACATTTCCAGAGATCAACCTATTTTCAGATAATAACAACTTCAGATGCCCTCATCATGTCTAAATCATAGTTACTGAATCTGCAATACTCTTCAGTTCAGTAGGGCTAGGGGTACACAATATGCTACTTGGTCATATATAAGGGGCATGGGGTATTATGTTCATTGATTAATTAGTAATTTGTTCCCCAACTAAATATGTTACCTCCGGGACTCTTGAAATTGTAGATGTGCCAAGAATATATGTTTTCCACAGTTAATAAGAGAGAGTGTAAGAAAATCAAGATTATATGACGAAGGACTAGATGACCTCTGAAAGGGAAAGGTTAGAACTTGAAGGGGCATGACAAGAAAAGAGAAAGGAAAACAGAAGACAACATCAAAGGAGAAAATGTTCCAATCTCAGTAAATACCCAGAGGGAACTCTAAACTGTAAAGTGAACAGAAGACCAAGAAATCTCATTGTGTACCTGTTCCCTTCTTTTCAATTCAGCCTCCTTGGACTGGAGTTCCTTCTCCTTGTTTTTCAAATCCTAATGTTGAAATTGATCACAATTAGAAAACCCACAACAGATTCTTGCAAAATACATGCAATACATTATAAATGGAAAACAAAAAGAAAAACCAGAGTATTTGAACAATCTTAATTGTATACATACGTTTGATGTATCAAGTGGTATATCAACTGTCGCACCAAAGCCATAATTGTAATCAACAGGCTCTGGCTTAAGAGGTGAAAGCCTTGAATTTGTGGCAGGGGGGACTCTTCCAGGATTCTGACATTTTAAAAACAAGATGATGCATAAGGTAAGTTGCAAATTATATATAGGGGTTTTATCAGCATATGAAAGCACTCTAATACATGTACGTGTGTGTGTAGAAGTCATAAAACTAGACATTATAGTTCAGTTAGTACAAAGATGTTGCCATTTGCCATACAACATAGTGAAAGCTTCAAAATATAAAAAGAAAACGGATAAGATTCTTTGATGTTCAATCAACTAGGACGGAGGGAGGAGGAGCCGGCAGGGGTTTATGCCTGCCTGGCAAACCTCTTCCATTTCCCCAATAATTTTGCTTTGCTCCCCAAAAGTTTCAGTGGTTACCGGAGAATCTTAATTTTCTTCTCTCATCTGAGTCCTTTCCATTTATTTAGAAATTCAATACCACAATTCATGCATCTATAAGACTAAAAATCCTAACACGACTTGGGAAATATAATACGAAATGATTAAAAATATTTTTGCAATATGATTATAATTCTGAATTAAAATTTATAACAATCTAAGAAAACACATTCATATTTATATGTATTCAAATTATGTTCCCAGTAACCTTTACTCACCTAGCTCAACCAGTGCAGATTATAGCCAATGGTTGAAACTTTAAATTATCAAAAAACAATTTCATAAAAGTAAATTATTATGATTCATTGTTGTTTGATTAATAAACTCAGTAGTGTAAAATGCACCCACACTGTAGCTTAATTGGCTGGATGTTTTGCCCATTACAGCTGGATCCTGTTAGTTTATGCCCAATTAGAAGTACATATATAAATATTTCAGAAGGGAATAAGTTATCTCAAGGCCCAAACCACAGAATTTAAAATCCTCAATTGCAAGCTCTAATTCCCAAATTGCAAGTACATAATAACTACTACGAATATCATAACTGTCATCTCCCCAATGTGCATTAGCATAATAATATTAATTTTAAACATTAAGAATATAGAACTTCATCTTATTCAGGCAAGAACATACAACCACATATGGCACTTAAATACAGCCAAAAACCAGTGTGACTACATTATAAGTTTTTTTTTCAGGGATATGATGATGACCAACGGAGAAATCCCTTCTAAATTTTACTTGCATAACATTTTATCCTCACTTATGTAGGGGGCCTTTGCTTAAAAGGCTTGTTAGACCTAAAACACTTGTAAATAGCCCAAACTCTGACAATTTTAACTAAATAGAAATATAGAATTTAAAAGAAGACTTGATTTGATTTATGTAGTAAATAAGTCTGACCTAGCCATGGCCTTAGGCCCCCGACGAGTAGCTTGGCCTATTTCTACTCCTATCAATGGTTTATATATATCATTATATCTATAAACAGCATGCCCCAGTATATAGATTTACGGGAACCCATTTCCATAATTTACTCTAGCAGTTACCTATTGGAGGTCCCTCACTAGTCAACACTCACATTTTACAGGACCAAATTGGCTTCATAGATTCCTTAGGTAGTTCGGTCAGCGGTTGCTATCGTCTGGTATGCAACAACATGATGGGAAGTATAAGGTATTGCACTTCGGTTTCTTGTCTTTGGTTATTCATATTCCAATGAGGATATTGTATGCTTCTGATTTGTTAGCTACTCCTTTGCTTGCTTCTAATCAACTTCTTTTAAGTGTTGATTGACTAGACAAACCGAAGTCCAATCAAGTCATCGATTTACAAAAACATATACAAAGACATTTAGAACAACTTAAGATAACTTGTATATTTTCCAATACACCCAGTATTTATCCTCAGCTAAAGAAATTGCTACCCCTCAATATCTCTTTCAAATGAAGCATAATCAGGAACCTCAGTTTCTACTTCTAGTTGACATTTAGTTTTATTGTTTTCATGAAGAAAGGGTTTGAAAATTCCTAGAAACCCCCAAGGAGATGATTAGATAAAAACTATTGCACAAATCAAAGTTAAGAAACAAAGCATCTAGGAGCAAAGAGATCATCAATTATAATATGAAACAAAAACAAAATTGAAAATCAACAACAGAAACAATTCATAAACAATAATTTAACCAAAGTTGCAGGATCAAATCAAGTTCAACAAAAAACTGCAAACCCAGTTGAAAAAATCAAAACTTTGACCAGACCCAGCATCAGTGGTGAGCAGAAGAAGAAGGACTTACAGAGAAGGGGTTCACTTCTTCTTCATCAAAGGGGTTACTGTCATAGCGACCAGCCATGAATGAGAATTGGAATGCAGAGATCTGGGACTCTTGGTTCAGCAGCAGAGAGCAAAGTCAAATTGGTAACCAAAGAAAAAAGAATGGATTTTTGGAAAGATGAGATTTGCAAGTTTGAAACTTTATATGGAAATTGGATGGAAAATGAAGGAAAATTCCAGCTACAGATGCAAAGGAATTGTCTTTGGTGGTCAGCTTAATACAGAAGAAAGAAACAAAAAAAGAAAGAAATTGGGTTTCAATTTTCAACTTTGCTTTCACACAAATAAATATATACAGCTAGGAAATTTCTGTTGTAAGTAAAATGAAAAGTTTTTTTTATGTTCCCGATTATGTTTGAGCCGGGAAGATCTACATTATGGTGAGACTAACTCTCCCAGCGGGTTTTTTTTTCATCCACAAGACTCGAGGTGTTATCGTTCAGAGGCGATTCTGTTCGAGCCGGAAACATCTACATTATGGTGAGACTAACTCTCTCAGCGGGTTTTTTTTTTTCATCCATAAGACTCGAACGTGAGACCTTGCTTAAGGAGAATCAAGCATGTACCATTTGAACCAACCACTCGTTGGTAAGTAAAATGAAAAGCTTAAACTTGATATAATTGAATATCTACATAAAATAATTTCCAACGCACAACTGGTATATAATTGAATTCCTGAAACATTTAATTTAAGATTCGATCACTAAATAATATGTATGAAGAATGATTTGTTGAGAGTCTACTTATTAATGCGCGATGTAATTTGAATCTCTATTGTTCCAATTGTTCCTTTGAATTAAGTACCTCTTATCCCTGGTTAAAAAAGAAAAGGTAATCAATATTATTTTGTCCTAGTGTAATTGATTGCGGTTAGAAACAAGCAAAAAATTTCAAATTTTGGTTCCATCATATCTTCTAGGAGTAATGATATATACACACCTCATTTTTTAAACACTCCATCTCCACCTCTTTTTATTTCTATCTCTCTCATCTTATCATCTATCACATCTCATACTTTCTCTCTCTTATTTTTTCTTTTCTTCCTATTTCTCTCCTCATTTCACTTCTCTCCACCTCAAAGAGAGGTGTGGATGAAACATTATTCTATCTTCTAGAGCTTTTATTCAAAATAATGTCTTTCTCTATGAGGGATGATTGGGTTATCTGTTTGCAACTGGAACCGTGGAGATACTTTTATTTTCAAAAGTTAAGATGTACCTTTTACTATGTTTTTATGAAAAACATCACAAAACAAATTGAAAAAGTAAACCCCATATACTGTAATAAATATATAACTGTTTGCGCATGAAAATTACACATGTAATAAATCCCATATAAGAATGACAGAGTGAGAAGCTCCTGATCCTGTATTCTTGTGAAATTGTTGAGGTTCATGATGGATTAGATCATCTACCATTTTAAAAATAGCTGGAGATGTTCCTGTCCATTTAATAATTTTGTTAGTATATTGGTTATCTTAACAAAGCTATGATATAATATAAGTTGAATGGTGGTGGACGGTGAACTGCACCGCGTGCAGTTTTTATTTGAAAATGCAAGGGATATATCATATATCAAGATGTAAACTTCATTTTAGCATTGGTGGTAGTTCACAATGGTTACACACATGACAACAAATTCAAAATAGGAAAGGAAAAAACTTAAACCAAGTTCATTATCTCCATTTTGTCAAGTTCTCCATTGGATTTCATTTCTAAGAATAAATGATAAAGGAAAAAGGGAAGAAAACCCGGACCAAGGAAAAAGAACAAAAGAACTAAGAATATATATGTGATCTTTCAAAATTGAATGAATGTACAATCAGCTACAAAAAAAAACTAACTTATGCCTGTACTGTAACTAAGACTAAAATATAAAGCCTTTAGATGAAGCTACAAAAAAACTAACTGGTATAGAAGGATAAAAGGGGAAGAAAATCTGGACCAAGGAAAAAGAACAAAAGAATATATATGTGATCTTTCGAAATCGAATAAATATTCAATCAGCTACAAAAAAACTAACTTATGCCTGTACTGTAACTAATACTAAAATAGTAAACTATAAAGCCTGTGGATGAAGCTGGGCTAACATATCAAGCCAGGTTGGCTAAAAGAACTGCTAAGAAAACCGTTGGCGGTTGCGCCTTTGCAATAAACGTCTTTGATCTCTTTTAAACGGATCAACCCAGTTTCTGTCCTCGGCAACGGCTTTATTCCAGCGCTCTTTGAAGATCTGAAGTTCCCATGACGACTGCCTTCGTATCTGCTCAGCCCATGTTACAATATAAATTAATAAGGTCACTTTGCAAAGCTACTTTGTGATTAATTATCAATAAAATATTTGGTTTTGAAAGCAGTTCAAAAGCCTCACCTCGGTTCGCGCGTCAAGGGCTGATGCTCTATGTTTCTGGTTAGGAACCAAAAGCAACAAGAAAATTTAATATAAGAATGACTTAAGAAATACATGTACCTAAGAATGCTTGTCCCTAAGGGCTACTGTCACTAAGTAAAATTCGACGAATTTGGCCAAGAAAGATAAGAGGGGTTGAATACAGATTACAGGAGTATTTGTAACGATTGAATATATTAGTGATAAAGTTTGTGAACTAATGCTATTTTCTGGGTAGCAAAGAGCAAAAAACAGTATTAAAGCAAGGAAGCAAATAACTCAAACATTTGTAGAGAAAAGAGGTAAATACTTTAGCTTTATGGTCATGACTGCTACCACCCAGAGTTTGTATTGCATTGTGAACAACATATTCACTATCAACAATTCCAACATTTTGGGTGCGGTCGCCCTGAAAAATGACACTGATTTCAGTGCTAATGACAATTGTCATGCAGTAAACGAGGCTTAAAGGAAAAGACAACTGCTGGTTTCTCTAGTTGAGATTTAAGTTGAATGGGAAGGAAACATGTTGCATTTACCAGACAATGTGTATTTCTCACCTGAGCACAATATCCTAGTTTTATATCCACTCCCCATCCATGGACAAGGTCATTCTGAGAAAATAAAAATGATAATGATTAGTAGCCAAAATTATGGACTAACTTGATCTATTACTGATCCAAATTAAGGATTGAATTCTAAAATCACAAAAGAGTCAATGTTAAACTTAGCCAACGCCTTAGTTATAAGAGTATGCAAAATAGATGGTAAACAATAGTGTTTGTATGAGACGATATTTGAATGATTATGAAAGAAATTCAGGTGTTGTCTGTGTTTAGAACTTCGACGTTCTACTACCAATACACCAGGTAAAATTACCTGTATAAGATGCCAAGTACAATACCAGGCAGATCGCGAGAACACAGGAGCCATACCTTCCACAAACCTGCCCAAGTTGTATTTAAATATCTATGTCAGTCATACCATGATTATTATAACAGGAAGGTTAGTAATTTTGTTAAGCTCCCTTTTAAATATATTGACAGATTAAATTTCAATATCTCATAAACTGATGATAAAGAGAGGATGATAACAGCACATGATTAAGACCGAGAATGAACATCTTGGAAAAAATACACAGCATGGCAAGTTTGAAAGAAAGTAATAGTTACCCTGTGCACGGTGGGCCATAACTTGCATCTGAACACTTAGTACTACCTCTGAGTTCATAGACTCTTCTGCATGCACGAAAACTCAAGTGTAGGTATGATAATTGACAAACGTTGATAAGAAAGCACATCAGTAGTCTAACAAGTCACCTGTGAACTTTCTTGGTCCTAGCTCTAACTGTAATTCTATGATGTATCTCAGTTGAATCTGGATCAAGAGCTGGTTGAGATATCTCCAACCCTTCTTCCTTTACGATTTCAATGTATCTGCAAAAAACAGATGCCACTGTGAATTCATTCTTCATTTCATGAGTGTAAAAGTCTGTCATGAAGTGGAAGGAAGAAAAAAGCCTTTGTTGGAAGTGTAACTTTTGTGAAGTCACGCTATAATGAGAATGTAACTTTCTCACATGGATCAATGATTTTAAATGGGGGTTTGATTGCTAATAACTATCAGGTTGGAGTTGAAGAAATTTCTGAAGTATTTCATGATGTTGGCTGCTCGAAATTGGTACCCTCTAATGCCGTACAAGATGTTAGAGTGGAAAAAAGTTTTGAAGGAATAAATACTAATGAGTTCGTGGAGAAATTAGTTCGATGGAGGATGAGACAAATTTTTCGGTGAAAGATTTGTGCATGGGAAGGAGGACCAAAATCAAAAGCATTTACACCTTTTTTTTTATGAGAATGAAGTTATGGAGAAAAAAATTAGAATCAAGGGACTAAGGAAAGGAAAGGTTAAATCCAAGGAGGAACCGTGTTCCTATGTCAATTTTATTCCTTATGAAGAGGAAGTAGAAATAGCGGGCAACTGTTTCTTGCATTGGGGCTCATGTGATGACGACTGCATCAAAAGCTGCAATGAGCAATTGGTGAATAATTGTTCGGCGGTTGAGAACCTAGACGCGCAAGGGCCTAGGAGAAGAGTTTAGGATTGGTCTTTGATGGCTCTGATGAGGGGGCAATTTAAGGGCTGATGCAGAATATGCAGGAAAATTTATTATTCTGAGTAGGTGATTTTTGTATGGAGATGGGGTGAGAGGTGTAGTCATCGCGGTGAGTTATAGTGGGGTTATTTTCTTTGGAAAGATCATGGTCTTTGGTTGTCTTTTATTGGGTGTTTCTTTTATGGTCGATATAGAGGGTGGATTGTATTTAATTTTTAAAGGGGCATGGGTTGTTTGTTTTTGTCTTTTGTCAGATGGAGTTCACACTTTGTGGGGTTGCACATCTATTGAGATAGATTGTTTCTCAAACTATCATCTCATGAATAAACTTTTTGCTATCGAAAAAAAAAAATTGCCATGAGGTGATTGACAAGCCTTTAAAAGTCGAACAAGAAATTAAAGATCATATATCCTACTAATGAACTGTTTTTCCTGCATTTCACAGGAGCAAAGATTGCTTAGCAACCTAACATGATCTTATGAATCTAATAAGGGAAATATAGAGCTAATGGCGTGTGCAAGTTCAATTATACATCAGAGGCACATCAACTAATATGGAGCTCGAAAAAATTATACATATAGCCTTCTCTAAAACCCCCAAAAAAATCATCAATAGAGAAATAACACAAGATAAGGGGCACAACTAAACAATATATGCTATCGTTAATATACACACATGCACCCACATGCATGTATTTATGAGCCAGCATTGCATTAGAGGCAAGGGCTGTCCATTATCAAGTGAACCACAAGTTAACATAAAATATTGATTTCATTTCAAACACTAATTGGACTACTCTCCACTTTTACCCCTAATTGGACTACTATAGAAAGACTACTCTCCACTTTTACCCCTAATTGGACTCCGCTTAGTCTCTATCGGTTTTTATTCTAATCTAAAAAAGAGGAGAACAACCACTTTTAAACTGAGCATACAAAAGCCCACATCTCTTACACGTACTCCTTGGCCTTAAGGAATCAATTTTTTAAATTATTTTCTACATGTTATAGTTTTCAAGTGAACTTCCATTCAGTTTTAAAGTTTCAAAGGATAAAAATATCATTTTCTATCATTAAATAAAATTGGATTTAATTTAATTACGCCTGCATCTTGGATGTCTAAGGCTCTCAGCTGGTTAAAATGGTAAGCTTCACATTAGAATAAAAAAGCAGACAAACTTCATAATACAACCAGCAGAGGAAGATAAACAAAACGGTCAGTCGTACCTTGACGGAGAGAAATACTCCACCCCTAAATCCTCATCCCAAAGAAAGACGTAATCATAAATAGAAACTATATCCGGATGTAGAAATCTTTTGGCAAACCACCTGGTAAAGAACTCAGGAGTTAATATCTAAATTGAGAAAAATAAACCATTGAAATGCATACATTCAAAAGTACATTTAAAAGGAAAGCACACATGTTAGTATGATCTGAAATACAACAGACTGAAAAGGGATACAATAACAAAGCAATGTTAACAGCGCCAAGGTCAGGCAGTGGTGGTAGACTACCCAATTCGTTTATAGTTAAAAGATTCATATAGTTTCGATGAGGCATCAAATTGTTCCATAAGGTTTTTTGGAGTGGTTGTTCATAGTAAGGAAAAGGTTAAAACCTTGATTTCAATACATTTGCATGTCTGGATACACAATTGAAAACCATGGTAAAGACAAAATTGCGGTGAGCAGCCACAAAAGTTAAGGGAAGTTGCTTCTGCCCACCGCGATTTTGGCTTCACCGTGGTTTTCAACTGTGTATCCAGACATGCAAATGTATTGAAATCAAGGTCTTTAACCTTTTCCTTACTATGAACAACCACTCCAAAAAACCTTATGGAACAATTTGATGCCTCATCGAAACTATATGAATCTTTTAACTATAAACGAGCCACAAAAGTTAAGGGAAGTTGCTTCTGTCCGCCATGATTTTGGCTCACCGTGGTTTTCCACTGTGTATCCAAACGTGCACAGAAGCTAAAATGCTTCTCCTTATTACTAATGATGCTTATATAGCCTAATTGGCTCACTTTGAGACCAAGAGACAAATCAATTTTCAATATATCCTTTCTTCGATGAAAAACACAAGATGCCTCATTTACTCCTAGTTTACCTAGAAAATTTGAAGTCACACCCCCTCAATAAACATATATGATTCACTATATGTGGCTTTTCATACAGAAGAAAAGTTAATCGGCAATGTACTTACCACTTTGTTTGGTTTTGAGCAGCTATGTGTATGGCCGTGCTAGTCCAACTAAGATCCCACCATCCATCCACATTGCCGTCATAATGGAATAAAATAATTGTAAAATTTGCTGTAAGAAACTGAAATTATTGAAATTAGATCAGGAGTACTTTTTAAAAAAAAAAATTGTTAAACTAATAAATCATCAAATATACCTTTTGCACCATAACATCTACATTATGCTTCTGTTTGATACCAACTGGAACTGCCAGCAAGTGACGATTAGAGTAATCTACAACCTGCAATCAAATAACCAGCCCCAAAAAATCATTAATTTAGCTTAGCTCAAATGAACCATCTGCAGTAACAGCTGGTGTGTCCATCGCAGTTTACCAAATTCTGGCTATTATCTGTTAGTTTCAATTGGAGCTATAATGTTTACAAAAACAATGTAAAGATGCTGACCTTTGATCTTAAATTACTTTGTGACCATAAAGGCCTTAACTCAAAATCTGAAGTAGCATGTCTTATACCTTGTGGCAAGCCTCTCAACTTTCCAGAAGTTGCAGGATATGCCTGCACATCAGAAGCACCAAAGTGAATAAAGAATATGCATCCAAGTTACCTCATCAAATTAATGCAAGAATAGTCAAGTAAGCAACTCAAGAAATTTTTCATAGCAGACATAACCATCATTTACCATAACTTGAAAGAAAGTTAGAAAATTCAACGAAAATAGCAACATAGTATACCTCTGATTCTTCTCTGATATTCCACTGTTTGTCTATCTGATAATGGTAGATGATAAACAAAAAAGGGAAATGTAAAATTAGCACAGAAAGTACAAGAATACAATTTTGTTTCATGAAGCTTTATAAGAAAGAAAAATCTTGATCCATCTAGTTGCCACCTGCCACAAAAAGTGGCTATTGAATGTATAGCATATTAGCAACTGAGAAAAAAAATCAAATAGAGCTATAGGGTTTTATCCTGGCATAGTATTTTAATATCGTTTTCTAATGATAACAAAGACTTGGGTGTTTAAACTTTGGAGCATCACTCCACAAGTTTTCTAATCAAAATAAATACTAACAATGTTATCCTGCTCTCTGGATAAAGCAGGACTGTAGCAGTAAAATATCCCTAACCTGGTGTAGAATTATAACTAATCACTTTAGGCCCCTAGTTATTATTGGAATGTAATGTAAAACCATTCATGTGTCTTCTCCCAATAGCTTGAGCTTTTGGGATAATTGGTTCATGACATGAAATCAGAGCCTCTGACTATGACTAAGTGGTCTCGAGTTAGATCCATGTTACCCTCATTACTCTAATAAAAAGTTGAACTTCACCACATGGTAGGTGAGTACATTGTCCATGCTTCAAAACTAATGGACTCTTGTTATGAAGGGACGTGTTAGAATGTAATATAAAACCATTCATGTGTCTTAGTCTAATAGCCTAAGCTTTTGGGATAATTGGTTCATGACAATTATGACATTTGTTCTCATACCTCTTCTTGGTAGTATTGATACTTTATAGTCCTGTACACAACGAACAACAATACTGTACACGCAACTACCATAAAAGGCAGCCGTTTGATCTTAAAACTTGCTTTTCCCTGGTCCAAGAAAAAACTATATTAAAAAGTGAACATAAACATAACTCCACAATGAAAAACTGTTTCAAAGAAACTCTCTTCAGAAATATTCAAAAAAATGATTCTGAAGGAAAAAGGACAGACCATCAAGCAAGAAACTTGTTTTTCTCATCCGCCACTTCCATGATTTGACTAATTTTGTCTTATATAGTCTTCATCACAAACTGGTTGCAGTAACAGAAACTATCAGATACTATTTCATCATACAAAACACAGTGTAAAAGGAAGAGGATTGCCTTTGAGCTAAACTAGTAATGAACTCTACCCCAGGTCAAAAACAGATATCAATTGGCACAGAACAGAATGAGTTATATACAACTATATTTAGTTTAGTATAGGGGATCAACAGAGGGAGTAGTGTGATATTCATGCACATGCTGAAATGAGACAATAAAGGGCTAATACATGTGAATTTGAGAAACAAACTTGGAATATTGGCAATTACAGGAAGATGCTACAATTATATTTATTTTACTTAGGGGGGTTAACAAAGGGACTAGTGAGATATTCGTGAGCATGCTAAATTGTGACAAGAAAGAGCTAATACATGTGAAATTGAGAAACATGCGTGGAGGGGGTTAACAAAGGGACTAGTTGTGATATTCGTGAACATGCTGAGTTGTGACAAGGAAGAGCTAAAACATGAGAATTTGAGAAACATGCGTGGAATATTAGCAATGACATGAAAAGTCTCCCCAGATTGCTGATTCTTCACTCGTAACCTACACCATCCTAACCACCAATAAAAACAATTTCCAGAACTAGCGTCACATGGTATAACACACAGGTACACCCAAGAACATGAAAAAAGAGCTCCATGCAATAGATTTTACCATATCAGCACCAAGGAAGGATCACAAGGAAAAACACACAGCTGAGCTGAACAAAACATCAACTTACACATGCAAAATCAAAACTCCATTCTTCACACGAATTCCAATTGCTATCCCCAGAAAATGGAATCTTTTCCTATCAAAGTTTCACAGAAAAGAACAACAACTCTCTAAGCCTTACAATCAGATCTAACCTTGCTAGACTTTCTCCCTCTCTCACTCTCTAACAAGATTAGAGTTTCATTTCCTCTGTACAATAACAAATTGAAACATCATTTTCACCAGACCAATAAAAAGCAAAGATTTTGATCTTCCCCTGAATCAATGAATCCGACCCAGAAGGGAAAATGAGGAAGAATGAGCAAGTATAAACAACGGGGACATAGAAGAAGCCAAAAAATCAAAAGGGTATGTCATATCACTCATATGTGAGAAAAATCAAAAAGCTACAAACATTGAAGATGAAATAACATACCCAGATGCAAAACGAATCAAAACAGAGATGTGATGATGATGATGGTGATGATGATGATGATGATGATGAGAGCGAGAAAATGGGGAAGGAAGAAGAGCAGGTCCAAAGAGAAGAAAGAGAGAAGAACTGTGAATGAATGAATGAATATATGCAATGCATGCGTGGCTTTCAGCCATGGCATTGGGGTATTGGTATCATATGGTAGCTTACCAACAACGACCAATGAACAGTGTGGTGACACCTTACACAAATTATATTAGAACCAGAGACTGAGAGCGACAACAACGTTTCACATCATCACTTCACATGAGACCTTATTGTATGGTGTTTTGGAGTCACCTTTTTATTTCCTAAAACAGTAAAGTTGCCAAAAACTTCTCAATTTTATCATCATCTATTAAATGTAATTCTCAGTCAGGTATGAGATTTTTTTTTGTTACATCGGAAAATATTCAGGTATGAGATTAATCCATTTGAAGTTCTGAAATTATATAAAATAGATGAGTGTTCCAATAAATCATTCATCATACACGTTACTCAATTATCAAATCATCGATTAGATGCTCAAGAAGTTTAGGTACTATTACCTATCATCTTTTCTATAGGACCAAATTCAACATCTATTAAAAATTATAGTAGCTAGCTATTAATATTAGATTTATCTTTTATTTATATTAATTTTTAAAATTTTACATTTTTCAATTATTCGTGGTGATTCGAATGAATGAAGAAGTGAAAGAGAAAATGGTTAAATTAACATACTATTTGCTACATATTTAGAATTAAAAAATATGTAAAACTAATTAACTAATGGGGTTTTGTAAAATAATTAACCAAACAGTAATTAATTAATGATACTTTTATGATAAATTAATCTAAAATAATTAATGAATATTGGAAAAGATATTTGTTGAAAAAATATATAATTATATCCCGAATATCCGCAAGAGAAAAAAAAAAACAATAGTAACAATAATTAATGGAACACAGAACAGAAGTTGTTTTGTCAAATGCTTAAAGGATAGTCATGCATTAGAAGATTCTGGGGGTGGCACTAGCGCGGGGAGGTGGGATCTGTTGGACAGGACAAGAATGTTAGAAAGCATCAATACGACTTATAAGCAATATCAATAAAAAATGGAGAGCTTGAAAGATTATTTTTTCTTAAGGCATCCTTTGCCGACATCTAAGAAATTAATTTCCTTTCTTATTTGTCTCCATATACATTGTCCAGTGATCAAACTCTAATCTAAATGCTTAAAGAGTTCAATTATCTATCAAATATATTGGACCTTGTTAATAGTTTGAGAGAATTCTTTGTGAGAGATTAGTCTTGCTTTGCGCATTACAACACCTTTACAAATGATTCTACTTTATTATTATCTTTTTTTTTTGTCCGTGAAGTATGGAATAAAATTCAATGGATTGCCAAACAATAAATCTTTAAGAGTGCTACAATAATAAACATGTACAAAAGAAAATTAAGAGCAAGCATGCACACTCAAGCTGACAAAACCAGCAGAGACAAACTGAGAAGAGCAACACAGCAGCACAAACTGCGAAGAGCAACTGAGTGGTGGAAGGTGGCAGAGGCCGTAGATGGTGATGAGGGGGCGGAGGTTGAGGTGTGAGGTGGCTACTACTCACCGCGGAATCCGATGGTGGTTATAGATCCGATAAAGAAGGAAGAAACGAAAGGTTGGTGGTAGTTAAGATTGTCCAAAAGTCAGATTCGATTGGTTTCATGCCCAAATTGTTGGTTTTTTGGGTGAAGAAGAGTAAAGCATTAGGCCAGCCACTATCCGCCCCCAAGCTATGAGTTGTTCGGGTTCAGTTTGAACGGGTCAGTTACCTTGGGTGGGTTCATTCGGTTTATTCATCCAGAAGAAAATTCAGAAAAAAAAAGGTAAGAGGACACAAGCCAGGAAAAATCTTAAACATAAGATAATTTCAAATACAAGCTTTATATCCAAATGCATCATAACATTGAAAATAAAACCAATTCTAAAAGCTCGAGTAAAAATCTCAACAAAAGATTAAAAAACCCTTTGTCCTTTGTCCTAGTTTCTACGACCTTGATAATGAGATGATAGTGACAAATGAAAGAAAGTTAAGACTTGGCCTCATTGGTCAAGCATGTGGAGGAGGCACAAGGGACCGAAATACAGAGGGTGAACTCGATGATCAAGCAAATGTACGCCGTGGGTGAGAAGTTACACTTACAGACCTCGAGAAGAAAGAAGTGTTAGTGGTGGCAATGGCGATGGCTCGTGAGGTCCGTCCAGGAGAGGAGAGGAGAAGTGGTGGTGGTGGCTAGGAGGGTTTGTGGTTATTTAAAAAACAAAATATTTAATGCTTTTTAAGTTTAAACTACCGCTAGAAAGTCCACCTCACACTATGAACCGTTAGAACCTTAAGAAAACAGAATTGCCAAAAAAATAAATCCTGGACTTCATAATAGCAAAAATTAACTATTGAACAGATAAATAGTCGTCATCCAACAGCTACATACAGGCCCATTTTCCTTTTTCTTGTAGTAGGAAGCATCATTCGCATTTAAGTATCCAGATAATGAGACAAACAACCTTAGAGTGAGTAAATTCATATTATTGGATAACAGGAGCTAAATTTAGACCACAAAAGACTAAATCAAAATAAAAATCAGACTTGAAGATTTCCAAGAACAAGTTGGAAAGAGTTAGCTTTTTATTTGCAAAATGATGGCATTCCATCCCATATAAATCCAAATTCATAAAGCTCACAATAAACAAGAATGTAATATTTGTTTTCCTTATACCATGATGAAATAGGTTGTCAGGAGAAAATTTTCATCTAGATGTTGGAAATATTTATGGGCTCTCGGAGGATCCTCTCCATCTGTTGTGCCCTGGTCCTAATTGACATGTCAAAGACCTTTTGGCTAAATTCCAGCACCAGGCCACCAAGGATGCTTGGATCAATCTAGGAAACCCAAAATGAAAAGCAAAGTCAACCGAATAGCGCAGGTGCTCACACAAATAAACATATAAAGAGAGAGCAGAAGTTTCACTATGTGCATGTTTAAAAATCCTTCTATAATTGATTCTAAAGCAAAATCAATTTTGGAAAGAAGCTTTTGTGAGTATTTATGTGATCCTTGACATATATAAATAATATTAAATAACTTCAGATTAGTGAAAATAGCACATTTATATGATTTATATGATAGTAACTTTTTTCTTTACATCAGAACTCAATATTTCAAAAAAACTAGTAAGCACTTTTTTCATCCTTTCTTTTCTAGATTATTTAATGAATGTTCAATTCATATATCAGGGTAAGGGAAAGAATACCTTCTGTTCAAGTGAAACCTTAGCCCCAGAACCTATGATTTCCTGAACAGTCTCCTTCAGTGCCTTCTCCTCTTCAGGGGGGAGAGGCTGGTAGAAAATTATAGAAAGTTAGGTAATGGAGTAACTATCACTGCTGTTTGATGAGATAACATCTTATCACATGTCCCACCAATCATTCAAAAGACAATGCTCATATAATCCAAAAACCATCATGATAAGCATGAGCTTTTAGACAGCTTACTATAGAAAATAAGCAGCAGTAAATTTTGACAGCAATTATGTGTAAGCAGCAGTAAATTTAGAAATAGAAAAGAACACACTCATACAAATGTGTGCCTGTGTAGAGAGAAAGAGGAGGAGAGATAATAAGATAGTAAGTAAGGAAACCATAAAGATTATGGTAGAATGGTGAGAATGACAGATAGTAACTGGTTATTCTAGTCTCAAAATGATTTTTTGTTGAATTATTTTTAAATCACGTTTATAAGCCTAACTTCAATTGTTTTTAAATAAAAATATAATTGAGATAAAGTTATTCTGAAGTATTCCGCACAAACTCTGCATATGGAATAGTGAGTCTCCTTGTCTTTACTAATTAATGGAAGATGCGAAGATAGGACACTAAATCTACCAAAGTTAATTCACATAACAATTTAGAATGCAATCATCCCTCTGCAAAAATCATGGAACTGAATTGTGCAATAAAAAAGTATAAATATGTAATATGCTACACTACAGGATAAAAATAAGTTGACCATCAATGAAGTAACACTTACAAAGACAGTGGTCACAGTCGCTTTCACTTCTCCCTTATATGCCATTGCCAACTCACCAAACCTCTTTGCAATGGTGTCTATGTTTTTAAGCCTCCCATTCTCAGCGACAACAACTTTACAACAAAAAATGAATCATAGTATCAGAAAAATAATATAGCATATAATTGGTTGGAGATAAATGATACCAGCAGCAATAGTGACAGTTCCAAGATAGCAAAACTAAAACATCCTACATTACCATTATATTTCTACTTGTTATCTAACATCATATTAATATTGAATGCTATCATGATACATTCAAAGGGATCCTATTTCGGGTACACACTAGCACCCTTTCATCTATTATCTCCAATGGTATTCCGTTAAGGCATGACCTCATTGCAACTATTGAATAACAAAGTCCAAAAAATAAAACACTTCGTAAATATCATACAACAATAAGGAAGCCTATCGTACCAAGGAAATTCTTAGTTACATCTGAAACTTGGCTTCACGAGAAAGCTCCTCAATGGCCTTGACTCTAATATCCTTAGCCACAGATATGTCCTTTACAAACTGTGAAACTAAGGCACTATTATTTCTTTTCATTCAGCTCACAATACTTCTGATTCTACCCCTAATTCTGATACCTTTGCCTACCCACCTCCACACCTGTCCTACAAACCGTTCCCTAACATAATATCAATTCTCACCCTAATAGCTCAACCTCTTTCCCGAATCCAGCACCACAAACATATTGCATTTAAAACACAACTGCCTACAAGGCATTCTACCAAGCTATTGCTACCTAACAGTTGAATCCTTTTTTAGCAGGTTCAACAAATGTTCACTATAAGGTTGCCTCTTGGATACTAAAAAATCAAATCCTCCTAGTCTAGGCTTTTTTCTCCTGCAACTCACAGGTCTTTTGTGATTTTGATTGGTTGGATGCTTAGAGTGGAGATCTATAACCAGATAGTTAATCTATTTTGGTTCTTCTCTAGCCTCAGGGGAATTAAAGAAGTAAACAATCATTTTTTATCATCCTCTAAAGCCAATTACTGAGCTGCTGCTGCATTTGTCAATGAAATCCAATGGAAAAGTAACATTATTATTTAAAACATGTCTATATAGTGTATATATATAAAACCTGGAAATTATTACTTCAAAGTTCAAATCAACTTTTGTTCTCTTTTTTACTGAGGATAATAAGAAGGTAATAATATCTGACTCAAGATTTTAAAACCATCAAGATCAAATACCTAAATTTCCTTTAGCAAGATAAATGAAATGGTAGGATTGGACTTGTGGTGAGGGGTTCGGGTAGTTTGCATGAGCTCATAGGTTTCAACCTCATTGCAAACATTGTATACAAAAATATAAACTTTTTAAACATTAAGAAAGCCTGTCGTACCAAGGAAATTCTTTGTAACCTCTGCAAACTTAGCTTCACGAGAAATCTCCTCGATGGCCTTGACTCTAACATCCTTAGCCACAGATATGTCCTTTACAAACTGTGAAACTAGGGAACTGTTCTTTACCGCCTCAACAAATTGATGAAGCTCAGAGTCAACCTTCTCCACTGCTTTAGCTTTCACTGCTGCAATATACAAAGCAGAGGCATAGTTTCCTGAACCTCCAAACATTGCCAAAGGAACCTAAAAACGAATGCAGAAGGAATAAGACAGGGAGAAAACAAGTCAATACCATCCACCAATAACAACAAACCAAACACTTCAGAGAACGAAATACTTATCACAAACATTCGAGTATTCGACAGAGTACCAGACCCAAATGAAATAGAATATATATGATGAAGCAATAATACAAAACTTCAGTTAAAGAACTATGGAGCTGAAAAAGCATTGAATTCCTTGCAGTTTTATTCAACTAACTGGACTGGTAATTTTTTTCCTATATTCTGTATTCTTCTTCAATCCATGACAGGTAAGAAAGAGCAATTCAAGGCCAATAAATTGATTACCTTAATTTTGGTATCCTTTTGCCCTGGCACATGGGTGGAATAATTTCTGGAGGCCTGCTCAAGCATAAGATGAGAAGGGAACAAATTATTCTCACAACAAATAAAAGGCAGCCAGCATAAAGAAAGACAGAAACATGATGCAGGAAACTGCGTTGAGAGTCTATATCACACCCAAACCTCAAAACTGTCAACACAGTATAAGTTGTCAAAAGGCACAAGACAAGAATGCAGATTCTTAAACTTCCAACAAAATGGCTTAATACAAACAACAAAAAATTCGGTAAACATTTTGACAAAAAAAGGTGATCAAGTCGTATACATATAAGGGGCCAATTGACTAAAACACATAGAAAATGGGTAAGCAATTGTAACAAAAACGTTCTAACTCGTTTGACCACTTAATTGATAACCAAAACTGCTATGTATTGATCAGAGGGGGGATAGCATCCTATTAGCCATAAAAAGCTCCAATCCCGAGCTCCATGAGAGAACCATCCTCCAAAAAACCTAAACTTCCATACATATAAACCAATCATCAATCCCCCCCTCTTAACAGTGAGCAAAGGCTCCAAAAGAGACCCTGATTCTAGAACCTGAACAGCGGCTCATCTTCCTCTTATTCTTCTTCTTCACAAAACAACCCCGATTCCATCATCAACAACCAGTGGCCATTTCTGTTGAAATCTCCACGGTGTAGCCACATAAGCGACCTCAACCATACATGCCTTCGCCTTCACCAACAACCACCATAGTTTCTAGTCAAACCCCCATGAAAACACACACCACTGTTCCTAACTCACCATTTCCAATTTTTTCCTCTCTCTCTCTAAGCTAATCACCATTTCCTCCTCCATACACTGACACCCTCTATCGTTAAACAAACAAATCGGCAATTGGGTAAACAAAAAAACTGTAAATTTCGAAACTTGAACGATCTAGCAAAAAGTGTTATCGATCAATCAATCAATAGAACGGAAATGATCGCGAGATTTTACCAGAGGGGCAACAAGGGTGGAGGATCTGTGGGAAGTGAGGAACCCTAATTTGTTGGAGAGAGCGATCCCCGATCTAACTCGGTTGCACAATGCTGCCATTTCTGCGATGCGAATTGCGAAACCCTAATTTTCAGAAGATTCAAGTCACAGACACAGTGGCGTGAAATGAAACCGATGCTTTGCTTCTCAATAGTGAGAGAGAGCTAGTGCTGTAGCTTCCAACACGTTCTTTTTTTTTTATGCAAGCGAATTACACGTTCTCTTTTTTTTTTCTGGCAATGCAGGCTTTTTTTTAACAAAAGAGTGTTAAATTGAATATGCTAGTATTCATATACTACTTCGGCCCCGTTTGGAAGAGCTTATTTAAGCTTATCTGATATCATAAGTATTTATACAAGTGTTTCAGAGAGCTTATGCAAACAACTTATGACATTGTTTGGAAAAACAACTTAATTAAGCGCTTATGTTGGCCTATGACATAAGTGTTTATTCATAAGCTATTTTAAAAAGATTTTTAAAATAAATTGAAAAAAAACTATATATAAGCATAAGCTATTTTTCATAAGTCATCCTAAATAGCTTATGAAAATAAGTAAGTTGTTTTCATAAGTTCTCTCAAACACTGACATAAGCGCTTATGCTATCAGATAAGCTCTTTCAAACGGGGCCTATGGGCTATGGCCTCTCATAAGTTGTTTTGAGTTTATTTCCCTAAGTTACTCAGGATAGCTTATGAAAAAAAAGTTTATGCTTATATATAGCTTATTTTTAATTATTTTAGTAGTTTTTTTTTAAATAGCTTATGAACAAGCGTTTATGACCATAAGCGTTAAGTTGTTTTAAAAATGTCTTATCGAATGGGATCTTCCGTGTGATGACAGCCAATTGTTACTAGGAAAAATATTAATTTGAAGTTTTAATTAGTTGGATGAAAGAATATGATTTACTAGACTGAGTGACTATCACATCACATGCTAGATTTTTTTATAAAAATAAAAAATAGTGACAATTTCGTTACAAAAGGGAAATACACATATTTACTATTCCAAGTTTTTGTATTTCACGAGATTCACAAATAAATATACACTACATTAGAAAATTACTCAATCTTCACAATCATTCAGGGTATTGTGCACTCTTGTTCTCCATCAGGAGAAAAAAAAATCCCCGAAATGTAATTTTGATCAAAATTCAACTCAACTTAGGACTTTGCAAAATACTACTACATCCTAAAAAAGGAAAAAAAAATGCACATAAAAAATACTTTGTTTTATCACAACTAGATAAAACCTCTCCAAGGTAGTTTTTTTTTTAACAATGTAAAAAGTGTTATCGATCAATCAATAGAACGAAAATGATAGAGGAAAATAGAGTGATGAACGCGATGTTTTACCAGAGGGGCAACAAGGGTGGTGGATCTGTGGGAAGTCAGGAACCCTAATTTGTTGGAGAGAGATCCCCGATCTAACTCGGTTACACAATGCCATTTCTATTATGCGATGCGAATTGTGAAACCCTAATTTTCAGAAGATTGAGGTCACAGTGGCGTGAGAGAGTTAGTGTTGTAGCTTTATTTTTTATCGGTGATATGAAGTCTAGTGCCGTAAGAGAATAAGCGAATGCACGTTCTTTTTTCAACACTCTTTTATTAATTGGTTGAAATTTATGTGAGGTCCACTAAAAATATAAGTTTCACTTCATGGGACGAAAAGTGTACTTACGATTTGTGACATGATGATGGAAAATGTAATTTTGTAAAATTCTCTGAGAGACATATTAATAATAAATATAAAAGTATACACCAATAGATGAAAATTTTAGTTGGCATAGTAAGTCATCCTTTTCGGTGCTTTAAGGTCTAGGGTTCAAATCATGTTGGCTACAAACACTCAGTAAGGGGTCGGAGTATGCCAAACACGTCATGGGGATCCTCGAGCGAAGCTTGCTTTGCCATGTAGCCTACAACATTATTCTTATTCTTAGGATTAGGAACAAGGTCAATCTTGACTATCCAGCTCTATGTGAGCATGTTCCTTACCAGATGAATCATTTTCTTCGCCTAGAATCTGCTAACATTTAACTCGAAGCAGAAAACATCAACCACGTTTGAGCAATCTGAAAAACAAACAACCACCTGATAACCAAGGTCCCAAGCCGCCTGTTGCAACCCCATTTCAAGAGCAAAAACCTCCGCAAGGTAAGCACTGCCATAACCAAAGCTTGTGGTCACACAACAAACTCATCTCCCATTATTTTTGTTTAATGGAAGTAAGTTTTTACTTCTATAATTTTTTTAATCAAATTCAAGTATCTTCTTGTCAGATGATAATGTTCGAGTCAAGAACATTAACATCTTGATCGGGCTATTTTTCCATTTTTGTTATTTTGTCATACACAAAACTTGAATATGAAATTTTGTTTAAAAAATGGTTTTTGACAATTTTTTTAATTCAAATGATGTCATGTGCTCACAACCTTACATAGTAAGTTCATATGACCTCCACTTTCCTCTCCCACTTCCAATTAGTATATACTGATTGTGTAAATAGTTCTATGGAAAAAAAAAATTATTTTGCCTTATTTATTTATTTTTAATTTCATGACAATGTAACAAGTGTATTTTTTTACCACGAGCTTTGGACATTACTTTGATATGTGCACACTATACTACAAGTGTTTAATTATTTGGAGCATTTGATGGAAAGAAAAGAGAGATTCCTTAAACCCCTTTCTTCAGCTTTAATTTTTCATTATTTAGACAGTCATTTGAAAATTGATGTTCACTTTTAAAGTTTTATTATTTGGGTAGAAACGTGGAGTGCGATGTCCACACCCTACTTTTATTTTTATTGAATGTTCCTGAATAAAGCCCTAGAATCTAATCGGATGAACAAAGAAACCTTAGAGTTTATTCATGTAAAGAAGTGAACATGAATAACTCAAAACTCTAGTGAAATATACATTGAACCTGGACAGTGTTATTAGTTGACTAAGTTACATGAATGAGGGTGAGAATCAAGGGAAATAATAACTGATTCATTTGACTAGTCTTGAAGACCAAGGAGGATGAATCTGAATCCATGACGGTACAGCCCCCCAAGGCTTGTGGCTAGGAACCAAGTTAGAAATGTGCTCGTGCTGCTTTAAGTCGGTCCTTAGTTTCAGGGTCTTTGACTTCTTGGATTTGTGTTCTCGAAGATTTTAGTGAATCTAGTTGGAATGTCGTTTCACCTATGTCCTGCAAAGTTGTTCGTTCTTCATGCGTGCTTAACTTTTCTTCAGTCTTGTTGCCCCTTGGCTCTTTATTAAATAAAGTACTCATGCTATACATGCAATGCTATGTCTTATCAAATGGAACCTTCAGTGTAATGACAATCAATTGTTACTAGGAAAAATTTTAATTTGAAGTTTTAGTTGGTTGAAAGAATATGATTTACCAAACTGGGTGATTATCACATTCTATTTTAAAAAAAAAATAGAGACAATTTCGTTACAAAAGGGAAATACACATATTTATTATTCCAAGTTTTCATATTTCACGAGATACACAAATAAATATACACTACATTAGAAAATTACTCAATCTTCACAATCATTCAAGGTACTGCAAACTCTTGAACTTCATCAAGAGAAAAAAAAAATCCCCGAAGTGTAATTTTGATCAAAATCCAACTCAAGTTAGGACTTTGCAAAATACTACATCCTAAAAAATTAAAAATGCACATAAAATGTATTTTGTTTTATCACAACTAGATAAAACCTCTCCAGGGTAGTTTTTTTAACCACCTCTCCATTATAGTTAAGTAAATTTAATTAGGAGTTGGATGAAGACTCCTGCTAAATCCGTTCACATTAGCAAAGATCCCAACCAACTCTGGCCTATAAGGTAAGAATGACCTGTGTTTATTTTTCTCTTTCCTCATTCTATTCATCACATAAAGCTTCTCGTGAGCTGACAACCTCATTTTGCGCTTCTCGCTCTTTCCCTTCCGTACCATGACATTTTCCACCTTTCCCTTATTTGACCTTCCTGACATTGAAGGATTCAAGAAATCAAAAGTGCCATTTGTAGTGTTGTTTTTCCATTGATTTATGTGCCACAAAAATCTCCACATCTTTGAGAACCTTGTAGAGTGTCTTTTCTTGACATACACATTTGAAGCGTCCACCTTCACCATCGCTGCAGTTAGTGATGGCTCGCTTTGTGACTCGTTCAGAACATCATTCTGTTTTGAGAAAACTATATTACTTTTCTCAACAAATGGTTTCTTTAGTAGTGATTGGAGAGGTGAGGTGGCAACGTCAAATGTGGAATCAATGAGAAGAGAATTGTTGGAAACAGGAAAAATTGGTTTGATTTGGCCATTGTCAAAGATATCATCTGCAAATATAAGTGTTTCTTTGGGCTCAGTGCTTCCAAAGCTAAACCCTTGTTGTTTATCAAAAATTTCTTCATTGTCGTTGTCGATTTGGACATTGAAATCTAAGTCAAGTTTTGCAGTAGCAAGAGAAAAGTTATTAGGCTGAAAGAATGATCTAGACATATGAAGAGTGGATAATGCTTGAATTCTTAGCATCTTGATACTTGAGGTTTCCATTTGCATTTTGTTTCACTTAAGACTTTGGATTTTTCTGAGGTGAATTGAATGTTGGAAGTGATTGCAAAATGAGAAACTAGAGTTATTTATAGACAACCTACAATGTGAGGTTGGTTTTTGTTCGTTAAATAAAGTTGTGCTGGATTAGAGATTATATGAAAGTAGTTGCACCTGGAAGGTGTGAAGAGAGTAGTTATGTCTTAATTGTGGATCGGTTAAACTTGTAATTTGTTGTTTTGTTAAATGATAAATAGAATATAGTTTGCCTTAACACTATTTTTTCCCTTTTTTATCATATGTTTTGCATAGTTTAAAAAAAAAATCATATGTTTTGCATGTTGTTACACTACATACATATGTTCAACTGCAAACCCGTAAGTGCAACCTCCTCATTTTAGTTTGTTAGTTGTTTCTCATTAATAGAATATCAGTTGGGATTTGCCCAAAATGTAATTCACTAATTCTTTTCTACTAGATTTAATTTTAAAATCTGAAAAACAAAATATTATAGAGAAAATTAAAATGGAAATATAAGAACGCATTTAAATTTTTCTAGGATCTTATGAATTTAAATATTAATGTTTTCATCATATTGAATATATAAGTAAATAAATATGAAATTTTTTAAATATTATCATATAATCAGTTTATAAATTAATGAGTTATGATTATTTTTCATTAAAAGTATTTAATTTTTAGTTAGCAAAACAGTCATTCAATAATTTGAAAATTAACTTTTACACACATGCACGCATAAAAATTAACATAAGTAACTAATTTGATTGGTTTGGTTATTGAATCCAAATGAAATTAATCAATTTAACACAATGAATTTAGTTAAATTTATTTTCCCTTTAAATCAATTCAATTTAAAGTATGAATATGATTTTAAGGTTAGTAAATTAGAGATTAGTGTTAGCAGATTAATTAGAAGTTTTACGTAGTTAAGAGATTACCACATAGAAATCCATGCAAGCTTCATAAAAAGGTTATATATTCATGAATTAATTGGTCTTTCAATAACATAAGTAAGATTGATGAAATCATACCCCAAGTACTATCCTTTTTTAACTATTTTCACACTTCACAATTGCTCTTTTGAATTTTGTAACTTTTAAATTACGTTCGTTCACAACATCACATTTTTCACTCAAACTTTTGTTACCTAGTTTTTTTAGAAATTAAATAGGTGGAATTAATTTAGACAATCACAATCCTTGAGTTCAATATCTTTTATTATTACGTAACGAATAAATTTTGTCTAAGAGTTACCAGAACATCACAACTTGCATCTTTAGTAATGGAAACTCGTGTTGCTCCCGCAACTATTTTCAATTTGCTTCTTTCGCAATGCACAATCAAAACTCAAAGTGGGGGGGGGGGTGATGAATTCTAAATTGGACACGTGGATTTGGTTGAAAAATATGTGAAATCGCTTTATTTTTTATTTTTATTCGGAATTCACTAGTGAAAATACACATTCCTAATGAGATGGTGTTGTCAGCTTCACCATGTTCTTTGACGAGAAGCTCGTTGGAAGAGATGCTTGATTCACTTCGTCGATGAAGAGGTGAATGGTTCTCTCAGCTCAACCAACTTTGAAGGCTCAGCTTCCTTCGGCGCATCGCTACGATAATGGAAAGGGATTGGTCGTGGTGGTCTTACGATGGAGGTCTAATATGAATGTGGTTGAGGATTGTTGAGTGGTGGTGTTGGTGGCGACAACGAAACTGCGATGGCAGGAAGTATTCTAGTGGAAATAAAGTGAGAATGATTCATATTTGGGACTGGGATGCTACTTTGAAATTTTAAAAAACTATTAAGTATATGTGAAATCTACGCATTACCCTCAACTATTCATTAATATATCGGGTGTCACACTTTACCTTCATTTTAGTGTTAGAATGCGAACAACACTCTTTCAAAACTCCTTTATTGGAGTCGTTGAAATGCATATCAGTCCACTACAAATGTGAGTCTTACTTTCAATTTAATGAAACTCATATAAATTTTAAGTTTCAACAGATCAACGAGAGAATATTAAAAATATGAGTGTTGAAGACTTAAGTTTGTATTGCTAGCACTCCCCTAATATTAAAGTGTGTTAGTGTGTGTTTGGTTGCGGATCCAAAACGTGGATCTGAGTCCCAAAACTGGATCAAAGCCTTAAACGTGGATCTCCATGTCTCAAAACATGTTTGGGAAGGCTCAATTAGATCCACGTTTTGAGAGTAAAATCGGATCCTGGTGATGCTAGGAAAGGTAGCTTCTCCATCAACCAAACGTGGATCCAAGAAACCAAATCGAAACAAACCCAATTTTACCCCTTTTCCCTTCTTCATTTGCATGTATATTAGAATTTTAAAATAATAGCACCAACTTAACGGAAGATAAGTTCAAAATTAAAACGCAAGTTCAACTAGTTTGTGCAACAATAACTATACACAACTTTATTAGGAGAGCTGAAATGGATATTGATTTCAATCGGTGTGAAGATGAGAACATAACTGTTGACACAAATGATTATGGTGACACAAATTGAAACAGAAGATACCTAAGTTCAAAATTAAAACGCAAGTTCAACTAGTTTGTGCAACAATGACTATACACAACTTTATTAGGAGAGCTGAAATGGATATTGTTTTCAATCAATGTGAAGATGAGAACATAATTGTTGACACAAATGATTATGGTAACACAAATTGTAAATAAATTTATATGAATATAAAGTTTAGAAAATGATGCAATATATAATGAATAAATAGTCATATACCCATTTTGGTCATTACACAATTAAAATCAAATCTAATCAAAGTTATCCAAACGAAATTCTGATACAAAAATCAATTTTGGGTATGTGTATTCAAACATAAATCACGTCACTTGAACTCGCGTTTTTAGATCTAATTTTGACCAGATCCAATTCTGTTAATGCTAATCCAAACACACACTTAATGTTTGTTTCCAAACCCAATTATGTGGATACCCAAGGATAAGTACTTGTCTACCCCATTTGCTCGTGTCTGGTGGATGCAGATGTCGCACAATAAATGCATTCCCCTCTGACCCCAACAATTCCTCCTCTGTTTTCAAACTAGCATTAGCTGTGTGTGTCCAAAGCTACTTTTCAACACAAAGCTACTCCTACCTCTTTGGGGAAAATCCCAAAACCTTTGAGCCTACCCTCAATAGTGTTTGCTCTTTGAAGGAAACCAAACACAATCAGTTCAGTGGTTTGTTGTTGTTAAATGGGTTGCTGGGTGAGCAGTAACAGAGCCTCAACCCCATCATCAGTACCAAAATCTTTCACTTCCCAAGAGAAATGTTCAGGAAGCAAGGGACAAAGCTTTCAAACAGAGGAAGAGACAGTGAAGGAAGTGCTTTCAGAAACACCCAAACGCAACCCAAAAATCACAGCAAAATCAGAACCTCAAAAGCCACACCAAAACAACAACATCATGGCCTTTGATCACAAGTTCAAGGAAGAACAGAGCAAGGTTGGGAAGAAGCCATTACCCATCATCAACAAAGCCAAAGATAGCTTAAAAGTTTGCACCTATAGGGAAACCATGTCAAATGCAACTGCTACAAATACAATCACCCATCAGAGAGAGAAGGGAGACCAAACCGGCAAAAGGGTCAACAGAACACAGGCCAGACTGAAGAAGAATCGTTCCTTTTCCGATGATTATGGCGGCAGAAGAGAGAGAACGGTGCATGTGCATGGTTCGAGGAATGTTGGGTCTGTGAGGTTGGTTCAGTGTAGAGACCAAGAGGGTCAGAAAATTGGCAATATGGGAATGCACCGCCGGCGAGATTCCGGCGAGAACTTTTTCCGACGGCCCATGTTGGCGGCAACTTGTTCCGACGCCGGCGCGGCCAGATCCATCGTGGGTCGGAGTTCATCTATGAGAAGAACTAACCGGTCTCAGCCGGTGAAAGGTTGCCGGAAAGTGGAGAATCCGGTAGCAGAGGGTAAACGGGGATTTGCTAAGGAGTCACTAGAAAACCCACTTGTGTTGTTGGAATGCTTCATCTTTATCTAGGATTTTGAAAAGGGGAGGTGGTGATGTGGTGGCGCCACCACTTAGCCACCGTGGATGGGTGACCTTATTGCCAAATCATTTAGGTAGCTCATTATTATTTTGTACTTCTCTTTTATCTTTAGAAGTTAATGCACTTTGGTGTAACATTCATTTTCGTATGACATCATTTAGACATATCATTTTGTGGTGGTTTATTGTCTTAAAGTGGTATGTCTAATAAATGTTCGAGAAAATGAATGTATATGTATCATCATGTAAATATCACAAGTCAATGGTCAATTGTAGAATATTGTGTCCCTGTCTATGTAAATGCTATTGTAAGTGACAAGGCTAAAAGCCTAAAAACTAATCTCTATTTTAAAAAATGATTGAAGTTAAATTTGACCTCTGTTTACTTGCATCATCACTCAATTTTGATGACAATAGCCCAAACCACAAAGACAACTATGCAATTTGGTGACTAATTTTGGCTCATACTTTAAATGATTCTCACTCGAATTTTAAGTAATTAATGAGAGAGTTTTAAAGAACATATTAGAAAAAAGTGTTACCAACATTTATTCTTCTATCATTGATTCAATTGGATACAAAGGGTAATTAAGGTGGCTTGTAACACTCCCTTTTTCCCATTGTTTTATTTAAAAACGTTTATCAGAGTTTAAAAACATATCAAGGGAGTATTACACTTCTTCACGAAAACTCATTAAAATTAACACTGATTGTGTTTGAAAATTTATAAGTTCATATGCTTTTCAAAGAATGAATTATTTCTGCCAATAAACTTTCTAAATCAGCCATATAATCCTAAGATGCATAAAATCACTTATTTAAATAGGTTTATCTTCCATGATATTCCAATAAAATTCATCATACTCAGAACTGAATTTCATAGGCACTTCGGCCATCAACAGTACGACATCGCCATCATTTTAGAAAATTATTCAACAACTTCCATAAGGAGAGATTATAAAATCCTCTCAACATAAATGTAAAAGTAACGTAAAATATCTACCCAGTGTTACATTACAGAGCAAGACACTTATTTTATAATAATAATAATAATAATAATAACATAAGCTAAGACTCTCCGAAGCTACTCCTCATGAGCCACATCTCTACCTCCTGTACCTGAGCGATGTCGCATAGAACATCATTCCAACAGAAGGGTAGGAACTCATATCATATGGATAAGCATAATAATAAATAATGTAAAAGCTTATCTATGCTCCACATAAATTACTCACATTCACTAACAAATAATAAATTATGTAATTTTAACATAATTAATCAAGTTCACAGTTATGGCAAATACTCCATAAATTATAGCTCAATTAGAACATATATAATAGTCTCTAATTACCACCACATCAAATCTCTCCAAAAATATCACCATAACACATATGACTCAAGTGAGACCCGTGCAAATGCCTTTGGTACCAAAGTTGTTATCCTTAGCGGTATCACCGCGTCCACTCCAGACAGATAACCACCAATAAAGCCCTCGCTCTAGGCTTCAAAACCACTCCAGTTTTGGGACAAGTCACTAGCCTCCACGAGAACTAGCAAACATTGCCTCTTGACAACTATGCAGTGTATTGTGCAAAACTCAACTAACATATGCATATTCAGACCATCTCCAAGTCCTAATTATTTTAGCATATTCATCACCAGTTGCACAAAACACATTACATGTTATCAATTATACAACTTGCAATCACAACAACTTAGCATCTCAAACATAACATTAATTCAGAAACAACATCATATAATGATTATTAAAAATAGATGTAAATTAAATATAATTCATATATAACAGGTTCTGCAACTATTTCCTAAAGACTGGATTTCTCTCTAAATTTTCCCAAAAACTCGCGACATGCTCATGCTCGCCATCTCGCGACATCTCACTGCACAACTCGCCATGTCGCGACATCTCACGACATCTCCCTACGCAACTCGCCATGTCGCTTATCTTGGCTCTATCTCTAGCCAATGTGGGACTTCTAACACACCCCCTCACGTCCAGGATTGAACAGACTGGAACGTGGGATCAACAACGGGTGGCCCAAATATGGGTGGTCTCCACAACAAATGGATCTAGGATAGGCTCTGATACCAGCTTATCTTGGCTCTATCTCTAGCCAATGTGGGACTTCTAACTCGCCATGTCGCGACATCTCACGACATCTCCCTACGCAACTCGCCATGTCGCGACATCTTGCGACATCTTCCTGCGCAACTCGCCATGTGCGCGCACCACACATCTAATGAACTATTAAAAAGATGTAAATTATCAAATATACTCAGAAAAATCTAATATTTTTATCATGGTTCCGTATACACGTTTTGTAAACCTCTATAAATTTTCAAGTCACAATTCGAAGTACAAAAATCAGGAAAAATCGTACACTAACCGCAGTTCGTAAGAAACTGGACAGCTTAACCTATACTCACTAAAATACACATAACTCGAGCTACAGACGTCGGAATGACGTGAAACCAGTGGCAAAAGTTTCGTAACAGAAACACCTACAACGTTTATGAAGACTACTTCTTCAAATTCGTCCATTAACATAGCACGTAAAAGGGCACAAGAGAACGTAAATTTCTGCGCATCATGCAAGCCTATCATCTACCCCCAAAATCATCTAAAAACCAAACCCTAACTATTTCAATTTGGGAATTTTTGCAACCTAGGGTTCCTAAATCTTGCTTTCTATCATTATCCACTATCATACCAATTCATAAAACATGAATTCAAACCCTTACCTCTTGTAGATCAGTTCTAAGTTTTCTCCTCTTTTCTCCTCTCCTTCTCTGGTTTTACGTGTTTCTTGTTCTGCTTCTCTTCTAATCCTTATTTTTTTTCTTTTCTTTCTTTCTATTTCACTCCTAACCCTTAAATAGCCATACAATGGGCCCCACTCTCAATTACTTACACAAAAACCTAACAACCTTATTTATCTAAATCTTATACTATATCACATAAGATTTAAATTATATCACAAATATCACTTAATTATCTAACAAAATCACTTAATTACCATATACCATAATACTAATTAAAATAAAATAATAAATAACCTAATAACAGAAAATGGGGTGTTACAGCTTATAGGGTGTAATTGCATCATAGATCCTGCGGCAGCTGCTGACCTCCAGCAGCAGCTGCCGAGCTGATTGGTCGGAGTTGGATGCGGTGACACGCTTACAAGTGAAGAAATCAAAGAAGGTTAAGGAAAAAGGATGAGGCACACAATAAGGAGCTTTAGTGTTAGTTAAATTAAAATTAAAATATTCATTTAATAGGATAACCAGGTTTCTCATTCTCCACCATAACAGGTGTTGTCATCCCATTAGCCCTAGTATGTATGGCATGGGTGGAAGACATGTCTGCTATTGCACCTTATACATCGCTGATACAGAGGGTTAAAAATTTAAATATGAGTTATGTTGGTGACGCTGTAAATACTTTCGTTTGTTAATGGTTCTTAAAATAGAATTCTTTTAATTTTGCTAATGTCTACTATTTTTTTTTTCTAGAGTAATGATAAATTTCACTTAATCTCAAATGCAAGCCAAACGATACTTACATGAGATGAAACCAGAGTAATAATTTATAGGCAAACTTAAAAATGTTGTTTATGTTTTAAACAGCAGTCATGCCCCCCATTATTGGCCAATAGCAAGATGCCTAGTGTACTGGACTGCCATGTCATCCATTTGACTAGTAGTTTTAATATTTTTAATTTGGGTCCTTAAACTTCTTAAGTCTTACATTTTATCCTCCAACTATTTACATTTTTTTATTATTTTTGAACTTAAAAAAAATCAAATTAAACCTACACACATTCATTAACCCAAAACCTTTATTCCTGGTTCTGTTTTTGTAGATTACTTCTATTGATTCAATTATTTTTATTGACATGTATGATCTCGTAATCAAGTTTATGAATCCCGTAATCATAAATATGAATTTGTACAGGTTATTATGTATTTGAATCTCATTTTATGAATCCCGTAATCATAAAGATGAATTTGTACAGGTTATTATGTATTTGAATCTCATTATCATGTTTTTGTACGGGTTTTATGAATTCCCTTTGCATCAGACTTGAAAGAACATGGTATTTCATCTCCTAATTCATATTTATCAATGTGAAAAGGTTCACGCTTGGCATATGGAAAAACACCATCAGGTTAATAATTTTAATCATGATTGATTCTTTTAACCAGAACACTCACGTAATGGTCACTTTATCTATAATGTTGAATTTTATATGAAACACGGCAGAAAGATGAAACACGGCGGAGGAGGAAAGGAGTGGAGGAAGGAGTAGGTTAAAGAGATTTTCCCCATATCAATTTGTAAATCAGAAAATAAACATCTTCTGTAAAATTTATAATACAAATAGTTGGAGGACCAATTTAAGAATTTTATTAAGTTTGAATGACATGACATAAACATCCACTTGGCATTCATTTATTTGCTATGAGAGAAACAACATTATAACCCTCCCTCACCAAACAACATGCAAAAGTTTGCCTAATTTATATCTACAATACTATAGCATAAACAAAACGTATTAGAGCATACTGATCACTTAATAAATAAATACAAGGTATAGAAGCAATTGTTTTGTTTTTGTCCACGTTTTGATGGGTTTCTTCCTAAACCATTTTCTTTTTGTGAATGGCTTCCTCCCAAACTTGTTTAATGACCCCCAAAAAATAGCTCATCAAGTAGAACACACTTCGACCAAAAAAAATTAGAACACACAAAATTGGTGAAGGCTTTAGTGCCTTTAAAAAAAAATGAAACACTCTTATTCAACTACTGAATTAATAAGAACTGATGGTTTTCGTGTGGTAGTATGCACTGCTTGAGTAGGTCTCTCTTGTATCATCATGTGCAGCTACGACAACAGAGCCAGTGAACAATATAAATATGAAGAAGCGACGTAAAAGAAATAATTTCTATCAAAAGAGTGGCCTATCAAAAGTGTATGTGATGGAGTGAGCATGCTTTGATTTGTATTGAATATTGATCACTAATGAACCCTCTTTAAAAAAAAAAGAACTACATAATTACTTTCGACAAGAAAAATAAAACGACTGAAATTGCAAATTTACTCATTATTTAATATAAATTACTTATATGTCCTTATTAATTTGCATCCATCAACGGTACCTTTTAATCACCATGACTTATTTGGAAAGAATAAATTTCAGGTTAGGAGTAAATTAAAAGAAGATAGAATAAGTGCATAACAATGTGGATCGGCTTTCAGCCAACAAAAGTCAGAAGTCTCTTTAATGTTTTGTGTTTGAGGAAGTGTAATCTCAAATTCTAATGTTCAAAATAGACTACTTAACCCAAACCTTTTTTATCATGTTTGTACAATTTGCCCTATTCTCATAGGAAGTTTTTTTACTTGCTCCATATAAGCTATTTGAAGATAAAATTACTGCAATGGCATAAAAAAAGGCTATAATTTTAATGTAGAATTTGATTTGAGGTGGAGGGAAACCATGTTGGTAGCCGTTTACATTAGGGCAATAAGGAGTCAGGACAAATTCATAGATAGTGGGCATCATTTTTTCATATCAAACCGTTACTAGTGCTTTCTCAAAGTGGGTTTCTGATCTTAAGAATATTTTTATGGTGCCATCCATATCCACTATTTTGGAATCTTTCTTAGGTTGATTCCTCTCAAGCACAAGAGACAAACAATTTTTCTACCATCAATCAAGCAGAATGAAAGAATGTCGAGAGGCTCAAGGCTAAAAGTTTAAAATGCAGCCCAAAACAGCAAAAATGTGGTTTCCATAGTGGAAAACTAGAGAATATTTTAACATTATTCATGGCTTTATTAGGGAATCGTCCATGGTTGCCTCCACTGAAATTCGAAAGGGCCACGTTTTTTATCAAATTAAGGCTATGTTTGGCATTCCATTTCAGCTAGCTTATAGCTTATTTGACTAGCTTAAAGCTTATTTGACTAGCTTAAAAGCTCTATAAAAATGTTTGGTGAATTAGCTTATTTCAGTAGCTTAAAGCTTTAAGCTATAAGCTATCTCAGGTAGCTTAAAGCTTAAAGCTTATAGCTTATTAAATATATTCTCATTTTTATCCTTATTATTTTATCAAAATGTCACCTTTAGCTTTATATGTTTTTTACTAAACCTATTTACCTACTTATTTTCGGATTTGGATCCTCTCCATCCAGCTTCTCTCCATCCCCTCTCCATCCAAAATCTGAGCCATTGATTTTGAATTTTAAAGGTGAGGATTAGTTCATGTTTTCTCTCTCTTCTTAAATTGATCCAAGCCTTTATCAGTTATCACACTTATCTCATATGTACATCGTTCCCGCACAGAAATAATTACTCCTTCATAATAAAATAAATAATTTTATATTACAAATTATTTGTTTTATTCTATTTAATTTAATAAAAATATAGAAAATTAAATAAGTAAAAATTAATATTATATTTTTAAGATGATAAATAATTTGAGTGAAATTAAAATATTTATAATAATTTTAATATTAATATCATATAGGTATTAATGTGAAAATAAAGTAATGTTAAATATAAAAAAAATTATACAAGTATGTCTTTTTATGTCATTTTACAATTTCAGCTTGTTCAACGACTAGTTTTACCAAACACTTTTGTTCAAATTACGTAGCTTTTCAGCTATCAGCTATCAGCTTTCAGCTAGCTTATTAGCTTTCAGCTTTCAGCTAGCTTTTCAACTATCAGCTAGCTTATCAGCTAAACGTGCCAAACATAGCCTAAAACTTTTGATGTAAGTCCTCTCATTTTTTTAGTAAAAGCATTAAAAATTTAATATATACTTTATTTAGTATCATTCTTTTTGTCACTCTTGAAATCAAGTGGAAGAATAGCTTAGTTTTTTTTAGGATGTGTTTCATTTAATTGATTTGAAAAAGGTCAATACGTAAATTTTCAGATGAATAATAAAAAAAGGTTAATATGTAAATGTTCTGGAAAAATAGAATACATATCCTATATATCAGTTTGTGGCAATGGGGGTCTTCCAAAATGTCTTAGCATTTAATTACTTTGAAACATTTTCAAGCACTTTACTTTCCGTATAGCTCAATTGAATTCAAGTTCTTAACCAAATTTGTTGATAGGAAAAAAAAACTCATTTTTCTTTTGATGCAAGTCAAGCATAGAATAACAATGAATATCACATTTACATGTCTTTAAAAGATTGAGAGATTCCAATTATTTCATATATGGACAAAAGTAGAGCAGCGATTTAGTGACTCACTATGATACAAATTTGGATTGTTTGGAGTCTGTTATTGCCTAAATTCACGCAGTCAATGAACTTAGTTGTCTAATCGATGACTTAAATTGTAAGATATCCTGATCGTTTAATTTTGATGAAAATATAAGTTGACTAATCTTAACTCTATGACCTAAATTTCATGAATGCGTGAATGTAGGAGATTGATGAATGCAAGAAGCCCAAATCCTATACGTTGGAGTTCTATCGCTATGAGAACCTTATCTTAGTAAAAAAAACCATGGCAAGAACACTAAATTGCACCCACAATCACCATGGGACCATCGTACATCCAACGTCTCCTCACTGTCGCCGCCCTAAAGGTCGATTGCACCCTTTACACTACCTCCACCAACCAAACTTCCCCTTCAACCCAGCCACCGACATCCTTAACCCCAAACGACTATACCCTCATCGCAAAATGCCATCTACAAATCCACGAAAGCCGAAACACTGTGAATGAACCTCAAACTCCTTCACTGTTTGCACCTTTTGAGTCAAGTTTGAGCATCATAAACCCTTGTTCAACCGTCGAGCACCACCAACACTGCTTAGGAACCTCTCCACCATGGAAATTCAAAGCGGAGCTTTTTCTCACCCCTTGCAAACTGTGTGCACCCCATTATGACCATTATCGCTCAAAATCAACAAACTCACACATACATTTTATGCCAAAACCCACACAAGAGCTTTACTCTTTGAAGTCATTTTACAAATCTTTTTATTGTTAGGTAGAAGAACATTTAAAAACCAAGTGCAGTTGATATCCTAGAAAAATATACATTTTTTATTTAATAAGTACAGAGATTATCAGCAGGAACAAGTAGGAAATTTAAAAATTATTCCCCACAAACATTACTTAAGCAAGCTTTTTAATGAAGTGACCCAAAATATGCTCTCCTAAGTTAAAATCACATACCATTTGAACCAAGTAATGTTACCCAAAATATGCTTGATTGTTGCAGTCCACCATCTTATTTTCAGTTATTAACTGTAAATTATATGTGGGGATGACTTCCTGGCTGTAAAACACAATACAGAGATCTTAGGAAATTTGAAGCAGAGGAGGCTAATAGAAGATTTACTGACTTGATCATGGACATGATAGAAGTATTGATAACTTATTTACAGTAGGAAGGAAACATCCCAGATGCTCCATCCTTCATGGACAAGAATTAAGAAAGCACTTTTGAACATAAATTGATCTTGCTCTTCAGAGGATAATCAATTTCCAAACAGTTTTCCTAAGCTAAATCATATACATTACATGTTATAAATTATAGAACTCCTCCGGGTAAAAATGGAAGGAAGGCAAACCCCAGGAACAATCTATTCTTCACAGAAAATGCATAACTTGGTCATGTTCAGATCTCTCAGACTTCATTGGAAACGGGCCTGGTGGTGGAAGTTGAACAAGGTAATGTATTTTGCTGATGAGAAGGCCATGAATTCCGCTCGGGACAACACGGGGCAGGAGCAGGGTGTGCAATGAATGTAGGTATCGCATCTCCAGGCATCAGAACTGAAACCCCACTGTCATATACACTCATCTGCAAAAAGTAGAAAAACATAAAGTGAGCGGATCACTTTAGAGGGTAAAGTAAGTCACCACAACCATTGATTATGAAATCATTGACTGAGTTGTAGAAAACACCGTAATTTGTCATACAAATGAGTATATGATCACAAACACAATAGTTGATTGATAAATCGATATACTTTAACCTATTAAGTGATGCTCTCACTTTAGATGAGTCATTTACAAATTAATATGTAATTATATTCTCTCCAACAATATATCAATTAAATTCTAGGATTCAACCTACCTAAAAGATGAAAGAGTTGCATTACACCAAAAGTGAACCAGAAACCAAACTGAATAGGATTTGACAAACCATTGTCCATTGTAAATTTGAGAAGGAAGCAACAAATGATTTTCTGTGACTGAAGCGATTACTTTCGACATCACATTAGGCTTGTAAACGCTACATTACACTATTGTCAACTTAATTTTGCAACACAATAAGAAAATTCATCATGATAAGCTAGTCCAAAAAATGGAAGCCAGTACAATAGCAGAAAGGAGAGAGCAATTGATTAATACATTACCATTATCACCAACTTAAAGCTGAAGAATCAATCAGATGAGTTGATTCTGACAGATTAAAATGCAAAGGAAAGTATGATAGGGATGGAATTTTATCTGTCATAAATATCATTTCATACAATGTGACTCAGACAGAGCCACACTAGTATGAATCTAAGATGCAAGGAAACAGGTGAAGTGCATTGAACAATATTATTCACAAAAAAAATAAAAATTCCAATAGAAGATAAGCTACAGTTTAGTGTAAAACATCAAAGATAAAACATATATTTGTGAAAACAACATATCAACTAAGTTCTAGCCAGTGAAAACAACTTCACATTATTAAACAATTTAAGTGAATCAAATGAAATGAAGTAAACTAATCAACAAAAGAAAAGCATTGACAATATAATATTCACAAGACATTAAATACAACCGCCTAGATGTAAACATACAGACGAGACAATCACACATGGATCCATAATAGAAGAAGCACAGGAATTGGTATTGGGTCTAAAAAGTCAATGTTTTGCACATAAAGAACACATTGAGAGTTTGCACATATCACAATTTAGCAATGTTTGAATACTTGTTGGATGTTAGCACGACTCAAAGATAAATAAGCTATTAAATTCTAGATAAACATTGGCTAATACTAGAGAATCATTACTGATTTGGTTAAAGATGAAAGAAACAAAACCATAACAGACAGTGTCCCAATCAACTATCAAGTTGTGCCCTCCTACTGAATAAAAATTGGATAAGTAGGTGGGCCCAGGGTGTTACACCAAAGGAGTGGCATAAGGTAGACAACACAGTAGTTACACGGTACTGGGGCTACAAGCTCATCATAGGATACTGCATTTAGTACTAAAATATTAATTAATATTAATATTAAAGTTACACAAGCCAAGAAAAAAAAATACACAGAATAATAAAAAAATACAATATAACCTATGGTTACTTTCTCTATTAGCAGTAGCAGATAAGTCTAGCATGTAGACTTTGACCATCTGTCTCAGACCACAAACACAGTCCATGTACGGTACTGGAGTTGATGAACAAGTAGGAGACAGACAATGTGGGTCTCAACTCTTAAAATTGTTTAGTTATAAGCTTCAATGGAGTCACGGAGACCACTCAATCTCCTCAAAAAACTTAGAAGAAGAAAATACAGTTCAATCATAAATCATAGAGGCTGTTTGATTCATAGTTAGAACCTAGGAAAACAGTTAAAGAACAAGACACTTTTTGTAAGAGTATCAACTTGTTAATTCAACAGAAAAATGCATAAAGTAAAGATGTGATATTTATTTTCCATTTTCATACTAAATGGGTGAAGTTAGTTGACAGAACGTGCAAATGCAGGGGGGGGGGGGGTCCATTAAAATAAATCTGGGTTTGTCAGTGACAAATCTGCCTTTAACTCAGAAGTAGGGATGGCAGAGAAGCCCGAACCCATGGGCACCTGACCCGACCCGACCCGATTTCTTGGGTGAAAACCCGAGTTAAATGGGTTCGGGTTCGGGTTCGGGTTTTACCCGATCACTTTCGGGTTCGGGTTTGGGTTTGGCCAAACCCGCACCCGAACCCTACCCGAACCCGGATCTGTATAAGTGAAACCTAAGTATTCTGCTTGTGCAATACAATATATGCAGCATCTTGCATATTAATTTAACAGTAACATGGCAATTACAATGTTACATTACATAATATAGCTCTCTTCACAGTCTTTTTCAGGTCGGGTTTCCGAGTTCAACTGTTTGTTTGAGGTTGTGTGCGGGTGTGGGTACGGGTCGGGTGAACCCGAAACCCAATGGGTTCGGGTGTGGGTTTAAGTTCACCACCCATTTCGGGTTCGGGTGCGGGTGCGGGTGTGGGTTTTTGATTTCGGGTTTGGGTTTGGGTTTGGCAAAACCCGCACCCTACCCGACCCATTGCCATCCCTACTCAGAAGGGAAGTTGAGGACTAATCATCAGATGAACAGAGGAAGAACTTCATTAAAGTTTTAAAATTTGGACAGTTGAAGAAGAGCAACATCCTTAGCCACTAGGAAAATCTCTTAGACTATTTACCATGGTTAAACAACAAAAGTTTTGTTTACCCCTTTTCTACCTCACTTTTTCTCTTCCCAACACTCCACATCATCTTCTCTCTCCCATTCAACAAACTCTCAACAATTACCCACTCCAATGGTTTTCTTTCTCAACACTCTACCCCACCGCTCACCCTACCCCACCACTTTTTATTTCATATTATTTAATTTTATATTATTGTTTTTATTATTTACATAAAATTATGATTATTGTTTTAAATTAAATTAAATAATAAACACTCAACAAATAATTAAATCTGGATAATTGTTGAGATTTTGATTGTTAGATGGGTAGTTAGATGAATTCTGGGTGTTGAAATGGTGATTGTTGTGATTCATTTCAAAAGAAAAGCTAATAGAAAGATAGTAAGATGGTGAGAGAGATAATAAGAGAGTGAAAAAACTTAGTTTTTTTTCTGTGTCCAAATCAAACGAACCAAGTCTCTATTTATAGAGAAAAAAAAATCATGAATTTTGGTATATTTTTTTTTTCAGAAAATATTTTTTTTGATGAAATAATTGAGTTCAAAAGATAAGGATAAAAGAAATCCGGACGACCAACAGAAACGTGACACGTGGCGGCTGCAGAAAAAGCAAACATCTCCCTCTCTCCTCCCAGGCGCGTCACGCGCATTGTCTGGCCGTGTGGCCCACGCGCCTGGGAGAGGCCAACCGCGGCCTGCCACGTGGCACTTCGCAGAGGGCTCAACATTGTTGAGCTTCCTCAACATTTTACACGTTTCTCTCTCCTCCCAATCACTCTCAACAAGGTTTCACACCCATTGCAAGCCCTAAACAAAACTCAACAAAGATTCTAAACATCCATTGTAAGTGGTCTTATGGAAGAGTATGAAAAAGAATCAAGAAAACTCCAAAGAAACAGGAAAATGTACAATCAAAAAATCAAACATCATAAGGGAAATTCATTAGAAAACCAGCATAAATGTCCGTCAAGCAACCAATTATTCCAAAAGCTTTAGTCGTTCGGTAAAGGTCAAATGAATAGTTTAATATTATATTCTCACAATGCTCATGATCTAGCATCATTCTAAGAGGATCAAGGGGAGAAGAAGCAATTTATGGGAATATTATTTAACAGCTAAAGATGTAAACAAGCATAGAAGAAACAACAAAATAGAGCATTTTGTCAAAAAATTGATGATCACACTAAAAGAAAAGTAAACAAAAACAGATTGAAGTGGGAAAACAAAGCCGCATTTTCAGTTAAACCACAAAGACATTAAAAAAAAACAACAACAAAAAGAGAAAGTGAAAAAGTGAAAACCTCATAACACTCTAAACAAAGAAACCACTTTTTCAGCACCAAAAAAAGTTGTAAGAAGAGAATTATGAATTATTGACTCACTTTCGGTGATGGGTAACCGAGCTTTCCACCGAAACCCATCTGAGACTCGACGTCACCGGAGCTCCGGCGACCGGGCGGCGACATCGGCGGCGAGGTGGGTCTAAGAAACCTCTCAAAGATCGCCATGACAAGGAACATGGAGATGAGAATGGCAGTAGCAACGAACCCGAAGGAGACTGCATTGACTGAGCTGTCAAAGCTGCTCCAATGTTCATCTCTTTGCAAGTTCAGTGGAGCTCCAGTTGGTGGCCATCCATTGCTGTTGTTGTTATGGTCTTCCACCACCATTTTTTGCTGTGAAATTGAAGATTCTGTTGTGCTATGCTGTTGCCATTGTTGGGTAGCTTGTGTTGTTTGGGTCAGTGGAACAGGGTTCAGAGGAAGCGAGAGAGAGTGAAAATGAGAACAACAATGGCAGTGTTAAAGCCTGTGAAAAGTGCTTGGAAGACAGAGAGAGAGAGAGAGAGAGAGAGAAGTGAAAACTGAAAACAGAGGACTGTCAATTGGTATTTTGTTTACTTCAGTTCCTTTCAGTTACCAAGGTCTCAACTAAATATAATACTCCCACCATTTTGAAATAATTCATGTTTAAGGTTAGTGTGTGATGACTATTATTAAGTAATTTTTAATTGATCAAACTTTATCTAAAATATTCTCATTTAATAAGAAAAATTCATTTAATTTATATAGAGAGAGACCCACACAAATATATATCTGAAATGGGTATATACTTATGTTGGTACTTGATATGTTAAAATAAGAAGCTTAAAATGTTTTTTTTGATGTTAGTACATAGTCTGTTGAAATAATGAGCTTGAAGTCTTCATATATAACCTTGAATCATCCATCCTTCACCCCACTAAACAATCTAGGGCTTCTCTAAGTACTTTCTTTAACCTCCTACTTCCTTCATTAGCAATGTGGAACTTCCTTAAGTGTTTTCTTTAACCTTATTCTTCTTCATTAGTAATGTGAGACTTACATTGCAATCAATTTTAACAATCTCCACCTTGATTACAATCTTCAATCTTCACCGTCTACACCGACAGTCATAGCTTTCATTGTCTTAACCGACAATTATAATTTATATTGTCTAGACCGACAAAGAAAATTATCGGACTCCACCATAAAGAGTACAATTTCAACTGTAAACCGAGCACCGACATGTTCTTGGGAAAGAGAGATGGATAACAACGGACACACTTAAATACCAGGTTTTTTCGAGCCATAACCTACCAAAAACAGCGCTTTCACAATATAACTCTTCAACACCTTCGCAATATCAAACTTCTTTTCTAATGTGGAATATCAGACACTACTACAACCACAAAGCATCCTAGGAATGTGATATCCATCAAACCAAAAGCTCACATACCACTTGGAAAATAACACAAATGAAGAAATAAATATGAGTTGAACCGCAATCAACAACAAAAGAATATTACGTGGAAAAATAAAAAACTGGAGAAAAATCACAGTCGTTATCAAAATCGACAGCAAGAGTTATTAAAACATATAGACTTCACTCTCAACCACCCCATGATCTCAATACACCCACACTTCAAAAAACAAATATTTAAACTACATCTCTCACAATGCTCTAAAACAAGAGTATAAGAGAAAAAGAAATACAAATATAAACTTAAATTGTGTTCGATGTTGATACTTGGTATGCTGAGCCTAATTGGATGCGTAGTGCAACTTCAGTGCTTCACTGTCAAGAGATGCAGATCCCATTTGTGTACTTGGGCATGCCTGTGGGTGGCAACCCGAGGAGAGTGTCTTTCTGGGACCCAATCATTGGGAAATTACGCAGCAGACTGTCTAAGTGGAAGCAGCATCACTTGTCATTCGGCGGTAGAGTATGCTTAATTAAATCAGTATTATCGTCTCTCCCTTTGTTTTACCTATCGTTCTTTAAAATGCCAGCAGGAGTTCGTTCTAGATGTAATAGTATTCTTCGACGATTTTTGTGGGGAGAAAATTTAAGTGAGGAAAAAAATATTGCTTGGGTACGGTGGGATAAAATCTGTAAACCAGTAGCTGAAGGGGGATTGGGGGTGCGGGACTGGAAAACCTTCAATTGGGCTTTGGTTGGGAAATGGCGCTGGCGGTTATTGAGGGAGGAGAACAATTTGTGGTGTCGTATTCTAAAAGTAAAGTATGGTGGAGTTGTAAAACAGAATGATTCTATTTGGTGGAAGGATATGATGGCAATTTGTGCTGGGAAAAACTGGTTTTTTGACTCTGTTTGTCGACGAATTGGTAATGGAAAAAGAGTGTTGTTTTGGGAAGAAAAATGGTGGGGTGCTGAAGCACTGAAGGATAAATTCCAGCGCTTATTTATTCTTTCTTCTCAGAAGAAGGCCACAATATTTGAGATGGGTGAGTGGGGCGATAATGGGTGGAGTTGGGATTTTACTTGGACTAGAGATCTGCTTGATAGAGAAATTGCTAAGGTGGAGGAACTGAAAATGTTATTGAGGAGCTTCTCACCAAAAATGGAATGTCAGGATCATTGGTGTTGGTTGAAGGATGGCTCTGGTACCTATAATGTTAAGTCCGCTTATGAAACGTTACAAGATGCAGCAATGGTTGTAGAAGGAAATGTTTTTAGCAGAATTTGGAAGACTAAAGCTCCATCTAATTCATGTGCAGTGGCTTGGAGAATCCTTCTCAATAGGATTCAAACTAAGGCTGATTTAGCATATAGAAATGCTATACCTTCAAACAGTGGGTTGGAGTGCGGCTTATATCTACATGATGTGGAAAATTGCTCTCATCTCTTCTTTGAGTGTCAGGTGAGTTGGAAGGTATGGATGCGAGTGTGTGATTGGTTTGGTGTCTTCACAGCTATGCATAAGAAACCTCAGGAGAATTTTATACAATTTTGTGCGGTTTGGGGGTCTGGACTGAGTCTTTCCAGGTCTTTGGCTCTAATCTGGATTGCTACTGTGTGCGCAATATGGTACCATAGGAATAATTCTGTGTTCAGAGGAGCAACAGTGGAAGTAGATAGGATCTTTGAATCAATCCAGTTCAGGTCATGGCTTTGGCTAAAAGCCAAGGTGAGGGGATTTTCTGTATTTCACTATGATTGGATAACTAATCCTATGTATTGCTTAAACTTGGTGGGAGAATGATAGGGACAAATTCAATTTCAACATGCTGAGCCTTTTTTCTGTCTTGGAATTTTGAAGTCCTATTTTGTGGCTGATTGAGCAGGAAAGGTTATAATATCTGTTTTAACTGGGTGATGGAATTATGCTCATAAGTTTATATTTGTTTCGTTCTGTTGGAGTATATGGTTGGCTTTCAAAAGCTGTGGAGGTGGTGGAGGATTTTATCTTGTGGTGAGGTTTTGGGGAGAGGAATTATTGGCTTTGTTGTACTGTGTAAAACAAAAAAAAACTTGGTATGTTGAAACAAAGAGCTTGAGGTCTTCATATAAAGCTCTGGACTCCTCCACCATTTACCACGCTAAACAATGTGAGACTTCTCCAAATGTTTTCTTTAATCTCTTTCTTCTTGGTCATGATAATGTGAAGGTGACTCGCACTTGAGAGGAAATTGTTGAGAATTCAAGTGCGGAGTTGGAGTCCCACATTGGTTAAGATGTGGTGTCGAAGATCTCCGTGGTGTCTCCCCTCGGCCTTGACCCATGGGTCCTGGCCGTGACTCTCCCCAATAAGTGGTATTAGAGCCGATGGTTCGTGTGACCATGATAACAGCTTCATGTGTCGAAAGTCTTCCTAACAGTGTGGCTAGACGTTTGGGTTCCGTTGAGCAGCGAACGACGGTGCAAGGGTGGATAGCTTCTGCAAACGGGAGGACCATGTGTGATGTGGTTGAGGGACTCACACTTGAGAGGGAGATTGTTGAAATCAAGTGTTAGAGTCAAGTCCCACATCGGAGAAGTCAACGTAAGATGCAGATTTTATAAGGAGATGGACCCATAAACCTATTGCCTTAAGGTTTTGGGTTAAGATGTGGTGTCGAAGATCTCCGTGGTGTCTCCCGTCAGTCTTGGCCCATGGATACTCGTCGTGACTCTCCCCAACAATTATTAATATGAGACTTACATTACAATTAACTCCACCAACAACATGTAAATTTGCATAGTTTTTTAGAGTTGTTGTGGGAACTTATTTCTCACAATCTACAGACTATTTAAGGGAAGAATTTCAATCTTAACTTATTCAATCATCTAATTTTCAATTCGGTTGATATCACGATATCAACATCACGATATCACCACATTTTATTTATAAAGCCAATTTCTATTGTAAGGATACATCAAGACATTTTGAGGGCTCGTTTGGTGCGACGTATAGTATAAGGCTTGATAGTATAAGACCTGATAGTATTAGACCTGATAGTATAAGCCCTGATAACTTTCTTATACTATCCAGCGTTTGGCCATACTCTGTATAATTTACCATATCGTTTAAATTAATGCAATTTTATGTTTAATGAAGTATTGAATAATGATATATAATAAAAATCAAATATGGAGGTGATTATAACGGTAGTGGCGGTGGTGATGGAAGTGGTGGTAGGTTGGTGGTGGTGGTGGCAATGGTGGTAGGTTGGTGTTGGTGGCGGTGGTGGTGACAATGGAGATAGGTTACTGGTGGTGGTGGCAGTGATGGTGGTTGTGGTGGTGGCGATGATAGGGTGGTGGTGGTGGTGGTAAGGCGGTGGTGGCTGCGGTAGGGTGGCGGCTACGGTGGAGGGTGGAGGCAATGGCGGTGGTGGCGGCGATAGGGTGGTGGTTGTGGTGTCGGTGGTGGCGGTGGTGACAATAGAGTGGTGACGAAGATTATGGTGGTGGTTGTGGTGGCGGTAGGGCGGTGGTGGTAGTGGCGGTGGTGGTGATCGGGTGGTGGCAGCGATGGTGGTTGTGGTGTTGGCGACGATAGGGTGGTGGTGGTAAGGCGGTGGCGGCTTAGTAGGGTGGTGGCGGCGGTGGAGGGTGGAGGCAATGGTGGTGGTGATGGCGATAGGGTGGTGGTTGTGGTGTCGGTGGTGGTAATAGAGTGGTGGCGGCGATTATGGTGGTGGTGGCGATAGGGTTGTGTCGGTGGTGGCGGTGGTGATCGGGTGGTGGCGGCAACACCGGTGGCGGTGGTGGTGTCAATGGTGGTGTTAGTTGGCAGCAATGGAGGGTGGGGGTGATGGTGACTTATACATCATAACCTTATCATGCCTTATCCATCACTCACATGATGGATTAAATAATACGTCATTTTAACATATAAGGGGACTTTGATGGATAAGCTTATACAATACAATGTCATCACCAAATTAACAATGGATAAACTCATAATGTATTGTATAAGCTTATACTATCATGTTTAATACGGCGTGCCAAACGAGCCCTGAGTTTATTAGATGTAGGGGAGATAAATAAAGGTCTTCCTTTATATGTGTCCCTGGACATGATTAAGCTTTTTACTTTTTATCAAGATTTGGACATTTCCTTTTGTATTAGTGTGCAAAATAAAAATTTTCATGTCTAATCCCTTGAGGGTTTAAGTTTGCATGCAACTGGAGATCTTCCCAATAAAATTTCCTCCCTTGAAAGTCACAATTATTCATACTTTGTGTCTAATCAGATTTCGACAAACTTTAATAAAACTTAGTGGCTAACTTCTTAATCATACATATCCAACACAAAATGTCACTTGCATCTTTCAGTATCTCCTGGAATAAAAAAGAGGACAGCCACCATCCTATCTGTGAGTTCCCAGCTAAAAAAGCCCAGCACTCAACTGTCAATAATGCCGATTTTTCTTTAAAGTTTTCTTTAATTGTGTGTTTTTACTTTTTATTATAAAAAGATCGAAAGAACGAAATGAACAAGAAATATAATTTTATCTATCTAGATAGGCCCTTCACTAATAATTTGATTCTCAAAGATTGTTTTATGATAAAATATATAATTCTCATGCTGAAAAAGATCACTCCATAATTAAATTAAAACTTTTATTAGTGAAAATAATTGAGATGCAAAAAGTAGTAAAACCTAAACCATGCCACTGGTTAGTGAGTGCTTTGGCATTATGCAAGAGCTATATATTATTGGAACAATCACTTTGACAATAATTGATATTATAATTTAATCATTTTATAAGGATTAAAAATTAAAGTATTAAATATAAGTGAATCGTCAGTGTAAATTTTATTTACACAGTCATTCAATTGAATTAAGTCACATTAAAAAAAATTATTATTTTAATTAAAATTGAAAACAAAATTCCCTATTCTTATACTTGACATGTTGTAATTCGTTGTTCGTGTAAAAATGTTTTACACATTAGCGCATATTCATTAAATTCTATTCGGTAATTTTTTTAAAAGGAAAACTTAAAGAAGCAAACTAAAGGCGTAAAATATCTCTAGACAACAATTTTTTAATTGAATTTTATTTATATATATTATTAGGAATTTTAACCTTTTAGAATAATTTTAAATTAAAATTTAATTATAACATGATATATTGATGAATAATAATAGGGTGATTGTGTATACCTTTGGTGCATAAACATTAAACTATAAAATATTTTATTTTATGGTTTCTTTTAGAAGTAAAATTAATTACAAAATGAAATTTTAATTCTTGCTTTTTCTTTAAATAAAATTAATCATACAGGTTTATAGGATTAATAATCATATTAATCATTGAATTTATAAGTGAATTTAATTGTAGTCTTCACCTGGAAATTAATGTTTAGTGGTGAATATTTTATAATTACATGCTGTTTTGGAGTGTTAGGTAACTCACTTGATGAGCAAAGGGAAATGATGATATTGAAGGGTGAAGGATTATGGTTCAAACCTAGTAAATGATTTATAAGTGAATTTAAATTTTTTTATATTTATAAATGCATTCATATAAAAGTTTAAAAAGTCGTGATTATTAATTTATACAGGTAGAATGAATTTGATGTCTAATCAATTTGGACAATACTCTTTCACGTGTGATTGATGGAAGGGAGTGGTTCCTAGCATGCACAGGTGGATGTCACGGTAGCGTGAAGTTTATAAAATACTAATACTACGGAAACTTGTTGTCTTTTTCTTTCTCTTTTTGTACAATCCTGTATTCCTGTTTATGTTATCATCATTACATCACCCCACCTGTTTCTTCAACCATCTACAGAACCATTTACAATGGTTAGTTTAGAGTGATGTTGAGGGTTTGTAATGGTTGTTAAGGGTTTGTTGAGGATGAGGTGGAAGAGTGAGATGTTGAGTGGGGCAAACATTCTTGAGAGTTGAGACCGGTGTCACGTGTCAACGAACGAGTGGGTACATCTAGGCGCGTGCACCACACGCGCAGACATGAAGCATGACTAGCAGTGGAAAGTAGAGAGAGAAACGACCGGGGGTTATGGTGGGACGCGTGGCGTGACCTGATTGGTCCACCAGATTTTTTGTTTTTAAAAATTTTAAACTGAATTATCTTGTTGAAAAAAAAATTTGTCAGTGGTGTCAAGTTTGTAGTGTTTGACTTTAATGTATGGGTTATTGTGTTTGAATATGTTCCACTCAATTCGAATCTAATCCTTTTCCGATTATTAACTCTAGTTGATAACTTATTTCGAATCCGCCGGTGTCCACCATTCAATGTACTTATATATATGAATTCATAGATCCATTGATGTACCAATATCTCAAATCTCTTCTAATCTACTTCGAATTTCACAACAAATGGATCCTTTTGAAAATCCTTGTGAAAATCCTTTTGATATGGCAACATACCTTCAAAATTATGAACTTGAAGAAGCTTATATACTCAACCGATTTAGAGAGCGTCGAAACAAAATATTGGAAGATAGTGCACCTCGTAGTAGAAAATATGTCAGTAAAGATCATACAGCGGCAAACCAAAGGCTAATTGACGACTACTTTGCCAATGAGCCTACATATGACGATGCAATGTTTCGTCGTCGGTACCGGATGCAAAAACATGTTTTTCTTCGAATCGTTGTGGACCTTTCAAGTAGTGATAACTACTTCACCCAGCGAGTTGATGCAGCCAATAAAGAAGGTATATCACCCTTAGCAAAATGTACCGCAGCAATGCGAATGTTAGCATATGGTGTGACAGCAGATGCAGTCGATGAGTACATCAAAATAGGAGGTACTACAACACTGGAGTGTTTACGTAGATTATGTAAAGGAATCATACGATTATATGAGTAAGAGTACCTTAGAGCACCAACCGAAGATGACCTGCAAAAAATACTACATGTTAGTGAAATGCGGGGGTTCCCAGACATGATCGAAAGTATTGACTGCATGCACTGAGAGTGGAAAAATTATCCTAAAGCATGGGAATGTCAATTTACTATAGGGGATAAGGGAACCGCAACAGTTATTCTTGAAGCAGTTGCATCTCATGATCTATGGATCTGGCATGCCTTTTTTGGATGTCCGGGAACGTTGAACGACATAAACGTTCTAGATCGGTCATCAATGTTTGATGACGTGGAACAGGGAAAGGCTTCAACTGTGAATTTCTTTGTGAATCAACGTCCCTATAATATGGCATACTATCTAGCTGATGGTATCTACCCTTCTTATCCAACTTTCGTCAAATCGATTAGACTTCCTCAAAGTGAACCCGATAAGTTGTTTGCACAAGTTCAGGAGGGATGTCGGAAGGACATCGAACGTGCATTTGTAGTGCTTCAAGCTCGTTTTAAAATCATTCGTGAACCAGCTCGTTTGTGGGACATAGCTGATTTGGGTATCATTATGAGGTCATGCATCATATTACATAATATGATTGTTGAGGATGAACGAGATTCATATGCTCAACGTTGGACCGATTTTGAACAATCTGGGGAAGGTGGATCTAGTACACCGCAACTATACTCGACCGAGGTGTTACCCACTTTTGCAAATCATGTGTGTGCTAGATCCGAGTTGCGTGATTCGAATGTTCATCACGAACTGCAAGCAGATCTAGTGAAGCACATATGGACAAAATTTGCAAGTGTTTCGTGATTGAAGATGATTTGTATCGTACTAATTACGTTATTTGTGTGTTGTGTGCTTTGTTTGTTGTCTTGCATTTTAAGTTAAGAAAATAAAATAAATTATTGTGTGCTTAGTTTGTTGTCTTTCATTTTTAAGTTAAGGAAATAAAATAAATTATTGTCTATATTTAAAAAAAAAAATTGTTAAGTGTTTCTTGTTTAATTTAATTTAAAACAATAATTGTAATTTTATGTAAATAATAAAAACAAGATTTTAATTTCTATGCACCGACGGTGTAAAGTTTTTTTACATCGTCAACCAATCAGATTTCAAGGATGTGAGAAAATCTCTCATTTTATTTAATTTCATTAATTGACGTGGCACATCCTTAAAATCTGATTGGTTAACGGTGTAAAAAAACTTTACACCGTCGGTGCATCATCCTTTTTCTCTAAAAACAAAAACATAAAATTAAATAAAAATATGAAATAAAAAAGTGGTGGGGTAGGGTGTTGAATGAAAACCATTGGAGTGAGTAATTGTTAAGAGAGTGTTGAATTGGAGAGAGAAGATGATGTGAAGTGTTGGGAAGAGAAAAAGTGGTGTTGAGAGTGTGTAATTTAAACAAACCATTGTAAATGGTCTTATACGACTAACCATCAAATTGATATTTGGATAATGGATTTATCACTAAGTTTAATTTTGTTTCTCATAGAGTCATAGGAAAAGAACTTTGCTTTTATTATGCATTTAGAGAAATATCGAGATTAGTTATCGCCAGACAGTGCTACGAGGAGATCGCATTATATTTATCAATTGGTCTTTGACATGTTAGCTTGCGGGCTCAAACCCCCAATAGGTCGTTTAACCTATTTTCACCTATAGATGTGAACTTGTCTACGAGTAATTTTGTCACGGACAAAGTGTATATATGTCAATTTTAATGTGTTTAGTGTGTTGGTGTTGAATTGGGTTACCACTCACATTGTCATAGTTCACCAATGTGGTTTTGTGGATTATACAATGAATTTCCAAAAGCATATTACAAACCTAATAAGACTCTGAAATAATATTTTCTATCCCCGTGTATACTCAACTTCAGACTTGAGCGAGACAAAAGTGAGCTGTTGTTTAGAAGCATGAGATCAAATTATCTCTGAGAAAAATGTAGTAACCAAAAGTGGACCGTCTAGTGTTAGGACATCTACCCTAATTAATATCAATGAATGAAAGAGGCCAAAAATTAAACGTGCGAGAGAGGAGTACTCCTTTTATTACTACTAGAACATTTCTCCTTACCAACAGAGGTTGAGTAGTACTCGTCCTTGGTTTAGGTTAGTATTTACTCTTATTCTATCTCTCTCTCTCTTTTCATGTATTGTGTTGAAGTACCCCTTATATTTCTCTTAATATATATTCTTGGCTTATAAAAAAAAAACCAACAGAGGTTGAGTTAGAGGAAAATAAATTTAAAAAGATGAAAAAAAGAGAAAAGTAGAGTTAAATTAATCACTATCCAAATCAAGCGTGTGTGAGAGTTTTTTCATTGTGTCTCGTAAAGATTAACAAAGTAGAACATAAAATATGTAACTCTTGTGCTTCAATATTTTAACATATTTAATCAGTATATATTTGTTTATTTTTTTAAGTATATTGTATATATTATTGGACAACAATTAATAGCTTGGAAAGTAACGTTTTTTGGTGACATAATTTTTTCCTCTCAAAATAATACTTCATTCTCTAGCTTCCTCTCTCATTGTGCTTGTGGTTATTTTTTCATTCTTCACTAGAGTTTTTTAGTATAATAATTTAAAAATACAAGAAAACGACACTAAATATTATTTCCGAGTTGGTATGATTACAAATTTATGCAAGTTTTTGAAAAAATAGTTATACACATACATTACCTTCATAATATTAAATTTTTGAATCCATCACAGTTAAGATTCACTAAAAAAAATTAATTAAAAACTATTTCATGAAAATTTTCAAACAAATAAATAAAACAATCATACACATGGTTGATCATATCATTAAAAGCAACATTATCCAACGTGCAAGGGACCTATGAGAACAATCTGAATCCGATCATAGTCCATCATGTCTTTTTGCCCCCGCTTCTTGTATACTTCACGAAGAAAATGTAAATCCTTATCAAAGAATATAAACACTGAGCACATGCACCTTGTCTAATGTTTTCTCATAATAATAAAAGTTTAATTTAATCAGAATTTTTCTTCATTAATTTAATTTAATTAAAATAGTAATGCATTTTTGAAGAATTTTTTCACTCACATCACTGCACTTTCATCAAGCCTCAACAATGGCCCCCTGTCTAGTCTCTTTCCACGTGTCCCATTCCTCCATCAGCTCATTGTGTGTCGGGCTTTTTCAGATCCCCAACATGTGGTCCTCCTCGAGATTGTCGTTAACATGAACGGTTCTGATCTTCCAGATAAACGAATCGTGGCCGTTGATATCTGTCCCCTACTTTCACAGTCACAGGGGTCAGCAACATCTGATCACACATCATTGTCCGCTGATGGAGGGGTTTCACGCCTGCATGCTGCATGCCAAACCTCGCACGTGCTAAGATCTTTGAGTGACACAGTGTAGCATAATGGTCACAGTGTGTGGTACCATAAATCACAACACACTTAGTCAGTAAACAGTTGAGTTTCTTATAAGAGATATAAATTAGTTACAGTTGTCAATTTGATTAACAACTGTAACTAACTCATATTCTTTACACTCCTTAGTCATTCAATTGACAGTTTTATCTTTATCTGAGGTAAGTAGAGTGATTTGTTGGTTAATATCTGTGTATTTAGTATAATTTTTCAGTTTTGAAACAATTAGTCTTATGACGAATGGTTGGTGGTTGAAATTCATTGATGCACCAAAAAAGTGGTTTGTAGTTTGGTCCAACCATAGCCAGAGTGGCTCGATCATGTGAGGGGTCAGTTCATGGTCAAGGTGTGTGTGTGGGTGGTTCGGGCTAGAGGAGTGAGCCCATGGCTCACGTGACCGATGGTACTTTTTGTTACCAACTTTCTCTTCTTTTTATGGTGGCAAAAGCTTTTTCATTGCACTTTGATGAGTCTTGAGTTGACCACTTGATATGAAAATAGAGTAAAGCAGAGCAGCCTTTAATAAGGGTTGAAGTTTTCAACCTTTTTTGCGGTTTGGGCTTTGAAGCATAGAGGGCCTCCATGTGTGGGCTTATTGGTTCATGTTTCTGCCTACAACAAGAAGTGGGTGGAGCCCATGGGCCTTGTCTAGGGCCCACAAGACAGATGGACCAAATCATGGCCTTGTTGTGCAAAGACATGTCAAACAATGTGAAAAAAGTGTAATTGGAATCTTCTACTTATGGAAATGTTCATGCTATAGTGATCAATAGTCAGTATGAAACGATTTACTTTAGAATTACTATACCTTAAACAGTATTGAAGTTATTATTATGCTGAAATTTATAAAGCAGACAAATGTTTTAACCTTAGTTTGGTTCTCTAGAGTCTAGATAGTAAAAAGAGCTAGTTATTGAGATGTCTATGCCGAATTAACTATAAAATCAAAATGAAAATTATCATATTCAGTTTTGGCTAAGTGGCAGATGGTTTTAGTAACAATGAATTGAAAATTGGTTAGCGCATTTCAACTCCATCAATGGACGTTAGTTCGTGCTCTTTTTATTTCTCCACTTTATTGTCTATTTTATCCTTTATAAAAGTTTAGGCAGTTGTTAATTATGATGAGAATCTCTAATTACACCTTATGAGATCTTTTATTTGTATATGATATCAAATTATTCTTTCATTTATCAATTAGATCAACAAAAGACTAGTGTTGGGTGTTATTGTGAGAAATCTAAAGGAGGTTGGTAGAATAATAATAAACTTCAGGGAGGTTAGTGCAAACAATGCAACAATGATAAGCCTCAAAAGAGGACACTACGTTTTGCCCTTAAATTAAAATTCTAAAAATATGTTTGAGAAAATAGCTTAATTAAATACTTATTCTCAGGGGGGAAGGATAGGTAGCCCTGGTGGAATGTTTGTCTAAGCGTGACCAGATTTTGTTCCATGGGCAAGCTGCGATTTTGCAGGATATTTGCAACATCCTGGATAGAGGTTGGAGAGTGATTCTCTCTTGGATTCCTTGGGAGGGTAATACCAGCGCAGATTGGATGGCTAAAGAAGGGCATCGAGACAGAATTGCAGGTGTTCGATTCCTAACTAACCCGTCCCAGGAACTTCAAGTGCTGCTGCTCCATGATTCTCTAGGAGTAGTGTAGTTTTTCCTTTCTGTTTTGTTCTTTTCCGATGTATCAAAAAATAGGGGGGAAGAGTAGCTCACTTGGTGAGCTAAGGGAATGAAGGGATTTGCAGGGTGAAGGGTCAGAGTTCGAATCCTGGTGAAAGTACTAATTTACTAACAATTAACAACTAACATTGACCTAAAAAAAATACTTATTCTAAGAAACACTTATCAAAAAGAGTTTATTCATAAACGTATATTTGTAAGCTAATATGATTAGGTTGTGAAAATATTTTCACAAGAAGTTATAAGTATGTCATAAACTATTATTTTGACAAGTTTATCCGGTAATTTGCATAATTGTTTTATTATAATATAAAATAAGCTCAAAAGTACCCTAATTTCGCAGAACTAGTTACTCATTTACGTAACTTATATTTTTTTCTTTTTGATATATTATTTTTATATTCTACCTAAAATTAAATCAATAAATCCTTTATAGCTTTAAATACTTTTTCGTTGAAATGCTTTTTAATTAATATATTTAATTTTTATCTTTTTTATTTTCTATATCTGTTAATTAATAGCTAAATTCCAAAACATTCCATCATTTCCAAAAACTTTATACAAGAGTTTTTTCTTCTCATTAGTAGCAAGGCAGACAAAAGTCATGTGGATTAGGCCCGTGATGATGAATCCAACCAATCACAGCTAGCTGCTTTGCAAAATGCATAGTTACTTAGCCAAAAAGTCATGCATTGATTATAACTTGTGCCCTACGAGTTAAGCACACCCTATTCCACATGTTTCAACATACAATTCCTTTCCTTTGTCCTTATCTTTATGCCTCATGAGAGTTGCACAATACAGCAATGGCTGCAAAGTTCCTTCTCACCCTTCAATTCCATTGGCTCAAAGCTCTTCCATGCATTTATTGTGGCTGATGTGTCAAACATGTGGACAAGACATTGTTCTTTGATTCTTTCCAATTGATCATCACCTAACTTTGTAACCAGCCAAGAAAAATAATTCAGTCCCAATTGGTGCCACAGTTAGGTAGAGTCTTTTGTTATGAGGCCAATTCTCATAGTTGATCTCGATCCAATGTGGAAAGGGTTGGTTTTTGTGATCCATCAATCTCATTCCAAAGCTTGCCATCATAAGTCTCAACATGCTCCTTCCATACATTCAAGCAATCTCCTGAGTTAAAAAGAGTGTTATTCACCGCAACAATTTGATTAGGTGGCATATCCACCTGCAAAATTCCCGTCAGCATCACGTGGTTCAACTTCTTTGCTCGCGTGTCGACCTAGTGGTGCACATTGAACCATTAAATGACGGGAATTGGGTTTGGGGCCCCCCTATGGGGCTCCGCGCCCCACCCTTTTTTTTAAACTCAAAACTGCCCTACGGATTTTTAATTTTCGTATTCACTAAAATAGAATACGGAAGTTAAAATTTCGTATTCTATCTCTAACAGACATCACCTTTTCCACCATTACTCCTCCCTCCACCAACCCCTTCACCATTACTCTTCCGTCACCAACCCCTCACCAGCCCCCTTAACCCCCTCAATGCCTCCAGACCACCCTCTCTCTCACCCTCTCCTACCTCACTTTCATTCTTCCTACCACCACCACCAACTCCTTCATTGGCCAAGCTCTCCACCATTGGATGCAACAAGGTAGCATTTGAGGTAAGTGTTGTTGGTTGTTTGTTGTTATGTTGTAAGTTTAAGTAGTTGAAGTGGTTATATTAAGTAGTTTAAGTAGTTAGATTAAGTAGTTTAAGTAGTTAGAATGATGATGTTTTGAAGTTCTGAGACGCGATAAAATACAGAATATACATTTCCGTAGTGAATACGAACATTTATATTCCGTATTCAATACGGATTATCAATTTCCGTATTCGATATGGATTATAAAGTTCTGTATTCAATATGGATAATAAAGTTCCGTATTCTCTTGCAGGGATGACAGAATCATTTTTCTTTCGTGAATCACAATTGATTGAAGTTATCTATAAATTCACTATATAATTCACTATCTTAATTATCAATTTAAAAACATTTTCTAAATTAATCAAGCTAATTAGATTTTTGCTTAAAGACTAAACAGACCCAAAATACGGAAAATGAAGTTCCATATCGAATACGGAAAATGATGTTCCATATCGAATACGGAAAATCATTTTCCGTATTGAACCAGAACCTCCATTAACGTCATTGCTGAATCGGAACTCGCCCCAAAGCCAATTTATACCATTTCAGCCAACATAACCTCTACGTAAGCATCAATCGACTACCCTAGGGTTGAAAGATTCACATAATTTCAAGTTAAATGGTGAAAGGAGAAGGTTGGAAGAGAGCGCTGAAATGGGTTTGAAAAAACCCTCTGTCGTTTACATACTAATAGAATACGGAAAATTAAATTCCGTATTCAATACGGAAGATAAATTTCCGTATTCTATTAAAGGGGGGCTTTCCAGTAATTTCCCCACTTTAAGTGGGGCGCGGAGCCCCATAAGGGGGGGCCCAAACCCAATTCCCTTAAATGACTTATGTTATTACGGAGGATAATTTGTCACAAAAATAAACGCTTTCCTTGTGACAAACTTGGCCACCAATTATGTAAATTGAGTCTCCTGGCCGGGTAGACCACAGAGAAACCTTTCACCACTTGGTCATTAACAGGGCCTGGAATTGAGCTCACACGACTCCATGTGTTAATGGGTGGATTATAGAGCTCTATTAAGTTTGGGGAACTAGCATTTGGGGTTGGTGTTTTAGGACTAAAGACACACAAACAACAACGTAATTGGAAAGGAAACTCTCTGAGGAGGTTGAAGGTTGTGATGTTGGTCATGTTGACAAAGCCAAGGGAGGAACCCATTTGGATGTAGTTTTTGTGTCAATGGCCAGTGGGAAATGTAAAGATATGAAAATGAAACCAAGACAATCTCGGTGTCCATTGTCTTGTCTTTTTTTTTCCTTCTAAAACATATGATAAATATAAGGGCCTTATAACAATCATCTAGGGTTCGTTTAGTACGTCGTATTAGACATGATAGTATAAGCGTATACAATAAATTGTGGACTTATCCATTGTTTAGCGCTAACATTATATTGTATAAGCTTATACATTAATCTTTTCTTATACATTAAAATGATGGATTATTTAATCCACCATGATGAATAAAGCATGATAAGAGTTGATGTATAAGCCACCACCACAACCCTTCACTATCGCCACCATACCACCCTCCACCATTTCTACAACCACCGCCCTCCACCACCACCACCGCCTCCACCACCTTCACCACCACCACCGTAGCCACCACCACTACCACCATCGTTGTTGTCGTCATCGCTATCACCACTGCCACAACTGTCGTCGCCACCACCACCACCTCAACCTTCATTGTCATCGCAGCCACTACCACCACCACTGCCACTACAACCGCCACAACTCTCCACCATCGCCTCCCTCCACAGCTGTCACTGCCGCTACCATCATCACCATCACTTTCAACACCACCGCCGTTGTCGCCACCCTAACCACCACTCAACACCATCGTTGACATCTCTACAACAACCACCACAACCACAACCCTCCATCACCACCATCGCCATTATCACAGTCACATGCCGACACCGCCATCTTTACCACTCACTAACACCATCTTCATTTTTATAATAGGCTTAAATGCATTTGGTGCCCCTGATGTTTCTAGTTCGAGCAAATGACACCCTTCATCTATTTTTGTCGACGTTTGTACCCTCGATAAAACAAAATAGTGTAAGGAGTACCCCTCCGTCAGTTCAACGTTAAAAAACTAACGGAGGTGATGACGTGGCCTTTTTTTTAAATTTTTTTGGACCTGCCACGTTTTGAAAGTTGAAAAAAAGGGTGGGGGAGATTTGAACCTAGGACCTATAAGTGGCAAAACCCACCCCTAACCAGTTGAACTACACAAACAATTGATATATTAAGCAACACAATTTTATTTATATCATTTATCCATTTGATGTTAGTTTCTTTGCAATTGCTACTCAGTTTGAATACCCAAAATGAAAGGATCTGAGTTTGAGAAATCTTCATAGAAGAAAACACAATTCAAGTGGCTTTCAACCCACATGCTGATACTAACAGCAGCATCATTAGCATCTAGCTCATGTGTAGAACGATAGATTACCCTTCTTCTTCACCTTTTCACCTTTATTCAACAACCAACAACCAACACTTTATTCTCTATTTAATATTGAAGTTTGGAGTCCAAAAATGAGTTCTGTAGGTCAAAACTTACCAAAACACAATTCTGGAGATTTTCCGGCGAAGTATCGCCGGCAAGGATGGTGGCCCGCGGCGGAGATGTCGCCGGGGGGGGGGGGGAAGTGTAATGGCTCTCCATCCTTTCGTGGCCAGGAACACGATGCTGGCATCCGTTTCTCCAATTTCTCAACGGTTTTCCAGGAAATCGCAGTTACAGGTCGGATGGTTCGTCGGTGAACGACCAGATCGCGGCCGTGAGACATCCAAGAGGCATTTCTGGTCGTTCCTCTTCACTTGGGTAGACGGGAATGATGATTTTGTGGGGTTTTTTAGCCGATTCAAGTGCAACGAATATGGTGTTGGTGGCGGTCTCGCCGGAGACGAATGAAGAAGATGAACTCACAGTGGTGGTGGTGGTCGGCCACTGGCGGAAGTAGGGGTAACTCCAAGCCCAAATCTGATCTTGGGTTGAGGAGGACAAAGCTTGGGCAAGTTTCATGGTGTTGTCCTTTGAAGGAGAAGAAACTTTGGAAGGAACATGGTGACGGTGGTGATAAGGTGAAGAAGAAGGCACAACCAAGAGAAGGAAAACATGAAGAGGAGAGGGAAAGGAGAAATGGCAGCGTGAAAGGGAAAGGAAAAGGGAGAAGAACTGTGTTGGTGAGAAGAAAATGACGAAATACAGATATAAATAAAATTGTATTCCATTATATATCAATTTTTTGTGTAGCTCAACTGGTTAGGGGTGTGTTTTGCCACTTATAGATCCTGAGTTCGAATCCCCCCACCCTCCCCCTCTTTTTAAAATTTTAAATGTAATTTCCACATGGCATTTTAAAAAATAAATAAAAAATCCACGTCAGCACCTTCCGTTAGTTTTTTAACGTTGAACTGACGGAGGGGTACTCACTACACTATTTTGTTTCATCGAGGGTACAAACGTCGACAAAAATAGATGGAGGGTATCATTTGCACGAACCTGAAATATCAGGGGCACCAAATGCATTTAAGCCTTTATAATATATATCATTATTCAATATTTCACTAAACATAGGTTTATATTAATTTAAACGAAATGATAAGTTATACAATGTATGACCAAACACCGTATAGTATTACAATTTTATCACACCTAATTAGGTCTATACAACATATCAAACGGGCTCCTGAACTTCTAACCGATCGATGGTAAGATAACATAATATTATCGGGTTTGTTTTTTTTTTCAAAGCATATTATCGGGTTTGTTAATCGATATTTCTCATATAATAATTTTATTTTGAAAGTCTCATATAATAAATTAGATAAAAGTTTATCGTATTCCTGCATTTTGATATATATTCTTATCTAACTAACTCCTATATTATATTTATCTTAATCCTATCTTATCACCAAATCGGTTTCTATAGTTATAACCAAAGATAGAATTACGTTTACAGTTCACAAAAAGTCTCTAGATATTTTTTTTTTGAGACTAAAAGTCTCTAGATATGAAATCACTCTTTTTCACAAATTTAAAATGACTTCCTTTTGAAGCATACACAAATGAACTACTTTTTGAGATTTTGTTTAGAACTTGTTTCAGAGTAGTACTTGATGAATGAAAACTGAAAACAAACTTTTTGAATAATGTTTTAACAAATTGATTATCTGTAGATATAATGATAGACATTTGAAAAATTGTAGAAGTTAATATATATTAAATGGTGAATACTACCATACCACAATTGTATCATACCTGAGTGATGTGGACCAATAGGATTTGCTTTGACTGTAAACTTTGACTTCTTTATTTTTCTTTTTAAAAATTAACGAAAAACAAAAAAAAAGATTTGTATTAATTATGTTATGGTCCTAACATTTTTGTAATTTCATTAAGTGGTAACCCAATTTCATGAAACTTCTTTTTTGTGCGTTTTAGGGTTTTCACATTTAGGAAAAGAGATTAAGCTTCATCTTAACCTAGAAATTCATCCTTCATCATCATCTTTCTCATCAACATCTCCCTTACCAAAGTCAAAACCTCATTTAACCTTCCATAATTCAGATTTGAAAAAAAAGAAAGACAAAAAATATGAACACCAAAACCCAACCACAACACAGATCTGAAAAAGAGAAAAAGAGAAATCAGAATCGGAAAATTGCTACCATGGAAAAAGGAAGCAACGCTCTCTCTCAAGCACGCTCCATGTTAGGGTTTCAGAGGTTGAATCCCCACCGCTCAACGACCACCTCCCCACCGATCCTCTTCCACCTTCTCCAGATCGCACTCAGAGGTTGAATCCCCACCACCGCCTAGCGACCTCGACCCTAAAAGCTTGACCCATATCCTTTGCAGATATAGATCTTGACCCACGTCGAAAACCCAGCTCGCCGGCCTTCTCACCCTCGTGATCACCGGTGCAATTCTGCTCCTCTTCACCGGCATCACCTTCGCTGAAAGCGTTCTCGCCCTGATCTTCTTCTCGCTGTTGATCGTCGTTTTCAGCCCGATTTGGGTCTTGGCCGCCACGTTCCTCTTCCTCCTCATGGCGGGCGAGGCTTTTCCAGATCTATGTCGATCTGCGGCGTTGACGAGGGTTGGGAGGAGTTGGGTCAGGGTGAGAGAGTGTTCGACGTCAATCCATTTGGAATTGAAGAGAGAGTGTTATTTTGGATCCGGGTTGAAGGTGCTGTTTTGGACATTGAAGATCATTTTTTGGGGTTTTTCCAGATCTGTTAACTATCGATTTCTGTTTTTGGTGAAATTGAAGTTGAAGGTGTGGGGTTGAAGGTGCTATTTCTGGTGAAATTCTATGTTTGTTTCTGGTGGTGGTGGTGGTGGTCATTTTCAATTGATACATTAACTAAGGATTACTATGTAAATAATGAAATTTATAATAGCCTTTGTTTGATAGAAAAAATAATAAGAGAAAATGCTCAATTAATTACACTCTGGATTTATTTAATTGGTACACATTAACTCATATATCATACCCAAACTAAGTGTTGTGGTATGGTAGCAAACACCATATTAAATTATTTAGCGAGTATATTGTATACGCGCTACTACATTTACTGAATGAGTCCGCAAAAAGGATCATCATGCTCTCTCACTCCATTAGCTTGAATTCAAAGACTAATGTAGATATTAGATTTTAACAGTTTGGATATTCAGGATATTTTTGTTACCAATATCTACTTGTAACAACTCTATGAATATTTAATCCTTTCATCAATGAATGCCACACACATTTTTCTTTCATACTAGTGTTTTTTTTCCCGTACGTGTGTTGCCCGGAAAATATGTCTATTGTATTTGATACATCAATTAATCCTTTGATTATTAAAACCTTTCATTTTTGTAAATATTTGGAAACCAATCAAATTAAATATTGTAATCTTCCCCGTATCCATCAAATAATAACTGCTTTAATTCCCAAAATAATTAAACATATTTATAACTTATTTAAATCAAGATTAATTCAATTATCACGTTCAAAAAAATTGTCAAGTGATTAGAGAAGGATGAGGGTTTGACGGGTATATATAGGGGAGGAGATGACTGATGTAATATCTTATATAATTAGGGATAATATTTTAAAATTTTAATGTTTTGTAATCTCAGCACTATATATTTTATTTTTATATTGTAGATCATGAGAAAGAATAAAAGGAGAAATCAGAAAATTCATGTAAATATGCAGTAAATTAGGTTTGAGACTTTTCCTAATTTGAAGAGATAATGAAAACGGTTTCAAGATTTGTTTTGGAAATAAATTTAGTAAAGAGTAATCTAGGTAAATCTTAGATAATTAGGGCAAATCTTTTAAATTTGGTTTCAAGATTTGTTTTAGAATCAAGGAACACGTGAGACCCATAACAAAAGAGAAGTTATCTAATAGAATGACACGTATAATTTTTTTTTATAAGAATTAACCTGGTGAATTTTTTTTTTGAGAATTGGTACCTCACCAAATCAGCCTCGATAGAAGTTGTTTTTTTCTAATATATATTTTATTTTTCCTTATTGCTCCAAATTTTTACTTTCTCAACATGAAGAAAGAAAGGTTCCCTTTTGGTCAACTTGCACATTCCATGAATGAGGGTTTGGAACGGGTGAGTGGTCACTGTAAGAAGCGTTGCAGGAGACTGTTCTGGAGGGTGAGGGCTTCAGTGAAGAGAGATTTGAAGAAGATAGGAAAGCAACGACCCAATTTTCAGTATGATCCTATACAAGTTATGCACTCAACTTTGATGATGGCTGTGCCCAACTTCATAGAGATCAAGCAAAGAAACTTGCAAATATGAACCACGCAGCCAAGAGTTCACATGCTATGTTCTAAAAACCATGCACACTTTGTTGAGTTTGATATTCGATGCTTTACGTATACATTCTTGTTTCTTGGATTGAAAGACATTGTTCAATTTCTTAAGAGGTCTATTACCATCTTCAAGTATTTGGGATATGCCAAACAGTAATCAATGAACATCCTCAATAGTTCTAGAGTCTAAATTAATGTCATTAAACTCGGACGGACGATAAGAATACTTTTTTATTTTATTTAGATATCAGTAGGATTTGAACCCAAGACTTGAAAAATTTTAATCCATTAAATACCATTTAGGCTATCCATACCAGTATAAGAATACCTTTTTAATGAGTCGAACCGAAAATATATTAAATTATTATTAAATATGGTATACATACTAAAATAAAAACATATAAATATCAATAATCGTTCCTTTTCATTTTTCATTTATATTAAATTTGGTACCATATATGATAAAGGAATCAATTGGTGGCAAGCCCCTTGGAAGGAGGGGGAAAGTTTTCAATCCCTACACAGCAACATTTCGTGCTTGACCAGTGTTGACGTTCATCGGGTTTAGACTAAATTACTGTCTACAGTAGCAACTCCAAGTCAAGTGCATAGCTGATTCAAAGCTAAGATCGGTCTGATTTTGGGTTGGACCTGTTGAGCAGTGTTGAGTTTAGAAGCTACAATGCACGGTGAAATATTGGTGAAACATGCATACGATAGGATTATGATCAAATTTTGAAACCAAACATGCACTAAAATAGATTGTAGTTACTGTTAAAATACAACATTAAAATGATCCCTGAGGAAAAGAGGCAAAACTTTTATTTTCTTTTTCTCACTTTTATAAATTATAATGATCAACATTAATATGTAGAGACAACAGAACATCTAGCAGTCAGTCACTTGAGAAAAAAATTGATGAATGTATTGACAATCCTTTTGTACAACTGGTACATATAACATCACTAAAACAGGAAAAGAATGGATGAATGTAACTATTGACAATCCTTTCGTACACAACGGTAATACCATCACAAAAATAAGCTATTTACAAGAAAATGGACAACAATTTTAACAAACATCTGGAACTGCCATATTTGGGATGTAGTTCATAGATCATTTTTCATGACAATGGCCACAATATCTTCATCCAGAATCTCCAAAATGCAATAACAAATCAGGTCACAAGCATTCAAAAAGCAGGGTCTTCTAATATAGCTGTGGATACATTGTCAAATATCAGAGTCTTCTAATTCACAGTTGGTTTGCGCCCATATCCACATCTTGACCAAGTATTGAAGTGCTGAGACTGATGCAAAATAGCCAATCAAGGTTAGCCACTTACACAGAATTGCAATAGAAAAAAATTGCATACATATGTAATTAACAAACCCTTCATCTCAAAGAAAACAGGAAAAACTCATAGGAATGTCTGTTACAAACATTGCAAAGAAAATAAAAAATGCCAAAGAAAAAGTCAAAAGAAGAGTCACGTACTCGAGTCATATATTATAAGTACATAACCATTTGGAAAGCCATGTTTTTCCTAAGCAAAGTGTTGATAAATTTCCCAAAATTAGCCTTAGATCATGCTTTCCTCATTTGTTTAGTTTATTGTTAGTCAAGCAGTGTTATTTTATGGGCATATGTGAGTGGTTTCGATTCAGTTAGGTGATCTTTTTCAGAAGTGTTGATTCTAGCCTGTCACATGTCCCAATCCCACCACTTATGCACACTTTGGGAAGTGTTTTGAGCACTCTGAAGACTAGTCAGCTAGGCAGTCACTACTCAACTATTTAGACCAAATGGTTAGAAAGCCACTAAAAGGGAAGAACCTAAATTTTCTGCAGAGGAAAGGATAGGCAGAGTACCAAAAGGAGAAAGAACTAAAATAAGGAAATCAATTCAGATTTTGAATCCTTTTCTGCATCTTTTGTTGCTTCAAAGCATTAGAGTTTGGCTTTTCTTTGGCCTTTTCTTTCTTCTCAAATATGAGTGACTAATTTTCTTGAGTCTATTTTTGATATAACTTGATTTGGATAATGCCATTGATATTTTACACTTAATCTAAGTTTTTTATTCTTAATTTGTGTGTTTATAACCATGCTTAATGCTTTTAGTGAATTGACCAGCTATAGAATGATTTGTTTCATTTGTTTACTGTGAGTTCGACGCATGACCCTGAACCTCGCAATAAACATCACAACATTGGCTAAATCTGGTATAGAGGTTACTAGTTGTATTGTCATTGAGAAATTCCTTATTTTGTTTTGCAGGGTCTTTTTTTTAACGAAGGGATAGGTTAATTCTAAAGAATTAAAATTAGATAAATACACCAAGGAATGGGAATGAGACAATTTTAGAAATTTTCACCATCACTCTTGGTAATAGGGTGAAAACAAAATCCTTTGAATACTAGTAACTTTCATTTGAGAGAAAATTCATAAACCAAGGAATCGGGAATTAGACAATTTAAAAAAATCTCACGAAATAGGGCTTAGTTTGAGTTGAAAATAAGTCAATTCAAAATTTCAAGAGAAATCAAAACACCCCACTCTATCATATTTGAATTCTAATTAAATTTCAAATACACTCTTTAGTTTTTGCTTTGTTTTTAACTTGTTTACTTTTAACTATCAAGTTTTCATTTTGTTAATTGTTGTTAGATCTTTGCTCAATCCTAATTCTGGTAATCTGAACAGTATGAATCATAGAGAATTTGAAACTAACATCAGCAATCCCGGCATTATGATATTCTTTCTCACTTTCACACTACTTTTGCAATACAGTATACTTGCCAATTGAGCAACAGTATATTGTCAAACAAAATTTTGCAGCTAGTACCTTTGTCGAGATTCTGGCTTTTAAGAATGGCAGCATTCACAATAGTTGCTATGCTTGAACGCAGTGATATGTCAAGAACTTCTCCTTCAAAAGGACAGTTAGAGGGATCTTCAAAAGCAAGAAGTGCTACAGTTTTCTCCAAAACAGGTAAAAAGTTTCTCTGGAGGGAATTCAGATTTCAGTCAAGTATCAGCACTAAGTCAATAAAAATTTCCACGACAATAAACTATTTTCACATATTTTCCATTTTCAAAGCAACAACCAGTCAAAGTAATAATAGTACAAACAACGAACACATTAATTAAACGGAGAAAAAATACTTTATTAATAATAACTCTATTGTATGGCAAAGTGGAGATACTCATATTCTAGAAGCTGAAACTTACATGTTCCTCCGCAATTGGTGCAAGGACCTCCTTGGCACACGCTAAAGCCTCTTCTGTATTTCTATTCCGAATGAGCTCTATCAGCCTTTGGAGCTGAACACGGAAAAATAATTGGCGATTTGTGCCCAGTATCTGCAAACAGCCAAGATGAATTTTAAGCTTATAGAACCTATGAAAAAGAATCTTATGAATAGACATTCTGATTAGTACAAAAGTATCATGTCATGCACTATATGATTTTAAGGATGAGGAGAAATAGCAGAGGAGACAAGGGAAAAAAAAATGCTACATCACAGTATTAAAAATTCTACTGAAACAAAGCAAGTAAAAGTTTGATTGTGGTACATCTGTTTTTCAAGAACAACCACTGCACTTCAAAAATATGTCTAGACTTTACAGTATTGGAAATTTCCCTTCCCCAACTTTATGTTGCTTGCATCACAGTTAAATTGTTATACAGCTTGTATAAACCTAAAAGAAATTTGACAAGATGAATCCTAATCAATTATTTATATGGCTTTGAGACTTGCACAATCACCAGATGATAAAAATATAGAATGGGAAGCCTACCTCTGGATCCATGTCATTGAGTTTTTCGATTGCAGCCTGAACATCACCATTTTGTAATGCAGTCTTAACAGCCATGCGGTCAGCGACTCTTCCAATATCTATGTCAGCTAAAGATCAATAAGGAAAAACAAGCATAGCAGGATATAGTTGATAACATCATCATACCAACAAAAGAAAGAAAGAAAGAAAAACTGAAATCAAAAGAAGCAGTGATAGCATCATTTATTCAGTGGATACGATTAGTTCCAGTGGCAAGTCGGAATGTCTCGGCAACTTCAACATAACCCTCAACGACGAGGAAATTCATCACTATAACTTTCATGTCTTCTTCCCCAATTTCCACACCATCAAGCCTCTTCTTCCAGTTATCTCTATTAATCAGCCACCCAGGAACAGGCTGAGCCACCTTTACACAAATAAGTTCAAACATAAGCATAAAAGCTGTGAACCTGATGCAGTAAAGATAATCAAGGTTACCCAGTTGCAGAGAATTGCAATAGAAAAAATCCACATACACAAAACTAACAAATCCTCAAACAGGAAAAGCTCATAGGCATATATGTTACATACATTGCAAATCTTAAGAACTTTTTTCTGAATTTCATTATGATCATATATTACATAGAAGAAATTAACAGAAAAAGAAACTAAGCACTTCAAAACAAGAATTAGTGCACTTCCATGCAATGAAAAAACAATTACATAGAAAAAGCACTTTTACATAGAAATTCAAGATTCACAGAACAAAACGAGGTAAGGATTCATAAATACCAATTCTGTAAAAAGAGCGATTAGAAAATCCCATTGACGAATCGTGCGCTCCATTGACAACAATCACCTCCCTAAAATTCGAAGCACAAGCGATGAAAACCAGCATCATCATCAATGAAAAACCTTTAGAATATAAATTCGTTCTTTCTTCCAAAATCAACGAAAAAAGAACAGTGACACTCACTAGAGAGCAAGAGAGAAATCGCGCCAAGAAAGCCAGAAATATTTTCCGGGAAAATAGTGCTGTTATTTTCCGGGAAAATAGTGCTCTGTTATTTTGAGGGAAAATTGTGCCACGTTGAAGAGAGCAAGATTCTACACTTTCTTTTGGTCCAAATTCGACACTTCATGGGCTTTTAATATCGCAAAAATATTTGGAATAGAAACGTATTGGGCTTTTTTTTTCTTTCAAATAAAACTTATTTGCACTTGTAATGTGAATTATGTTCGACCACTTGAATCATTTCATTGAAGACCTAAATGCTTCACTTTTGATGAAAGCCTTGCTCGTTACGTCATTCTCTTTCTCTATCTCTCCCTTATCTGTTTTCTCCTTCATGAATCTCACTTGAATGGGTTCATCTAGAGCTAACAATATCGATTATAAAACGAGGCGGGTTGGGTTGGAAAAATTTCAACTCGGAAAGAACTTGGGTTAGTGCAACCCGGCTCGTTTGACCCGCCAGTCAAGCAACGAACAAATTTCCACTATGATCCTCTAGTTATGCACTCGACTTTGATGATGGTTGTGCCCAACTTGATAGAACTAAGGAACTTGCAAATATGAACCACTCGACCAGGGTTCAAATGTTACGTTCTAAAAATCATACTCACCTTGTCGAGTTTGATATTTAATATTTTTATGCATATATCTTCTTTTGTGGATTTGAAAGGCATTGCTCAATTTTTCAAGAGGGTCAATTTCTTTCACTTGTTACTAAATTTATCCTCATGTTTGGAAGAAAGTGGAGAGGACGGGAGGAGTTTTTTAAAACTTATCTTATTTGATTCAATATTTATGAGGGGAGAGGAATGGACGGGGCACAAACTCCTTCATAACTCATTTTGTTTACCCTCCTCCACAAGTGGATGAAATTTGAGGGGGAATATTTCATTAGACAAAAACACCTTTATTGAGTGTTAAAATCTTTTAAAAGTAAGGATAACTACTGTAATTCTATTTTAACTGCATATTTATTTTTGGCATTGGAGTAACACATACATGATTTCACACATACGTGATTTCACGTTTTTTGAGAAGTTAAAATTTACCATATTGCATTTAACGTAGATCAACCCAAAGCTAAGACTAGTCTATTTCTCAAATAGGCAATCTAGGCCGGCCCGAGATTAACATTAACGGTCTAAAAGTAACACTAACAGCATTTTAATGCTAGTAGCGTTGGCGTTATTGTATCTAAGCAACTAGACCTTATTTTTTACCCATTGGAGCAAGGTTTAGGGACACTCTAAAAGTGCTTAAAAATAAGGTTTCGAATTTCTACAAGCAATCAAAACTATGATTAAAATAACATTTTTTCTCTCAATCCACAATGAGCATGCAACCTAAATTTATTTACAAATAAAAAAAAACATAAATATGTGGGCTCCATGATGGTAGGACACTTGGGCTTGTTAATAATGAGTGTCAACTGTTGTTTTGGGTCAAAAAGGCATGTTATATGTAAAGAAGGTTTTAGAAGACAAAAAATATCGCTCGCTGAGGTTTAGCCTCACATGTTGTAAGTGCCGTTAGGCAACTCTTTGGTATTGAATGAACTTTGAACCTTAAAAGAAGACAGAAAATAGGGTCAGTTTGGGGAGAAAGGGAATTAATGATGAAGTGTCAACATAGCCTTAGGTATTTAGAGATAGGGGGAGTGAGTGTGAGGCAGACTTGATAATTGCTTAGTTTGTGAGGAGAGTGTTTTCTCTCTGGAAAGAGGGAAAATCTGGCAGGAGCCCTGGGCTCTGGTCTTTTCTCTTTTGTAATCGATCTCTGCTCTATTTCCATTCAATAATATACTTTGTAGAATCACGGGTTCTATCACATTGTGGGATCCAAGAAACCATCTAAGATTTGCTTATGAGAATGTTAAATCCTATGTGGCATATTGGGTAAAAAAAGAAGAAAAAAAAAACATTGCAAAGTAACTCAAACAAGCAACTCCCATGGTGGATTCTATAATAGTAAAGTTGAAAGTGAATTAAGTTGTGAGGGTCCCCAGACAATGGAAATAAGGGTTGTGTGACATTAATATGTAGAACAGAACACCTCTACAGTCGGTAACTTGAAAAAAACAACTGATGAACATATTGACAATCTTGTTGTACAACGGTATAACATCACTGAAACAGGAAAATATTTGATGAATGTATTGACAATCCTTTTGTACAAGGGTATAACATCTCCAAAACAGGAAAAGATGATGCATGTATGATGTATCTATTGACAATCCTTTTGTACAATGATATACCATCACTAGAAAAGCAGTTTACGAGAAAATGGACACCAATTTTAACAAACATTTGGATCTTCCATATTTGGATTGAAGTTCATCGATCATTTTTCAGGACACTGACCACAATATCTTCATCCAGAATCTCCAAAATGCAATTGCAAATCAGATCACAAGCATTCAAGAAGCAGTTTTACGGCCATAAGAGCCCATGAAATCTCTCATTAGAGGATAATCAGTTACCTCAGCTAGCTGGATATTGACCCATCTCAGCATCTTCAACAAGTATAGAAGTTGTGAATCTGATGCAGTAAAGCCAATCACGGTTACCCAGTTGCAGAGAATTGCAATAGAAAAAATTCACATACATAAAACTAACAAATCCTGCATCTCAAAGACTCAAACAGGAAAAGCTCATAGGCATATATGTTACACACATTGCAAAGAAAATATAAAATTCCAAAGAAAAATTCAAAAGAAGAGTCACGTACTTGAGTCATATATTATAATTATAATTATAAACATTTGGAAAGCCATGTTTTTCCCAAGCTAAGTGTTGATAAATTTCCCAAAATGAGTCTTAGATCATCCTTGCCTCATTTGTTTAGTTTATTGTTGGTCAAGTAGTGTTTATTTTATGGTCTGGGGAAGTGGGGATATCCGAGCGGTTCTGACTCAGTTAGGTGATTGTTGTCAGAAGTTTTGATGGCATAGAGGAAATTATAGTCCACAAATATGAAAAGAAGGTCCATTCTAACCTATGACGTGACCAAATCCCACCACTTGTGCACACAATGGCAAATGTTTTGAGCATTCGGAAGACCAATCACCTAGGCAGTCACTACTCAACCATTTAGATCAAATAGGTAGAAAGCCACTGAAAGGGAAGAACCTAAATGCAGAGGAAAGAATAGGTACAATACCAAAAGGAGAAGCAACTAATTCAGGTTTTGCAAGCTTCTTTGCATCTTTCATTGCTTCAAAGCATAGAGCAGGTTCAGGCTTTTCTTTGACTAATTTTCATGAGTATAGTTTTGATATAACTTGATTTGGATAATTCGATTGATCTTTACACTTATCTAAGTTTTTAATTCGTAGTTTGAGTTTTTATCACCATGCTTAATGCTTTTTGTGAATTGCGACTAACAGAATAATTTAATTTCATACATTAACTGTGAGATCAATGTATGACCCTGAACCTTGTGATAAACATCACAACATTGCCTAAATCTGGAATAGAGGTTGGTAGCTGTATGATTGTGTTTGAGAAATTCCTTGTTTTGTTTTGTAGAGTATTTTCTGAATTTAAGGGATAAGTTAATACACCAAGAAATTCCTTTAGTTTATGCTTTGTTTTTAACTTGTTTCCTTTTAAAAGTTTTCATTTTGTTAAAGGTTGTTAGATCTTCCTATAATCCTAATTCTGGTAATCTGAACAACATGGATTATAGCGAATTGGAAATTAATATCAGCAATCCCTGCATATGATATTCTTTCTCACTTACACACTACTATTGCAATATGGTATACTTGCCAATTGAGCAACAATATATTACTAAAGAAAAAATTCGCAGCTAATAATACATACCTTGCTCAAAACGCTGGTTTGTAAGTATGACAGCATTCACCTTATTTGCAAACTTTAAACGAAGTGATATGTCAAGAAGTTCTCCATAAGGACAGTTAGAGGGATCTTTAAAGCCAAGAAGTGCTACAGTCTTCTCCATATCTTCTAAAAAACTTTGCTGGAGAGAATTCAAGTTCTAGTCAAGTTTCGGCACTAAGTCTATCAACTAATTCATATATGAAATTTTCCAAGACAATAAACTATTTTCACGTATGTCAATGTTTCCACTGTTCAAGCAACAGCTAGTCAAAGTAATAATAGTACAAAAAACAAACCTATTAATTAAAAGGATAGATACGGCCAAAAAATACTTTACTAATAACTATATTATATGGCAAAGTGCAAAAAATCAAATTCTAGAAGCTGAGACATACATTTTTCTCCACTGTTGGTGCAAGGTCCTCCCGAGCATACTTTAAAGCCTCTTCTGTTTTTCCATTCCGAATGAGCTCTATCATCTGATGCTGTTGAAGACGGAAAAATAAATGGGGACTTGTGTCCAGTATCTGCAAACAGTCACCATGATTATTAAGCTAAAAGAACAGATGAAAACGAATCTGATAAATGGACATTCTGATTAGTAAAAATATATTATGTAATGCACTACATGATTTTAAGGGTGGGTAAAAAAAAGCAGGATGACAAGAAAAAAAAAAGCTTAATTTACCAAGAAATTTGCAGTAAACTATTAATTGAAACTCAACTGAAACAAAGCAAGTAAAATATTGATTGTGGTATGTTGTTCCAGAACAACCACTACACTTGTGTAAATATATCTACACTTTTCAACATTGGATATTTCACTTCCCCAACGTTAAGATGCTTGCATCACATTTAAATTGTTATACAGCTTGTATAAACCTAAAACACCTCGACAAGATAAAATCCTTATCAATAGCCACAGAAAAGTAGAAAAAATATGCTTAGGAACAAAGGTCAGCATAACATGAAACTTTACAGTGGTCATATTGCCTTTCTTGTCGATATACAGGCAGTGATGTTCTCATTTGCATATAGAGGTAGGAACCAGGGATAGTTGGGTACGACACATCAAAATCGCAAAATAAAATAGATTGCTTTAAAAACTCTCTGCCCCTCGAAAAGAAAAAGGAAAAAAAAGCAAATACAGACAATATAAAGTGACATATTATTGTAAACATGTTGACCACATTGCAAAATCAGAAGATAGATAAATACTTGAAGCAACTGCATGTTAATGTGTCTTTATCCCTTTAAAGTGACAATATAATATTCATGAATCATGAATGCACACCTCTGGATCCATGTCATTGAGTTTTTCGATTGCAGCCTGAACATCACCATTTTGTAATGCAGTCTTAACAGCCATGCGGTCAGCGACATTTCCAATATCTATGCCAGCTAAAGATCAATAAGGAAAAACAAGCATAGCAGGATACAATTAGTTGATAACATCATCATCATCATAACTGAAATCAAAAGAAGCCGAGAGGCTTATCATTTATTCAGCGATACGACGATACATACTTTGAATTCCGGTTTCCAGATGGAATTTCTCAGCAGCTTCATCATAACCCTCAGTGAGGAGGAAATCCATGACTATTTTGTTCATGTCTTGTTTCCTAATCTTGATACCACGACGCGTGTTCAACCACTTCACGTATGTTTTCAGATCCTTTACACCAAACTGCCATTAAAATTTGTATGTGCAAAACAATAGTAACTAACTTTCACTCATCATAGATAGCTAAAAATAAAGAAAAATTAAAAAAAAATGAAGCTAGAATAATAAATTGAAGATTGAACCTAACCGTTCTTTTAATCTCCTCCGCTATCTTCGCTTTCAAGATTGCATCATCATCCATTTCGGAAACGAAACGACGTCGTTAACCTCCCTGAGAAAACCAGCATTATCATCATCAATGATCGGAATGAAAACCCTAAACATTGTAAATTCAACGAACAAGAAAGAACAGTGAGAATCATTTACTCGAACACAGGTGAAAATGCTACTTACAGAACGAGGAGGCAAGAGAGAAAATCGCGCGATTGGTATCCACGCGCCAAGAGGCCAGAGAGATTTTCTTGCTGCTATTTTGCGGGAAAGTGGTGCCGAGAAAATGTGATTCGAGACTTCAAAAGTGTGATGGTTTTATTTTTTATTTGGTAGTCTGTGATTATTTATGGTAAATTGGGCCTAGTTTGTTTGGACAGGCCAAAGTCTTTACGTCCCAAAACCAAACACATGCGCCGACTTAGTTAAGCAATCAGCCACTAAGTTAGCCTCTCTTAACACATTGTTGAATTGAACTTCATACTTAATATTTCACTTTATGTATGAGAAATTGAAATGTTGTACAATAAATATTTAGGTAGTGTTTGGCCCAACTTTTTTATACCTTAAAAGTTATTTAAAAGGAAAAGTTAAAAATAAGAGCTTAAAATAAAAGTTAAAAGTTGTTTGTCAAAAAAAACATAAGGTGAATTACATTTGTAAAAATTTATGTCATCTCCTCGAAAAAAAAATATGAGTAATGTGAAAAAAAAATTATTTACCAAAATAGGGTTAAAAAAATGATATTTACCAAACCGGTGTGTTTTTAGAAAAAGCCACAGTTCTAGGGCCACGATCAATAAAGCGTGGCCTAAAGTTCGGAAACGCCACTGTTTCCCAAATGTGGCCTTAACACTGGTTACTGCCACGGTTGGAGAAGCGTAGCCTATAAATTCTTCTTTTTTTTTAAAAGTAGCCTGTAACTTCTTCACATTCACATTAAAATTTACTTTCTCCAAAATTCGTATAAATTATTTGCACTTATGACAAAACGAATTGTTATATATTTGTATAATTTCATATGAGTTTAATACATTTATTTGTGTTCTTTATAGATATTTATTTTAAAGAACAAAAGTAAATATGAGCTTTTTCATTTATTTAAATGTTTAAAATAAATATTTTTACTAACATTGTTATATATTTATAAAATTTCATGAATTTAATTTATTTATTTTTGTTCTTTATAAATATTTAAATAAAGATCTCATATTTAAAAAAGAGCCCATTTTAAAATTTCACGAGTTTATTATATTTTAAACCTTTAAATAAATAAAAAGTTCATATATATTTTTGTTCTTTAAAATAAATATCTATAAAGAACATAAATAAATATTATATACTCATATGAAATTATAAAAATTTATTTCTTATAAGTGAAAATAATTTATACAAATTTTTTTGGAGAAAATGAAATATAAAGTGAATGTGAAGAAGGTAAAGGCTACGGTTCCTTAACCGTTGCTATAACTGGTGTTTAGGCCACACTTTACGAAACCGTGGCATTTCCCAGCTTTAGGCCATGGTTTATTTCTGGGGCCCAGCATCCGTGGCTTTTTCTAAAGAACACACCAGTTTTGTAAATAAGATTTTTTTAACCCAAAGGTGCCACCTAATATGCACCACTTTTTAGTGGTGCAACCTTGCACCATTATATCAATTATCCATTTTACCCTTGTTAAAAAAATTATTTTATAAAAAGAAAAAAATATTGGTATTACCGAGTGGATTTTGATAGGATTAATTTTTTAAACAGAGGTAAAATGGACAATTAACATAGTGGTGCAAGGTTACACCACTAAAAAGTGGTGCATATTAGGTGGACCCACCTTTTTTTTTGGTAAATAATTTTTTTTTTCACATTATTCATATTTTTTTTCCCATCTCCTCCGTCATCAAGCAATAAACCCCCCAGCTAGAGAGATTCAAAAGAGAAAATCTAATCCCCTAAACTTATCAATATTAACCAAGCCTTTCGTTCTAATTCTAATTGCTGACTCCTCACAACCATTGCCACTTGGAATCCCTACTCTACATCCAACACATTGACACAGAGACTATTGGAAGCAGCAGCCAAAATCAATAAATTGTCATTTGCCACTTGTGTAACCCGCATGTACTGGTTTTATTTGAAACCAGTATAGGTTTTTATCTTTGATTATTCTGATTTGGCTTAATTTCAGTTTGGGCCCCTGATATTTCAGAAATGTGCGATTTGCGTCCCCTGTGTTTAAAACGTGCGGTCAAGCTCCCTGACGTTTCTAAAACGTGCGATCGAAGCCCTTCCGTCCATATCCGTTTGGTTCAGTCTGTTGACCAAATGGAGTTGCGTCCACGTGCAATAAAACGAGCGAATTTACCCCCTGATCTTTCATCTTTGTGCAATTTTCCTCCCTAATGTTTAAAACGAGCAAATTTATTCCCTCGTGTTTCAATAAAATTTATAATAAAACAATTTAATTAAAAAACTAAATAATATCATAATATAACTAAATATAAATTATAAAAAATTCAAATCAATTCATCTTTTTGACCTGTAATCTCACTCTCTTCACCATAGCCATTTATGTGTTTTTTGTTTGTGCTGGATCTGTTTTTTCATGAAAGATAGATAGAAATGTGTGTGTTTGAAAGTGGAAGATGAACTAGGGAGAAAATTGTTATTACTATTCTTGATAAATGTGTTGTTTTGTTACCGAACATGAACTGAAGATTCAATTTTTTTTTCTTGAATTGTTGTTGATTTGAAACTGTTTCAGGTTGTGTTACTTTGATAATGAATGATTTGTTTTTATTCAAGATTAATGATATGCTTTTTTTCTGAAACAAATTAATGATTTTTTTTGTCACAATCTGTTAAAGATTTATTTTTTGAAATTCTGTTTTTAAATATTAGGGAGTCAAATTGCATAAAGATGAAAGATCAGGGAGTAAATTCGCTCGTTTTATTACACGTGGACGCAGCTCCGTTTGGTCAACAGACGAAGCCAAATGGATATGGACGGAAGGGCTTCGATCGCACGTTTTAGAAACGTCAGGGAGCTTGACCGCACGTTTTAAACACGGGGGACGCAAATCGCACATTTCTGAAACATTAGGGACCCAAATTGAAATTAAGCCTTCCGTTTTTTTAAATCAGTACATGGCTACACATACTGAATAATCGAAGATAAATGAGAACCTCCCAAACACCTAAAGCTCTCGTCCACCATCAAATCACCTCAAGCTCCCTCCTTGCTCTTGCAGTACGAGAATCAGAGTGCGATGGGGAAGAGGGAGATGACAAATCTGGGAGATAAGTAGCCTAGCCGCTCTATACCCAGTTCTGGTTTGGGAGGATGTGACGGAGAAGATGAAGCCATCGGGGGGAGCAGACCCAAGAACTGGTTGCTTAGTGAAGACATAAAGCACAATAAAATAAGTAGCTTTTAAGATTAAAGTTACTCAGATTTAACTTTTATGTTAGAGTTTTTGTTATGTTTTCCTTCATAAAAAATAAGTAAATTATAAGTAACTTTTATTTTGAGTAGTTTTTTTTAAAATTGTTTGGCCCAACTTTTACTTTTAAGCTACAAAAAAGTTGGGCCAAACACAACCTTAGTAAAATTTACAATATAAAAGTTATTAATAACTAATTCATATCATCATTAATGTAAAGGTCAAGGAAATTTACTTATGTATTAAATAACAGTATTAATTAATAAATTTTTTATATATAAAAATATTAATTTGTTTTTATTTTATTACTATAATTTTATTTCTTAAAAAATTTAATGGCGTCTTCAATGCAAAGTTCATGGCACTTTAACATATTTAATGTTTTTCTTTTATATGTGAGAAATTGAGAATTTGTAATTAATAATTAATATAACTAATAATATAATTTTTTTAACTAATTAATAGTGTCATTAATTTAAAATTCAAGGAAATTTTACTTATAGATACATGAATATAATATAATATAATATAAATAATTACTATAATTTTAATAGTATAATTATCTTTCTTAATTTATGATTAATAATTAAAATTTAAGTAATTTATATTTAATATTTTAGTTTTCTATATGAGATGAGATATTTGTAATTATTAGTTAATATAATTAATTGTTTCCTTTAAGAAATTAAAGGCGACTTCAATGCAAATATCAAGACACTTTTACATTTTTAATATTTTTCTTTTATATATGAGAAGTTGAGAATTAATAATTAATAATTAATATAACTAATAATATAAATTTATTTTTGACTAATTAATAATGTTATTAATGTAAAATTCAAGGAATTTTTTTTGTTGATATATGAATATATTATAATATATACTCTCTCCGTTCCCTATTATAAGTCACATTTTTTGAAAAAAATTTGTTACAAAATATAAGTCACTTTCTAATATCTAGGAAGCATTAAATAATTTTTTCCAAGTTCACCCTCACATTTAATATGAAAGAGATGATAAACTTTAGAAGTATTAACTTGGAGAGAGAAAATCATAGGAAAGTAAATAAGGGTAATCTAGGAAAGTAAATCATTTTTTTTACAAATTTATTACTAATAACTATTTTTCTTAATCTAAGAGAATTAGTTATTTGAGACTTATATATAGAAACGGAGGGAGTATAGTATAATCTAATATAATATAATATAATTAATTATGATGCTCCTTTGAGAGCGGAGTTGTGGGAGGCTCTTCCGAGTCTTCTTCCTAATCATGATGCTCCTTGGATGGTGTTAGGTGATTTTAATGCGTACTTAGAGGCGAGTGACAAGGCGGGGGGAGGTGCGTTGAATCTTCCTTCTATGCAGCGATTCCAGTCTTGTCTCACAGCTTGTGGCCTTTTTGATATGGGTTTTAAGGGCCCACCCTTCACCTGGGAGGGGAGGGGTGTGAGGGAGAGGATCGATAGAGGTGTCTGTAATACCCTTTGGCTGCACTACTTTCCAGAGGCGGTCATTCTTCATCTCCCTCAGTTGAAGTCTGATCATAAGCCTATTCTTATGGCATCTTCAGGCATTGTGGAGCAGCGTCACTTTGTGCGCCCGTTCAGGTTTCTGGCTAGCTGGTTAACTCATGATGATTTCCCCCGGGTGGTGGAGGAGTCTTGGCAGCGAGGTGACGACTGGCTTCATTCTTCTAATGGCTTCCGTGAGGATGTGCTTGTTTGGAACCAGGAGGTGTTTGGCAATATTCTCAAAAGAAAGAGGCGGTTGATTAGGAGGCTTGAGGGGATTAATCAGAGGCTTAGCATGGCTTTTGATAGGGGCCTTGATACCCTTCAGAGGTCTCTTTGGAAGGAGTATAACGCCGTCTTGGTTCAGGAGGAGCTCCTTTGGATGCAGAAATCGAGGTGTTTATGGCTCCAATTTGGAGATCGGAACACTTCCTTTTTCCATACAGCAACTCTGGTTCGTAGAAAGAGGAACAGAATTGAGGCTCTTTTGAATCAGGATGGTGATCTAATCACTGATTATAATGCTCTTAAGGAGCTTGCCTTTGTTTTTTTCAGGGATAGCTACATGGATGAGGGTGGTGGAGAGAGTCTTACTTGTTCTACGTCCTTTTCTCCCCTCCCTGCAGCTTTTCTGAATCACTTCCAAGCAGAGTTTGATGCTAGTGAGATTAAGGATGCAGTGTTCAGCATGGGTCCTCTCAAAGCCCCGGGCCCAGATGGGTTTCAACCTATCTTTTTTCACTCTCAATGGCATACTGTGGGTGACTCAACAGTTGATTTTGTCATGCGGTGTTTTGCGGACCCTTCTCGTATCAGCCAGGTGAATGAGACCTTGATTGTTCTGATACCTAAGATAGATAGTCCGGAGAGAATTACACATTATAGGCCCATGAGGATGCGCTGTGTCCGCTGTGCCAAGAGGAGCCGGAGACTACGCTCCATTTGTTTCGTGACTGTTGCAGAGTGCGACCTTTATGGCAGCAGCATGTTCGTCCTTCTATGCAGGCTTCCTTCTTTGAGTGTGACTTTCGACCATGGTTGCTGAATAATCTCCAGAATGATTCGCTGCAGCCACTATCGAGTGGGATATTCCTTAACTTTGGGCTTCTTCTTTGGTCGATCTGGTCGTGGCGCTCTAAGTTTGTTTTCCAGGGAATCACTTTTGACCTACACCATGTTTTCACTTCAGCCTTGAGACTTCAACTGGAGCACTCTCATAGCGTTTCGACTGTTCGTTCCTCTACTGTAGCTGGTAGTCGTAAGTACACTGTGCAGCAAATCCGTTGGGCACCCCCTCCACCCCAGTGGATTAAATGTAACACGGATGGTTCAGTGCGGGGCTCTTCGGGCTTGGCAACCAGTGGCGGGGTTTTCAGGGATGAGTTTGGTCAGTGGAAGCTTGGTTTCTGCAGGAATCTTGGTTCTTCCAATGTTTTATGGGCGGAGCTTTGGGGTATCTTCTCTGCTATTTCGCTTGCTTGGCGCAGGAGTTTCCCCAAAGTAATTATTGAGAGTGATTCCAGTGTTGCAGTTCAGCTTGTCACCCTTGGGTGTGACCCGTGGCATCCCTATGGTGGTCTTGTGGGGCAAATTCGAGCTTGGATGGAGAGAGCGTGGGAGGTTAGAGTTGTTCATGTGAGGCGGGAGGCCAATCAAGTTGCTGACTGCCTAGCTAATATGGCTCATGATTTAACTCTTGGGATTCATGTAATTGAGAGGGCTCCCCCTAACTGTTCGTCGCTGCTTCTGGCTGATGTTTCAGGGGTTTCTTTCCCCAGGTCTACTCGTGTGTAGTTTCTTTTTTCGGGCTTAAACCCTCCTTGTAACCAAAAAAAAAAATATAATATAATATAGCATTATATAATATAATATAATACAATATACTATTATATAATATTATATTAAATAATATTTATATTATAATATAATATAATAGAGTTCCATCTATTTTTTTAAAGCAAAATCTATATTGATATGAGGTTGAAGAAATAATCAGGACATACACCCTTTAAAAAGAGGAGCAAAAAGTAGCAATAGCAGAAAACATCTCTAAACACGAAAACACCAACCCGGAGAAACAAGACCTCAAAGCATATACAAGACCGCCTAGAGAACATTGAAAAGCCCCACAAGAGACCCCAAAAGCTCACAAAGACCCCAAACTCCAAGCAAAACCCAAAGACGCCCTCGACCGCAACTAAGGAGCCTGATGCGCTTTGATGTGAGTTGCAGTCTAGGATTGGACATAAATGTCTGAGCATTCACATTGTCGGCCTAGGTGTTTCTCCTTTCAGGATAACATTCACACCAAAAGGCTTAGAAAAATCCTCTAGCAACACCATCAGCTCTCTCCTTGTCGCCTTCATAATGCCTACATCGATTGACGCAGAAGCAGAGCAACTCGGGATGGCCCTGCTTCTTGCTTCCCGCTACCACCACCTTCTTAGGTCTACCCTAGCCTAAGGGATTTTCACAACATCCTCATGAACAAGTAATTCAACAGGAACATCAAGCACTGCCTCCACAACCTCAAGAGCAAGAACAACCCTGAAAGAGGGAGAGGGGGAGACAACAAATGGCTCAAAATAAGCAGAGGAAACAAGAAAATTCTCACCAACAATTTCAGGAAATAACATCAAGGGAGGAAAGCTAGGATCTGCCGAGCATCCTCTATCAAGACCTGCGAACATCAAATCTTCATGTTCAGAGAAGTCCATCGTTGCTTGATCCTCCTCTTCTCCAAAAGTGGCATTAACTCCTTCAGCCAGGCGAAACCCATTGAGAAGGTTGGTTGGTTGAGATGCCACCTCCAGCAAAAAAAACCTAACATACTTGAACCTCTACATCCTTCCAGTCTTCCTCTACCTCTGGATAAAAGGTTAACAACCCTCCCAAATTGAGTAAACAACCCACGAACCTTTTGATATCCGATGCAATCTGAGATGCCATCAACAAAGAGGATGAAGATAGAGCAAGGAGAAAGGTTTTTCTCCTCCCTCCTTTTTGGATCACCGTCCCCGTTTCGCACTGCATCCTTGACTGAAAGACATTTCTTCTTTCTCCGATCTGATTCGTCGTCGGGGTTCCTTGGATCACCCTTGGCTTAGGGGCTTTTCACTGTCAAGCGAGCAGGACCGTCATCGTCGCTGGTATTATCTCCTCCATTTGTTCATTTTTTTGGTGGTCTTCTCTCTTTTTGTTGCAGTAGACCACTCGTGCTTGTTTTCTCTCGTAGCGTGTCTTGCGCTATGGCATTTTAGGTATATAAACTTTTACTAAAAAAACATATATTATGTTATATTAGGTATGGGTACGCAGTATATCGCGTGGGTATGTACTGGATGCATAACATAGTGGATTTTCAAACAAAATAAAGGGTGCTTTAGAGAATTTTCAAAAAAAGAAACAATGTTATTAATCTCATGTTAAAGGTGTTTGTGTATCTCAACTTCTAGGTGATTCGAAATTAAAATTTTCACTCAGTTTGATTAGTTTATTGAATATATATTTTAGGATGTTACATTTTGTTAGGAATTAGGGTTATGTTTAAAGTTAGGGCTCAATATAGAGTGTGGCCACATCCAGATATACTTTCAGTAGTACTTTATACTACATGTTGTACTTCTCTCTCTCAATCTTTTCTCTATTACATGGTATTAAGAGACTATGTTCTCAACAAACCTAGGCCAACAACCTCTCGGAAAAAAAACTTGAAAATTCAGAGGTATTTCTCAAGTATTTTGTGGTACTCCATGGATACTTAATACCAAAATTTGCATCAATTTTTTTTTACCTTTTCTTTCAAACATTAGGCTTACTGATTACTCACAAAAAAACAAAAACCTCACACATTCTCTCTTGCTTGCTTTTCCTCTTCCTTCCTTCCTCCCTTAACCCCCACCCTTATCCCTCGTATATATGTCATCTATTGACAAGTGTTTGCCTTGTTATTCTATAATATATTGTATATAAATGTAATTGTTGATCTTAGTTGTCCTTTTTATTTATTTGATTTTAGTACTATGAGTTTGCTCTTTTTTTTTTCAGTTGATCTTGCTAATATGATTGTTAGGTTGAACGAACAAATCGTAATCTTCTTTTATGTTATATTACTCAAATGTGAATTTGATTTGCACTATCTATTATGCAAATTTGAATAAGGTTATATAGAATTATATTTTTTTTATATGCGCGTGTGTTTTTTTTTTCCCGAAAGCATAACTTGAATTCATGAAAAATAATAGTTGCGAGACCTACTCTCTCATATGAGTGATGAACTATACATCGAAACAAAAACAACTCAAATCTAACAAAAATAAACCACACAATGCAACCCTAAAAGCAACACTGAAAGCAAACAACAAAAAGAAAACAATCCAAGCCAATAAACCCTATTGCCTCAAGAGGCCCTAAACTTATTGGCGTGTGTGTGTGTTTGTCTGTCCACATCCTTACTTGTAACTTGGACTTTTCAAAATTCTTGTGGAGTATTTGTATCTCTATCTTTAACGAGTAACAATATCGTAATCATATATGTTCAACTTAGCATATCAAATCCTAATCCTGAGTTGAATATAAACAATCTTTTTTGCTCATTTGTTGGGATCATCGTTCCACTCCTCCTCCTTCTTCTTCCACCTTAAAATATCATTATTTGTCTTCACTTTAATTTTCTACTGCCAATTTTCCTTATGATTTTTACTCCGCATCTTGGCTTTATTTGATTAGAGCTAACTACTCTATTGATAAATTTTACATTATTCTTCCTATCTCTTTTGTAGGTTTGCTCGATGAATTCGTTGGTTTAGCTTCATCTTCATCTCCATCTTTATGTAAAGGACAATCTCGTTATGGCTCGAATTCACATATCTCTCCCTCTGTGTTGAACCATCTCTCCTCAATAAAACTTTGATTCTCATTCTCTTAGCTCCAACTTTGAAGGTGACTACAAAGATTTTTGAGATGACGCGCGATGTTCAATTTTCTTTAAGCCTTTTTTTTAACAATTTCATTGTCTAATTTTTATGTCCATCCATTTCTAGTAGGTCGTTATCATGGTAAGATGTTTAAAATAAATTCCAACTATGACATTTACAACTTAAATGCTACCAAGTTTAAATTAGTATGATTTAGTGTGAAATTTAATTCAATAGTTAGTGTTGTTACCCTAATGCAGCCTTTGTAATACATGAATTTTGATAGATTTTAGTTTAATAGATTAAAGCTCTAGTAGGATGATTGGTAGTTAGAACCGATGCCTGATTTCATATATATTCTTTACATGATTGCTTTCACTAGTTGCTAGTAACATTTTACGTTGATAATCACATGTGAACGAAATATATAGTACATTTTTTATTAGCATGAAATAATTCTACCACTTTTTACTAGGAGTAGCCTTTTTAGTGCTAGATGAACGTAAAGTAAGGACTTTTGTGCAATGTTGAAAGGGCCCTAATGTAATAGGATTGTTCGTATTGTTACAACCAAATAAATGATTCTCTCAATGCTTTAGTACTTCTTGTTATATGGTATTATAAACTTTAGTTTTCACAAAGTAAAGAATTATATGAAGATGGGGCCGTCTTGGTGTGTTTTAATTTTTTTTATGGTACTCTTCTTCCTCGTATCCTTACTGACAAGAGAAAGTGGATTTTTTTTTTTGTCTTAAAGAGATTGACATCCCTTTTAATTTTACTGGGAGGTTGTTTAAATGACCCATGAGAAAGTTTGAGTTAAATAACTCATCTTTTAATCACATTAGAGATATGTGAGTTAGAAATAAATTAATAATAAAATATAGAAATTCTAACTCATTTATCTTCAATATGATTGGATGATGGGTTACTTAACCCAAACTTTCTTATAAGTAATCTAGACAACCCTAAAACTAAAACTGTAGGAATGATTTGTCATCTTGAATAAGTTTGACCCATCTAAAATTGTACACTATTAATTTTTTGTGTATGCCATTAATGAAAGAGTTTTTTTACTTGAATAAAAATATTAAATGCAAAATTAACTTTAATAAATATCGAATTTAATACTATTGCTCAAGTCAAATAACTATATATAATATGTTCAATAATTATAATATTTAGTAATTAAAATATTTATATAAATTAAATAAATTATAATAAATATTTATAATATACTTATTATATTTAATTTTTTGTACATTGAAAAGATAAAATGCACCATCTAGATATTTATCCCTTGACCTTCCCCACCCAACCCACATCTCTTACCGCTTGATGAGTTATCATTTGGAGACACTTACTATACTTAATTAATTTGGTACAAAAATTCTCTTGTGTTTTCAAAAATAAAATTAGTATAGAAATTCATTTTAAGTTGATTTTATATTTAATATCCTAATATATATACTAAAATATTAAATACAAAATTAAATAATTATATTTCCATGATATATATTAATTAAACAGAATACATAATTTTCTTCAAAAATATTTCTTCAGTTTATATTGTTTTTTTTAGATAAGTCAAATTTTGTATTAATAGGGAGTACAAAGTTTGTATTGTAATTATCAAATATAGTATGATTTTCTTACGTTAAAAAGCTGTATTTTAAAAAATATTATAATTATGAAATAATATTTTTTTGTTATTTGACTTGAGAAATAGTATTAAATGGTATAAATATGTCATAAATTTAACTTAAATAATAATATTAAATGCAACATTAATTAAATATAACACATTAATGTGTTGTGAAAATGCTAATTAGTTCACACTTCATAGCAATAAGATATAACATAACTGGTAGATAATAAAACTTCTTAAGCATCTAGTTCGGAGTTTGATTTCTGTCTTATTATTTAGGTACTTTATTTGTGCCGTAACATTCTTGTTATTAATCAGAATAAGAAATTTTAATTTTCAATTTTTTATAGCATATTACACGTTATTTGTAATTAATGTAGTATCAGCCATTGTTATTTATGTTAGCTTTATGTTTAATAAATTTAGCATTTACTTTTCTTCAAGTCAAATAACTATATTTATTAGTAGTAATTATTTAATAACTACTATAATATATAATAATTACAGTACTACATATGATATTCTTTTAACATAACTAATTACCTTTCTTTCGAAAAAATAACATAATTTTTTTTTGAATTTTTCTTAAAACATTTATTAAAAAATTCAATACTAAATTGATTTGAATAAATTTAAAATGTACTATTGATATTTTAGCACTAAAACAAATATGTATTATTTATAAATATTAATTACATTATATTAAATTTGGAAAAAGTTTTGGTGGTTATATACATTATATTAAGTATTTTTTCTTAATTTTCAATAAAAATCTCTGTTTTAGAAAAAAAATTAAATATTTTAATGTGTATTTAATTTACATTTATTGTATTTTAAATTTTAAATTTAATAAATAATAGAATTTAATATATTTTTATATTGTAAACAATTGAAATATTTTAAGATATTATTTTTTATTATTCTGAAATATTATAATATAAAATATAATAAACTATTTTTTTTGAAATATAAAATATAATAAAGTAGAAATAGAATTTTTTTTATCCTTTTAATTAACCACATATGTATGTTAGTGTGAGGCAGTTCTACTATTCTTAGTCAACTATAGTAATTTGTCAGTTGGAAAACACCGAACAAAAATAGAAACAGTATAAACAAGTCAATATTGATGGTGGCGCACAGACTCTTAACCTGCGTCGGTCCCACCATAGCTAACCCAAACCCCTATTTATACTCGCATACACCACGTACCCATTTCACTCTTTTCTCTCTCCGAATTCTAACTTTCTGCTTCTTCTTCAGGACGGATACTCAAACCGTCGCTGCCTCTTCATTCTCACCGCTGATCGGTTCTTGTGCTCTCTTCAAATCCACTGTTGTAACGGTGCAATTCGAGGAAATGCTCTTGTGATTTCGGTGGACCTTGTGCTTCCAGGAAATAAAAACACATTAGGCGTTTATTGCACTTCAATTTCAATACTTTAGGGTTTTGGTTTTTATGGCAGGTGAGGACGTGGACTTTGCGAAGTTGTTCGCTACCAACAACTCCGATGATGATGGCATGTCTAACATTGATTTTCAAAGCGGTTTGAACTTCCTCAACATGGACGACCATTATGACGCTCTTAAGGAGGTAGATTTTCTTTTTGCTGCAAAAATTTGACCAATTGGTTTGCGAAAACTAGGAATGAACCGAATCGATTTGCTGCATTGAAGTGGAATTGAACCGCCCCAATGACGTTCCTTCCTTGTAGTTAAATATTTTTCTTGCTCTTCTTTATTTGAATGGTTTTTGTGGGAGAAGAGATGAACTAATCTGAAGCTTCTCTGCATGTAGGTTCATGCATTGATTTTTCAATGTGGATGACAAAACTTTGGTTTTTTTTTTTCTTTTTTTTTTTTACATTTTCAATTTCCCCATTTTTTCTGAGATATCTCCATGGAAATGTTGGCGAATTTGCATGTATTTGTTCATTCGAAATATTTTTTTTTGCTCCATCGAAAAACGTTCATTCGAAATAATGTGGCATGTCTAATCATCCTTTTACTCTGTGCAAATTTTGTAAAATAAAATCCGGAAGGATAATTATTAATTTATATGTCACTTATTTCATATTTTTATTAAATTCCCATATTCTTATCTCTCTTGGTGATATTTTAAGGCAATTTATTTGGTTCTCTAAAAGTGAAAGGACTCCACACCTTTAATCACGTTTTTCCATAATTAACTTTTTTTAAACTTATAATTTTATTCTTTGTATGCTTAAAAATGAACCAAAAGATTATTCCACTTAACAAAAAAAAAATTATGAACTAAATGATACTATACCCTCCCATTTTCAAGTAAGGCCCATATTTTAGTTAAAACTTAAAAAGGTTTGCCCTATTTATTTATTATATTTGAAATTTCTAGTTTATTCTTCATGTAAAAAAAATTATTCTTCTTCTCTGAGACAACACTCACCGATCCACTGGACAATGAGAAATGCACCAATTATTTTTATAAGTGATTGCCGTTGCAGATAATTAGTCAATTTTATTTTCGTTCTATTTCCATGTTGATTGGTGGGAGTGTGTTCTAACTCCAATTTCAATACCGAAAGGGGCTTTTGCATTTTTCTTGGTGATTATGTGTTATTTTATCTTTATAATATTTTTTAATTTTACGCATTCCAGATGATTTTATTTTTGGGCATTTTTTTCCCAATGCTTACCAAATTACCAATTTACCTTTATGCTAAATTATAATTTTCTGGATATCATAGGTGAATGGTCCTGATCCTGAAAATTGTGCATCAAAAAATGCTCCACCTAATGAGTCTGGCATCCTTGATACTTCTCAGATTCACCAAGGTATGTAATCTTCTGTTATTTTTCCTAGTAATTACTGCTTGTACTTGTTGGTTTTGCAATTGGTCTGTTGATCATGAAAAGTAGTCATCTGGTTGAGTTAGTTTTGAATCATGGACATAATGTGTAATTGCTGAGATATTCTTATCTTACATGCATGTTCTTTGCCTATTTCATTAGTGCCTCAAGTGTTAGAAGAACCTCATTTCTCTGGGTTGGATTTAGTCAATTCGGGCACAAGGTGGTCTCCATTCTGTTTAGATGTATCAGATTCCTGGGCCGGAGGTTCCGATTCTTTATTTGATTCTGCAGTAAAATCTTTGCGTGACGACCGTAAACATGAAAACCTGGGACCTCAATCTCTGGCTTGCTCTTCACCGGGTGATTTCTTCGGGGACGCGTTCTCTTTTGGTGAAGATGATGAGATTTGCCCGAAAGAAAGGACCGGAGTTTCTAGCCGCGAGATACCTGCTAATGGTGTGGAATCTAGTCCCCTTGAGGCACATTCATATGGAGATAACTTGAATTTTGGTACATGGAGAGGTGAAAATGAGAGCCAACTCAAGCATGTGGGAGAGAATGCTGAATCTGAAAGTATGTAAAATCTTTACTAGTTTAGACTAAGACATTGACATTGACATTTGTGTCACTCAAATTTTACTTTAATTCATTGTGCATATGAAATTTATGTAACAGTCTGATATGTTTTCCACTTGCAGATGCTTCACTCAGCTCTATCATTCGGAATGGTGAACTGAATTTTGAAGGTTGTGTTAAAAACATCATTGGGGGGAATTCTGGGAATCAGGAAAATGGCTCGTATACCAATTTTGAAAATTCAGTCATGGATGCTGATAGATCTTTTCCTGTTGCATCTTCAGCTAATTCTACTGTTGGTCAAGATTCCCGTGTTCCTGATAATTTTATTGATTGCCAGCTATCTTCAAATTGTTACCTGGGAACATATGGTAGACCCGTTGTTTCTGACTCATCTATTCGTATATTGCCCTCTCAACCATGGACAAATGAAGAAATGATGAGTAACATGAAGGCTGAAAATGGGAAGTTCAATGCTGATATGGCATCGACACATATGAGTCGTGGCATGCACTCAAGCACTACTGGGGATATATCTTATCAAGATGGTCAAATTGTGTTAGCAGATAGTGGTTATCCATCTTTTTCTTCTGGTAATGTTATCTTCAATGGTGAGATTTCAATGCCGCTCTCAACCTACATGTCAAGTAGAGACCAATCATTTTATGTAAAAGCTGAAAGAAAACAACAGATTACACCTTACCAAAATAACTTTCACAATGGTGCTGCTGAGTTAAATGTAGGCCAAGAGGTGAAGCAATTAACTAGTGTTTTTCCTTCAATGGGGTATCAGAGTAATGAATGTTTTAAGAATGAGGACACTTATGCAGTTCAAACATCTGCAGTATCCAATAATTATCAGCATATCATTGATGGAACTAATAGTAATTTTGAAGGAAGCGTGGGGAATTTGAATTTAAAAGTTGTAGATAGATCATTGCCCCATGCTCGAGCTCCAATTGCTAGTGAGAATCAGTTTGCTCGTGTTAAGAGAAGAGACAAGGAAATTATTCAACATAAACATGTTGATTCTGAAAAAGTCGGGAATTCTCTTAATATATCTCAATCTTCTAAACAAGTTAATTCCCAGCTCAATATGGTTGGAAGCAACAGACGGAAGGCATGTGATGAGAGAAATATATTACAAGTTGCTTTGCAGGTTGGCACCTTTATTTTAAGGGTTTTTATAATTTTTATCCTTGATGGCTAATTTCATATGTGTGAATGTTCTTTGTCCATAACACAATTCTTCGGTGGTTTATTGCAGGTTTTGTCTCAGCCAAAATCAGAAGTTAGCTTACCAGATGGGTTGTTGGCAGTTCCTCTGTTAAGACATCAGGTAATTTTTCTTGTCCAATCTTTTAATGTATGAGATCGGGTATCTTCTTCAAAAACACTGTGGTGTGCATGTCTTTTGTGTAGCATTTTTCAAGCTAAAGTTGATCAGGGTCTTGATGTCTTCGCCTTGAGTTTGGCATTCAACTTTCATGATTTATCTAATAATTGAATGTATCATATCATTAATTATGCTATGGCATACTGTTGTTACTGACTTCTGTGAACTTGTTATCTTCAAAGATGTGGAAGGTGTCATTATGTTCAATCTAGTTGCCACCTATTTTGATTGAATTCCTTGACAGATTGTTCATTGATTTTCTCCTCTTACAATAGAACAAATCCAATTTCCCATGGGTATAAACTGTTCAGGAAAGAAAATTAAAAACTGCATGTCTTGTTTGGAAATTATGCCTAGTTGGATAATTGGACCAGAACTCTGGTGTACTGGCTTGCTAAGTCTAATTCTGACTCCTGAGTCCTGACTTGGGCCTTTGTATCCCATTTTTCCTGAGATATTTTCATAACTTGCTACCTCTGTATATTTGGGGCATGTCCAATATTGCAACTAATGCTAGCTGTCCTGGACAGAGAATTGCTTTATCATGGATGGTTCAGAAGGAAACATCATGTTCATATTGCTCAGGAGGAATTCTTGCAGATGATCAGGTCAGCTTCTTGCAGTTTTAATATGGGATGATAACTAATTTACGAGGATGTTATTTCCTCATGCCCTATTGATTCCAATTCTTCTCTCTTGTAGGGACTTGGAAAAACGGTGACAACTATTGCATTAATATTAAAGCAAAGACCTCCAGCACTTACTGTGTGCCCTAATGTCCAAAAAGGTGAATTAGAAGCTTCCAATCTGAGCATGAATTTGTTGGAACAAGAAAAGGGAGGGCCATCTGCTGGGACCCTTATTGTTTGTCCCACTTCTGTCCTGCGCCAATGGGCCGAGGAGTTGCAAAATAAAGTAACCAGCCAAGCAAATCTCTCAGTGCTAGTGTACCATGGACGTAATCGAACAAAAGATCCTTATGAGGTGGCTAAGTATGATGTTGTCCTGACAACTTATGCCATTGTCAGCTTGGAGGTCCCTAAGCAGCCTATAGTTAACAAAGATGGTGAAGAAAAAGGAATTTTTGAAGATTATGCTCTACCAAGTAGGAAAAGGAAATACCCTTCTAATTCAGATATGAGTGGCAAGAAGGAATTGGATAGCACAATGCTTGAGGCTGTTTCCCAGCCTCTTGCAAAGGTGGCATGGTTTAGGGTTGTTCTGGATGAGGCCCAGAGTATAAAGAATCGCAAAACTCAATTTGCAAGTGCATGTTCGGATCTTCATGCTAAGCGTAGATGGTGTTTATCAGGAACTCCCATCCAGAATTCAATTGATGATCTCTATAGTTACTTCAAATTTCTAAGATATTCTCCTTATGATGTCTATCCATCATTTTGTGCTACAATTAAGATCCCAATTAGCAGAAGTCCAACAACAGGGTATAGAAAGCTACAAGCTGTCTTGAATACAATTATGTTACGTCGGACTAAAGGTTAGATTTGAAATTTGAACGTAAGAATCTGACATCATCAAATACTGGGCTATAATTATTAGTTAGTTCCTTAGTTTTCCCTCCTAGTCCTAGAGTATATAATCCATTTCACCTTCCAGTATGTTTATCTCTTCAATTTGGTGTTTCCATGTTTTAATAATTTTATAGAATTTTAGGAATAGTGTTTCACCATGCATTTCCTTTAGAAGTTTCCTTTCCTTGTATTGTTAGTGATCGCATTTGTGTTAGCTTATTCAACTAAACAATCATCAGTTGCATTAGTTTGAAATTTCCTTGTAACTATGTGATGGTGATAATTTTCTGTAGGCACACTTCTGGATGGGGAACCTATTATTTCCTTGCCGCCTAAATTTGTAAAGCTGGAAAAAGTTGATTTTTCAAGGGAGGAACATGGTTTTTATTTAAAACTAGAGGCTGATTCACGTGCACAGTTTAAGGTATTGACTTTAGAAAGGAATCTTATGGGATTCAGATAATCTTTATATTGTTTTTAATGTGGTTGTTCTCTTTATCTCAACTCAAATCAAGTGGGAACGTTTAATGATAATATTGCTCATTCAAGTCTTGTTCAACTCCAATCTTGACATGGGTGTGAATGTGTGATGTGATGACTTGTCAGAAATATGCTGATGCTGGAACTGTCCTGCAAAATTATAGCAACATTTTGCAGATGCTTCTGCACCTTAGACAAGCTTGTGATCACCCTCTGCTTGTCAAGCCATACAATTCTAGTTCTCTATGGAGATCTTCAGTTGAGATGGCAGAGAATCTTCCCCAGGAAAAACAAATATCTCTTTCGAAATGTTTAGAGGCTTCCTTGGCTCTCTGCGTCATTTGTAATGTATGTATAACATCCTTCACTATTTATAAATATGGATTCATGTAGCTGCATTTGTGTTCATTATTACTAATTTGTTTTCTTGGGCATCTCAAGATCTTGCGGTGTTCTTTTTGGATAGGGGTTAGAGTATTTGAAAAAAGTATACTTGAGTGTAAAGTGAAATCAACTTCGATTATATTATATAATTGCTAGATCATGCTCATTTTCCACATTTATTAGCAAAGTATATTTGTCCTCCCTGACTCCTTATTCTTCATTTTATATCGCTTTTTTCTGAACAGGATCCTCCTGAAGATGCTGTTGTTTCAGTTTGCGGTCATGTTTTCTGTAACCAGTGCATCTATGACCGTCTTAGCGGCAATGACAAGCAGTGCCCTGCTACAAATTGCAAAGGTCGACTGAACACAGCTTCAGTGTTTTCTAACGCCACACTGAGCAATTGTTTTTCCAACCAGGATTGTGATAATTCACCTTGTTGCTCTGGTTGTGAAGTGGAAGAATCTGAACCATGGTCTCGAAGCCAATCATATGAATCTTCAAAAATGAAGGCTGCGCTGAAAGTTTTGAAATCAAGTAAGCCACAACACCATACATCAGAAGGTTTTTCTGCGTATAACAGTTCCATGGAAAATAATGTCTGTCCTAAGAACTTCTCTACTGCTAACAATGCGAAATTCTTGATAGATTCTCCGGAGTGTCAAATTTTGTATGGGAATAGAAGTGTTGAATGATAAGAAACCGAGAGACAATAGTAGACCAAATCCATGTAGGCATTATATAATAGGCACCATTAAGATTCAATAAATACAAAGTATCCTAGAAATAATATATTTCCCTATTTACTTGATTACTTCCCTATTTACACGATTAGGTTACCAATAACCATAAATAAAACATATCCTACTTATTCACAAGATATCTAACAAGAAGCTTTACTGATTTAGGTACTGTTGAAGGGGAGAAAGCGATAGTCTTCACTCAGTGGACGAGTATGCTGGATTTACTAGGAGTGTCTCTTAAGAATTCTTCCATTCAGTATAGAAGGCTTGATGGAAATATGTCAGTTGCTGCAAGAGACAAGGCCATTAAAGATTTTAACGTCCTTCCTGAGGTTTGTAAAGTCGTAGATCCCTCTATATCGTGATGGAATTTCTAGATTTGTTAGCCATGATATTGCAAAGGATATACATTGATTACTAACCATTGTTTTACATGTCTTGTAGGTTTCAGTTATGATTATGTGTTTGAAGGCTGCCAGTCTTGGCCTAAACTTGATTGTAGCCTCTCATGTTCTTATGCTAGATTTATGGTGGAATCCTACAACTGAAGATCAAGCAATAGATAGAGCACATCGAATTGGGCAGACTCGTCCTGTCACTGTTGTGCGATTAACTGTGAGAGATACAGTTGAAGATCGTATTCTTGCACTGCAGGTAATTTTTTGTGCCATTAAAAGTTTGTTTTTATTACTTTATATTGTTTTCAATGAGATATGATTTATATGGTTCTAGTTAACACTGAAGGGGCAGGATGCTGTCTAAAACAAATCTATTACTTAAATGTTTGATAGTGTGCCTATGGTTGATTTATTGGATTGAATTTTTTTATTTTGTGGACAGTTACTAATAGAAATAAATGTTTATGGAATGAAATTATAATGCTTTTGAAGTCGAACAATCAATGACATCTATAATTTTATATGGAAATGCCTTGATAACAATCAGTTCACACACAATGACTTTTCTGAGTTGAAATTCTTGAAATATATTCTTTCTACTTATAAATGGGGTTTTTGAGCTGAATAATGTGTGTGATTTTATGCTTAACAACTTTGTTAGACAATGCCACTCTATTTGGGTTAACAAACACCTATACTAACAAGATTTTTAGGTTGTAAATTTCATTGGATGATTTTAGAAGTTAATTAAAAGGTAAATTGTAGTTTTGGCTCATGCAAGAAAATCTATTTTATGTACTTGCAGGAAAAGAAACGAAAGGTGGTTGCACATGCATTTGGGGAGAATGATACTGGTGGTCGTCAGAGTCAACTTACTGTGGATGAATTGAAATGTTTGTTCAAGATATGATTTGAGGTATACTTAGTTAAATGTAAAATTTTAAAAATGATTTAATTTATAACTGACAATGTAAAGAGTTTTACACATGCATCTAATCACATTTCTCAATTTTCATTTTAAATATTTTAAATTTAAATTTAATTATGACATGATAAATGACTTACACATGCATCCAATCACATTGTGTAGATTTTTTTACACTGTCAATGCATACATAGTAATTAAATTTGTTGAACTTCTTGGATTGGTTCATTTGGGGCTGGTGAACATTGTAGATAAACCTTTAAGGCGGCTGCAAAAGAAACAAGACATTTTATTCTATTGACGCTTGATAGGAAGATTAATCTAATATTTTTACAGATAGGTTAAAGATGTTTCATTTCTTGACCTAAAAAATTTAGTTTAATCTCCGACATTTCTATTTGATATAGAGAGCAGTAGAACAGAATATAGCAGCAAAGAAGATTTTATGTATCTGGGACATTCTTAAGCAATTTTGGAGGTTGTTTTCTCTGGAGATTGAAGAAGATGGAGTCCTAGTGCGCTTTGAAGCTTTGAAGACTTTTTCATCTTGAATTTGTCTTTGGATTATGGAAGCCATGCTAGGCTAAAACTCTTAAGTATTTGGGGTTGATTGATTTATCTTACTTTATGTTTTGAATTTCCTTTGTACTCATGGAGTAGTAGTTATATCTATGAATTTCTCATCCTTCATAATTGAACCCAAACGACATATTATTTTGCTATTTTGTATATGATTAGGAGATCAATAGGAAATATGGAACTGGTGAGAAGAAATTGATTGGGAACTGGTGAGAAGAAATCGATTGGAAACGCCTACGCCTTAGACATGAGGGTAACTTTTAATTGTGTTGCCTAGTAACTAAGAACAATAATTATCTAATTAAATTCGTCTAGGAACTATGACATTAGTATTACCAGTTTAATTGGAAGCTCTGCGTAATTAAGAAATTATCACGTAGAAACCTAGGGAAGCACTATAGATAGAATAGTTAATTCTTGAGCCCTTTTGTCCTTTATGAATATAAATTAGATTGACGACATCGTACCTATGTACCATTCTTTGTAACTGTTGATATTTATCATAACTGTGTTTTGGGAATTATAATTTAAGCAATTATTTGGCTCACGACATTTATTTGGTACGCAAACCCTTGTTACCTAGTCTTCTTAGTGATTTATTTGGTGGAATTAATTAGGAAACCACAATCTTTGAGTTCGATCTTTTATTACTTCATACGATTCTTTTTTTTTGAAAGAAGAAGATAATATATTGAAGCGAAAAACTTGGGAACAAGACTCCCCCAAGTGAGAAAAAAAAAACCAAGAGAAGTTAAATAAAAACATTGAGCATCACACTAAGAGGAAGAAGTGCCCAGGATGAAAAAGGAGATATCAGCAACCTAACAATACTTGTCCAATAGGCTCCAAAGACTCATGAGTCACAAAGCAGAGAGTCCCGTTCAGCTACTTGACAATCCAATAAACCTTCTCCTGACACAGGTCCTTAGTCCTTACGAAGGGGGATCCTTTTCAACACAAAAGCATGTAGGCAAAATAACAATGATGTAAAACTACAAAAGCAAGCATGCAACCAAAAGGCCAAAACTTCATCAGTGACCAAGAAACAGAACCTGTTGGGAGCAACTAGGAAAACGCAGCATGTGCCTCGCGCTACGACAATACAAGGTGAGCCACCAAAACAAAATCCAGAGATGGATCAGCACCCCACTAAGAGGGAATTGACAATTGATCCAGAGGTTGTGGGGGATTGAGAACAGTACAGATTGGGATCGCCCTCTCACAACCATTCTTTGCCAAAATATATGTCATGATGCATGACCGACTTATTTTTGAGAGAGAAAACACCATAGAGAATGATTGTTGTAGTGGTAAGTAATCTGCCCATGGGTCTTTCCAGAAGCGAATTGATTCTCCCACTCCCACTCTACATATACACTGGTCTCTAAAGCCAACAACCAACAAAGATTTTTCCTTGAGATTCCTTATAATGTCTTGCATAATTTTCGAATACCTCCCCATACAACCCATCAAAAATTGAAAGACCAAGCGTCTTTCATTCCACCGTATTTTGCACACATGATCCTCCTCCATAGAGCATGTTTCTCGGTGCCAAACTTCCATGCCCACTGAATAAGAAGTGCTTCATTCTTTCTTCTCAAAGACCCTAACCCAAGACCGCCCGATTCCACACTATTGCATACTTGGTCCCAAGAAATCCATGAAATCATTCGCCCACCATCATACCTCCCCCATATATAGGAGCTCATTAGTTTTTTAATATCTTCTACCACCCCAATAGGGACCTTAAAAACATACATGTAGTAAATTGGGATAGGAGAGATGACGGTTTTTAAGAGAATAAGTCTACTACTTATTGATAAAAGAATTGGGCTTCAATGCCTCAGCTTGGCTCTTACCTTTTCAATTAGAGGTATCTAGGAGAGGGTATTCACACATAGGTTAAAGAGAAGATGAGACAATGGGTCTCCTTGCTTGGGACCTTTTCAATCTCAAAAAACTTATGTAGGAGACCCATTAACCAACACAACTTATGTCCAAACCCCAATTCGCTCAAGGTAGTTAAAAGAAGGGACCAGTGTAAATTATCATAAGCCTTGGCGAACTCAAGTTTCAAAAGAAGGCCACCCTCATCCCTCTTCTTCAACGAATCAACCACCTCATTTGTTATCAGAATCGCATCCGCAATCCGTTGCCCTTTTGTGAAGGCAAACTGATTCTGTAACAACAAGCACGACATAATCTTCTGCAATCTCCCAGCTATAACTTCGGCTAACAATTTGTATACACTTCCTATTAGAGAAATAGAACGATAATCGGAAAGGGAGTTGGGATTTCCAACCTTTGGGATCAGAGTTATGAAGGCAACATTAAGGTCCCTAACAAGTTTTCCATTTGAGTGAAAATCCTTGAAAACCTTCAGGACATCCTCTTTTATGATATGCCAAAACTGCTTGAAGAAATTAATATTGAAGTCGTCGGGCCTAGGTGAACTATTTCCATATCTTAATTGTATCCCAAATTTCCTCCAAAGAGAACTCTCCTTCCAGCAACTCCATGTCTTCTACCCTAACTTTCACAAGACCACCATTTGTGTCTCTGTTTTCCCACTCTCCTCTAGTGGTAGTGACAACACTTTCCTACTCCTTGTCACTCCTTGTATTTTATTGCAATCATCAAACATACGCCCCCTTATTCTTCGTATCATTTTATAGTAAGATAGAAATAGGCATCCATTTCCTTACTCCTTGAGTAAGTATTCCTCAAAACCTGCTTAGGTCAGAGCTTTTGCAAGATCAGGTAGTCGGGTTTTCCAAACAGGAAATCTTCACTCCGTCTGATAATGGTCATATACTCTTTCTTTTGAATAGGGTTCATTGCGTACTTCTTCTCCTTAATTCTTATTATCAATCTAACTATCCTAAATGCGAATTCCTAACAAGTTATGGGTAGGCTTATTTTCATAAACTAGTATTAGTAACTCATTATGCAGCGAGATCATTTTCCTCTTCCCTTCTACCCCAAATGCATAAGTGTCATTGTCTTATGAAAATTTTGCTACCAAGCCATAAGGCTATCATTCCTAAGTACCACTATATCCTATAGTGTACTTCTAACCCTTTATAACAAGGCAGCATTACGGTTATGTACAATCACTTCAGCAACAATAATAGCAATCACAAGCATCTCAACTTCACATAATCAATCAATCCTCGATCATAATTCAAGCATGTATTCAATAACATATAAGCAATAATAATATGCTTTCTATCATTGTAACGATCAACTTATGTGGTATGTAATAAGAAAAGGTCTTGTCCAACCCTCTTACCTCGAATATTTAGGGCCTGTTTGGTTTACCCATTTCCTGTTTTCATTTTCAAAGAAAATGAGAAATTAGATAGAAAATGCGTTTACTTAACTTTTATGAAAATGTTTTTAAAGAAAATGTTTCCAAAATAGGTGGAAATCTGAAAATAAAAAAAAACTCGTTTTCTACGTTTTCTGTTGAAAGTCTCAGGAAATGGAAATGAAAAAGACGCGGTGGCATTTTTGTGAATAGGTGAAAGTTTGTTTTAAATCCGTTCTTTTTTATTCACTTGACTTTCTTGTAGTGAGTTCGACTCCGATTGTCCATAAAAAAAGTGGAAATTTTTCATTTTACTCTGGTGAAGCACACACCGAATTTCAGGAATAAAAAATTCCATGAACCAGCACCGTCAATCCGTCACTTCCTGAAAGGAAGATTCTTTTTTCATGAAAATGCTTTTGCTCTTGTAGAATGTATAAAGCAAGGGAGTTTTGACCAAAAATAAAAAAGCTAGGGAGTGAATGGACTCTTCACGGATTTTTTGTGGGTAGGTAGTCTTGCACAGATTAAAATAATGGGAATTAAACACTATATTTATTGAAAAATATCAACCTTTAATAAACATTTTTATTTAATTTATAAAGTGTTCCATAATAAATATGGAGATTAATTTCTATGCATCGGCGGTGTAAATAAGTTTTACACCATCATTCAATCGCATCCCTCCATTTTGTTAGCTCACAATTAATTTTAAATTTAATAATATCTAAAATAGAAAATGGAAGGTTGTGATTGAATGATGATGTATAACTTTTTACACCGTCGGTGTATAAAAATTAATCTCATAAATATGAATGTATTCTTAGTAATAAATTTCATTTTTAAATTTTTACAAAATATAGTTCATACCTGTTTTATTGAAAATGGTTAATGCAAACACATTTTCAATATTTTTACTTTTCAAAAATAGAAAATAACAAGTCTAACCAAACATGTTTTCTTAATTTTAGAAATTTAAAAATGAAAACTGTTTTCAGAAAATGAAACTAGAAAATGAAAATAGAAAACATTTTCTCAAACCAAACAGGCCCTTAACTTTTTCTCGGCATGGAAGTTCGAGTCCTCTTCCTCTGCATTATTGATCGTACTAATGTCACAACGAGTCTAAAGAGCATATTATTATGGCACTTTTTAAATATATCTCATTTTAAGTTCAATTATTTCGTTTCTATCTCATTACTCATATATTCCCTCTGTCCCATTTATAAGTCACATTTTTAGAGTTTTTTCTATCCCAAAATATAAGTCACTTTATAAGACCAATGCATCATTTAATACCCTTTTCCAAAATTACCCCCATATTTAATATGAAAGAGATGGTGTGACTTCGAAGAAAATTAATTTCGAGAGAGGAATTTATGGGGCAATCTAGGAAAGTTGATAAAACTTTTTACCAATTTATTGCTAGCAACTACTTTTCTTAATCCTAGAGAATTAGATAAAAGTGACTTATAAATGGGGACCGAGGGAGTATTTCACTTTGGGTTTTCTTTCAAATTCTACCCAAGGTTTTTCCTTCTCTCTCCCTCCCCCTATATATATGTATCCAACTCTAACCTTCCCTAAGTCACCCTTGAAACCTCAGTAAGCTACACACTTCCTCCTAGGGTTATCACTTTCTTTCTCCTATGGTTTATAAGTTCAAGCTCAAGCTCACAAACTCAAAGTTCCACTATAATATACTAGGTTCCAGAGAGCTTGGCCATGAAATTCTTCCACGAACCTTCCTTCTTCAAGCTTCCCAAGAAGGTGAGATAATTAATTTCTCTCCTCAGGATCTCTCTTAATCTTCTAGGTTACCTATCACGTTCAACAGGGTTCCAGGGTTCCTATCATGGTCTCGTGGTGCTCAAAAGCTCGACCAGAGCTCCAACTCAAGAAAAATTCAAGTAATATAGCTCAAACTTGTCTCTCTTGATTCCTATGGTTCCAAGGCATAAAACTATCCTAATGCTTCCTAAATTCATCTTAATAAGCTTAAGGATGAATTTAGAATCGAAAAACACGAAGAAAAACAAGTTGTGGGTTCATACAATCGATGGTTCGCCGGAGAAGACGAGGTTGACGGCGGCGCTCGCGGTGGTTGGCTCGCCAGAGCACCTCTAGGTACTGGGCCTTGTTCCCCTTGTTGAGAGGAAGAAAATGGTGGTGATGGGTGACGCTAGAGTGATCAGAGATGGCCAAAAAGTGGAGTTTCAGGTCGCTTGATTATGGGCAGCTTCGCTGGAATCGTTAAATCTTCATCGGTTTCCCTATTTTCTTGCCTAGATCTTCACCAAACCAACCCATATCGAGTCCTCTACCTCCTAGGGACTCAATGGAGGAATAATTACTCATAAAATCTCAAATAAAAGGAAGAATCAAAGAGAGGAAATGGTGATGATGATGACTCAGTTTTGAGAGAGTTGAGGGCTCTTCTCTCTGCCTCACTTGCTTATGAACTTCAAGCTCTGTTTCTGGGTGTCTAAGGGCTTCAAAGGATGCCATTTTATAGCCTATAAGATGATTATTTTTCAAAATCAAGCTTTGCACTTAAGCTTGTTGCACTACCAATGGAGTTTCATGCTAGAGGTTTAGCTCAAGCTTTAAGGCTGATGTGATTGTGAATCACGAGCTGGTCTGCTGTAGAGGTGGTCTGAGTGAGTTTAAGGTTGGTTAGGGTTAGTAACTATTGATGAATAATGACCTAATCAATCAGGCATAATGACAAGTTACCCCGGTTGGTCGTACGTTCAAATCGACTTTAATTATGTCTTAAGAACAGAACGAACATGTCATTGTGCCCTATTAATCAAGCATAGTGCTGAGTTATGAGAGTGTATTTCCCTTCTCAATGCTCAGTATCATGTGATATAAGTCATTAGAGTCTAAGTGTTTCGACTCAGCTCAAGTTTTGATCACTTTGAGATAATACTCCTCATTATCAAGAGAGTTGATCAGATTGCTTCTCTCTTAGGTTTTGAGCTCCTATTGGGTTGTGACAACCATGTCCTTGGTCCTCATGGTCGGTGTTGCCCTAATCGATTCATGGACTGTTTGACTACGCATAAATTGAGATTTAACATGCACAAACATACCATACCACACGCGCGCGTACACACACACACACACATATATTCTTAGCTTATTCTCAACACTAATGTAAAGTCATTACTGGTCGGCGAGAGTGCGAGATGTTACATTCACACATGACTATACCAAATAATAGGCGTCTTTAAAAAGGTGAGGCCAAAAGAGCACATATTGTAATACGTTACATGTAACACCCCGATTTCCGGGTGTCACTTTAGTAACCAAAAATAAACTTTACGCGGAAAACAGGTAAATTTTTTTTCGTTTGATTCCTTTTAAATAAAGCGATAGAAAATAAAGACATAACCCAACACTAACTAACCAATATACAAATATATACACATGTACAGCCTCAGCTGCACTCTCCCGTCACGCGCACTCGCAGTGACTCCAAAGTAGTGTGCCCGCAGACAAATATATACAGAACCAGGACTGTAGGTCAAAGTATCAAATATACAGTCATCCAAGAGAAAGTCGGCACCCAAAAACGGCCTGGACAAAAGACCCCTATACTCCGACAGACTCTCTGTGATCCTCCTCAAAAGAACCACACAAAAAGCCACACATCGGGAACCTACCCTGTCCCAAAAAGTAAGACGATCAGAGCTCTACACAAAAAATGACGCCAGCCTAACCTACCCTCCCAGCTCAACTCATAGCTCCTCCTCCTCATCGCTGCTCGGCGAGTAGCTCTCCCCACTGCTCTCGGAGTTAGAGTCGGAATCCACCGTAATCATCTCGGTGTCCAAGTCCATGACCTCCCTCCTAACTGTCCTGCGCACCGTCCTAGTCGAGCCGGTCTCCACATCCACCTCTCCTGCAAGAACATCCTCCTCCACCACCCTAACCAAGGGGTCCACACGGTAGCCGTGCGGTGAAGAGAAAGAAAAGAGACGTGAGGCAGATGGGACAACAGACTCCCTCTTCGGCCGCACAAGCCTAGAGGACGACGCCACGTCGGTAGGATCGATAGCAGTAGCAGGAGGTGGCGCAACAGGTGCAGCAACAACAGGCTCGATCTCTGCTGGGTCCTTGTCATCAGAAGATGAAGCAGGAGGTGGTGCAGGTGGTCCCTGACCAGTACCTGGTCCACAGTGAACTGAGGGCGGCAAGTCAAAACTCAGCTCCATACGTCGTAGCACTCCTCTCGTCAGACGTCCCGGCTCATCCGTCCGGTCCTCCATGACCCTTCCCCGGTACGTCGCTAGGTGACCAGCAACATCGATCACCCAAGAGGTGGGGGCATCACGATCCACCAACTCATACCTGATCCCCCCGAGGGAGAGACCATCGAAAACCGGTCGGCCATCGACATCTGGCAGCAGGCCGACCGCCCAAACACAAACATGCAACCAAAGCCAAGGCGCTAGGGTCAACTCACGGAATAAAGTAGATATACACTCAACATGTGATATGGGGTATAGATATATATGTTGATATATATATATATATATAAACAATCCTAGCATGTTATTGGCTCTAACAATGCTTCAAATAAATCAAACAGCACACAATTCCAGTCAGAGTGAATGTATGCTTGAAATGCAATCAATATGATCCGGATATATGTGACGCGTTCCCGTTCGCCACAAGTGAAGCATTCCCGTTCTTCACTATGGATGAACCATTCCCGTTATTCATCCTCGACAAAGCATTCCCGTTCCTTGTCGAATATGCATCGGTGAACCATTCCCGTTATTCACCAAATGATGCATTGGTGAACCATTCCCGTTATTCACCAGGTGAACCATTCCCGTTATTCACCAAAAATGCTATGGTGAACCATTCCCGTTATTCACCATATGATGCATGATGCAATATGGTTAGCCAAACATCGAATCGTCCTCACAACACAAGTGTTTAGCTCAAAACCCAATCTCAACAACCCAAGAGTTAGTGTCGGTCAATACAACACAACTCGGAGTTAGTGTCGGTCAATACAACACAACTCCAACCACAAAACCCAAAATCAAAGCCAGAGTCAGTGTTGGTCAATACAACACGACTCGGAGTTAGTGTCGGTCAATACAACACAACTCAAACAACAAAACCCAAGAGTACTAGAGTACTCGGTGACTTTTAATCATCACCATAGCTCACCTCAGTGGCTTTCCCCAATTCCAAAACCCACAACAAAAGTCGACTTTTCCACGTCTTTCGCAATTATTTTCTCCTTTAAGTTCCCTATATTTATTCATTTAGTAAAAACGTTTCGAATTGAATTAGTCAAGTTATGAATTTATTTCTCAAAGTCTAAGTCTCCCAAAGTCTCTAGTTTTCGAAATTCTATTCATTCTAAGTTTTCCAAAAACCCTCCAAAAGAAGTTTCCCGGGGAAAGTCTAAGTAAACCAACGAATACCAACAAATGGCTAAGTCTCAAACCCCTCGTTCGAACTTGCCTAGGGTTGTTCATCCAACCCGAAATATCAAAGATCACCAGATCAATGAATCTCCACTCCGAAGTCGCGTCAAAACGCACAATCCAACAATATCACAAGTTATGGAAAAACATCAAAACATCAATTCATCAACATAATCAACATCAAATTAAAGCATAAGTCGAATTTATCGACGCCTATCATGCAGTCATAACTAATAGTAAGTTGCCCTAACCTCGAGCTGCTCCAGCCTCGTAATCAAAATCTTCTTCACACGAATGCTTTGAAACTCCCAAAGTTCCTTCAACTGAACCTCGGAGAAAAACAAAGCAGAATCCAAACAAAATCGATTAGTTCGATCGCAATACAACTCATAAACGATAGACAAAGCATTAAAGCTTCAGAATATGACAATCGAGTACGAAAAGACAAGTTTTCGAAAACGAAAACTCCCCCCTCCAACACTACAAGCTCTCGGCCAAAAAGGAAAAAGGGCTCCGGCTCTTTTTCTTCGATCAAATCTGTTTACAAGGTAGTTTTAGGGTAAAACTAAGGCAAAGAAACTGTCGGAACAATTTTCGGACGATCAGATCAAAATACGGCTGTTCAGGGGCGTTTTGGTCCAAAATAAAAGCTCAAAACCTCAAAGTTATCAGTTCGGAAAACAGATTTGACAGCAATGATCCTAACGTCATCCGTGACAACTAATCCTAAAGGCACGAAGTCAGATTACGACTTTTCGACAGTAAAGTTTTGAAATGTGCGACAAAAAGGGGTTTGAATCAGTTTTTCAGATCCTTGACAACTCGATCACAATCGACGAATACTGACAGAGGTTTTAGGCTCTTGGGCACGTAGAGAACAAACCCCAACAGAGAAATCAGGAAAAACTGACAGTTTTACAAAAAGCTCAAAACTTTGAGCACAGAAACGACTAAAGAAACGCAGTAGAAACGATGATCAGAGGTAAGAATCAATCTAGTTACCTCGGTACCTTGAAGTAGGAACGAACTGCACGAAGATCGGTCGAGTTTTGGCGAAAAATTCTTCTCCTCCTCTCCCCTTGAAACTCGCGGCCTTGAATGGGTGAAATGAAGATATTTTTGAATTTTTGAGCTATTTATAGGCAGGCGAAATCGCGGGAAAATGAAAATTTCGCGATTCTGATTTTTGCAGCACGTTCACCGATGAATTCTAAGAGAGATTCTGGCGACATATTTCAAGAACTCAAAACAAATCTCTAACTTTTGGGGAAAACGATATCTAAAATCCCAAAAGCGGTGTAAGTTAATCTGTCCCGAAAAACTACTTTTTGCTGTGATGGTCAGACAACAAAACTTTGTTCTGGAGAAAGATTGGAAACGTCGAAACAAATCTGGCAACGCGGACGGAAACTTCGTTAGAAGTCTCGAATAGAAAAGGTCTTCATCCATCGCTTGAATCTAGGGTTTCGAAGCAAAGAAATTAGCGTCGTCGGACTTCCGAAAAGTGAATACTATCGTGCGTACAGTCCAGGGTTCCGAAATGAAACGCTGGTCGAAGGAAAAATAAAGAGAATCTTTAAATTTTCCAAGGATTCGAAATCTCACTTAATACGTTGCTCTAAAGCGAAATTAGCCTATTCTGAACACGCTCGCCATAAGGCAGGTGTGCAGATGACTCGCACTAATTCCTGAAGTGACTACGCAACATTCCTCAAGCAATTCCTGAACTTTCTTCTTCATTAATCTTTCTCAAACATCAAACTCCTGTCACGCTTACACTGATTCTACGCGTGAGTCGGAAATTAACTTGTTCTGCAAATCCAGGTCTTACATTACAACCACTCCTTTGGGCACCATGGTGCCTTCCAGCTTCCTTAGCTTCATTAGTGTGATACTGATTCAAGACGGAGTTTACCTCTTCAAAGGGCACACATCTCCAAATTACTCCATCGTCACAAATTTTGAACAGACAGGGGTCATCCCATAAATAATACTTTATATCAGACCATAATGTTATCCTACCATGTGTTGTGAAAATCACTAGAAAAGGAGAAATATATAGATAGGGAAGAGGAGAACAATACAGATGGGGAACTAATTTATAAATAGCTGGAAAGGGAGAACTATATAGATATGGAACTTTAACAAGTTTAATCTGAATTATGTTAATAGACATGTGAAGCCATATATTAATAGGGGAAATCCTAATCCACTTTTCTGTACAAATCTTCACGTTTTCACTTAGGGTCTGTTTGGTGGACATGATAAGTAGACATGATAGGATAATAATAATCTTATACTGCTTTAGTATGTTGTTTGTTGCGTCAGCAGGATATGATAACACTATCATGTCTCTTATCCTATCATGTCTATCATGTGTAAAAGTTATTCTGAGTGAGGAGTTAGGATAAAAATTATCATAACAGGATAGGAAATCAGTTTTATATTTATTTATTACCACAACCAAAAATTAATTTTAATATTTATATTTAATAGAATTTATAATAATATTAATTAATAAATATAAATTTCTAATTTTAATAAAATATTAATTTTACTACTTATCAATTACTAGGTGTTATTGTTAGGTTAAAATTATTTCCCCTTTGAGGAGGGTGTATATCATGTCTATCTCCTCTTAATTATATTAATAAAATTTCTGCTTTCAGAAAAAAAAAAAAATTATTTAGTTACTAATAAATTTATTTATAAATGGTGAAAATATTGGTTTTACTCATATAAAATAATTAAATTTTCATTATCACTTACTACTACTTAGTTAACATATTTTTCGTTATTTATATTGCAATAAAAATACATAAAAGAATTCTCCACTAACAATAATAGGCCACTCGCATATATATAAATATTAATTTTTAATAGTAAATATAGACTAATATATTATCATATAATATTATTTAAATTATTTCTCTACTTATATAATTATAATCAATAATTTAAATATAAATTATTTTTGAAACAATAATATCTTTTAATAATTTTTTAAAAAATTGATTAATTTTTATCATTGATCACTTACCCCTACTAAGTTAAAACTCATTGGTTACTGATGACCCGAGAATTAAGGCTATTTTTCTAGTTTATTTGCATGCATTTTAATATATTATTTAAGATATTTTAGTCATTTTAGGACATTCTAGGCTTATTTCATGCATTTTAATGTTTTTATTTGATTTTATTATTTTTCTACATTTTATATTATTTTTTAGATATTATTAGGATTTATTTACTTTAATTTAGGATTAGATAAGTTATTTTAAGGTGTTATCTTATTTTTCATATCTTATCTATTTTTATTTGCTTTATTTTAGGAGAAGATATGGAGAAAAAAGAAGAAATAATGGAAAAAACGGAAACATTAAAGAATTATTGACGCTGGGATCCTGTGTAGCGCATGTACACGACGTTACCATGCACCTACTCTGTGATCGTGCCACGTGTTGAGCTTGAGAAAGAATGCACCAGATCTGTGTGGCTATACTACAGTGCATCGCGGAGCAGTTCTTAACGTACACCAAACGCGGCAGATTTACCAGATGTGCATCCACGTACCAGATTCGCGAGGGTGTACATACTTACGGTGCACGCGACTGCACCAGATCATAATCTTCCATCATAAAAAGACAAAACGTACCAGATCACGAAAATCACTATAAATTTCGTTTTTCACCTATTTTTGGGAGATTATTTTCATCTTTCTTTTCTCCTAAACCAAATAAAAAACCTTTGGGAGACTTAGCGACAATTTCTTGGTGGAGAGGAAGGCTAGGCCCTTGAGGGCCGGTGTCAGGGCCATGAAGGAGATGACAGCTTCTATGGATGTCCATAGCTCCGTTCTATTTTGGGTTTTGTTTTTCTCTTTACCTATTATATTGTTTTGACTCTCTTTTGGTAATTGGAATGACTTATTTGATTTTCTTTATTGTTCAATATACTTTTATGCAATTATAAGTATGGATTTTCATAATTTAGTGTTTCTCTCTATGTTTAATGCTTCAATTGGTTAATTGGGGATTTAAAGAGTTTATATTAATTCGTAAATAAATTGAGAAATTGATATGAATTAATGTAGCTTAGTTCATAGAAAGAGGAAAAACACCTATGTCTTAGGTTTAATAATTCTCTTTGCGCGTTCATGTATCTTTTACCAATATGATGCTTTTTAGGATTTGCATGACAATTGAGAAGTTGGTGTGAATTTAGTTAATGAGAGAAACCACTCTTACATCAGTCATCTTAAGAAAGGCATGTCTTAGGTAGGGTTTAGGTTTTCTAGGTGACAATAGGATACATTAACTCTTAGGTATGAATATCACGAGTTGAAAAAGAGATCTATACCGAGTGACAAGTCGGGATACTCACCTCTCTAGGATATGATTATCTAGTAGGAACTATTAGGATTTCTTGAGTGACAGTCAGAGATTCTATCCACTAGGACATGAACTTCTTGGGTTAGGAACAGAGCTTGGGAATGTCTTATCGAGTAGGTATGTGTATAATGCTCCTTTTATGATCACTAGGGCTTAAGAGATTAAGGCTAGGTTCTTAATGGGTAGATTCGCTTAGCTAAGAAATTAGTAGGTGAATAACTCTAATCGACATCTTAAATGTTAACTTCATCTTATAAAAGTATATTGGTTGAGAATAAGTTGTAAGTTGATTGAATCATTTTCCAAATACGCTATCTTCTTTGTTTACCTCCGTAAACTTCTTTTATCTCTTTAATTATAGTTTTTCCTTTATTTAAATAAACCCACATTTTACTTTTTAAGTCATTCATCCAACATCTAGCTAGTAAGATTAATACGTAGCAACACAATCCCTGTGGAGACGACAAAACCCGATACTATACTACGATTGAGTCTTGAAAGGGATTTGATAGTAGTTAGTGGAGGAAAATCTCTTCATTAAATATCATTTCATCAGTTACATATATAATAATTTTAATTTTAATTAAAATAGAATCACTTTGAAAAAAATAACATAGCCGAATTAATAAAAATAAATTTAATTTTAGTTAATATTAAAACATAAACTCATTTATAAAAATGTTAAAAATTAAACTTAATAAAATTTATTATTTTTTTTAAAAAGACTGTTTAGAAAATTAGATTTTAAAAATATTATGTATTTTTTATTTCAAAGGAAAATTTGATACATTTTTCATTGTTGTATCATATCCTATTAATATTTTGTCAACCTCAAACGCAGAATATGATATGAGTCTATCCTGCTCTTATCATATCTTGTTCTTATCCAATCATTTATCTTATCCTACTCTTATCATATCATGACCACTAAACGGGCCCTAAATATATATATATATATATATATATATATATATATATATATATATATATTTTGCTTAAAGGAAATGCTTGAATGATGGCTGCAAAGGCTGATGTATATTAATCGACTTTTAATTTATCAGTTTACTATTGTATTCTTATGTATCTTTTGGAGGGTAGTTGTTAAGCCACACATCGAATATCTCACGCTAAACGTTAATATCAAAGCAAAAGCGTACAAATTCCTCCTTGTTAGCACTTCGAGTTGTCCAATTGAACCTCTAAGAAAATTCCACCTTTGGATTCTTCTACTTGTGAGTGAAATTTTTTCTCCTTAGCCTCGTCTCCTCCATTGCATCAAGTTTGGGCGGGGATTAATTGAGGTCAATACCATCGATGATTTTTTGTGATGTAAGAAGTTGGATATGAAAACGAGACATGTACATATGAGTAGATTATGCGTTTAAATAATTAAGTGAGTAAGTTGTAAATTAATTAAACTCACCATACTCATTTATCACATTTATTAGCAAAGGTATACTTGAATTCCTTGAATCATCTACTCTACATTTCCTTTCACCATGTTTCTGGACATGATCCTCAAGTAAATGTTGTTGTTTCAATTTTTGATCAATTTTTTTTTGTAACTAGTGCTTTTGTGAGTGTTATTTTACCGGCGATGACAAGTAGTGCACTGATATAAATTTCAAATATCAATTGAACACAACTTCATTGTTTTCTAAAACCACATTTAGCATTTGTTTTTCGAACTAGGATTGTGATCATTCACCAAGTTGCACTAATTCTGAAGTGGAAGAATTTGAACCTTGGTCACAAAGTCATTCATATGAATCTTCAAAAATAAAGGTTGCGCTTGAGGTTTTGAAATCATTGTATAAGACACAATGCTATGCATAGGTAAAAATAACTTCTGATGTATAACATTGTGGCTTAAACAATTATTTCAACGTCTCAAGAACAACCTTCAATTTTAAAGAGTCATATGAATGATTTTGAGACCAAGGCTCCAACTCATCCACATCAGAATCATAGCTCCTAGGTGAGTTTTACAAATCTTGGTTCGAAAATGAATGGTTCAATGTGGCTTTGGAAAACACGGATGTTGTGTTCAATTACCATTGAAATTTGTAGAAAGGAAATGCTTGTCATCTCCGGTAAGATGTTCACGTATGCACTAGTTACATAAAATATGACCACAAACTGAAACAACATCATCTGTAGGAGGATCCTGTCTATAAACAAGGTGATAGGAATTGAAATGTAGAGTAGAGGAGTAAAAAATTACATACATACATACTTTGCTAATAAATGTGACAAAATGATTATAATAAGTTTAATTAATCAAAACATGCTCGATTATGTTAACTTAATCTACACTTTGTGAACGCATGTGTGCCTCGTTTTCATATTGATTCCTTATATCACATAAAACCAAGGATGGTATAGACCTCAATTTACCACCGCCTATTCTTGATGTTGAGGAGGAGAGGCCAAGGGGAATAAAATTCCGTTTAGAGCATAAGAGTCAAATGATAGAATTTGCATAGAGGCTCAGTTGGACAACTCAAATTGATAATAAGCAAATAACTATAAAAAATAATTTAATACTTAATTTCAAGTGAAATAACTACATATATTAAAATTATTCAATAAATATGTCTAATAATTAAAGTAATTATGCAAGTTTAATGAAATGTAATAAATATTTTGTAACCTAACTACTATATATTATTTTTAATTAATCTTTAATGAAAATATTATTTACTTAGCTAATTTTGATTTTAATATTTCTACCCAAGTGAAAAAGTCTTTCATTAATAACAATAATAAATACATAATATTATATATAAAATATATTTAAGAAGTCAGACACATTACTTACCACCAAAGGGGGTGACAAGCTCCTCAAGATAAAAACTTCATGCTCACTATGCTTTCTCCTATCACCAAGAAGGAAGAGTTCAATAAAATATATAAAATAGACACAGATCCACACCCAACTTCCTATAATTCTTTACTTTTATAAGAATTAAAATGTCGCAATACCATATTACAAGAAGGGCTAATTAAGAGAGAAATCAAACTAACATTCAAGTAATATAACATAGAAGAATATTACTCTTGTGTAGACCTAACGACCACTTTAGCAAGATTTTAAAAAAAAGCAACTCATCATACTAAAATCAAATAAATAAAAAGAACATCTAAGATTCAACAATAACATAGATAAATATTTTCGCATATGTTTAGCATATGCTGCTATTTTCTTTTTTCTTTTTGGGCTCACTAATTATTCCTTCTACAAGCGAAAAGAAAAATAAAAGAACATTTTCAAGAAAGAAAATATTTGAGGTCAACAATATCGATCTCATCACCTAGGAAAGGAAATATAAAAAAATAGAGAGTAGAAGAGAAAAAGAGACTTTAGGTTATCATTTTCAGTTTTAGATAATATAAATTGAGTTCGAATGATGGAATATTGTTGCAATGTGGAGCAGTGGTGCAAGTCAAATACAGAGAAACAAGGCGAGAAAAATGGCAAACATGAAGAGAAGAAATAAATGGTCTAATTGTTCAACATGAAAAAAAATGTAAAAAAAAAGTGAAGCAGCTTCCAGGACTTAATACTGAAGAACTATCCCTGAATTAGTTGAGATTCTAGACTCTTGATACCACGCAAATAGAAAAAATATCAAGAGAGAGAGAAACAAGAAGAATATTTGAAAGGTTGATGAGATAGGATCGTTTAGAACTAACACTCATTAGACCATGTAAACTAAGAAAAGGTTGAGAGAGAGAGAAAGAGAGGAAGAAGAAATTTTGTAATGAGATATACTGCTAGATGCGTCGTCCCTCATATATTTATATAATATTAGGTTAAAAGTGTAGTACAACATGTAGTACAACGTACAACTTAAAGTACATATGAGCCCTAAACTCTATATCTATTTTTAACTTGTAATATATTTTCCTTTTCAAAAAAAAACTTGTAACATAAAACTATTTAACTCATATATATAATTATTTGACTCGATTTATTTTTAATTAATACAACATCGAATACTTATGACAATTTTAAAACTTGATGGTATGCACTTAATATTTGTCACAATATTTAATATTTGATAAATATAGAAAATATTAACAGTATTTATTATAAATTTTGAATTTTTTCGAACATGTTTAGTAATTATTTTTATTTAATAAATATATTAAATAAAAAAGACAATAACGTAATAAATTATCTTGAAATATGTAATATGTTAGATTTAATTATAATAATTATTATTATTATATTTAATAGAGCATATATATATGTAAAAAAATTACACAATATTTTTTTATTATATATTATTTGATATAATATTAAATACTATTCAAGATAAGTTTCTATTTATACATATGAAGTTTAATAATCTTGGTCAAATGATTTTTAATGTGCGTGCGCACGTATACACACACACATAATAATATATTGTATTTTATTATATTATACTATATTATATTATACTATAATATATTATATTATATTATTTTATTTTATATTAAACTCATACTATATTATATTATATTATATTATTTTAGAATGTTTTTTTTTCTTCTTTTGGTTTCTGTTGCTTTCTTGTACCTAAAGCTCACTTGGAATGTTTCTAAGACTACCTTTTTATCAATTTGATTCTCTTTTCTAAAAAAGTTATATTATATTAAATTATATTATATTATCTTGTATAGTGTTTCTAAAGAGAAAAGACGTTTAGTTATTATTTTTCATTATAATAAATTTGTATTGTCTAAAAAATTTAAATTACGTTATATTACTTAATAAGTTTGATGATTGTGCATTGTCAATGTAAAAATAATTTACACAGACATTAAATAATTGAGTGTCACATATTCAAAAGCATTTATGTTTCTTTTTATTTTAATTAAATTAAAAGTTAATTTTCTTATTTGGCAATTCATCATTGGATGTATGTGTAAAAAAATGTTTACATTGACGTGCATTACCATTAAATTCTTACTTAATATGTTTATTGGGGTTTTCTTTCATAATTTAAGATTTTGAGGGTGTTTGTTTTGGTTTTTCTTTGTTGGGTGTTATATTTGTATTAGAAACTCAATTGGAAGATCTTTTATTAGAATTTCATTTCCGAATAATTTTTTGCTATCTAAAAAAATCTATAAACAATTAAAATTGTCTTGAACTTTACATTCATGACAATGTTAATTTTTTTGGGTAGAATGAAAATATTAATTAGTTATAAATATAATTAATATTATTAAATATTAATTATAAAATATCTCAATTCTCATATATAAAATAATTTATCAAGTATTTAAATATGCCTTGACTAGCTGACCTTTTAATTAATGAGACTATTAATTAGTTATTAATAATATTTTATATTATTTATTATAATAATTCATATTTAAAAATATCTCAATTTATCATATAGAAAAAAAAAAATACTAGAATTATTTAAATGTTAGTTATTAACCACAAATTGAAAAAAGACATATAAACAATGTTTTTCTTTTTCTTTTGGATTTTCTCATTTGCATATGGATATAATGAGGTGGTTCAGGTTTAAAAATCTCATAGAGAATGGTGTACTCTTTTTCCTTCTCTTGGTTTTTATTCTAAATGGGTTTTTCCTAGGCAAGGTTTTAACGAGGCACGTTCTCTATGCTTGCATGTTTTTGGGAAGGGATTTGTTAGCGTTGTATCTATGCTTCCCATGTCATGAGAGGGTTGTTATCATGCTACTTCTTTCAATCAATATATTTCATATGTTGTAAAAAAAACATATATTAAGTTATAGAGTTAGTATATATATATAAGAAAAATTTCATTGAACTTTTTTTTCGAAAATGAAAGATATATATTAATATATAAAGTTGAGAAACAACCCTTTTAAACATGAGTACAGTAACCTAGCCAACAAAAACTGGCAAAAGCTCAATCACAACAGCAAAATCTCTCCCAAAGACCTCCAAAAACCCCATAAGAAACTTAAAGCCAAACCAAAACCCTATTTCTGCACAACCAGGCAAGGCCCCATTTGAAGTCGAAAAAACAACGACAAGAACTAATCTTATAAACCACACGACACCCGCAAAATAGAGACCTAACCAAGCCAAGCAAAACAAAAGACCCAACGTCCAAAACCAACCAGAGCGCCATATAGCTGAGACAGGAAATCTAAAAGACAAGAAAAACTAGCAAAGACAAGAAACCGAACATAAAACCAACAACATCAACATCCACACATACATCAGACTACCGGTCCGGCAGCAGCATCCGCCAAGGAGTAGATGTTGTGGCCTGAAGGGAACTATAACCTCAACACCAATAGACCATCAGTCCTGCAGCAACATCCTCCAAGGGAAAGACATTGAGGCCTGAAGCGAACCGTAGCCTCAACACCCAACATAGATCAGATATGCAAAATAGCGTCAAGAGACACAATAGAGCAGTCGCATTGCACCCACTGTCTATAATCCAGCACCACAACCTAATCCTCGCACACCACAACCTCAATCGGAAGCAACGTTCCTAGTAGAGAACTCAAACAAAAGCCACCAGTCATACCAGCCTCAGATCTGAGCATGCATGATGAAAGAACCCATCATATCAGAGCAAAGTCGGGAAAATAGCTTGGGCGAACAGGGACAGGATGCGAGAGAGCTGGAGAAGAGGAAGGAGGAACACACTGGCGGTAGGAAGATGCGAATCCAAGGGAGAGAGGCCGATAAACAATGCTGAAATGGTGCAAGAGAAGGGTTGCCACCGCGCAAGGAAAACGAAGCGATGGCCACCCAAACAGAGCCTAGAAACACCGAGGCAGAAAAAAGGGAAGAGAGATGCAACAACATCCCTCGATCTTGAGTATCGACAAGCTTTCATCCTTTCAAGTAATCAAGGAGAGCGGTGGAATTTCCAATAAACCCCAGCTACTTTATTTCTTTGTAATTTTCAATCTTGCAATTTCAATTTAAGTATTTCCTTTCAACTTTCAAGCTTGTTACCTTTCAACACATTGCTTAATCTGATTGTTCATTAAAAAAACACAACTGTGCATGCTTTGAACCTTCTTGTTCATCATGTTTTTGTTCTTTAAGTTATGCGTGGATTTTTCCATACTCAATGCATGTTTATCGTTTAAGTTTAAATGTATCTTTTGATATTTTCCAATTTCTGAATTATGTTGTGTTTTTGGAGTCTAAGAGCTTTTTGGAGTCTCTTAGGAACCTACATTGAGAAACAAAGTCATTTCCTCAAGTAATCTCTTGATTAGAAAATCGTTACATTGGTTTTTTAGCCGACCTAAACGACTATCTAGTCCCCAAAAACTATTTGTAAACCAACAACGACAAAAGCCTTGAATATTTTATTTTTGTTGTTCAGAATCATTTAATACTATATAATGTTATTAAAAATATATAATTAATACCAGTTCAATCACGGTATAATTTATGATTATAATTAGACCTGTGAGCTTTGAATTGGTACCTTGACCGATTCAATGACGAGTCTAATTTATAAAACAGTGGTTATAAATGCTTTAGTATAAAGGGTGTACAACTTTGGTTATGAGCCGTACTATTGTGTAATTTACTATTATCTTGGTTCCTAATTATCTCTCAAGAGAGAGAAGAAACACACATATTAAAAAGTGCAATTAATTTTATTAATTTTCATAAAAATATTATTTGTTTTCATATTTTACCTTTTAGAATGTATTTTATCTTTCCTCAGTTTTTGTTTCCACTAGAGATTTTTACTTTGAAGAATATTATTTTATGCACTCTTGAAGTGCTAAGTGGACAAATATATAAGAATTATTTTTTATTCTATGTAGACAGTTAATAAGGAACGAAAGTCCCCGAATGATAGCTCAAGTGGTAAGAGTTAAGAGACATGTACGTTGGGGGGTCCAGAGATCAATCACTGGATGGTGCAATTTATCTTTCCGATGTAAAAAAAAAGGAACAAAGGTTGTATTTAGAGGCCAAATTTAGGAGGAATTTATTATACACAAGTTTTTACTTGTGTAAAGTTACACAAGCTACTTTTGACCTGCTCCTCTAAGTTTCCAGGTTTTCTTAAAAAAAAATACATATTTATTAATCATAACAATTAACGTGTGATAATTTTAATTAAGTTAATTGGATCGAGCAATCTGATCTGCTAGTGCCATCAACCACCGAACCTACAGAGGCACCACACCCAGCCAACAATTACCAAGACCTCCACCGATCCAAGCTTGACTCAAATTATATGTTACCCTGTCGATTTGTAGTTCAAAACAAATTAATTCAGTCAAACAACACCTACTGAAAACCCTCACTATCCTTGGTTTTTAGTTTACAATGAGCTGCAACATATATGGCATTTCCCTTTAGGATATATTCCATCGTGTCTCAAGGTTCTTTCTATCAGAAAATTAATAGCTGCACTTCATGACAACCACTAGAACACTAAAACCACATTTCATTTTTCAGTAATCAGAATGATGAAGACAGCAATATCTGAATCTGCTACAACATACATACACATACATATCCTTTGGCCACATTGCCAAAACATGAACCACTCACTCGCCAAGAACACAAAACATGTCCCTGTGTTTGTTGTCCCAAGCCTTAAAACATAACAACAAATGCAAGACACCACAAAACATGATTTTGGTTCTAAAAAGACCTCATGACTCATGTCCTTTCAAGAATAAATCTATATATTTGTTTTTTATGAAGAAGCTGTGTACAGACAGATCATTCATCCCTTATTGAAGAATTTCATCAAATGCAACATATCATAGAATAACAAGCCAACTTTCAGCAATTAGAACTATCTATCTACAGACCAACAAGCCTCACTCTACTAAGTCTTCAAACTCAATTTGAAGATTAATTAACATAGTCAACATCAAGTTGAAGACTTCATGACCCTGTTAATAATCAATCTCCATCTGTTGTTCTTCCCTCACATCTAGCATTCAACCATTGCAAAACATCACTCCTAACAGTTTCAACATTCTCATCAGTTTCCCCAAAAAGCAAAGAATGCATCATCCCCTCATAAACCTTGATGGTCTTGTCCTCACTCCTAGCCTCCTCATACAATTCTCTGCTAACATCAGGGTCAGTAACAACATCAGCACTCCCATGCAGAACAATGAAAGGGAGACTCACATCACTGAGCTTCTTGCTCAACACATCAGTGATTCTCAGAAGCTCCACCACAGTCCCTAACCTGGGTTTTCCCCTATACCTCAACGGGTTCATCGCAGCAATCACCTTCTTGTGATCAACCTTCACAGACTTGTAGAGAAGATCTGGGGTGGGAACAATGGGAAGAGTAGGGAAGAATCTCGCAAGAAAAGTGAGGATCTCAGGAATCGGCCATCTGGGTCTAACCTTATCGGAGATTCTACACATGGGTGCCACCAAGATCGCACCATGGAACGCTTTCGGGTCAGCGAAGTGGATGAGGAGGCAAATCGCGCCGCCCATGGACTCGCCGTAGAGGAAGCAGGGCAGGCCGTGGAAGCGAGGGAGGTTCTTAATGGAGGTGAAGAAGGAGAGGCAATCCTCCACGGCGAGGTCGACGTCGGGGACGAAGGCTTTGAGGCCGCCGGAGTGGCCGTGGCCTTGGAGGTCGAGGGCGAAGCAAGCGAAACCCATCTGGGCGAGGAAGATTGGGGTGGCTTGGAAGGTCCAGGAGATGTCGTTGCCGTAGCCGTGGACCATGAAGATGACGGCGCGTGGTGGGGTGGTGGTGGGGAGCCAGGACCTGGTGAAGAGGGTGAGGCCTCTGGTGGTGGTGAAGGAGGATTTTGAAGAAGTGATTCCTTGTTGCTTGTAGTACTCTTCTTCTGGGGTGTAGCCCCAGTAGTAGGGGTAGGATTGGAGGAGCTTTTGCTGTTCTTCCTCCATGGGAGAGTGGAGTGGATTGGATTTGATGAATGGGGGTTATCTTTCTGGTTCAACTTCAAATCAATTTGATTTTGGATGGTTGGAAGGAAATCCCAATGAGGGTGTTTGGCTTTTGAGGCTTGGGTTGACATGGTTAGGAGTATAAGTCCAGCTTCTAGTGGGTCCAAATCATTTATTTGTGGGTTATTGTGAAAATCTCAGTTTAATTTTCAGTTTGAAATTGTTTTCATCTAACCGAGGTCTAAACCTCTTTCACATTTGGGGTATTGTGGCAAGAAAGTAGGGGACATGAGGTTAGTTCAAATGGTAAGAGTTAAGAGATATAAAAGTTGGGTCAGATGAAGAGTGAAAGGTCCAGTGTTTGAACGCTGAGCAGAGACTAATTTACTAACATTTGCCTATAAAAAAAATTTGAGGTATTAGAATGTGTGATCTTGAATTCCAATGCTCTAAACAGACTTCCAAACTGATAACCAAACACATAAGAAATCTTTTATGTAATTGAGGTTGTTTTTGGTCGGGGAATCAATTCAGTGAATCTTAAACAAGAAATGGAAGATTCATGGGTTTGGACAAAAACATAGATGGGCTATACTCTGTTAAATCTTCTCATTGCTTTTTGCAGGGAAATGCTAATAGTGAGAATTAAAACAAATTAAAAATATCTGGAAGGTGACAGACCTTTCAAACTTCAAGCATTGGGTATCAGATGTGGATAGAGTAATTTATCTAAGCCTTTATCTAATACAATTTAGACTTTGGAATTGGCTAAAAGCTAAGTTGAAAGGTTTCAGATTTTCCTTCTATGAAGTGGCTTATGCAACCTGTATATTTGGTTGCATGAAGGATTTTCCTTCTTTGGAATTGGCTTACTAACTTTGCTGTTATCTAATTTTTGGTTGCATGAAGGTATTTCCACAACAATTAAATAAATTTCTTTGAGACTCTAATATGACATTAGGTGGTAAGTTTTTTCTAATAAATCATTCTTCATACATACTGTTTAGGGATCGAAACTTAGACTAAATACATATAGTATGTTTAGTTTATGAGAGAAAGAAATAATAGTAGTAGAGAGAAAGAAAAGAGAACTAAAGTATATTTTACAGGTAGTTTAGTATGGTAGAGATGAAAGAAAAAGATAGAAGAGAGAAATTTAGTTTTTATATTAATTTTTTTATTTAACTTTAATATTTTTAAAATTAACTTTAACAATTTTCTGGCGATTAAAATAGATATGTTGACAATGTTAAACCGCTAGTAAATGAATGAACTGGCAGAAAAAAAAAGTAACCCTCATTTTGCCTCATCTCTTCTCAATATAGAGAGAATGCAAAATGTGATGGATTCCACCTTTGAAGCTCCCTCTCTCTCCCTCCCACCAAACAAGGGTGGTTCCCTCTCTCCTCTCTCTCCCCCACCCCTATTTCTCTCTTATCTAATACTCTTCAAATAAACATTTCCTTAAGGGCCTCATGTTAGAGTGATGCAAGTGAATAGAGACTCTCATTTTCTAATAGCTCATGAGGGATTTGGTAGTTCACCATCAACATTTGGCTAAGAGTATAAATGATTTGGACATCATCCACATACATTTACTATAAAATCTTAAGACAATAGGTGAGTTTGTCCTTATAAACTGATTTAACTTTGCTTTTTCATTTAATGTGTGACATATTTCATTCACTCACACTAGTATACTTCAATAACCTCTACTAATTATCCTGGAGCTTGTTCGTGCTACTTTTTATTTAATTTGTGATCGCATAATTTTTTCTTCTCTTGAGGTCTGTGAGTTCAATTTTGATTGGTATTGGCGCTTGAACATGTTGGGTGAAGGATTCCCTGGAAGGACTCTCATTAATTCTCTGGCTGTCATGATGTTAATATTAATCAACACTAGATATAATACCCGTGCGTTGCACGAGTTTATTTACAATATTTTTATAAAATAGAGATAACACGTTGTACGGGTTTATTTACAACATTTTTAACATTGTATAAAATGAATATCGCTTAAATTAATACAAAAATAATAATTGTGTTTACACATTTCAATAATTAAAAAAAAGACATTTCAGTAAATAGTATTAGAGTTCTATTTGTATAAATAATTAATATTACTCTAATTTAATAATTAATATTTATTAAAATAAATTGAATAGTTTTAAAAATAGAATGTTTTTTTATTTAATAATTTGAAAATTAATTCAGTCAATTTGTAACAAAAAAATTAAGAAATAAGTTTTTAATACCATCAAATAACTTGTATGAACATATTTTTATACCTTTTACTGAGAAAGTCAAATTTTAGGAGGATCAACCACAATTTCTCAAACTGATTTACACTTGTCAAAATCGAGAACAATAAAGTAATTTTAACTTTTACAACTATAATAAGATATAACTTATTCAACTTTTGTGATAAATTTTTTTTTCTCTATTAAGCTTCCTCAAAATTGTCTTTACTAATATATAATAAAATCAAAAAAATTATATGGAGATTTTTTTTTTAAATAAGACACACATACATTATAGTTAATAGTAAATGCCTCATAGTGTCTTTTTTAAATTTAACATGTTTTATCCAAATTATTTTTGATGATATTAATTTATTCTACATCAAGTTTAATTCTTGATATTTTTCACTAATGTAAAATTTAAGTCAATTTCTAAGTTTATAAATGTTATTAATTAATGTAGGTAGTTGAAAGATTTTGACAATAGAGTTTTTTCGGGTTTTTTTATTTTATTAGGTCTAATTGCTTAATTGATCCCCCACTTTTACATTTCTCACGACTTTGATCTCTAACAAAATTTAACTGCATTTTATTACCCCAACGTTGTTCTCCGTTAGCAACTTTGGTCTTCCATCCAATTCCGTACAAAAACATATAGGTTTATGGGCGAAAAATTAGAAAACCCCCCGAAAAATGTTCTCTTTAACTCTTCTTTCCACATCTTCATCACTCTTCTTCAAAACCCAGAAAATTAAAATCAGATTATCAAAAAATAGTTAAAATCTCTGCTATTGGTTCATGTATTTTAATACAAATGTAGGACGCTTTTACTTCTTAATGTATTTAATATATTTTTTTACGTTAGTTAAATTAAAAAATAAAAATATTATGACTAATATATTTTTTAGTTTTTTTAAAGTAAACAAATATTTTTAAATCATTATATTAAGTCATATTAAACTTCTTACCACAAACAAATATTTTTGAACTTTTTTTTTTTCGCTTACATTTATCCTCCTCCAGAGGAATCCTTCTTTATAGGCAATCCTGCTCGAGCCGAGAATTTTCACAATATCGTGGAGTTAACTCTTTCAGCGAAGTATTTTCATTCAAAAAACTCGAGCCTCAGATATTGCTTAAGGGAAATCAAGCATCCATACATTTTTTTTAAAATCAATTAATGTTTTATATATTAAGATATTTATTTATATAAACTATTTTTTATTAACTAATTAAAATTCTTCACATGTAAATTATGAGTACTTTTATCAATGTACTTTTTTTGTCGATAAACATCAGTTTGATTTTTTTTTATTAGTGTATGTTTCATTCTTTTTTGTTTCACACTTTTTTAAAGAACTAAAGTGTTATGTCATGTTCTACCTGATACAGCAAACACGAAAATTAGTTGGTAGTTGATTAACTTATTGCGTTGTAAATTTTGTTGATTTGTTTTTATTTTAATGTATATAATACAAAATGATTTTTTTTATATCTTGATGTATATGTAACAAAATTTCAAGAGAGTTTTACATTTAGTAGGTAGTTTTTTTTTACAGAAAGATGAAGCTTTCATTAATTAGGAATTAACCAATTTTTTTAGTAGGTAGTTGATCGAATAGCTAATGACTTAACCAATTTTATTCCTTTTTATATTTTAATTTAATGTATTTCATACAAATGTTCAAAGTGACTTTTACAATTTAGAAGGTAGTTGAATAGATTATGACTTAAGAATTTTATTTAATTTGTAATTTTATTACTAAAGGTATTAATATAAAATAATTTTTTTACTATTTAATGCATTTAATGTAAAGGAGTGCAAAAAACTCAAGTCTCCTTTACATATATACTAGAAATAATACCCGTGCGTTGCACGGGTTGATTTATAATATTTTTAAAATTATATATAATTATTATAGTTTTAATAAATATAAAAATAAAATATGTTTAATTATAAAATATAATAAATTAAATAATAATAGAGGTGAGACATTTCATTGAATAGAATTATAGTTCTCTAGATCTAAATAATTAGAGTATTACTCAAATTAATAATTGATATTTAAAAAAAATATTGAAACGCAATAAAAATGAGAACAATATTCTCATTTAGATAATTACATTGGATCACAACAAACCCTATCTGTTGTTCTCTACCACACCCTTGATTTACCAAAAAGTTTGTCACAGTGTTTCCCTCGAGCAATACATGCACCACACCAACACACTGAATTACAAACATCAGATGCTCTATATGATTAAATACATTTTTTTAATTTTCATGACCTCCTATCTCCCCTAGACACTCACCCAACCACTAAGGAGGAATCACTCTCAACCACCACATTTGAAAATTTAAATTGCTGGAAAAATAACAAAGCATGTAACACTACTTGAACCTTCATCTAAAGCTCACAACATTCTAGTTCTTTTTGCAAAGTAACCTAACAACTCCTCCTTGATCCCACAAAACCCCGCTAATACCACTTACAATTGGGTTCCCTTTCGACGCCTCATCCACATTAAACTTCAAAATAGTGGCTGGCGGTTGCTCCCAATACACTGTTCGTGACATCTTTTGTTTTCGTGGCCACTCGATACACTCAAAGTCTCTAGCAAACTGTTCCAAATCATATGGACAATCATTCCACTTCACCTTGACCCACCAAACACACAAACTAAGCAATAGTCTCATATATGTTCAACACAAACAACTTTGTTATTAAATACGCATGCATTTCTCTGTAGTAATTGATATTAAATAATTAGCACTGAAGTAGACTTAAAATTTTATTCATTGAAAAAATATAGAAAATCATTATGTGAATTTGAAATATATGAAATCAAGTAATAAATTTTAATATCTTAAATAAGTTATAATGACATATTTTTTACACATTATATCCACAATAAATTAATTTTAACTTTTAAAATTATAATAAGAAATGATTTTATTAGTGTAAAGAATTATTTACTAAATTTAAACTTGTTCAACTTTGGTCATAGTTATTTTACTCCGTTATTCTTTTTCAAGTAATTTCTACTAATATATAATAGATCAAATATTATATTTAAAGATTTTTTTCAACGAATACACACATATTATAGTTAATGGTAAATACCTATAGAGCACCACTTTTTTATTTAAAGACAACATTTTATTAATTATTTTTTAATAAATATTATTTTATTATAATTAATTTTAATTCTCAATATTTTTTTGTGTATCAAGATATTACTTAGTTTTATTTTAACTTTCTCCCCTTCAATTTATGATTGATAATTTATATTCTAACATTTTTTAATTAATACTTATAAATATTTTTTTGTAAGTAACTGAAATTTATAATTAATAGTTAATACAATTAATAAAAACTGGAGTTTTTTATTATTTAATATATTTTATATTTTTACTATTTAATATATAGTACTGCCATATGATTTAATGTAGTTTTTTTATAGTTGATGATTTTTTCCTTGAAATAAAGAAATAATAAATGAGTAATGTAAAATAAAATTCAAAATTTAGTTTATAATTTTATTATTTAGTATAGTTAGCTAAATTAATCTTTATATTTAATTTATTTAATAAAAAATTATTACATAATTTAATTCAAAGGTTACATTATATTGGCATGTGTAAAGTTAAAAAATAAAAAGATTGACATGTTTCAAAAGTTACATTATTTTGAATGTTAAATAGAAATTTAATTTGTTTAACTTCATTGTTTAATGTATTTAATACTTATAGCTCAAGTGAACTTTACATATATATATAGATAGATAGATAGATTCATGTGGTGTGACATAATCTTGTGGAGTAGACTAAGACTCAAGTTTTTATATACAACTTAGGCTTAAAAGGAGAAAAAGAAATCCTGCTTAGTGGGTTCTGGTCCATTTGTTTCTGTATTAGCCCATTGGCTTGTATATTGATTTCCTAGTTTAGCTGATGCTTGAAGCCCATTGGCTTGTATATTGATTTCCTAGTTTAGCTGATGCTTGATTGTTTATATTTTCATCTCTTTGCAATTGACTTTGATAGTTTAAACCTTAATATTGGTTAGAGTGTGTCCTTGTAACACTCATGTCTTCTATAATTCACTGTTCTGCCATCAACGTGTCCCATGGTCTGCAAGCTGCTCAGTAGCCCCAATTTTATTTTGTAAATTTGCTTAAAGTTGTTAGCTTGTCGTATATTTGTTGTTTTGGATGCCAAATGTTGGTTTGGTTGTTGTATGTTATACTCCTCTTCCCTCCGTTCTAAAACTATTGTAATTTTAGTTTTTTCAAAAAGTTTAAGAGTTCATTAATTTTAAGTTATAATTTGACTAAAAAAAATCTTTATTTAATATGAGTTATATGAAAGAGAGAGAATGAAAATCATTAGTCAACTAATTTGTGAGAATTGTGATTGGTGGAAATAAGAGGTAGTACTTGGGAGATACAATATTAAATGAGGGCATCAATGTAAGAGAATGAGATGAAGTGCTTTGGATATGTAAAACAACAATGGTTTTGGAACAAAACAAAAAAGCTAAAACTACAATAGTTTTGGAACGGAGGGAGTATAAAGGAAGGTTTTTTTCAAGGCCGACTAAGGATAAAGCCACCCAAGTAGGGGCTTTAGGCTCACAAATTTTTTTTACTAAGTAAAAAACACTTCTGAATTTTTTTTACTAAGTATTTTTTTAGGTGAAATAACTCACTTTAAAATTTATTTTAGGTCACATTAAGTGTTGGGCCGCCCCTAGTTTAAGGATTGATATGAATTAATGGGCGTCTAACGTTTTACAAGTTTTTGTCTTCTTAATATTCACGCTAATTAAAATTAAGATATATGTATTTAGGTTATATTTGGCACGATAGATAGTTGAAAGCCTAACTTTTTTTGATATAAACATCTGGTACCCGGTCACCCTTTAGATGCTGTCATATTCAGGATTTAATCACAGTTAAGACTCATCATCCCTCTCCCAGAGTGTATTGTGTGGAGATTGAACCCAAGTGCTCTTACTACACATTCAGTCTGCGTTGTCAACTGAACTACATCTCTTGGGTTGTTGAAAACCTAACTAAAATAGTTAAAAATTTAATGCTTTGTATATTAGAAGAAAGTTAAAGAAGAAAGAGAAAGGGGGACCGAGACAAATAAGAGAAAGCATGCACCTTTGTTTGGTAGGGGGAGGGACGGGGAGAGGGGAGGATGGAATGGTGGACCTGGACCACACTCACTTTTTTGAGTCTTCTCGAAATGAGAAGAAAGTGGGAGAGACAAATTTATTTTTACCACTTTTCGATTTTATACTTCTATTATCATCATATTTATTTAGAAATATTTATATATTATATTACTGTTAAAATTCCATTTTAACACAATTAATTTTCTTTCTTTTCACTCTATATTCAACCAAACGAAGAGAGATAAGCCGTATCACTCTTTCTCTCCTATCTATATTCTATTTGTATCATATATACTAAACAACCTATAAATATACCATATTTCTCATATCTTTCTCTCTACTCATATTATCTCTTCTCTATCTTTCTCTTCTTTACAAACAACGTAAGACTCAAAGGTGAAAGTTGAAAAGTATACAAATTAATTTTTTCTTTCTCTTTCACCTCATTATTTCTCTTATCTTTTATATTTAATTCATTTTTCACGTCATTTTATCTACTCGTTTTCTCTTTCTCTCTCCTCTTTGATTAAAGAAAGTCTATACCGTTATGCTCTTATTCCAACCTTTCTCTAGCTTACTTTAAGTTTTAACTAGTTTCATCTTAAATGTATCAGCAAAATTAAAATAGATATGAATATTGATTCATTTTCATATTTTACTTGTTGTAGTGTTTGACTATTTGCCAGCTTTTGTTGGCTTAACTAGTGTACCAATTATTGAGAGGGGATGTATCTCAATTTTATCTAAAACAAAGAGAATGACAGAGAAAAGAGAAATTGAGTATACAGAAAGAAGTGAAATATAAAGTATTAAAGTAGATTTATATGCTATTTATTATGATAGAAAGATAAAAGATATAAAGAAAAAAGAAATATACATTTTGTCTTTAAAAGTCCTTGTATCCAACTTTAGTCAAATATGGTGGATTCTAACACACTTCTGATAGTTCAAAACAACCACAAAATGAGTTAAAGTAGAAAAACTAAAAAAGATGTCTTACCAAGTTTTAAAATCTTTACGGCAGTAAGATAACAAGTTCTTGCGGTTTCACACTGCCAAAAAAGTACAAAAATGTGGAGAAGAAAAAAAACCCATCACTCCTCAATTTGGAAACACCCCAGCCTACCATTTTTGCTCCCTCTATCTCTATTTTCCCACTTACCAAACAAGATATGTCTTATTTTATCTCTCTTTTCACTATCTATTTCCTAACAAACAAAATACTATCATCTTCTATTTTTCACTCTTATCCTCATCATTTTTTTTTACTCTCTTCTTTTTCAAGTTTTGATTCTTTAACGTTGTTTCTTCTCTTTCCTTATTTCTAAGCACTTACTCTTTCTATGTTTGTTTTTCTTCTATTACATCATTTATATTTTTTTTTTGCTCTTTTTTATGAAGTGTAGATGATATTCAAGTGTGTACATAAATTTATTGTTCTTTTCTTTGTCTTACTTGGTGAGGGTCAAAGAAACATCATTTGTAAGATAGATATGAATAAAGTTCCAAATCTTTAAAATTATCTTCACCTTTTTTTTAATACATTGAAAAATAAAATCATTTTCACCTTATGATAATAGAAAGAAAAAATGAGAAAAATGAGAAATATAAAGAATTGATTGATAGTAGAAATAAGATGAAGAGAGACATGTTTTTTTTGATTCATTACTTTTTTATTTTATTCATAGATGAAGAGAGACATAGAAACATAAATTAGTGAGAATAAAATTAAAGATAAAATAAATCATATACTAGTTCATATATAAAGAGGTGTGAAAGTGAGGGTTATCTGATTTTCCACTATCTGGTCTATGTAGGTCTTCACGCACAGTTAATTTTAATTTGTCCCACACGTGTGCAAAATGTGTCTTTTCGTGTTTCACATTGGACTGACAACCATTCAAAAAGTGAAATGTTAACATTACTTTTTGAAATCATAACAGTGACTAATTTGTAGAAAGCTGTTGACTCTATATTAATTTTCTAATTGCACCATATGCTAGCTATAGTCATTTCGTTAGCTTCTAGACACTTTTTCCATAGGCTGAGTCATGCATACTATATTCTGGAAAATCATTCCAAATTAACTAGGCTAGTGCACTGATTGACAGGTGCCTCTCAAGTCTCTCCAAATTGGTACTGTAACCTGATCTGTAGAGCATCCGTCATGGAGCTAATTGATTGAGTTAACATCATATGTATAATGTTAGAGATAAATAAAAGGCTTAGGTTTCTCTAGCTTCGTGGTCGATGGGGGCCAATTCTACTACAATTAGACCATGAGCAATGATTGTTAAAAATTTGTGTTGAGGATTGTTGAGATGTTGTAGTGGTTGTTGAAGAATGTTGAGAGTGATGTGGAGGAAAGAGGGAGGAGAGAAATGTAGGATTGCCAACAATGTTGAGGAACCTGCGGTGTGCCACGTGGCGCGAGGCCAGTGGCCACCGACAGGCGCGTGTCGTACACGCGCAGACGCGCCTTGTCTCAGGAGAGAGTGTTTTTTTTATCCATTGCCACGTGTCAGGATTTGATTGCTTCGTCGGATTTCTTTTTCCCTTATCTTTTGAATTCATTTATTTCATCAAAAAAAAAATTTCTGAAAAAAAAATTTATACCAAAATTAATGATTTTTTTTTTCTCTGTAAATAGAGACTTGGTTCGTTTGATTTGGACACAGAAAAAAACCAAGTTTTTTCACTCTCTTATTATCTCTCTCACCATCTTACTATCTTTCTATTAACCTTTGTTTTGAAATGGATCACAACAATCTCGCTTGTAGGACATAGATGATTTGAGGATGAACGAGATAAATATTTGCAACGTTGGACCGATTTTGAGCAATTTGGGGAAAGTGAATCTAGTACACCGCAACCATACTCGACCGAGATGTTACCCGCTTTTGCAAATCATGTGCGTGCTAGATCCGAGTTGCGTGATTCAAATGTTAATCACGAACTGCAAGCAGATCTAGTGAAGCACATCTGAGCAAAGTTTGAAATGTGTTAGGATTGAAGATGATTTGTATCGTACTAATTACGTTATTTGTGTGTTGTGTGCTTAGTTTGTTGTCTTGCATTTTAAGTTATTGTGTGATTAGTTCGTTGTCTTACATTTTATTTTAAGAAAATAAAATAAATTATGGTGTGCTTAGTTTGTTGTCTTACATTTTAAGTTAAGAAAATAAAATAAATTATAGTCTATATTTAAAAAAATTAAATTGTTAAGTGTTTATTGTTTTAATTTAATTTAAATCGATAATTGTAATTTTACGTAATCATAAAAAAAATTAAATAAAAATGTGAAATAAAAAAAGGGTGGGGTAGGGTGAGTGATGGGGTAGGGTGTTGAGAGTTAAGTAAAACTATTGGAGTGGGTAAAAGTTAAATGAGTGTTGAATTGGAAAGAGAAGATGATGTGGAGTGTTGGGAAGAGAAAAAGTGGGGTTAAGAAGGGGTAAACAAAACATTTTTCAACAAACCATTGCTCATGGTATTACAAGAATATATGTTTAATAATAATTTTATGAGTCTCCTAATAACTCAGCCTAGAGGAATTATCCTTTGAGGAACCATACCGATTTATTTTGAAATCAGTTGACACCTAAAAATATGTAATGACTACAAAACAGTTGAAGCGTCTCACCTGCAAGCATAGCAAACATGCCGCAAGAGATTTAGTCAAAGTGAGGGATCAAATAAGGGGATTGGATTTGACACACCATCCTTTAGAAATGTCACCCCACTTAAAACACCTTTCAGAACTTAATTTCTGAAATATTTCAGAACTTGAAATTCTGAAGTAATTTTCAAAAGTGAGGTGTTACATTGTATTTTGCACTACCAAGTATGTAAATCACAAATTAATTTCGGAATATAAAATTTCGAAATAATTCGGAATATAAAAATCCGAAAATAAGGGTGTGAAATCTAGTAGCTAGGGTGAGAAATCTAACCCCCCAAAACCCCCCATCAATGAAGCAGGACAAGAATCTTCTATCCTTAATTTTAAGATCCTGGTTACTGTTCACGGGTCAATTTTTTTTTTGGGTGCACTTATCTTTATATTGGGCTTGCATCTTTGTTAGCAGCAATGTGCATATCATACCTGTTACAACCCTGCAATGCCTACTGGAGAACACCGGTCATCCATCTCTAGCCTGCAGAGTGCAGAATAGCTCCTTCGTATATTCCTTCCATTCTGACGTCTTTCCCTTTGCTTTTGCTCTCAACTGCTGGTTTTCCCTTTCCTCATCCTACGCCTATAGCTTGGTTCAGTTTCAATTGCAGGCCTAAAGTTTCCGTCACAAGCACAGTTGTGACGTTTTTTGCTTGGCATCTTCTGTAGGATTCTCGAAGGAAGGGCACTCTGTATCCCTTCCAACTGCAATTTCGTGGTTGCTACTCTACTCGGTGGAACAATTTATTTTGAAGGCTCCCCTAACCTGTAAGCAACAATTTTCTCCTATAAATTTACCCATCTATTAAGTATGTTTGTATGCCTGTCGTTGTGCCCTGAATTGGAATTTGAGATTTCAGTTTTCAGATTAACTGAACTTTTCTTTAATAGATTTGAATCAATTAACAGGCTTCTTTTTCTTTCATAGGGTCTCTAATTTTGCTCCAATCAATCCCCTTCAAAGTTCATCCGCTCCGTTCTCCTGGCCGCCGTCCGTCGCCGCTCCGCTACCACCACTTCGTTCTTCTTCTCCTTGCAAGGTAAGCGTAACACTTTCGTCGACCACCACTTCGTTCTTCTTTTTCATTGGGTGTGATTGTGTATTTTTCTTAATTTTTCTTTTCTATATTTTGGGTTATTGGGTATTTATCTTTGGTGTTCGGTTGTACACTGGATTGGTTTCTTTGCAGTATTTGGTGATGTAGATTGTACAGTATGGTAAAATGAAAATTAAGGTATAGATTGATAAAATGGACAGCCAGCTTGGATAGGAAAAATGTGAAATCAAACTCAAATTTCTTCTGATGTATTTGACTTTTAGAAATTGTACAAACTTTACTCAAGGTGTTTTAGACTTTTAGCATACCTCCGTTTCTCAAGTCAATCTATAAATATTATGTATGATAACTAACACCAGAGGCTAACAGGTAGTTCTATATTATAATTAACACCTAGGATATGAAAATGGAAGAAGAAGAAGAATGAATTGCATACTATATGGAATACATATGTTATTTCTACTAATGTGTTTGACATGTAATTTATTAATATATCTGGTACTAATGTGGAAAAATTGTAGACATTAATAAAGTGTTACTTTTGTTTTCAATAGAGAAAATGAGGAGATCAAATAATTAAACCTTCATCAGTGAGATAAAAAAAATGAGCTGAGCTTGAATTGACAGTGGGAGAATGTGACTTTTTTTTTTTTTTATCTCAAATGGCTACATCATTGCAAGAGGTGGTGTATATGTGTTATTGATGTGGTTGTATCTCATTCATTCTGTTCATACAGCTTTGTAAGAAAATTTCAGTATCTCTTCAGCTCTATTGTTATGCCTCAAAGTCTTAAAATCTCAATTCAGATTAGGCCTCCTGTTGTCTACTATTAATAAAGTCTATTTTACTAGCCATTATTACTCTCCCCAACACTTGGCAGTAATTCTTCTTTAGGTAGAAAGAAAAGATTCCCCAATTTCCAATGACAGTTCTGCAATTGGTTCATGTCATTATTTCGTACATTTCACTTGGATGGTTGGATCAAGCACATGTTCTCCTTGATGTAATGCATCTAGATGGAGTTAAAACTGATTCAGCTTAACCAAGCTTGGTCCCCAGTACATACAATTTTATATTTCCCTATTATTTCTTTTCTTGTCTAGAAAACATGAATATGTATAATGCTTTGACGTCACCAGATATGGACAGGGATAACTTAGAAAGCAGGGAAGATTATGGAGAACACTATAAATCAGTGATGTGCCTTAGCATGTTAGTCCTTTGTGAATAAAGAAAAAAAAAGCGTATGAATAACTATTTTGATAATTGAGTTGGAGCACATTTCTCCAACAAACTATTTCCTTCTTCGTGTATGAAAAATCTTTGTGGGAGTCATATTTCTTCTGATCACATATCTGTGCAATTCATTCTGAACTGTGGTGGGGAGCATCTTTCTTGAAGTTTTTGTCTGACTTTCTTAGTGGGACTGTAACACATACTCTTATTTCACTCCATGCTTTTAACTGGATGTGGATGGTCAATGTGCTCTATGCTAGATATTGGGGCACTCATTCTAAGGATTATGAGAAGTAATGTGTTAAATTACAAGCTAGACCGATATTTCTAACAGGAACTGTCCCTCTTCAATGAAAAAGTCAGGAATTATTTTGGCAAAATTAATTAAGCATCTGAGGCAGAATCCATGCCCAATAGATACCAATGAAGTTTTGTCTGACTCACAAAGTTTTCCTTTTTTGTAGTTGATCGTGGTTGTCTTTGCGGTTCCCAAGTCTGACAAGTTCGTCACTTTCCGATTGAAGGTTGAGCCAAAGGTCGTAAGAAAGTTATATACACAATGATTTTAGTTGTTTATAGCTGTTTTAATCTTCCTCTTATTTGTTCTGTCATTCTGTTTTTGATGCAGCTATATTGGCCAGTGAATGAGCAATTTTGTGATTGGTGGAGAAAGAAGTTCGCCGATGGAAAAGTGGTGGTTAGGGACCCTAAAGGAAACTCTAAGTTAATTACGAGTGAAGAACTTGAATGGGAAGCATGTTTTCTATGATGGGATTCTGGTGTTTATTAATTACGACGGTATTGGACAAGCATGCCATTGCTGATCCTGTAAGTGGTTTAACATCCCCTGTTCAAACCATTTAATTATTACACACACCATGGAATAACAAGGGTCTCTCAGCTTAAGACTAAAACTGCTACTGAACAATTTGTTTCTTTTGGGTCAAATATGTTTTTAGTCCCTGTAAAATAGATGTGAATTGAATTTGTATGATTTGAATGATTATGATACAGCAAGGTTGGCTCTTCATGGCATCGAGGCGGACATGCCATTGGCTGAATCAGAAGATGATGATGATTTTCACATACTAACTCAGAAGGAGGAGTTTTTAACTCTTTATCCTAGGAAGGATCTGAAAGAGCTCAATGAGACTGAGGAGGTTGTTTTAACTTAATCACTCTTAGTTTGTAGTTGATTCTTTCCAATTAAATTGAAAGTTTATTATCAATTCATATCACTATTCACAGTTTATTACGAGTGCATTCTTTCATGTAGGATGGTTGTAGCACGAGTTACTGGCCTTGCTGAAGGGGAGAAGTGGTGGTACTCTGCATGCAGTTGCCACAAAGCAGTAACAATTGAGGATGAAACATTTTACTGTTCTGGTTGTCGCAAACCTGTATTGTCTGTAACTCTTAGGTGATGCAGTGTTCTGGTTTTTATGATTTCGTTTTAAAATCATCAAACGCAGTTGTTGAACTAATTGTTTTCTATTTACTCTAATATCAGGCTCAGACTAAAGGTAGAAGTTGAGGATGCCTTTGATTGTGGTACATTTGTCATTTTTGATACTGATTGCCAACTACTTCTTAACAAATCATGCAAAGAGTTGGTCATGATCTCAAAGGTTTAATGTGATATATGAAGCATTTTTTATTGGAAGAGCTGAACATTATTTGCTATAACTTGTGCTAATAAGTTCTGACTATATATTTTTTTTAGGCGAAGTCTCCATATGAATACTCAGCTGAGATTGAGACTATCATTGGTAGAGAACTCTTATTCAAAGTTGAGAAGTCAATTGGCCATGGTACCAAGTTTGATGATTCGTACAAGGTTAAGAAAATATGTTCTGAATTCGCTGTGATTGAGAGTTTCAAGGACAAGTCAAAGGTTCAAACCTCAAGCAAGGTATTCATTTCACTATCTTGCATGGTTATGTGCTGATTATGATTATGTTGATTAATATTACTCACTGTTTTGTTGTATTTGTTCTATGGGCTTAGATGATCACTAAGGGTAAATTTCCAAAATCCAGTGGTGGAACTGATGATACAATTGGTGACTATTCTGCAAAGTTGTCCGAAATAGGACCCAATGTTGTTTCACTTGATGAAATTTCCCCTGGAGAGGGATTTGTTGCATGCTCTTCAGTCCAAAGTGTTGGTAGTGATGTTAGTACTACAATGCCTGCTAAGAGAATGAAGCTGCATTCTGTCAAGCTGGAGAAGGAGTAGAAGTTGCCGCTTATTAAGTTAGTATAAGTTAGTATATGTTAGTAATTGAATTCCCATAAGTTAGTTTTTTGTAACCTACGTGTGCCTTTATTATTTACTAATGCGTAGAATTTTTATATAGATATATATGGGGTTTGTGACATCCTTTGTCTTGATAGATTTGGTTATGGTTTGTAAGATGAGTTGATCTATCACTGATTATCTCGACACTCTGTACCGCGACACATGAATTTGATACATGAATGATTATCATAAGTATTTTAATGAAAGAGATCATGCTCAGAGAGATATCTAAAGATTTTTAATTTCGCCGTTAGTAACGCTAAGTAAACATGGATTCTTTATTTACGAACGTATACGCAGTCAATTGCTATACGTTCTATTAGATCTTAACCTAAAAAAATTAGGTATAAAGACCCCGTGCATAGCACGGGTCACAATCCTAGTTAACTAAAGATTTGAACTTGGATAATATTAGAGGAAGCTGCACAAGTCTTAGGTCCACAAAGATGATATTTTGCATTAGAATGCCCCCACGTGCAGAAAATTATCTAATGGTCCACAGGTCCGGCCCAACACCAAATGACAAATAAAGCGAACTTTAAAGTGAGATCTAAATTATCATAATCAATTTGATTTAACATGTTTTTTTTTCAATTGATAATGAACTAATTTATTTAATCTTTGTTGAGACATGGTTGATCTAAGATAAGACTTTATTAATTTTAATTTTTGGGGCCTTTTTACTTAGTAAAAAAAATTTGGGGGCCGGTTTTACTTAGTAATTTTTTTGGCAATTTTTTTATGAGGCCTAAACCCCTTGTTTGGGTGACTTTACCCTTGGGTCAGCCTTTACTCCTTAAAAATAGGAAAAACGGTTACTGTTTGACATGCCGAAATAAGAAGCTCGACTTAACCATAGCTTATGGACTGAGCAGAGGAAGTAGCTTCCGATATTCCCACAAAATATAATTTGGGAAACATAAGTAGTGACGGGAGTTATTAACCGCAATAAATTAGCCGAGTTTGCCTAATAATATGACAAGGATTAAGTTGAATTTGTTGAATCATTTTTTCTTTCCTTTGATAACACTATGAGAAGGATTAAGTGGACATAAATATTATAATGAACCCCTAAATGTAGGGGAAATTGATGAGCACGCGCCACTACGTCAGAAATTACATACTAAAGCGCCTGTTTTAAAGCGTTTATTAGACAAAACGCTTTAATAATTACGCATGAATATGCTAAAGCGCTTTTCTTTCAAAGACGCTTTAAAATATCAGATTATTTACAACGCTCCATATGAGAGAGCGTGCTAATAATGATAGACAAAAAAATCACAATATATTTACAGCGTTTCTGTCCAAAACCGCTTTAAGAAAATTGTGTGTTTACCGCGCCTCACTCAATAAAACGCTTTAGAAGAACTTTAAGTTTTTTTTTTAAAAATAAAATTGGAATACACGTTCTCGCAAATCCTGCACCTCTCCTCCACTCTCCCTCATTTGCAGGTTGGTTCCTTGAGAAACCCCCAAATCTCCATTTCTTTTTCCAACAAGTCTTGCATCGAACATGAATCACATCTAAAACCAGCAGCAAAACACAAAGATTCAGAGGGGAAAGGGGAGGCGAACAGCAGCGATGAACGTGGCGGCGCGTGAGAGGAAAAGCAGTGGTGGATCGGAACCTCGCGAGGGAGAACGGTGGGTCGTGGCGGCGCGAGAGGAGCAGCGAGAGGACGCGGCGCAACAGATCCAACGACGTGTGTGGCGGTGGCTAGCAGAGGAGCGTGGTGGAGGCGATTTAGAAGGAAGGAAGGAGGAAGGGAGGTGGTGATGGTGGTGCAGCCATGGGAGAGAAAGGGAGTGGCCACTGGTTCGTCCTCCTCCAACGGCCCCAACCCTAACGCAGCAGCAGAGGAGTTAAGACCAGCTTGCTGGAAAAGGAACCGGTTGATTTTTGGCCTCTTATTCTTGATTTCCCTCATATTTGTTACCTCTGATTCACAACTTCTCTCTCGCAGGAAGCTCCTCACCGAAGCCACAATGTCTACTACCTCACGCAGGCTTCTCCCAATCCAATTCTACTACCTATTTGTAAGTCCAAAACTCCCTCTTTGATTTAGACACTTGTTCTTAGCAGAATTAATACCAATGACCTGATATACATGTTATGTGTGCTGCTGCAAGCTTAGTCTGCTCTTCATCCTTTTTTATAGCATAGTTCTGTAGCTGTTTGCCGGTTTAATTATGTAATTTGATGTTTAGCATCTTCGGAAAGTGTTGTGTGTGCCCAGTCATTGAATAGTGGAGTGTTGGCTGTGTTCTAGCTCCAATTGGTAATCAATTTTGCTGGTTTTTGGTAGAAGTAAAAAAGCAAAAAATTTGCAGCAATGGTTTTTTTTTAAGAGCAAAGAAATTGTATTGAAAGAGATGCACTACAGGTGCATCAACCCAAAACAAAATAGAAAATCAAAAGAAGAGAATATAAAGGAGAAACAAAAGAAAAGGCTACTGGACAACTTCAATTGTTAATCACTTACGACTATAGGCAAGACATTAGTCATTCCCAACTCAAGATATTGATGATTTATTAGCATGTGTTTACTTTCCAGGCACTGCAATATATCCCCCCCTGAGAAAGACACTTTCCAGTTCTGCAGCAAGCAAAGAAACAATCATGGCAGCTCCAACAGATTTTTTGGATCCAAGACAGCGCCCCCAATAATAAAGGTAGCTGAAAATCATTAAAAAAACCAGTATACCATTGGTAAACCAGTAAAGGCTTTGATACTGATATGAATGTTAATTCAAGTGGGGTTGGATGTTCTATCTTGGTGTGTTGATACCATGGTGATTCTATGTTATGATGGGATTGCATTAAAGCTTCAGATCTGTGCTCACGTGATATTTTTCTGCCTTTGATTTGTTTCCAAATTTAGTCTCACTAATTTCATCTTGCTTCTGTTATTTTGTTGGGCTGTGAGTTAGTCAATTTCAGTTGTGTACTATGTATATGGTGGGGATATATTGGTTTTAGTAGTCCATTAGAGTGGTGGGTACCTGATGCTGCTATAATTTCAGGGTGCTATACTGAGTAGTATACTCACTATCTCTCCTTTTATTTTGATATTTTTCTCCTCTTTTAAACGGGTTCAAGCACCTCTTGTGCTTGTATATAATAATTATTCTGGCTTATAAAAAAAAAATTAGACAATCGAAAGTCATAGTGTCTTGTGTGAATGCATTTTTTCTATATATTTATCTATTTCCAGTTATATGCTAATCTAATGTCAATACTCAACTTGTGGGAGTCAATCTATACACTTCATATCTTTTTTATTTCTCTTTTTCATTCAAGCTATGTTCTCATTTTATTTTCATTCAGATCTAATATCTATGCAGGGTGTTTCTATTTACCCATCTTTCATTGAGCTTTTTATGTCTTACCTTAATTGAGGTGATCTTCTGAATTTTGAATTAGTTAGGATTATCTGATTTCATTTTGGAGTTGTAAACATCAACGTACATCTTTGTTGAACAGGCAGATGCCCTCGTTTGCCTGTTGTTGCGGCTATAAAAATGGACGTTCTTTTGATATTCATCTTGTATGCTTTATGAATTGTTATGTATTGATTGTAAATCTTCCATTGCGGTGTTCTTGTAGATCCCATGATCAGCAATCTAATGTGGATGCCCTTTCGAGTTAGCAACAAGCAACTTTGGGCGAAATGTAGACAGAATGGAGTATAATGATATAGAAGTTTCATTTTCTTCCTCAGCACCTTATGCTTCAGAGTCAAATTCTGGATTGAGATTTTAGTTGCATAAAGGTTAGAAAAATTTGTAGAGCCCTTTTTTTCCCTTCCTTTTTCAATGCTTAATGTTATCTTGAATTCTATCTTGCAATTATTGTATTTTATTTTAGACTTTATCCCAAGGCTAAGGCAACAATTCAGAGTTGGTGTTTTGAGAAACGAAAATTTCATAGTGGAATATATAGTATGTAGGTTTTAGCAAGCACATAAAATCTAAGATTGTGTCAACTTTGAGCAATTACTTATGTTCTTTTTCAATAGATAATTCCTATGTTAGCTAGAATGTTGCAATTTTCATTGCTTTATTTTAATGGTAACAGGGGGGCACATTGGGAAGTCTTGTTGGGGTGTTTTTCTTTGTATTGTATTGGTGAAGCAAGTAAATTTGTGGTGGTAGTGATTCTAGTTGAAGGAAATAGAACTTCCTGGGCTCTTGAGTCCCAAGAATATGTCTTCAGACTGCCCATAAATATATATATATGTTTAACAAGTGCTACAACGCTTCTATATAGGAATGTTTTAGTATGCACTTATATTAAAACGCTTTTTGATGGAAATGTTGTAGTAAACACCTATATTAAAGCGTTTCATAATTGAAGTGGTTAGTAAAAGGACTCATTAAAGCGCTTCTTTCTAAAATTCGCTTTAGCATATGCACTTACTAAACCGCTTCTTTTACAAAAGCGTTGTAGAACATGCCATGTTCTACAACGCTTTCTAAAAAAGCGCTTGACTGTATACAACGGTACGTTCTACAGCGGTTCTTAAGCGTTGTAAAATTGAAAAAATAAGCGCTGTAAAATGCAATTTCTGGCGTAGTGACGTTGAAGAAAGACATCTAAACTACTAGGTCAGCCCCCAATAAGCGAACAATAAATGAAAGAAATGACATCCTAGCCCTGTTCCTAATGAAATGAAATAGAAATTAATATAAATGGAAAAATATATGTGCTACTAATTTATCACCCTCCGATTAGCGTACTAAATAATTAGGTGCTGACCAATGAGTTTCATTTTATTAATAAGAGTTGAGAATCAAATTCCAACTACTTACTTAAGAGATGGAGTGTTCAATCACTACTCGAACTTACTTAGGCCCTGTTTGTATTTCCGATCAGTTCAATTGAACATAAAAGTGATAACTCTTCCCCTTTCACGTTTGCTCTCTTTTGGAATGCGCATTCCCGATTTTTCATGTGCCAAACTGAGTTGCAAACAAAAAAATAAACAAGCAATTAGTGTGTGTTTGGTTTTCAGTTCACACACGTTTTAAGACAGTTCAATTGAAAAACACAGATTTCAATGTGCGAATGTGAAAATAACTCTTAGATTCCGTTGGGTTGAAAGTGCTTTTGATCTCAACTGAAATCCAAACACACCCTTAGTCTTCTTAGTTATAGCTTTGCTGCAAGTGTCTATTTAGTTTTCAGTTTGAAAGTGCTTTCACCAAACGAAGATTAAAAACCTCTTTCACATTTGGCGTATTGAAATGTGTGATCTCGAATTTCAAATTTTTAATGTCGCAAACCGACATTCAAACTAAATACCAAACACAGCCTAATATGCATAATTAATTGTTAGTTTTTATTTTATGCTGACCCCTAATGTGGACCACTTTTAAAGTGGTATAATTTTAGACCACTTTTTTTAACCTACTATAACAGGTCAACACATCTTTTTTTAAAGAAATTTAATACGTGACAAATTTTTAATGATATTTTTTCTTTAAAAAAATAATGTGTTGACCTGCTATACCCGGTCAAAGTAGGTGGTGTAAAATTACACAACCTAAAAATGGTGCATATTAGGTTCTCCCTTATTTTATATCACCAATTTTAATTCTAACTATAAACTAAATTCCAAAAAATATATATAGTGTTAGTGTATTTCTTAATTTATGTTACTAAATTGAGAATAACGCTCCGTGCACTGCACAAATATTAATCCTAGCATAAAACATACATAAATTTTCAATTAGCCTATTAGTTAAGTTTTACCAATCTTTGAAGGATAGCTCAAGTAATAAGAGTTAGAGACATAAATATTGATAAAGGGTGAAGGGTTCGAATTCTGAAGATGACTAATTTACTAACATCACTAATCACTACCGAATAAAATAGACTATGGGTGGTGAGTCACAGACGGTTTCTCACAATTGCTTCTTCCTCACATGCGCCATTGGCCGTTAACTATGAAGGAATTTAACTTGAATGATCTGACTATAGCTTCCTGGTCAAATTTGGTGTCCTATCTTTCGATATAAAGTGCACTTAACCTTATCATTAAATAGGTGAGTACTTAAAATCCTGGAACCATGTCATATGAAAAATTACGAAGTGGATTAAAGCTGAATCCAATATGACCGAGGTGGTTGCACAAGTGTTGAATGTGCATTGTTTTTAGGGATTTTGTCTAAGATTCTGACCTGAGTTCGATCCCTTATGAGGTAAAAAATAATACTTTTGTGGTCAGGGACATATCTCTATTTTATCCCGAGCTAAATTAGTTACGTGAGACCCATTTCCCGTAGAGACCAGTAGCCAAAGGATAAAAAAATAAAAGGTGAATCCAATAAATATATATATATATATATATATATATATATATAAATTAATTAAATGTACTGTGGATTTTGACTAAGAAAAAAAGGAAAACGTTGTGTTCACATTCTATTTTCACTTATGACACAATTTTATCATTAGTGAGATAAGGATGAAGGATATCGAAGGGGAATAGAGATTTTCTGCCCGTGAAGATGTGTCGTGTTTTGGATCATATATGTTAAATTGCCATACAGCAATTAAGAGCAGTATCTATACATATGTAGATTGAGATTAACACGAATTGTATTTTTTCTGCAATTAGCAATTGATGATCATATTCTTAGTGGTGATATAAAATAATGGCTTAATAGCACTCTTGGTCCCCACGTTTAAAAAATGTGCAATATTAATCCCCCACGTTTGAAAATAACAAAATTAGTCCCACACGTTTGACAACGTGTGCATTTTTGGTCCCACCGTTAACATTTTAACGTTTTCCGTCAAAAATCTAATTAAAAATTAAACAAAAAATGGAAAATATTATGAAATTAATTAAAATCTTCCCCTTCATCATCTTTATCTTCTTCTTCACCTCCAACCTCCCCAGGCACCACCCAAACCATAAATCATGAATAAATTGATTTTTCCCAACACATAAATCATGAATAAAAGCATGACTTTTTTTCAACTCTAAACTCAGTTCCAGAAACCCAAAAATAAAACAAAAAACATGGAATCTAACACCAAATATGTGTTAAATATCTTCTTCACCAACAATATCAAATCCTCTAACAGGCCTTCCCATTCCAGCAAATCATCTTCATCAAGTCATCCTCTAACATCATATCTTCTTCACCAACAATATGACCCAAGCCCGTTTCCATTCCACACAGACAACACCACCCATCAAGCCATCTCCCTAACCCAGAACCCCCCGCCCACTGCAACCCAATCAGATCTACAACGTGAAGAAAAGAAAAGAAAAGAAAAATCAAAGCTTTCTTCAGATCTGGGTTCGAAGAGGTGGTGACTCCGTTGTTTTGAGAAGCTTTGAAATGTTGGTGGTGAGCTAATGACTCGATGGTGAGGAGCGGTGGTGGTCGATGGCTGCAACGGCTTGTTGTTTGGAGGTGACGGCGGTGTGGTAGTGGTGGTGGCTCTAGTAGAAGAAGGGTTAGGGAATGAGAACGATTTGTGGTTATGGTGTATTGAAAGCTTTCTTCAGATTAGGGATTTTAAAGGAAAGAGAAAGGGAAAAGTGATATAAATGAGATATTTGGTGGTTTTGTGGTTATGGTGCTTGAAGTTTGTGGTTTTGATGGAAGAATGATGAAGATGATGAATTAAAAGATCTGGATTCGGTTGCTGTTGGACGATGAAGTTTTATTTTTTTATTTCTGGCTTAATAGCACTTTTGGTCACACAAAAACGTTAAGTTTCTAACGGCAAATTAGCTGAGGGACCAAAACTGCTAACGGAGATAAACGTTGAGGTACCATTATGCTATTTTCAAATGTGGGAGTTTAATATTGCACATTTTTGAAACGTGGGGGACCAAAAGTACTATTAAGCCTAAAATAATATGTAGAAAAATGAATTTACTGTTGGAATAGGTGGATGTCCATTGTCCAATAAACACTTGAGTTGAACTAAGGTGTGGCAAATGCTATATGAGGGCCCTTTCTGGTAGGTTACTAGGTTTGGTAATTCATGTTTATAGTGTTCATTTCACTTCATTACCTAAAAGTCATAAACCTTCCCACTTACCTCAGTATGGAGGTAAGAATCTATACCACCCATCACGTAAGATTATTCTGAATGACTCAAATCAGATAAACTCTCCCTAACTAGCTAGCTTTGCTTTCACATCTGTCTTTTTTTGTTGTTATTTTCTGTATAATGGAATTGAGGAACTACTTTAAATTCAGAAAGCAAATTAGAAGGGTATTAATTACAAAAAAGAATAATATATGTACAAAAGATGATGTGCATCCTAATTCTTATTCAACTTAATAAAGTTGGAATCCAAGTCATTATTCAACAACCAACTTTGATATAATTTCTTCCATTCTCCTCTCACCACTTAAGGTTTCCCCAAGTTCAAGAGTCATAACGCACAAGGTTCGCCACAAAACCTGACCTTTTCTACTTTGTGATGATGAGATTCTTGAAAGGGTGCAGTTAGCTTTTTGTTATATATTTTGAAGGAAACGACCGTTTTGGAATATATGCCATAACGCATATTTTCCCTCCATGATATGACCAATGAACTAGCAGCAAGCATACGGTCATTGTATATAAGAAATTGTGACCAAGTAAAGCTTTTTTTGGCAAGAAATTATAAAATATTACTAGCAAGTCCAATACAGCAGGTAGATAGCTGATTTTTTTAATTAAGTATTTGGTCGAGTATTCAATCTTTAAAAGATGTATATGAAGAAAGATTTATTGAAAAATACAAACTCACTTAATCTAATCTTAGAGTCTAAGAGATAGTCTCATGATGACTACCGGTGTAGCGATACCTTGGTAAAAAAATAAGACATTAATTTTTTTTTTATACAAAGATACTAGTTTCAAAAATCATAAAGCAAAAGCAAATTGAGATTTTTTCTGTAAATTTGTCTCAAATTTGAGTCTCATCAGTAAAATCTTACATGTCAATAAAAAAATATTAAACTATGGCTAAAAAATATGTTGCCTAGAATATGCCACACCAAAAGCATAGGCTATTATGAAGCCAAAATTTATGGTTGAAATCTTGAATGGTTTTGGATCACAACATCTTGATCATGTACTTTGGCTATAAATAGCCATGCTCAAGGCCTTACTAATACACACTAAACTCTAACCTCTAGGAGTTCACTCTTCTTAAATTACTCTTCATTCTCTAGTTAAATTGAGAGAAAATTGAGTGTAATTGGGCTTTAAGAATTGAGTAAAATACTGAGTTAGTTTGTAATTATATTTTATCATGGTCGAATTCTTCTTAGATATGCTAAGATGTTGAAACTATAAAATCCTTAGTATAATACTTCTATCGGACCTAATATTATCAGACCTTGTATTATACATATATATCAAACGAGCTCTAAAGAAATTTAGACATAACATGATCTAAGCACCATTAGTGATGATTTTGTTTCCTTTATTTCCTTACAAGTTTTATTTCACCCTTTTTCTTCAAATCTTTTGATATTTCCATTATTATTGATAAAGAAAGCTTGGCAAATCACAACATTTTTATAAAAAGAAAAGTACTTGTGTTAATTTTAGTTTTGCCCACCTACTCTGGTACTGTTATTTCTGCTATATTTGCACTTACGATCGAAAAAGTGAAACCTATTAATTCCAATACATGACATACCTATCTAGACGTAGAATCCGTTAATTTGGATAAACAAGAACAATCAATCATATCAACAATTTATCAATATTTTACTTTATTTAATATGCATCCAAATAGTTTTTCTTTTGGTACTTAGAGGTATCTTCCACAGAAAATAATCATACTTGAGCAGGAAACATTCACAATAGGATGAAGCTAACTCTCTTGGAAAATTTATTTTATCCACAAAAACTTAAACTCAAAACCTTATTTAAAAAGAATCAAACATGTATCAAATTATTACAAAATCTCCTTTGATGTACATTTAAATTTAAAAACATAAAAATTAATTAACATGGAAATAAAATAATGAGAAATAATATATATATATATGTATGGGGTGTGCTATAACAGAGGAATGAAGAAAACAATTATGTGTCAATTAGGTTGATCAATTATTTATAATGATCGGAGTTTTTTTTTTCTTATATTGCTCTTCTCTCCAATCTATTTCAAATTGGCAAGAGTTAGGAACATAAGAGTTGAGTGAGATAAAATGTGAAGGGTCTAGGGTTTGAACCTGATGATGACTAAATTATTAATAACTAACACTTGCCTAAAAAAAGTGAACAAAAGTATTTTTTAAAAGTAAGTGAAAATAAAATGAATTTTTTTTGAAACAAAAATTAAATGAAATGTAATTTGTCTTAAAACTTTTTTTAAAATAGTCAAATGGAGGCATGGAAAATAACCTATATCAAATATGCCAAACTTTGAAATTTAGCCACATTGTCATCTCAACCTATTCCCATCCTATTAAAATCATGGCTAGAGTGACCTTTACAAGAAAGTCGAGTTAATTAATTTCATGTAAAATAAATGGCTTATAATTACACACACTTGCTCTCTGATCTTTTTTTTTTTTTTTTTAAACTGCTCTCTGATCTTTCATCTATGTGCTATTTGCTATTTGTCTCGCTCATATTTAAAATGAGCAAATTTACTCTCTCATATTTTAATTTGTGAAAATTCACCATTCATTATATCTTCACACCTCATTTTTGAAGTGTGGAGAGTGGAGGAAGAGAGAAATAGGAAGAAAGGAGAGATGATGTAAAGATGTGATATGTGATTTGATTGATAGAGAAAAGAAAAATAGATAGAAGATGGAAAATGAGTGAAGATGTGTGTATATATCATAACTCATTCGATTAGTGAGCCGTTAAAAACTTGACGAAGCTTGTTGATGTGGCTTACTATTGACACCATTTTAATATGTATTTGTGTTTTGCACCCTTTTTATCACAGAAAAAAAATCAAAACATAAAAGAAAAAAAATAATGAAATTAAAAAACAAAAGCAGAAAAGATATAAAACAATGAAATTTAAAAACAAAATCAGAAAAGATGTAAAACTTAAAAAACAAAATCAGAAAAGATTAGTTTTCCCTCCCTCTCCCTCGCGTGCCCTCATTTCCCCCCTCACACTCACAAACCTTCACCTACCTCTCCCATTGCGCCCCCCTCAAACGAAGCAGGGAAGTGGCGAGCCAACAATTTCTTGACTTTGGCTAATCTGGATATTTTTTTGTTCTCTGTTATTTTCGCCATTGCACATCATGTTGATGCTACTATTTTTCATGTTTTTTTTGTCATGTTGCTATGGAACAAACCTTGCTTTCTACTCCTGTAAGAGTGACTTATGATATGCTGTAGTTGAATTATGACTAGTTTTTCAGGAATTCAAATTCAATGTTCTCTTCATCAGATGAAAGCTTGCAAGTAGAGCATTCAGGTGGATTGAGCATTGCTATCGGTTTCTTTTGATATAGTGTTCTGCTTGGGATAAATACTTGTACTCTTGAAAACATAATCGTTAATCCATTCAAATATATAGTTATCTTCAAAACTTAGCATAGGAGATGTGAGGATATGATCTTCTGGACTTAACATTACTAATAGTTTGGAGGACCCTAAATTTGCTCTCGCATGCATGCCAAAACTTAACCCATATTTGGAGATACTAAGCATAATAACTCAAAGTTATGAGTATTGTTTGGCCAGGTCGAGAGAGACTAATTTAGGGTGCAAATTGTGATCAAATGTGCAACTCATCATCAGCTTTACATTGACAACTAATATTAGCGTTGGCCAATAAGACTTACACAAGTATTTATGATTTTGCGTCGGCTAACGTCTCAGGAAGTAGCATCATATTAGAATCTGCTAAACAGACCCTAATTTGTAGCACTCACCGGCTACAAGTTAACTTTTAGTCGTTTAACGTCAACTCCGACACCAACGCTAAATCGGTTATAGCGTATGCTTTTGCTTTATTAGCATTGACATTTGACCGATGCTAATGATCGTTTTTCTTGTCGTGTATAAGGATAATTGTGGTGAAAGAAAAAGTAAAGAACAATATTTATCAAACCCAAAACTAAGTAAAACATTTCTTGAATTCATCCCATGTATATTTATTTATCCATGTGAATACATGGTACTCAAGTGCTAACTACCCATAATCAAAATTGGTTGTTCCACTCACCCATGTTCCATGCATGTACATGGTCTAGAAGCTGCCTAAAATGAAAATCCATCACAAACGTCACACAGCATCTCTTCAGCCAACAAGAAGAGGCAAAAAGGAGAGAAAGGGAGAGAGATAAAGGTGTTGCCAGGTAAGGGCTCTCATCCTATCTACTTTTCCAAAATTTCTACCCATGATGAGGCATAGTGGAACCAAATCCCCTCCCTCATCAGTATAAATAGGCATGTGGTTTCAACTAATTCCCAATCAAAAGTGGATCAAAATCTCTCCCATTCTATTACTAAGATTTTCCACAATATGGATAATATTGTATTAAAGCTGAGTTCACACACCTTGGTTCTTTTACTTTTCCTATCTTTTGAGCCTGTTGTTTCTTCTAGACATAGGCAATATTGGGGTCATGGGAAGAAATTGATGAGCTCTGGTGATAATAGTGATCTTGTGACTGGCTTGCCTGGCCAACCTCAAGTAGATTTTCAGCACTATGCTGGGTATGTCACAGTCAATGAAACCAATGGAAGATCACTCTTTTACTGGTTCTATGAGGCTATGACTAAAGCAGAAGAGAAACCACTGGTTCTGTGGCTTAATGGAGGTAAAAACAGATACTAATTGTAATGCATCTATTTTCTCTGAGTCTGTTACATTGCCAAAACAAAATTTAAATGAATGGTGCATGAACAGTTTTATTACACATACTATATATTATATCTTCTATCGGGGGTGACTATGATTGTTGGAATGCTAGAGCGAGTCTGATGTCCCACATTGGTTAAGAATGAGTACGATAAAGACAATAAAGAGATGTGACCTACATGCATACACAACAGTTTAAGATTTTGTGTAAGGATGTAATATCTGGTTAATATTCTCCTAGACCCCAAAACTCACTTAAGAATGAGTTGTCTGTATATTTAATGACCAAACCAGTGTCCTTCTCAACAACTATATTAACCTCTATTGTTATTGAGATTTTTCTGCATAAGACATGCAGTGTTTTGAAGGTGGATAATAGTGACTGAAAAAAGTAGAAAAAATTGAAATGTTTTTAACTTATTATTGTCATCTCTTACTAGACATTCATTTTCTTTCAACTTTTCTAAAGTGAAAGGGATGTTAGTTGGCATCTAATCTGAAAACGTTTAAAACACTGCTGATTTCATTTGTTGTTGCTTCATAGGGTATATGTTATGTTCTCTGCTAAGGTGACAACGTGTGTTTTTGTTATAGGTCCTGGGTGTTCTTCTGTGGGATATGGAGCAACACAGGAGATTGGTCCTTTTTTAGTGGATAGTGATGGCCAAGGACTTAAATTTAATAACTTCTCATGGAACAGAGGTATAATGACACAAGCTCACTTTTTTTTATGCTGGTATATAAAATTCTGTTGCTAAACCACTAGTAGTGCTCCATTATTTGTCCCCACAGAGGATAATTAATTAGTGCTAATAATTCTTGATATCTGAGGCTTTGCAGAAGCCAACATGTTATTCTTGGAATCTCCTGTTGGAGTTGGCTTTTCCTACTCAAATACAACTAGTGACTATGAACAATTGGGAGATGACTTCACAGGTCATTACTTAATCTAAATTTTGCTGTTGCATAATGAGTATGAATCATTATATGTGTGTTTGGATGCCAGTTAAGTACCATGTGAACGGAATTTTATCATAATCTATAAAAAGAGTTATGTTCACTTATGTTTCAAAGTGAGTGCTAATGTTTATTTTCACTTATGTCAACTGGTATCCAAATATATTCTTTAATAAAGGTTGCATTTTCTATTGTTGGAAGCTAATGCAAAGAAGACTTCTGACACACTCCATTATGCTCTATTATTTGAAACAGCTAATGATGCTTACAATTTTCTGCATAATTGGTTCCTCAAGTTCCCATCATACAGAACTAAGACATTTTACATAGCAGGAGAGAGCTATGCAGGTATTTAAAGTGAAACATCTTTTTGCATGACTAATTTTTAATTCATTCCTCTAAATCAAATGATCATGGATTTTCAGGAAAGTATGTACCTGAGCTGGCTGAACTCATCCTGGATAGGAACAAGGACATGTCCCTTCATATTGATCTCAAGGGTATTTTGGTATGGCCCTACATAACTTAAAAATCAATCCAAAGTGCTAAATAAAAATCATGGCATTAAAGAATCTTTCTTTAATAAGAAAATTCCAGCTTTTCTATATTTTAGTTCCACATTAGGATTTGAGAATAGATATGTTACCCACATCATGTTCCACTGCCAATATCTGAGCATATTTGTAAAGCAAATTCTGTACTTGACATCATAAAATTTGAACTTTTCATTATGGTGGTTTATGGATTAAATTTGTTATATATCTTTTATTTTTTTGCAGCTTGGTAACCCTGAAACATCTGATGCTGAAGACTGGATGGGCTTGGTTGATTATGCTTGGAGCCATGCTGTGATATCTGATGAAACTCATCAAACAGTCAAAAAAAGCTGTGACTTTAACAGTAGTGATCCATGGCATAATGAAGACTGTAGTCAAGCTGTCGATGAAGTGCTTAAACAGTATAAAGAAATTGATATCTATAGCCTCTACACCTCTACATGCTTTGCCTCTACAGCGAACTCGAATGGTCAATCAGTGCAAACTTCCATGAAGCGTTCATCTACTATGGTGCGCCTAAGAAAAAGATTCCTACTTTCAACAAAAGTTGCTATCCATAGATGTCTTAGGATCATTCTTTTGACACAAAAGTATAAAAAATATCGTGGAACTTTGTCTAAAAGTTTTTTCAACTTATTCTAAGAAGTTTTTTTTTCTTGGTAAGTTTATAAGTTATAACACAAGTATCGGGCGAAACCTAACATGCTTCAATGAAGAAGCTGGGTCAGCAAGTTCATCCTTGAAAAAAGGAAATGTATTTAAAAGTCCTTAAATGTGTTAATTTTTGGTTAAGTTGGTCGTCCTATCACTTTAAAAGTTCTTAAGCGTTAATTGGCTTAAAGTGATGGAGGAACCAACTTGATTGACAGTTGATACATTAAGCTTTTAAGATATTTTCTTTATTTTGAGACCAACCTGCCCAACGTTGTATTTTTCGGGCTTGAGAGTTCACTCAATTATTAAACTTCTCATTTAAACTTTTTGATTAAGTTGTTTACCTAAATAGGTTTTACAAAATATTTTGAGAACTCATTTGATTTTGAAAGGATTAAAATGAAATTTCATGGCAAATTCATTTACTAAGGCATTTGTGCCTATGACTATTCTGACACTTTGTTTATAATTTGGTTGCCTAGATGCCTAGAATGATGGGTGGTTATGATCCCTGCCTGGATGACTATGCTAAAACATTTTATAACAGACCAGATGTTCAGAAGGCCCTCCATGCAAGTGATGGTCACAATCTAAAGAATTGGAGTATTTGCAAGTAACATCCTCTTCCTCTTTTTCACTTTTGTTTTGACAACTTTTAAACAGCAACCAGTGTAAAGGAAACTTAGATTCTCTTGAATTTAAAACTATTGTCCAGAAACAATGTTTAATATGGTTTTTAAAAGAATAAAATAAGAAAACTGCTTAAACAGGATGTCTTGCAATGTCGAAAAATCTGCTGCTTGAAAATTGAAACCAGAAACATAAAACATCTTTAATATGTTTTGGGATTTCAAATTTAAGAACTAAATTAAAAATAAATTTTTTTAGGCCAAACGAGTTTTGTTCCTTATCAGTTTTTAAAAATCGAAAACATTTTAAAAAACAGTAATCAAACAGACCCTAAATATCTAATATAACATGTGATTTGTTTTCTGTTTTCCTTATCTGCATACATGTGATTCCTCTGTTTGCTAATATTCCTTTAAAATTACAGCAACAATATATTTAATAACTGGGGTGATTCAAAGCCATCTGTTATCCCAATTTACAAGAAGCTTATCTCAGCAGGACTTAAGATTTGGGTTTATAGGTAAATGGTAAATACTATTAAATATCAATTCTCAGATTCATTTGCTTCCTCATTTTCTCATGCTTTTTTCCCCCTTTAAATTTTTAATGGTTCAGTGGAGACACTGATGGTAGAGTACCTGTGCTGTCAACAAGGTATAGCTTAAGTTCTCTAGCTTTGCCTGTGACTAAGCCATGGAGGCCTTGGTATCATGACAATGAGGTAAGCAATTATGAAGGCAAATTGGCTAAATCCTCTTACAGAAAAAATTCAGTTCTTATATATATGGGTTAATATTATAGTATTCAAAGCTATTAATAATTAAGTGAATTTGAAACACATGCTATACAACTAGTTTATTGATAACATGTTCAGAGTAGGCACCACCCGTTTACTAGTTAATTGGTAAAACACACTCTTAACCTCCTCAAACTCAAAATCTAATGAAAATTTTAATAGTTAATTATTCTATAACCCTACAGAGTTTTGTTAGATCTTTTCATTTTGGTGATTGTCTTGATGTCATTAGTGATGTGAACATCTATCCGCACATCAATCTCAAAATGGATTCCAGCCCCTTGAGGACTTGAGGGGTATTTCTGTAATGAAATTATCCAAATGGATTGGCCTGATCAAAAAATAAATTTCCTAATCATCACACATACATATGAAGCCTTAGTATCTTTATTTTCATTTTTTAATGATTTTTTCTCCTTGGAATACAGGTTAGTGGGTGGTTTGAAGAATATCAGGGGCTTACATTTGCAACATTTCGAGGAGCTGGTCATGCAGTTCCCTGTTTCAAACCAAGCAACTCACTTGCATTCTTCTCCTCCTTTCTCCTTGGAGAATCACCACCTTCTACCAAATAAGCATATTGGGAGCTCTTTGTGATCCCATATATGAAGATTTTGCTCTTACTTAGTAATAGCTAATTGACTATCTTGTCAAAATGCGACGTAATCCAATGAAAGTATAATGAATAAAAGAGTTTTGACCCCGGTCTACCATAGAAGTATTTATTTCAGTTTTATCTTTTGACACGATAGATTCATTGCCATGAATAATTAAAATCCAACTCATTTTGAGCAATCCATATATATGGACCAAATAGTTTCATGCTAAATCACCATCCAAATCCTCGTTTTTATGAAAATGAATGGATTCATTGAAATTGAACAAAATAATCCTCATGAGCGCAAACATAAACAACTTCACATTCAGTGTCCTTTCTATCATTCTTCCCAAACATTCCGCCACAATAAGAAATAAAAAGATGAATAGGGATCCCCTTGTCTTAAGTCCCTAACCGGAAAAAATATTGTTTGGACTTTCCATGTAAAATAATAGAAAGTGAGGCAAATTTTAAGCACTCCATCATCCAACCTCTCTATTTAACACAAAAGTCTAACCATCATGTACCCTAGGAAATCCCGACTAAAATCATATGCTTTTTCAAAATCATCATTAAACAACCCCCACATATCATTGATTTTTGAACTCCTCTATTACGGTATTACCTCATTTTCTATAACAATTCCATCCAAGATACGAATTCCTCCCCTTATAATGGTCGTTTGTGTGTTTGAAATCAAACCAGTCAATATCAGCCGTAGCCTATTAGCAAGAAGGTTTGTTAATACTTTAAACATACATCCATTTAGAGAGATTGGTTTATAATCCTGAACTTTTTGTGTGCAAGTTTTTCTGGGAATCAAGACAATAAAAGATCTATCATTACGTCTCATCAGTTTCCCATTTAATAAATGGATTTCCCCGAGGAAATTTACAAAATCATCTTTTACCACCTTCCAAAACCTCTTACTTTTTGGTCAATGAAATACGTTTCATTAAGAAAGGCCCACTATGTGAGAAGGCCCAAGTTACATAGAGAGCTTAAACTATCATAGCCCCTAGATCATTGACGGAAAAAAAAAGCCCCTAGGTCCACGATCACCAAAAAAAATAAAAGTGGAGTCAAAATTGATCTATCCCATTACATTTAAAATTCATTTGATCCATCTATATATTATCAAAAATTCAAAATGGTTATTTATATATTATCAAAAATTCAAAATGGTTTTTTCCCACTTTCTTTCTCTCAACGTTCTTTTCCCCCTTATTTCATTTTCTATCACACTCTTTCTTTCCCTTTACATCCCAAAAGTTGGGCTTGAATAAAGTCTTTCAAATCAACCCAATGTCATGGAAATATCTGCTCCTCCTTCCCTCTAACATTTTGTCCCATATAAGATTTTGATCATCGATCCGATTATATCCAATTTAATCTAGTGCTTCATTTTAAGGTTCAACTTCAAATTAAATTTAGGTCTATATATGGTCACGATCTCTTCCTTTTTTCTGTATATTATATTGTTGTTACATGTCAAATAAAAAATACTAACTAAGACCAACCCCAAGAGACCTATAATGGTAGTTACATTTTCAATTTTTAGAGGGTGTGTGTAAAAACTAAGCCAAGATAGCACTAGTATATTATTAACTAGTTCCAATTTATGTTGGGAAGTTGAAATTGTTGCCTCATCACACCATCCTCAACAGACTCAAGAATCGCGTTTGCATGAAACGATGCACTCTGAGGGAGTTGGCTAAGCAGGGAAACAAATGAATTGTTGTTGTTTTCCTCAGTATTGCTGCTTCCACTATTAAGATCACCATGGAATCGCTTGGTCGAAAAAGATGACCCCGCAGACCCCGACTCGTTCAAAAACTGCGATGGTGCTATTGCGCGCTTCACGCAGAAGCTATTATCATCATTGGTATCATTATTGTTACCATTTTGCATGCTCTGATCAGGTGTTAAGTATCCATGGAAGAAGTTGTCATGGTTTTCAACTAGTCCTTCTGGTTCATAAGTTCTCGACGATGGAGGTGTGGTGTTTTGGTTCGTGTTTAGCATTGATAAAGTTGACATTGTTGGTACCATGGTCTCCAATGAATTAAGCTCCTTGTCATTCTCCATTAGTGGTGGCCTTGGCATGGTGGTGGTACCATTGCTTTTCTTGTATATTCGGCACAAAACCCAATCGTCAAGCTACAAAACCATAAACAATAAAGAAAAAAATAACTATTTAAACTACTTTAATAATAAATTCTATAATATTCGGTGAACAGCTATGAACTCTGCCACATTTTGTAACCGTTTTCAACGGTCCTATATTGAAATTAAAAAATATGTAATTTGTGACAGTTAAAAACTATTAGGAATCTTCTCCCTTTTTTTTTTAGACAAATGTTAGTTGTTAGTAATGTTATTAAGTTAGTCCTCCTTAGAGTTTTAACCTTACCCTTCACCCTCCCAAACCCTTATATCCTCTACCTCTTCTCACATAATTTCAATCACTTTTTCTGTTAAAAAATTTGAGACATACACATATGGTTTTAAACATCTAATTTTTTCAATTACTTGCAATGGTTGCAATCATAAGCATTAACATTTGCAATTAATTTTTCACAATTTCAACACCATTTAAAACCATTTCAATCCATGCACGCATTAACATCATATTTCCCAAATTGGATCCTCTATAACATGACTTGTCTACTTATCTCTGGTGCACAATCATAATCACTGATCTGTCATCAATGGTTAAGATTAATTTTAAAAAAATTAATTTATTAAACTTAAAAGTTCATGCTGATACATCTATCCTTGTTTGTTATCTTGTATCCCCTCCTACCAAGAAAATCATGCCATAGTAGTTAAAAATCATGATGTAAATTTATAACTGTCATGACACAAATTTTTTTGGTACAATTGCATATAAGACTCATCAAACAGAGCCAGAAGATTTCAATTTGCTTGAACACCTGAAATACACTAATATATCTATAGAAAGAAAAATAGAGAGAAATGAATGATATAATGAATAATGTAATAGGGAAAGAATATGAAGAGAAACTAAAATGAAAAAGGAAGTGTATTGTGCCTCAATGCATGGAAACCAATATATACCATGGCATGCATGTATACATACTCTCAGGGAATTCTTCTTGTTGCAGTTTGAAGGATGAGCAGGCACTGGAGGATGAGTAGTTGTAGTTCTAAAGCTAGGACCAAAAGACTTATCAACAAGCCTATACTCATGCATAATCCAATTGGTTTTAACCCCTTTTGGAGGCTTCCCACCATAAAAAACAAGTGCTTTCTTCACTCCAACTTTCTGGTGCCCATCAGATGATAGTATAGGCTTGTCAGTTCCAGTTGCTTTCCAATACCCAGAAGTTGCAGCCCTGTTTGGCCTCGCCCCATTTGGATACTTCCGATCCCTCGGGCTGAAAAAGTACCACTCTTGTTGGCCAAACACGGCCTTACCTACAAAACCCAAAACAAAAATAATTTGAAAGCACAATAATATATATAACCGTGATTATTGCCACAACAACCACATTTATTCACAATTTTTCGCAAAATGCAAGAGATTGTAACGCAACCGTGACCGTTGTAGAAACCGCTATCACAATTTAAAATCTTGGTGTGTGATAAAGTTGCATACTTGGGAGTTCCCATGGGTCGAACTTGTAGAGATCAACTTCGGCGATGATGGCAACAGGAAGGGGCATAGATGCAACTTTACTCTTGAGGTAGTGAACGACGAGTTCTTCATCGGTGGGGTGGAACCGAAACCCGGGAGGGAGCTGTGGATAGTGAGAGCGTGATGATGATGACTCTGTGCAGTCCATGATCAATGATGATGAAACTTTGTTCAATTTGCTATATATATCTCATGCATGTTCTAGTACACAACTTTTTGTTGTTGATATGAATATGATATGATGATGAGATGAGAAGCTTTTTATTTTTCTTTCTTTTGCTTTTCCTTCTTTTCCCTTTTCTTCTCTCTTATTTGTTTTCTTCGAATTTGTGAAACTAGTGGCAACAAGAAGATATGGTAAGGCTTTCAATCAAAATAGCTAAATGGAAAGGTTTCATGATATGTGTATAATGCATGAGTTGAGAATTCAGGTAAAGGTACCGAACGGATGAAGATGTTATAATGTGACACATGGGAAATGAAGGATGAGATCGTGTGACACGTGGCTGTGGGGACCAAGAAACGAGCATAATGAGGAATGGGAGGTTGGTTTAGTCGGAAAGAAGGGTTAGGGGGAGTTTGGAAATGTAACGCTTTTGATGTCATGCTTTTCTTATGTAAACAAGCCACCATCTCACACAGAAAGTTACAAACCCCACATTCGCTGCGTTGAGGGGGAAATTGAGTGAGACAGAGACTTCATTGCACGTATATGAATGTGCTCCTTCACCTCTTGCCTCTTGGGATTGAAAAATAATTCATATATAGTGTAAACATCTCTAATAGATAATTGCTTACCAAAAAAAAAATCTCTAATAGATAATTTTAGTGAAAAGAGAAAAGAAGAGAGAGAAGAAATGAACGTGATAGAAATGAGAAATAAAGAGAAAAATTAGGTCTTTATTAAATGTCTACATGTTTATATGTGTGATTATCATCGTTACTACGGCTTGGGATTGCATCGCGACATTTGTCATTGAACTGTCTAAAAGTATGGTCAAACTTAAATATCATCCACATGTGGAGTGAGATATGATGATGATTAGAGAGAGAAAAGACCAATGAAAATCGAAGAAAGATAAGAAGAAAAAGTTACTGTAATTAAGACTTAAGAAAAATTTAATGGGATGTATCAATTCTCTTTTTTATTAAATTTGTTCTTTTAATTCTGGTTGCAGTTTTATTGGATGTTAGATGATTCAACATTAATCGAGGTTTTGTTGATAATTTTATGCGTAATATTTACATAGCTTGATCTTTTGGATTCAACCCTGAGCGTACGTTAATCAATATTAAGGAAGAGATCCATTCAAAAAAAAAGTAAGAGACCTACTATCTCTATCTGATCTTAAGTTTACCTTCTTACACGGTTTCAAGAGCTATGGTAATTGACACCATAAAATACACACACAATCAGACACGATCGTGTTTTGTAGTTAATCGATTTAATTATTTTGAAACAAAAACACAATTTAACTGGATTGAAATCTATCATGATCTGAAGATGGAATTTTACTTGTCCCAGTTTGTTGTGGTCTTAGTCGTGCCATCCAGCATTAGTGACTAGTTCAATTGAAAACAAAAGTATTTTATAGACCACAAACAACCAGCTGACATCTTTGGACATTCAATTGATTTTGTCTTGTGCGATTGTCCTGTGAGATTGTATTCTGGACGTGTTGAATTCATTTTGTGACATATGTTTTTTGTTATCTTATCAACATTGAAATTGTTTTATACTCTTCTCCGATTACTTTTGGTTGTAAAGGCTTAACTTTGGTTCTTTCTACCTTAACGCACATGATTACAGTGAAGCTCAAATCTGATAATTTCCTTCTCTGACGTAAATAAGTTACCGTCCTTCTTCAGAATCAAAACCTGTTTGATATTGTTGATGTTACGTACAGTTGATCCACCACCAGAGTTTATGCACCAGACTTTTTCACAAACTGTCTCCCTATGTTTGCGTCATGGTGTTGCGGTTTCGAATCTTCATTTTCTCAGTGGCAGGCTCAAGATCACAACATCAATTGTCTGCTCCTTTCCTCCCTGACTGATGAGGCCTTATCAGAGACTCTCAATGCAACAACTAATCAAGATGTTTGGACTGCTCTACACTCTACTTATGCTCCACGAAGCAAGGCATGTGAACTGCGTCTTCATGATGAGCTTCAACTCATGCGTCATGGTTCCCTCTCCGTTTCTAAGTACAGAAATTTTACACCATTCGTGATCAGTTTCCTGCTATTGGTACACCTGTTGCTAATGATGATAAAGTTTACTGGTTTCTTCGTGGTCTTGGTCCCTTTTGTGCAAATTTTTTCATGGGCCAGTTTGATAAGGTACCCCTGCCTCTATTTAATGATATTCTTTGTAAGGTTGAGACTTGAGAGACATGCTATTTTTTCAGGCATCTCTTTTGAGGAAATAGTGACCCCTCCGCTTGTTGCCTTTCTTGCGAGCAATTAGACTCGCTCTTCTAGCAATAATCATCCCATGGTGGTAACCGTGGCAATTGCGGTGGAGGTTTTATGGGGGAAACCGTGGCAACTCCAATGATGGATCCTATGAGCGTCGCAACAATGGTGGTTCTAGTCACCGTGGTTCTTATACTTCTTGGTGTCAAATTTATCGTGAGCAGGGGCACTATGCTAATTAATGACCAACTCTCCGGGATCAACCTTTTGAGTCTGCAAACTTGGCACAATCATTTATTGCGGGTTGTTCTTTGGACAACTCAAACCGTTCTGACTTGTTTATAGATACATGTGTCACTTCTCATGACTCATTCTCTGTCGCAGCTGACAGACTCTCAGTCAGGACTACTCTGGTAATGATCGTGTTCTTGTGGGTAATGAGGCTGGTTTAAATAAAACTCATATTGTTCATTTGTCTTGTGTTTTGGTTGTGCCCCGACTAACTAAAAATCTTGGGCAAAATCTTGTATCTATTAGCAAATTAACACACGCGCCATTCTGGCAAGGGGCCGATACAACAAAGGATCGACCTTATGTGCTGGATCAAGGACCTCAGGCGTTGCTCATTACCATTTTTCCATTACCCATGCCTCCTTTGAACTGTGTCACCCTCGTTTAGGACATTGTAATTGTGATGTTATTAAGCAGTTGCATAAGAAGAGTTGTTTAAATGTTCTTATTTTACTAGATATTGCATTATTATTTATTATGATATTTTCCTGTTTTTCATTGTATTCACTTTACCGCTAAAGCCTACTTCGCACAATTTGTGATGAGAGTATCACATCTTACAAAACTAATTGCGCATTTGTTTGATATGAGAAGTTTTTGCAAAGAAAGTACGAATGTCGAGTGTCGACCCAGTACAATAAGGAAATAAAATGTGGATTTACATTTTCCACTTTTTTTATATAATAAAATACGCATTTTGATAAAATAAAAATTCATAGTTCATTTATGGCAACCATGGCATTTGCATTAAACTCAAAACAGGCTGGAAATGATGCTATCGGAAGCACCTTTGTAATCCATGCATGTTCCTTGATGAAAACAAGCCAGAAAGAGCTCAAAGATTGTTGTAGGGATAACATCGATCTAATAATCTGTTTCAGCAGAGTAGCAGCCTAACTAGTTATTATTAATATTACTAATTTTACCATCACCATATTCAGGACAAAAAAAGAGCCATAGGATTGATATTGTGAAGTACAATAATATGTGCTCCTTTTATGTCCTTTGTTCTTGAATGGTCAAAAAGATGACTGAATTAAATCCCTGCATACATCCATCGAGCCATAGAAATGATACTGTAATAGTGCAACCAATGCAACATCAGTGTTAATTATACTAGCTCAAGAACTTAATGATTATTAGTTTAGATGGGTTTATTCCTTGTTAATTAAATTATATTTGTCATAATTTTGTGCTTATGTGAACCTTTAAATAAAACGAGTGGTTGGTTCATATGATACATATTTGATTCTTCTTAACCAATATCTCGGGTTCGAGACTTCTATATGAAAAAAAACTCCCTGCAACGTGAATGTTCTATATAACTCGAACATGATTTCCTTCGATAAAAAATACATGTATATAAGTATATTTGTGTGCTATATAGAGTATATCATCAGGATCTTATAAAACTTCTCTCTCAAAAAAATCTCTCTCTCTAGAACCTTTCCTCTCTCTCGACCTTGACCTAGCTCACGATGGATGGGCTTAGCGCCGCCTGCCCTTCACGAAGAAAATCCCTATTCTCGCTCCTCTTTCCTTCGTCCCTTGGTTTTTTTGTTTCCCTTGTATTTTGCAAGATGTGGCAACTAGGAATTCTCTCACCTTTCAACAATGGTTGCCGACCGTTGGTGTTGCATCTCCATCCTCGCCCTCCAGCCTTCACGCAATGTTGTTCCTTCCTTGTTCCCCTACACACGACCGTATCATGTGTGCCTCTCCCTGACCTCTTCTCTGCTCACGTTTCGTTTCTTCTTGATCATCGTTTCGCTCCTCCGTCTCAAATTTTGGGCTTTTGATCATGGTGGCGCGCCACCATAGTGGGTATCTTTGTCGTAGGGTGTGAGGTTTTGGACATTTGGGGTTGAGGGATGACGGTTTAGGTTTTTCTTTGCATCGTCCTCTAGCGTGATGGTCTTCTGGTGATTGGGTTTGAATATGTTATGTGTTGTCTGGCCTTTGGGTTTGGATATCTACTTTGGGTTGTTTTTTCTAGAGGCGTCGGTGATGGAAGTGGTGTTTCGTGGAGATGAGGATGGCCCATACCTTGTTGAAAGGTAGATCGTCGGGTGCAATGCGGCTGATAAGATCCTGATTGGTCAAACTTGTCGTTTCATCTAGTTTCACGGTGGAGATTGTTGAGGCTACATTTGTTGTTCGTCCTCAACTTTTGGCTTTCCATATGTTTTTGACCAATGTTTCTCTTTGAGGGTTGTTGATACGGGTTTGGAGATGGTTTGGAGGCTTTGTTGGTGGTGCCACCAGTTGACAATTGTTGTTTGCCTATCTAGCTTTTGTCTTAGCTAGTTTTATTAACATTTTTTTTTATTTCTTAGGTTTCTTTGTCTCAGCTCGGTTGTGTTTTGTTGGTTTTTGTTGTTAGGTCTTTTGATTCAAACGACTAGGCTTGGTCTCTATTTTGACATATTTCGGGCAGCTTGATAGGATTCCTCTTCAATTGAACCTATCGTTGTTTCTCCGATCTCAAATGGAGACCTCTTCTAGTGGTGGTGATGTTAGGAGTTGTTTGTTTGACATTTAAAGCATATTTTTATGCTTAGGGAGGCTTGTGTTTGAGGTTCTGTGGGGTTTTAACTCTAATGGATGGGTATTATACAATTTCATGTTGGTTCGGTTATTATATGCATGTTGAGATGATTTTTTCTCAATCACTAAATATTTTAACATATTTTTCTTTTAAAAAAAATAAAGGGAATGATCAGAAGTTCTTTTTCGTATAATATTGTCAAAAATATGCTAAAATACAGAACTTTAATGTTAATTAGGCGTACACGTTTAGATATGAAGTACACTCAAGTACACCTGTATTTAGTTTAAAGTTAAAGTTGAAGGAAATTTTTAAGTTTTCCCAATATGTAACTTTAATTTAATATTTCAGTATTCTTGAGCTTTCAAGAAAAAAGCTTCATGTTTTTTGTTTTTTTTCATGTATTATAAGTTTAACTGATTAGGTAGCAATTACTTCAGAAAAACGACTCTTGCTAACAAAAGTAATACATATCCGATCAATTTGGCAAAATATCATCCCTTCATCTTTTACTTTCCCATTTTAATTTGGCTTTCTATGTGGTACTTGATAGTGACAAGTTGAATGATATCTGCATCAGGTTAACCCCAGTGGATGTAACTTTTTACATTGCTTTTTTTTTATATTTTCTCTTTTCTTTTTTGAAATGTGACATTGTCTTCTAGCCATAGCTCGTTTCATATATTCTCGAAGTATTATGACATAAACACATGCCAAACGTGTACTGCATTTGCTGAAAACCTTAACCATTTACTTAAAAGCAAATTTTACTTCCCTTTTCCTGGGTTCACTTTCTTTCCTCTTTTTCTTCTACTAAAGCGTCAATGTCCACACCATAACTTTAAAGAGAAATGCATAGTATGCAGAATCAAGAAAATAACGCATAAAAAGACAATTGACAGTTGCTTTTTTTTTGTTACACATTGACAATTGCTTTGCTTCTTAAGGATTAACTTATTCTTTCTTAAAATCAATTTTATCACCGAAAAATTACTTATCCAAATTTCTTTATAAAATTAATTATAGAATGCTTTTCTAAGCATATATGTTATAGAATGATTTCTAAGCATGCGAAGCAATTAAGATGTTTTTGCTTCTACATGACATCCCTTTACCTTTATCATATGCTGATCTTCCAAAATTCCTTCTAAACAATATGACGTGATCCGTACAACGTATCCCATGCTTCATGATGCAAATGGTAAGACACAAGAAGACAAAATAATTCATCATTCATTAGGTAAAATATTCTGATTTTGATTATAATCCAAAATCTAAGCTAGAAAGTTCTAAGATGTACTTCCTCCGTTCATATTTATCTGTCCAGGAAGAAAAGATTCACACAAATTAAGGAAAGCAATTAATTGTGTTGATTTTCATAAAAGTATTATTTGTTTTCCTATATCACCATTTAGAATGTATTTTATCTTTTCATTTATTGTTTATGTAAGGGCATTTCTTGGAAAAACATCAATTAATGCTCTCTTAAAACTATAAGTGGACAATTATATAGGAACAAAAGAAATTCTTCAAAGTGAACAGTTAATAAGGCGGAACGGATAGAATAGTAGTTTAATTTAATCTTAGCTAGTTATAGATTCAAGAGTGTTGAATGAGATTTAAGATTTATTTATCAGTTTTGCAGCATACATGTGAAGCATTGGAAACAACATTGGGCCTAGCTAGGATGTCAAGGTAGTTCATATAAAACTTTCATGGAGGCTATGGACATATTGATTGAGGTGTACATGGCCCAAACCATATTACCAATTAGCCCATGTTGCCTACTTGAGGCAAACAATATCACCTGCATTTTTTTTTGTCAAAGGATTATAATCCATTCAAAACCCAAGGGGTTGCCTAACGACACTTACAACATGCGAGAATAAATATCAACGAGCGATATCGCAATGCAATACATAAGCAATTCCAGGACCAAGCATGCACACTCAAACAACAAAGTTGAACATCAGCTAAAAACATGAAGTAAAAACCCCAAGGGTCAAATACAAAAGCTCCTAAACCTCCAAAATAGCAAAGAGAGACCGGTTGACTTCTGAGCGGATAAGCTTAAGTCTTCAATTTTAAATAGCGCTCCCGTTTTAACAAATCTTCGACTCTGCCGGAGTTGCAATTGTGCGGCTATCAAGGAAGCACAAACATGGCTTCAGCAGCATCAACGGGGACAAACCACCACCTCTGAAAGTAAGGAGAAGTAGGAAGCTTTTGCAGGAGCAGGAACCAGGCGGAAAAGGTTGAAGCAGCCTAAGACAGTGATAAATCAACTGGACCAAAGGAGGAGGAAGTGGACATGAGCGCAGACATGGAGGGGCTGGCGCCGGCCGTCGTGAACAGTGGTGCAAAGGGGCAAAGGACGACAGGGAGCACTCGTAGAACTCCACAATCACCCCAAACCCCACTTCAAAAACTAGTCAGAACAGGCAAAAGCTCTCACCTTTAACCCAGATCTATGCCAGAAAGGATACATGAGAGGAAAGCCTCAGATCTGGGTGGTAACGGAGGCCTGGCAGCGGTGGTTTTCGCGGATTTGTGGCGGTGGGGCGGTGGTCTGTCGAATCAACATCTGCAGCAAAGCTTCCAGTGGTAGTGGAGGTGGCCATGATGAAGGAAGAGGCGGCTAGGGCGGAGGAACATGGTGGCCATATGAAGGGGATGAAACCCACACACAAAAAACCCTCTTATTTGGGTAATAAATCCACATACTGTGGAAGAAAATCCACCTATTGTGGAAGAAAACCCACCTATTGTGGGAGAGACCTACCAAGCAGGAAATAAAAACTCCCTAGAGGAGGAGAAGAGGCTCCCCAAGGGGAGAGGATGGCACTGTATGTGAGAAACCCTAGCGGAGGTCTTTGAATAATCCAAAATAATAATTCATATGTAGTTGTATATCACCTGCATTTAATGATTCGCATTTGTTCAGTAAGAGTGGCAAAATAGGTTTGACCTGCGCCAGTTAACCTGCTGATCCAAAAGGCAGCCATGATTGAAAAAAATTATCCAAAACCAAATAGAACCTTAAGCTCACAATTTTCCAATTGAAGAAGGAAGCTATATATAGCTTGTATAATGTATCCACAATAATACATAGACAAATCACAAAAAGGCAAAAACTTTGTACTATTTAACTATTATATACAATGTTGTTGGACCAAAGAAAGGGCCCAAACAAAGGAGCTGTGGTTAAAACTCGGGGGATAAAACTCCACATTGGGCCAAAGAGCAAATCATACGTGGACCAGACACCACATCTTTTCACCCAAAACCTTAAGGCAATGAGTGTATGAGTTATCACACTTATAAACCACTCAAACTTATCCTTAGCTTCCAATGTGAGACTTACTCCCACTTGAAAATTCTCAAGAATCTCCCCCTCAAGTGTGAGTTAATCTCAAACGAAAGTTGGGCTTGTACTCATCCAGAACCTCAGAGACCGTCATTCTGGGCTTGTGCTCTAAGTCTTAGAGGTCCAAACAACCATCAACTCTTATACCAGTGTTGGGCCAAAGAAAGGACCCAAATAAAGGAGATGGTTAAAACTCGGAGGATAAAACTCCACATTGGGCCAAAGAGCAAACCATAAGTTGACCAGACACCACATCTCTTCACCCAAAACCTTAAGACAATGAGTGTATGGGTTCTCACACTTATAAACCACTCAAACTTATCTTTAGCTTCCAATGTAGGACTTACTCACACTTGAAAATTTCCAACAAGTGTCACAGTAACACTTCTGTAATTTCATTCGAACAAACACCCTCACACCTTCAATATTTTCTATCTATAAGATAAGAATTAGATTTTAAATGTTAAATCTTCTCAGATTTCCAAGTTTCCCCTACTGCCACAAACTTTCTTTATCCAAATTCATCAGCAATGCACTTATGCACCAATAGCAAGACCAATACCCTGTGATATCAAAGCATACAAAAGAGTAACAAATAGAGTTTGGAGGACTAAATGCCAATGCTTCAAATTTATCTGTCAAATAGTTGTAAATGTGCAATTCTCGTAGGTAATTCGCAATAATTGTCACACAATCAAATAATTTTGCATAATATGTATATTAACTGCAACATCCACCAGCATAATGAGTAAATTAAATTGACATATTTTAGGGGGTTATTATGCTACTGGTTCATTTAAATATTGTGATGTAGTTCCGCATTTCTCTTTTTATGCAGTAATTAAGCTGTTTGGTTTTCTTCAATTTCTGTCAGTGTGCCTCGCCCCTTAGAGGTCTTTTTTCCCTTATGAGAGAGTTGTTCACTTGTTCTCATGATCCTTTCAAAATCAATAAATCTCTTTTGCTTAAAAAAAACAACGTTCTGGAGTACAAACAAACTGCAATTTTATTGAATTGAAGACTGAACAATTGTTAAAAACTACCCCATAGTCCCAAATTAAGGGATTGGGGGTAAGATGATACAACTTCATGGGAATTGCACTTGAAAAAAACTAAATTGAGCTGAAACCTGAACTAACTAAACTGCGAGTATTGAATTTTTTCAAGACTGCATAAAAAAATAAAAAATAAAAAAACCGAACCAAAGAAATAAACGATTTCTGCAGGTAGTGATGAGTGATGTTAGATGAATAATGTGACATGAGATGATCTATAGATCTGACTCTTTCTTAACAATTACTCTCATAATTTCCCACTAGGCTCAAGGAAAGTTAAAATTCTCTCCTAGTGGTGGATCTGATATTTTTTTTTAAAATAAACAAATTTATTAATGTGACCGACTCAACTAATAAAAAACTGTGATCAATATTTCTTCTGCTTGCGCTTATGCTCTTCCTCTACCTCTAGCAAGTTCATGATCACTGCCTCTGAAGCATCCTTTAACAGCTTTGACCAGTCCCTGTAATCCATCAAAATCAAAATAAAATTTAATACAGACCATATTGAATCAAATAAATAAAGTAGAGAAAATCTGATGATAAGTTATATATACTCTTGTAACTATGGGAAAAAGAGAGAGAAATGTGTATCCAATAAGTATACGTACCCTTTGACAGGATCAAAGGTTAATCCAACAGTGTATTTAGCTTCCTCAAGTGCAGAACGGAACCTTTGAAGCTCTTTAGCATTGCAAGTTCCATTGTCCTTGACCATGAGTTGCGAAGGCTTAATATCATAGAAGATGGGAATAACCCTCTTCTTGGACTCCATGAGAAGAGCCAACTCATGGAGACAGAAATAAGACTCACAATAACGTGGAGAAAACACTGCTACACCAACCTTGCACCTGAGAATCCCCCTATCAATGTGATCAAACAACTTGTCCCCTGGTTTCATGTTCATGCTGTCCAAGAACGAGCTCGCTCCCAACTTTGTCAAGCGATCGTAGAGTAACCCCGCCACGTTCCTCTTCGTGTCGATGCAACGGTGGTTTATGAACACGTCGCATGACGCCGAACGTGCAATTTTGCGGTACAAGGTGGCTGGCAATCGCTGCATGGTAGCTTGGGTTTGTTTTGGTATCTCAAGGAAAAAAATATTTTCACCGAGTTCCACCTCGACTTTAGAGAAATATAGAAATGGAAGAGTAGAAGTTAGAAATATGATTTATGTGTGATAGACACTTTATGTCAATATTCAATTAACATTTACATTAGCAGCAATTTTTACCTGCCCCAAATATTTGCAGCAGTCCAAACTGTCGCTAATGTGTATGTCAATTGAATGTTAAAAAAAAACCATGTAAATGGCAAGAGTGAATGAATTAAAACTGGTACCTTAATTTGCAAAGAAAAGTTTGTTGTTGTGTTTTTTAATTCCTAACTTTGGATCTCTCTCAATTTGTCTCTTTATGTGTTTTTTTAAGGGGCTAGGGACAAAGGTTGGTACGTGTATATATAGGGGGTTTTGTTGAAGGATTAATTAAAACCAATTTTTAAACATTTGGGTGGGGTTTGAATTTCAATGGGGGTAGTCCATGTTTGATGTTTAGACTAGAGAAAATACTAGGCATTTGAATGAAAAAGAAAAAGAGTAAAAGTGTTTGAAATTTTTGACTACTTATAAAATTGGATGTTTCGATCAGATTGGAACTGTGCTTGTCCTTCAAACACGTCTGTAGTGTACATTTGGCAGAATTTTATTTGATAATGGAGGAACTGTAACATAAATCTATCCTCTGACATGGTCCTCATTAGTTCCTAATGATAATTTTGCCTTCACTTTTTTGGGAAATTTAGAGCGTTGCTTCCTCTTGCTCCTCCGTAATCTATGTTCTAAACATATGGCTTTTCGCTAATTCCTTGCATGCAAAAATCAAAAGTAATTGTAAATTTGTAATAATGTAGATTTCTCATTCAAAAACAAATTATTCACATCTCAAATTCATGTAATAATATACTTGAAATTAAGAGATTTGATGACAGAATGCATGTGGTAGGAAAAGAATAAAAAAGTAGAAAAAAAAGCCGAGTGAAAATAAAATTGAAGGAAAAATGTGTGTGAATGTAAACAAAAATTATTCAATTATAATTTTCTAAACATTCCAAACTATATCGTATTGATAGTACTCCTTTCTGTTTTTTAGTATATTTTCCTGCTACATCACATCATATATTACGTTTATCCATTGATTTACTTTCTCAAAAATTCATGAGATGTATATATCAACTATTTTCCTAAATTATTCTTTTATTCCAGATTTTGCTCACATTTTTATGTCCCATTTTCTTTGTTATATTCTGAAATATTGAAGAATATTTAATATAAAATTCCATGAGAAAACTAGTTTCCGTTTTTGTTTGTTATGAATTGTCATAGATTTGGAAGAGGTCTCAACGATCAGAAATTGACAATTCCAAACTTAGAAATTAAAGGAATATTGCGATGGCAGTTGAACATTCTGGTCAAGTATTTGGGAATTGGAGTTAGCTATGAGATTAAACATGCCTATAAAAAAAAAAAACTATGAGATTAAACACAAATCAGAATGAGATAGCAAGTTAGCAAACGTCAATTTTAGTTTCGGACAGAATAACTTAATTAGGATACCCATATTAGAGCGTGGAGAACAAAACTAGAACTTATATCTAGCGGCACCTTCTATATAATTTTTAAAACCATATGTATAATGATTATTAGCATTGGCTAACATGCTATTAGCGTCAATTATGACCAACGCTGAAATAATCGACAAACTTAGTGTTCACCCAGCGTCAATAAGTGGAGGTTCAAGGCCGACACTAATTTCAGCGACCAATTTGCATTGGTTCCGAGTGACGCTAAGTAGAACAGGGTTTGTATCTCACATGTCCATAAAATGGTATCCACGAATGCCAAACGGGAGCTAATCTGTAATTGTTTCTTCGTCTTATCGTCCTTATAAGCCTTCTATGCTTTTCTCCTCTCAAGCCCTTCCCTCACACAGGTATGAAACCCTTTAGTTGGGCCCCACACCAATGCCCTCACCACACCTATTCCCCTCACACTCATAAACCTCTCCCCCACTAGCTCACATTCTCTCTAACCCTCACCTCTGCCGCCCCATTCCACCACTAGTTCCCCCGTGATGCCATGCAACTCAACCTCCGCCCCTCAGTCTGTCGGAACACCACTCAACCTCTGCAACTACTGTAAACGAGCAGCTTCACTACCGTAGCACTGCCTCTGCCCCAACCAAATTTTGTGGCGCTACCCTTTTGCAATGATGATGCACCACTCACCACCGCAATATTTTCCTCCCCAGCATCCATCAGCCTCCCTTGGATGCATCAAGGTCGTGAGCACCAAGAGCAAGCTAACCACCACTTTCCTCTACAACCCCACAGTTGTCGCAACCTACACCATCCACTACCACGCCCCATCCTCCACTACCACGCCCCACCCTTGTTTGCTTAATAACTTATGGAATGCTTATTTGTGTTATCTATGGCGGATCCAAAACCCGGAGTCAGGGGATTCAAATTTTTCAAACGAACACATTGGTAAAAATATAAGTAAAAACAGCTTTAAACAAGACACACTTCTTGCAATAAAGACAATGAGACACAAACACGTGTATGAGAGAGTGGGGTAAGTGAGTTTGGGTTTTTGGTGTAAATAGGTGCAAAATTTAGACTACTAGTACAATTTAAAATTTTCAGGGGGTTAAAAAAATTATATAAGGGGGATGGGTGAGTGTAATTTTTTTTTCAGCGTTGTGCTGCAGGTCCGCCACAGTATGATCAATATTTGTGTAACTGGTATCTATGGTAGACATGTATATGTGGAATATAAATTTTGCTTGATGGTTGTGAGTTTTCTAGAGATTTCTTATGGCTTTTGTGCCTTATTTGAATTGGCTTAAAAATCATTTTGATTCCTGAAATTGTAAAGGAAATCAAACCTAGTCCGTGAAAAACTTTCGCATCAAATTGAGTCTCTAATTTTTTTTTGATAATCTAATTGGGTTCGAAGTGTGTTTCAGCATGAAGTGGCACAAATTTTACTCAATCAACATTATTTCTACATGGATTTCTTTTTTATTTTTAATGCAAATATGTAAATGATTTTAACAAATTAAAATTTAGCCAAAATTAAAAACCTAATTTCTCATATCTATTCATCCCACACAACCTCCTTCTCGATCTTCCCTTTTTGGTGCAGTACCCACACCACCATACCACCATGCTACTTCTTCCTCTCTCAACATGACAACCACCACTCTCGACGCTCACGAACGTTGTAGAGCTTAATGATGCAGTGGAAGCGGTTTTTAGTCACATGGACAAAGGAGCAGAGAAGAACGAAACAGAGCCACCACCGGCCACACCACCACATAGCCTCCCCTGTTCTGGCAAGCTTCATCCACCAGCCCATGGACGAAGGAGCAGAGATTGAACCACGACGACATCGACAACTTCTCTCATTTTTCCGGCTAGATGGCTGAGCCAATGGTGAAACCAACATCACGAATAGACTCCCCTTGAAGCCAGCTTCAAAACTTCTAAATCAATTTGATCATCAGTCGTCGTCAACTCCGGCAACCACCGCTGGCGCCGCCATTGCCGTCTTCTCCAGCGAGTTCGAACCCTGGTGGTGATGACTTGAAACCAGATGCTTTGGAAATGGGGAAGAATGAGGAGCAACAACAGTATGTTTTGGGTGTTGGAATTTCTGGGTTTTGAAAGCCTTCTTCTCACCTCTTCTCTTCTTCCTTCTCTTCTTCCTTCTCTCCTTCCTTCTCTCTTTCTTCTTCCCTATCTTCTTAGATTATTTTCAGATTAGGATAGGTTTTTTTAGATTAGATTAGGTTTTTTTTAAAGATATATATGAGTTGGAATTAAAAAAACAAGTGACATTAATTATATTAAAAAAACCACGTGGAAATGCAGACCGTGTTTAAAAACAAGCCACATCAAACTCAGACACACTTTGGACCCAATTAGATTAAAAGAAAACTTAGGGACTCAATTTGATGCGAAAATTTTACAAGGAACATGTTTGACTCTCTTTATAATTTCAGGGACCAAAAGAGTATTTAAAAGTCTTTCATTTTTTATAAGAAAAGTTGGACACTTGATGTATGAACCCACCATACAAGTTGGAGAACTCAGAAGTGGATTCTGGTAACGAAAAATTTTCATTCATATTTCATTTAGATGAAATCTCGTGGAAAGAAAAGAGAAATAAGAAATTAAAGAGACATATATATATATATATATATATATATATATATAAGTGAAAATGAAGTGAAAAATTATATAAGTGTGAATGAATCATAACGGTAGCTTTTATGAGAAAGAGAATTAATTATGAGAGTTCATTGGTTTAATAAACTAAACATTCTTTATGATGAAAAGAATTCCAACTGTTAAAATAAAGGTGTAGCTAATGCTTTCTCTAATTTATTGAGAGTGACAGTTAACTCATGCATCATGAGCGTGACTGGGTTAGCATGTGTAATGTAATGTGTTCTAACTAGCAGATACTGTAATTTAATGAAGATATTACTAATTAATAAACACTTTCATTATATTCTATTAATAAGTCAAAATTTGATAGGAGAATTCAGACTTAAGAAAATTATCGATATCTTCAGTGCTTTTATCTTACACACATTATTTGTAAACTTTATACTATTATGTACCGCGTAACAACCCTGATCCCAGTGAATCTTCCAAAGTGTGCAATCAAAGAACCGAAAACGAAAAAAGTATAAAAGGTTTATGGCAAAAGGAAACATTAATAATGTATACTTGAAGAAAGAAGTATGTGAATCCTGAATTGTACGTGTTTCAACTAGCAGAAATTAATGATTGGGGTAGATCAGTACAAAGGTATATGCATATGTATCAAGTTTAGTCTAATTTAATTTCTAGAGCAAACGCTAAATCCCCATTCCTAATATATAGATGATAAATAGATCTTACTTTAAAAAATGCTAAATCGATCTAATGGATACTTTTCCTCATTCCCGGTCTTGTAATTTTATTTTTTTTACATTGAAAAAGTAAAAAGAACAACGAAAAAACTATAAGACTAACAAATCCCTAGCCAAAATGGAAATAAACTCAGGAGGCAGAGCCTCAAGACGGATGAGATGACATTGCAACCTGACCTCTAAACCCTCATTAACATCCCTAGATATGTGACATAGGTCAATGGTAATGCTCCAATCACGGTCTAGGAGAGTCTAGAGGGCTAGAAAATCTGAAGCTAACTAATGAAACTGGTACCTATGCTCCCAGCCAAAGTTTCCAAAATCTCAAGGCAACCTACCTCACAGGTTGCACGTCTAACCTTTGCATCCCATAAGAAATTGAGTTCGATCACGAACTAAGGCACTAAGCTCAGCCTTAAGAGGACCCCCTCCACTATTGCCAGCATAAAAGCCAATCATAAAGTTTTCAGAATTGTTTCTAACAATCCCTCCCATTCATATCCTCATTTGTTGTACGTCATAGGAACCATCGATAGTAAGCTTGAAGCTCCCAACTAACGAAGTTGTCCACCTAGCATGCTCCAAACCATTCCCTCGCAGCCGCCTACTAGCTTGGGACAACAAGTAGTCATTCTTCTCTGTGCGAATCGTTCACGATACTCATAGTTGTCCAACTTTTATCACCCGACACATCATCATTTCTCCATCTCCAAATACCACATAGAGCTACCCCGAAAACATGTGTTTGGGGACCACGAGCCCGAGCCTTAATCTGATCCCACACATCTGTTAGTAAGAAGTTGTGCCACGCAAACGCATTGAAACCGTTCCAGATTTCACGCGCAAACATACAATTCTTCAGGCAATGCAAGCTATCTTAAAGTGATCCATGCAACGAGAATAAAAAGGGGAAGACACAAGACCACACCTGAAGCGAACTAAATTGACTTGGATCATGTCATGCATGATCATCCAAATTAAGATTCTGACTTTCTCTGGTGCTTGAACCCTCCAAATCCAACGTCGCGCATTTGAATTAGAAGACGAAGCCTGGTTTGCAGACGTAAGCAACCAGGAATATGCAGCAGCTGCAGAATAAATCCCTTGCCTGCAATGTTTCCAAATCCAATGATCACACAACCTGTCATTTATAGCCAATGCTATTTCCATAAGCTTCTGTCGTATACAGTGTTATTAAACTCGACTCGGTGTTAATTATTTGGTTCAACCGATTAACTCGAATATGTGTGTGTGTATATATATATATATATAGTACAAAACATGTGTCTTAATTGGTCCAGTGGTTGCCACATATCTTTTATGTTTATCTTTTAGTAGATGTGAGGGGTTCGAACCCTACTGCAAACTTTTTACAAAACACATTTTCAAAATTTTCACATAATAGAAAACCGGCTCGGTTGAACCATCAAGTTTTAACCGGTTAATTTCGAGTGTTGACCAGTTTGATAACATGCTCGATCCAACGTACGGACCGGATCGGTCACATGTCCGAGTCACTATTGAACCGGTCAAATCAACCGGTCTTGTCCGAGTTTAATAATAGTGGTTGTATAAGAACATGTAACTCTGTGTAGAGGCCGGAGAAATTCCAAACCCCATGAATAACAACATCACGCAACGACACATTGGTTTCAAAGATTTTCACGAATGGAACTTGTTTAGCTAGGGGTCATGACCCACTCCAATCTTCTTACCATAAAGATGTCCTACCATTCCCAAGCCTGAAGGGAATTTGATCTAGACTTTCACATTCTCTATTTCGAATTTTAATTTTTTTAAGAGGTACCCATTTCTTATTTTCACAAGAAAAGGGGAAAATATAGCTAAGAACATGTTTAGCTGATATTTAAAAATTATTATTTTTAAATATTTTTGTAAGTATGATTAAAATAAAATATATGTATTTATTTAAGATAATAATGATGAAAATGAAATCTAGTGAAAATAGAGAGATGAAAATAGTTTTTTTTTTAATACATGAAAAACTGGATACACTACAAAAAAAAGGTATTTTGCGGCGGTTCTGTAAGCATTTTGCGGCGGTTTTAACCGCTGCAAAATGTATAATGAGGCGCTTATATCCAAGCATTGGAATAACCGCCACAGAATATAGCGGCGGTTAAAAGCGCCGCATAGTATGTAATTCATTCCGCCTCTATTTTGCGGCGGTTCCTAACCGCCGCAAAGTTATACAGTGATTTTTAAAATATTTTCTATTTAATTACATTGAATTGCGGAAAATAGTTTTTCAATTTTTTATAAACAGTAGCAAAGAAATCAATCAATAGCCACTTTAGCAATAGGCAAGTGTGTTCTTCAATTTGTGCAAGAGAGGCAAAACAAAAATATATGAGTAACCAATTGTTTTACACGGAGAATCAAGTATGTTCATGCATATGCAGGCCGAGATGCAAAGATTGAAAGAAAAGCAATCTATATCAGAAAAAGAGCAAAGGCAGAATTAGAATTGAAGGTAACTTATTTGTTTTCTATGTAAACATAGAAATCTATTTTTTAGCAATGACTAATGTTATATGGTGTTTTTCTCAGGATAAATTGAAGCTGAGGCTAAGAACACTGGAAGAGGCTTAAAGCATTTCTCAAGCTGCCCAATTTATGAATGACATAATTCATTTTTAGGTGATCATTCCCTGGGTGATCATTCCCAAAAACTTCAACATAGGAAGCCTCTTCCGAACAATCTATTTTTAGGAATAGAAACAACAAGAGAAAAGAGGTGAGTATAAGCTAGAATGGGGGATTGGCTTATCACTAATTTTTATATGTTATAGGCACAATCTAAACGACAAATTAAAGATAACCAAATGATTAAGGATGTACAATCCAAGCTATATTTAGATCTGAAATTAAAACCCCATATGGATACATGTCAATAAGTCAAAATATATCTACCTATCTATCTGTATAACGGGAGAGACTGGTTTGCAATGTTGTGAGAGAATAACACTCTAGCAAGTTACACTGTAGACAATTTTTGAAAAAGAAAAACTTTTGTAGATCTAACTGTTGACTTATAACAACTACCTTTATTATTTGTGTGAAATACTGTAAATCACACAAGACTTACTTGCGGAAGACTACTGGCCATCATTGGCTTGAACACATTGAGCTCAAAATGACTACAGACCATTGTCAAAGCATCACACTGAGTAGGATTAACCATCCCCTGAAACAGAGTAAGGTTGTGGCTGAGTTAAATCTCAGATGCGAGACAAGTAAAATAATAAATTAAAGCAAGTAACAATGAAACTGGTTATAACAAATATATATTCACTTAGCATGAGGGTCTTACAGGCATAATACTGATTCCAGGTTCGTTTTCAGGTAGAATGAGTTCACCAAGACCACAACGGGGACCACTATAAAAGAACATCATTAAGAAAAGCCATGAAATAATATTTGTCTATTAAAAAAGAGAAAATTTAAGTCACTGCAAAATCACTGAAATATAAGTTATTAACATAGTATTTTGTAATTAAAAATATACCATGCCAGTTGATGGAGGCTTGAGTTCTCCTGCAGCATATTTTCACATAACAACACTGCTCCTGTTAACATTTGGAAATATTCATTCAGATATACAAAGTTTCAAAGCACAATAGGATATGGAAAATGCTGTGGGGCACGACCTTGGGCGTCGTGCACCACACACGAAGCACTTTCTGGCGGTTTAAAACCGCCAGAAACCGTAGCTTTTATTTTTTTTTGACAGTTGTAGTTTTGTGGCGGTTCAAAACCGCCACAAAATGCCTCTCGTGCATCTGTCGTCCCTCTTTCTTCGTACCATATAGCATTGCTCATCGCTTTCCTTTTCAGTTTCCACTGCATTGAAAGATGATGATTTAGCTCAATCCAGAATCCACATATATCATTGAACAATGAGGAATACTGAACACCTCTCACTGGTAGCAGCAATCGGAGAAGCTTACTACTCTCAAAGCTATTCCAATCTTCTGCCTCTGACTTTTAAAAGCAATTATCCAACATCAAGCCAAAACATGCTACCAATCATGTAAAACAATAAATTAAAGCAAGTAACAATGAAACTATTGAGATAAAGATATGAAACTATAAGCCCTAGTGCTAGTTATGTTATATCCCAGTTAAGATAAATCATAGTAAACATTACTTCAATCGCTTTCCTTTTCAGTTTCCACTGCATTGAAAGATGATGATTTAGCTCAATCCAGAATCCACATATATCATTGAACAATGAGGAATACTGAACACCTCTCACTGGTAGCAGCAATCGGAGAAGCTTACTACTCTCAAAGCTATTCCAATCTTCTGCCTCTGACTTTTAAAAGCAATTATCCAACATCAAGCCAAAACATGCTACCAATCATGTAAAACAATAAATTAAAGCAAGTAACAATGAAACTGGTTATCATATAAGATCAAGCTTAAAAATAGATCTACCAGGAAAGTATCAAAGCTACATAGATTTCTGACCAAATAACTTGACCAAGTCCACTGCCACAGCACCTCATTTACTGTTAATAGATCATAAACGAGACAACAATGAAATAGAGGATTAGGGACATACATGTACTCACTTGAAATTATTATAAAAATGTATTTATCAGTATCAGATCAACTAAACAAGGAAAAACTATATTGAAAACCTGATTGTCACCCCCTCGACGACCCTTCTTGCTTAATCTTCTTCCTCTTGCAGAAACCACACTTTGAATAGCAATCTAAATGAGAAAAAAGTTAACATTATGCCAGCTGAATTTTGCCATCTACCAAAATCCTATGATGTTCCCAACAAGAAAGATAATGGAAACTAAAATTAAGTTGCCACAAAGTTAAATTTTCACTTCTCATTCTTTCTTGGTGTTTCTCAGGGAGCATGAAGTATTAACTTTTAACACTACTCCAACATGTCCAAAATAACAGGTACTGTTATTAGTTTGTGGAATTACAACACATTGTAATTTATTATTAGCGATAGTTAGATATACTTACCCCAACCTCAGGATCCTCAATACCCATGTCTTTGCAGAAGATTCTAGCAAACTCTTCAGGATCACTCTCAAAGTTGTTCAAGTCCAAGCTAGAATACAATGATATTAGACACAGACAAGCTGAAACAACAAACAAAAGTGCAGCAAATCAGCAGATAACTGTTTCAATCTCATGAGGTAACACCAGTATGTCAACCTTACCCATAGGAACTGGTACTTCCCCGCATATGATTTACACGAAGATCAAGCTGCCAAAAGAAAACAACACAAATTTCTTAAAATTCAAAATCTTAGACATTTGGTTTAAATGAACATAAGCATTTACACAACAATTAGAATGTATGCTATGCCATTTACATAAGCATTTCCTAACTGTGTTCCTTTCATTCAGCCAACACCATTTCATGGAGAAGAAAGCCATGCCTTGTTGCAAATTAACATGGTAATTCACTATAAACACACACACACACAAATAAAAACTAGATTGTGCCTTTGGAAAAATTCTAGATATGAAAGCTGTATAACAAAAACACAATCGATAAAAAACTAAGAAGCTAGATGATCACATAGTGACTACATAACCTAAGAAGCTAGATGTACAAGTGATTTTTTAACTCACAGCACCATAAACTGTTGATCGATACATGATTTTGGCCCCAATCGACCAAAAATAAAATCATCATTCTCTTTAACAGGGAATTAGATTTCCCACCCCTGGGTTTAGAATTGCCACCCCATTTAAAAGTGGGGAAAAACCAATATTGCCCCTCCGTGTTTTAGTCCGAATGTATAACATTCGGACTCCTCCGAATTTTCAAATGTCGGACTCAGTTAATAATAGAACAAAACTATCAATTCAGATTCACATTTGTAACGGGACAGAACATCAACTCTCGGACTGGTTCAGGAGAAGCGACCCAGAGGCACCCAAATCGACCCACACATCACGACCAAAAGCAACCAAGAATCATCTGTGATTCAAAACCGACCACACTGAGGTAATTTGTTGGAATCCACGACCAAGAATCATGTGTATTTTGAATCATGTGTATTTTGACGAGTTAGTGTTGTGATTTCAAATTTAGGGTTTCAAATTTAGGTATTTCAGATTAGGTTAGGTTTCGAATCCCTTTTTATGAGTTGATTTGGTGAAATTTCATTCCTATTGTGATTTCTGGGGTATATGGGGTTCTGAGGTGCGAATTTGGGGATATTCGTACTCCGAATCTTGAAGATTCGGACTGGTTCAGGACTTCAAGATTCGGACTGGTCCAGGACTTCAAGATTCGGACTTGAGAGATTCAGTACTGTCTCTCCTATTGCTTCTGTTATTGTTTTTCATGATAAGATGAATGGGGTGAAGATAATTTCCATGCTTTTGGCTATCTTAGGGTAGTGGTTAAGGACATAACCAACTTGAGATTTCACATTTGAATTTCATAACATTATTTGAATTGTATTGAAATTTCATAACATTAGTTTACTGTGTATACTTGTGGATTGCTTCAACTAGTTAGTTACTCATTACATAGCTATTAATCTGTTTTCCTTATTTTTTCTGATAGATTATGGCGAGGACAAAGCAAACTAAGAGGGTATCGTCTGAAGAGTTGGCCGATCGTCGTGCCTATCTCCACGCTTCTCATAGGCGAGGTGATCATGATACAGATGTGTCGACTTCTCGGAAGCGGGCTAGGAAGGGGGCTCCGAAGGCGACCACTGAGGTTCCTGCCCCTGCTACTGAGGTTCCTGCTACTCAGGTTCCTGATACTGAGGTTCCTGCCCCTGCTACTGAGGTTCCTGCTACTCAGGTTCCTGCTACTGAGGTTCCTGCTCTCTCGACGCCTGAGGTTACTGCTACTGAGGTTTCTCCTCAGTCGACGCCTGAGGTTACCGCCCACGATACTGTTGAGCCTTCCACCTCTTCACTTGATATTGATGCAGTTGAGGAGTCGGAGTCGGAGTCGGGGTCGGAGTCGGGGTCTGAGTCTGAGATTGAGGGTGAGGATGTAGAGGTAGAGGATCCGAATATGCCGCCGCTCCAGAGAGATCCACCGTTTCCTGGTGGGCCGGTTGAGTTGTCACTTCTGCAGCATTACCCGGATCACATAGCGCCGTGGACGTGGCATACCCTACTAGGCACCACTGACCCTCGTTATTCTGAGCGAGGTGATTTGAGGCTTGCCACTGCTGGTACGAAGCTCGGGCTGATGACGTGTGAGGGGGACAATTACAGGGAGGTCCGCTTGATTGTGGAGAGGAACGGACTGTATCCACTGGTCAGGTGCAGCTATGTAGAGACGGATCCAGGGCTTATATCGGCCCTTGTGGAGAGGTGGCACGAGGAGACTAGTAGTTTCCACATGCCATTTGGGGAGATGACTGTCACCCTTGACGACGTCTCCGCTCTTCTTCACATCCCGGTTGGTGGGAGATTCTACACTCCAGGAGTGGCCTCGAGATATGATGTGGCAGAGACCTGCGCTTTGCTGTTAGGGGGGGATGCAGATTTGTACATGGCTGAGTTTGATAAGCTTAGGGGTCCGACTATGAGGTTCAGCTTCTTGCGAGACCTTTACCCGAAAGCTGTTGCAGGTTTGTTTCATTCATTATCTGAACTTTTTCCAACTATTATTTATATTTACTTAATCATAATTGGTATTACATTGTAATGTAGAGGGGCGGTACGAGCATGCAGCCAGGATGTACCTGATGCATCTTGTTGGCGCGACATTGTTCGCCGACAAGAGTGGGGGGCACTCATTCTCCGCCCGTTGGATAGGCATGCTACAGGATCTTGAGCGGGTGTCGGAGTTCGCGTGGGGCGCCATGGCCCTTGCCACGTTGTACGACCAGCTTGGACAGTCTTCTCGCAGCGGGGTCAAACAGATGGGCGGTTACACTTCCCTGTTGATGGCCTGGGTCTTTGAGCACTTTCCAGACAGGCTCGTTCGCCGGTATGCGAACCCGGCTTACACAGAGGACCAGCCCAGAGCTCGTAGGTGGACAGAGTCACGGTCGGGGCATGCTAGGCTTGACGAGAGGCGAGTACTACTTGATGAGTTGACGACCGACGACGTCACTTGGACTCCATATGAGGCCCACAGGGAATGGCGACAGCGGGATGAGAGGGCTTTGTTCTCAGGCTACATTCGGTGTCCCTATCCCCCTGCTGTGCGACCTCATCTTCCGGAGCGGGTCATGCGACAGTTTGGGTATATACAGACGATCCCGCGCCACCCTAGTGAGATGGATAGATCTCCCGCAGCTGAGGCTGTTGATGCGGCATTCGCAGGTTATGTGCAGTACTCATTCCCTGAGGGCGACCCTGCTATAGAGGAGGGACAGGCTGTGGGCGGTTACATGGATTGGTACGCTAGACGGCTATGACGGCCACCGGCTCCAAAATCTACTTACCGGAGTTGCCATCTTTTTTATGGCCATATATACATGAAGTGATAGATGTTGTCGGGGATGGTAATTGTGGATACAGAGCCGTCGCTGCATTGCTGGACCTTCAGAACGGTCAGGACGGTTGGCCTCGGGTTAGGGAAGAGCTGATTGTAGAACTCACACTCTATGAGAAACACTATACACGCATGTGGGGTTATGATGTGGTACAAGCCATGCACAATCGTCTCACTCTCCCTCCTGATGGTAGAGCCACTAAAGCCAAATGGATGCATCTACCGGAGATGGGGTACCTTATTGCTAACCGGTTTCGGGTGGTTTTCATCTCCATCTCGTTAAAATCTAGTTACACTTACCTTCCGATGAGAGGAGGCGCCCCACCGTTAGAACATCCTGTCATAGCTATTGGTCATGTGACCAATCACTTTGTACAGGTATATCCTCAATTAAATACATATCTTCTTTTTTATAAATACACTCTCTTGTCACGTTAAACAATTTATATTGAAATATATCTAATTTTACTACTATACTCTTAAATGTAGCTGAAGTTGGTGTCTGGACATCCTATGCCGCCAATTGCTCCCCAATGGGAATACAACGTTGAAGAACCCGAGTCCGAATGGTGTAAACCGTATAAAGAGCGTTTGGATAGATTTATGGCTGAACACACTGTTTGGATTGGTCCTTGTGTTATTACCAACTTTGATTTAACAGACATAACAGAAGATTGATAATATGATTCATGTTTGTAATGTTGTAACCATGTCTGTAACCATATTATTAGCAAGAATATTTTCCTACATGTATTAAGACAATGCTCCAGTATTGTAACGAGGTCTGTTTGTCCCATATTATTGTCACTGCATTTTCACGTTTCTGTCTGTGACAGTATCTGGTTTTAGAGGTACGAATCTTGAAGTTTCATATTAATCCGGGTTTTCAACTCTCGGACGTCTTAAAAAGGGGGGTGGTAAATTTAATTATGAATCAGTCCGGAACTTATAGTCCTGGATTGATCCGAAACTTAAAGTCCTGGAGTGATCCGAAACTTATAGTCCTGGATCACCCTTATCAAGCAGCAGAATGCCTACACAACCAACTCTGACCACCATCAATTACAATCTCAACCACCATCACTGCCTACACAACCAACTCTGACCACCATTAATCTTCACCACCAACCCCATTACTCATTCCTCCTACACCATAAATCCCTTTACTTCCTATATTAGTCCCCTATGCACCAAAGGCATCCTACACCATTACATTACTTCCCTTCTTCCCTTGTTGCAGGAAATAACCAGAAGAAATGGAACAAGATCCACCATCAACCTTCATCCGCCCTTGCAAACGCCAAGACAACCTTGCCTCCAGCTCTCGTCCTCTCATTCCCGGCCCAGCTGGCGCCGTCCAGGCCGCCATGATTCACCGCAGATCCACCGACGACAAACCAAACATTTCAACCCAACAATTCGTTAGGCAAGTCCTCCAAGACGGCCACGACACCGATCCCGATTTCCAATCCAATGCTTGGCTTTCAGCCCTGCAATTAAACGGATCTGCCACTCCTCTGGGCGCAATCACTCACCATCATGAAAGAGTAGATCACGTCATCGGTGTTATCAAATCCTGCAATCCCAATGGGTTTGGAGATGCAACAGTTACACTCAAGGTATTTCCTTATTCCTCCTTATATTTCAGTGAAATGATTCATGTTTCTCTCATGACATCTGAGATTGAGATTCAGGACCCTACGGGCACTGTTGGCGCTAGTATCCATCACAAGGTCTTCACTGAAAGCGTATTTGCGAAAGACATAACTGTTGGATGTGTTCTGCTTCTCCAAAAGGTTAATCTATAGGCAACTTTAACATTTTAAGCTTCTTTGGACAACTTGGACATCACATCGTTTCTTCACTTTGCTTTCAGGTCGCTGTGTTCTCTCCTAGAAAGTCTAATTGTTATCTGAATATAACCTTGTCCAATGTAGTCAAGGTATGATAATCTTCTTCCACATCTAAAATAAAGCATTTGAATCTTTTCCACATCTACAACAAAGCATTTGAATCTGTTTTCATTATACAGGTATTTTCAAAGGACAGTGCACCTCCACCTGGAAGCTTCACAAACATAACAGAAGATTAATATTAGTTCTTTACTAATCTATATTAAGGACTATTTGTGTAACTTTTGAAATGCTGAACTTAGATTTCGTATTGTTATTTTGCTTTACTTTTCTAATGCTTAACTTGGATTATTGTATTGTAATTTTGTTTAAATTGGATTATGTAACTTTTCAATTTTAAAGTCATGTTATATTTGCTGCAATTGGACTAAAGTCATGTTATTTTAACTGTAATTAAAGAATCCGAAGGTTTAACTCTCGGACTAGTCCAGAACATCAACCTCTGGACTGGTATGGAGGTTTAAGTCCCGGAGGGTATTCCCGGCATTTTTTTAAAAAGACTAGGGTGGCAATTCTAAACCCAGGGGTGGGAAATCTAATTCCCTCTTTAACACACATAAGAACATATGCAATTGGCACTAATTTTCACACACCGATACAGAGATTAAATCTCATTGAACCAAAGTTGAATCGGGGAAAACCAAAGATGTACAAGGTTGACTCATGAATCGAAACAATGTAAATCAAAACCAAAAATAGTGAACGGAACCTGAACGAGATCAATGTTTGTTGTCCATGACTGAGCGGGGGAAGACGCACCTTCGTTCTTCGATCCAAATCTCGTGGAGAAGAAAAGGCAAATCGCGAGATGAGAAGGAGGTTTCAATCCATGGCTGGCTGAGTGAGAATGAGATTAGGGTTCGCGAAATAGAAGATGGGTTTCAGAGGAAAACGTGAATGAAACTCGAACGAAGCAATTGAAACCCGAACGAAGCAAATGAGTTAGGGTTCACGTGACCCCTTCTAATTTTAACAAATTTTAATCAATTTGCGGCGCCTTCCCCAACCGCCGCTAAATGAACCGCTGCTAAAATCTTAAAAACCGCCCCAATTAAATATAGACCGCCTCTAATTGTATTTAAACTGCGGCGCTTGGCTTAACCGCCTCAATATTACTTTTTGCGGCGGTTTTTGAAGAACCGCCGCAGAATGTCCGCTGCTAACTGTTATTTTTCTTGTAGTGATAAGAAGTTAGCACAAAGGATGTTAAACCCATATACATGGGACCTACATGTGAATTCTTGACAAAGTAATACACAACGGAAAGCATAAAGAAGAAAATTACATCATAAATAAATAGGAGTAGTGGTGGTGGCGACGATAGTGGCAGTGGTGGTGGTGGCAACAACAACGATAATAATGGCGGTTGTGGTAGTGGAGGTTAGAGTGGTGGTGGTTGTGATAGTGGCAACAATGGTGGTGGTAGAAATGGCAACAGTGGCAGTAGTGGCGATGACAGTAGTGGAGGTTGGTGGTGGTAACAGTGACAATAACAGTGTGGCGATAAAAATAAAAACTGAAATTAAAAATAAACATATTTTCTATATTTTAAAAATTTAAAAATAAGAACTATTTTGATAAAAAGTTATAAAATACTTCCTCCGTTCCAGAAAGTTTGTAGTTTAAGATTGTGACACAAAGAGTAAGAAATCAATTATTGATAGTATAATTTGACTAGATTGCCCTTATTTAATTTTACTAGTATGATGTGCATCTATTAAATTATACTTAGATAGAGAATAATGTAATTAAAAGATAGCAGTTGTGGTTGATTAATATGAAAGGTGATAAGTGATATAATATGTATTAAATGAAGGTATAAGTGGAAAAAATGGGAAAAAATGCATTGGTATCCTAAAACAACAAACTATATGGGATATTAAAATCATACCGTACTACAAACTTTCTGGAACGGAGGGAGTAGAAAAGACTTTTTAAAACAAGATTACAAGACACACCTTTTAATAACCATGCAAAATAACATTGCTATTTACACACACATATATAGTAGCTAGGACTCAATTCGCAACAGACGAAAGGTGCCGAGGATTGTGTACACAGAACACATTGTCCTTACCAACTCCCACGATCTCAACTTAATTGTTGAAAATATTTGACGCATGGGTCCATAGAATTGAAAATCAAGTTGTTTGTAATCCAGATTGAAAAAATTGTTGTATGTGAAATCATCATCCATGATTTCTTTTTTCTCAAGAGGACATAAATATAAACATTAAAATTGAATCAACTGGTTCCGACGTTTATGGTGAATAACAATTAACAAGATTCCAAACTCCACAAGGTAAATAACGTACAAGTGGGAAGAGTAAGGGCCTGTTTGGTTTGTACGTTTCCTGTTTTCATTTTTACTAAAAACTGAAAATAAAGTTGGAAATGTGTTTGCTCAGAAAAAAGAAAATGTTTTCAGAAAAAAATGGTGCTGGAAATGGCCCCAATTTTGAAAATAAAAAAACAACGTTTTCTACGTTTTCAAACTTTTAGAAAAGGTGGGTGGAGGATAAGGTGCAATAGGATGTGGGTCTTGCACCGGTGCAAGATAGGTGATGCCCAATTAGATTATGCCATCTGGCTAGGTGTGGAACTGGTTACCGTATTTGACTGTTAAAGGATAAAATATTTATTTTTTTAATTAAATGTGTATATGACAAGAAAGCCCCTTCATGTTTTGGTTCCTGGTCGGGTATCATGGGTCAGGTTTCATGGGTTGAATATGGATTTGATGTTTCTGCTTGAGATGGCTTGAGACATGTCGTGCAATCCCTGATTTTGATGGATTGAGGTCGTCGTGCGGTGGTTGATTTGGTCGGAGCCCTGCGATGGTGGATTTGGTCACTTTCACGGAACTATTTCTTCCACCGCCACTACTAACCGAGTGAGTGAGTCTCTTCCAACTCTCTTCTTCTCTTTCTTTTAACCAAAATGGTATATTATGTTGAATCATGGTTATGTAGTTGGACTGAATTCTAGTCTGGAAATGATTTCGATTATTGTAGGCTATGTTACCCTTGATTCATGATTTTACTACCAGTGCTTCAGGAGACACACTTCAATCTCCCACTGTAATACACACAATCAGACCCCGTGGTCGACCTAGAGGGAGGTCCAAGAAAAGGGGGATCTTCCGCACCGGATCTCCCATCCTCTGCTAGTCATTCTCAACTGGTATCTACTGCGAACTCTACAAGTGATAGGCAGCTCTTGGTACTACCAGCGGAATTGCAACAACCTCAGGGGGTGATGACACGGGCCCTTAGTGCTCTGACTATGGTATCTGCTTAGCTCTCAGTTTTCCTTCTATTGAAAGTAAGTACTCATTTTATAGATGGGATTTGCTGGGTTCGCAGCTGAGCCACATGAACCAGAGCCGTCTGCAACTACCCACAATGTGTTCAAACTAGATCCAAGAGAACTACCCACGTTATTATCTTACAATCTTAGAACAATATCAGCCACTGAACATATCTGATTTCGAATGGCAAAAGAAAAGAAATTTTATGATACAAAAAGGAACGAAATTTTAGACATGAGGAGGAATGGTGAGGAATATATCTGGTTCAACTCATTTCAATGGAGATTTTGGCTTCTGTGTGTTCGGTGGAAATGGTGAATTGGGTCAGTAAAGTATATCCAATTGGGTCAACCCATAAGGGTAAAAATGGTACTAACTAAATCATTTAATTCTTTTTTTTATTACAACCGGTCAAATATACCTGTTATAGCAGGTATTTTTTGGTCTTGCATCATGCAAGACCTAGGGTGCACTTGCACCCTAACAGCCACCTTTAGAAAACGCGGTGGCAAACTTGTTAATATGGTGAAGTTTTTTCTTTTTCGTAACTATTTCCTTTTTTGGTCATCTGATTGCACCCGCCCCCTTTTTTCTTCCATTTCTTTGTACGTTCCATAGTTCTACTTGAATTTTTTTTTGGTACGTATAGTTCCAAGGCACTTGATAAATGAACACATATATTATATTATATTATATTTTTTATTCATAAACTATTCATTAATGAGATATAAGTTTATTTTTATTACTAATTTGTATTAAATGTATATTATTTTTTGGTTTTCCAATGTATTCTATATATTATCGGTAGCTACCCAATAGAGGTAGCTCAGTTGGTAACGCAGACTGAGTGTACGAGTGGGAAGAGCTCTCTGGTTTGACTCCCACACAATACACTCTAGGGAGGGATGAAGAGTCTTAAGACTCTGGCAGCATTCAAAGAGTGACATGGTACCGGATGTTTATACCAAAAAATATTATCGGTAGCTATGAGAGTAATCCCCTGAGTTTCTGAGATCACGTTAAGTGAATACGTCTCTTTAAACAGAAGATTTCCCATACGCACCGCTCAAATATCAAATCTTGAACTAGATGTTTAAGGAACCCAGGACTATTGTTCTTTGTTTTAAATGTATTTAAAACAATAATTATTAATTTTATATTAAAAATAGTTAAATCAAACATGTTTCCAATATTTTTAGTTTTTGAAAATAGAAAATAGAAATTCAAAACAAACACATTTTCTACATCTTAAAAATTTGAAAATGAAAACTGATTTAAGAAAATAAAAAATGAAAATGAAAATAGAAAACGTTTTCTCAAACCAAACAGACCCTAAGTCTTCCACATGCAATATCGCTCTCCTCAGCAGATTTACATTATTTGTTGGAATTCTATTTAAAATAAGTCTGCAAGAAAATGCATTTATCTTTTAAGACACTCACATTTGGTAGAAAGATCTTAAATTAATTAAACATTTTCTGGAAAGTGAGGTCGAGAATATTAGGGCATGTTTGGTTTTTTAATTTCATCATTTTCTGATTTCATTTTCATAAAAAAAAAACAGTGTAGAAAACATGTTTACTTGAATTTTTAGAGAAAATATTTTCTAAAACAGGTGCAGATTCAAAAACAAATTAAAAAATCGTTATTTACTGTGTTTTCTATTAAAACACCTTGAAAATGAAAATGTGAAAACACGGTGGAAGTTTCGTAAATAAGTAAATAAGTGTTGGCTGAGAAAATAATATATATCAAATTAGAACATCAACACTTACATGTTAAAGACATGATTTTGGAGATGAAAGATTGTTGTCCTTGATTCAGTTCACCTACAAGGTTCAATGACCAAATCTTCCTCTCTATCTCGCACTCCATTTCACCACTCTCGATGGGGAAAGCTGTGGAGGAGTTAGCTTTCTGACTACGTGATTACAGTGAGGACCTAGCCAAACTTGTTATTACCCTAGCTACTCCCAACCCATCATGGGCCAAGGGTTACGACCTACACTCCACACTAATCAGATCACATACATGTACTCATGCCCAATTAAAATGGATCACTTAATTAATAAAGGAGCCTAATGCACCCGTTGTTAGAGTTATGAATTAACTCGTTATATATTCACAAACAAACAAAAAATTGATTGCGGCCAACAAATCGTTAGATTAATCTTACATTCTCCCACTTGGGCAAAACCAATTGTATGATTTAAATTTCAAAAAACATCCTTTTAAAAACGACTCTTGCATTAATAACTAATTTCTTAAAATGTGGCCACACACATTTTAAGAAAGCACATAATTCTAGGTGTAACATCTGAATACGACTCCGTCCAACAAAAGCTAAGCAATATCGAATCATGGAGATAATTATATCCTTGGTTGACATAAACCTTCCACGGTTACAAACACTACCGACTTCGTCAAGTAGTCATTAGTGTGGAGTGTGGCGAGAAAATAGCATGCCTATGCGATAGCCAAATTGCTATTTTCTTTGTCAGTCCTAACAATTTCTCTCAAATGCCTTAAAGCTAAAGAAATTGTATAGTTTTATAAACCATAATACCTCAGCTCCAATCTGGCATCGACCACCGGCATAGTGGTACTAACGACACCGAGTTAAAAATTATAATTATGCCTAAGTTCCAATCTGGCATCGACCACCGACATAGTAATCCTAATGACGCTGAGCTCAAAATTAAAATTGTGCCTCAGTTCAAATATGGCGTTGACCACCGACATAGAACACGCCGAGCTAGAATGTCAATTTCTCTCAATTGCATTAAAACCAAAGAAATTATATGATCTTAATACCATCATACCTCAACTCTAAATAGATGTCAATCACCGGCATAGAGGTCCCAACAACGCCGATGCTCAAAATTATTTAGTATGCCCCATACTCCTTTTTGTTGTTAATCACGGGCAGTCGGGCACGATGATTCTGACGACACCAGGTTCCAAGATTTTGCGATTGATAAACATACACAAAATCATATGCAATGATATATAAGATTAAACCATAATGTATTATCAATTGATTAAAATAAATAACACATGTCAACCCAACGTTATACATGTCCATTGATAAAGATTTAAATGACAATATTAATTCAATGCTCCCACTAACCAAACATATCAAAAGAACTTACCATGCCCATTTTCTCAATATGCATAGCTCATAAACACCTTAATTAGGCCTAAGTCCTTTGATTATGGGACTAAGCAATATACTATTTGATATAAATTTGTTCAACCAACTTATCTTCATTTCTCACAAAATACTTGACATGAAATGCTTCACATCAAAAGATATTTATTATTTGGTAAAGATGACAATTTTGATTTTTTAGGTTATTTTATAATAGGCTTTATAATACATGATTGTATAATGGAATATGTAACCCAAGTGGAAGATTGCTAAATATTTTCTAATACCATATATAATTAGTCATATAGTACATTACGATGTATCCATTTTATAATATTTTTACCTCACCCATGGTGTATGTCGGTAGGATCTTGGGCTACATAATTATTTCTTAAAGTCATATTAATTAATTTATCGAATACAAATTCTGGTCAAGAAAAATATTCAATGCCAACCAAATTTATCTGAAATATTTTGGGCAAATTTGTTCAGTTAAACACACAAGACAATGCCTATCAGTTAGTTAGATTCGCAAAGAAAAGTTGGTTAAAAATAGAAAGTCCAAAGCGTTATAAACATTCACTTATTTTTAGACATGAGCCAACCCAGCATATCAACCTCCTTGCATGAGGTACGCCATTGATGACGAAGATATAGAGCATAAACACTAAACCATACCCGAAAACAACTCAATCTAATCCACAAGATTGGAGGAGGAAGGTGCCTTTATAACCCTTCCTCTTTCAATTTTCTTCCTTGGCTCTCTCTTTTGAGAAAGTTCCATTTCAATTCTCCCATCATTGGTTTCGGCATCGACATTAGGACAAACCCCTAAACGCATTCATTCATGCATGCCTCAGATTTTTCTATTTCCAACCCAATTTTAATTGTATTTATTTACCAAAGGTTTGAACATTTCTCTTGTTAATGCTACCTCCATGGAATCAATTTCAATTTCAATTTCTTTTTGTTTTCTCCTCAAATCCAATGTTTTTGAAATGAGTTTATGTGTTTTTGAACGTCATGGTTAGCATGATCACCGCCATTTTTTTTGCAGAATTTCTAGTCGATATAAGCAATAAAAGATGGCTACCGCGGTGTTCTGCGGTTTAAAGCCGCTGCTATTTCGTGGCAAGATGAGCATTCTTGAGGTAAATTCAAGCTTTTTTTGTTGTTTCTATGAACTTTTTTCTATTAGCCCAATTAAACCCATTGCTCTTTCATCTCCCAATTCTCCTTGCACTTTCGCTTGACATCCTTCATTCCCGTTGTTTCTCACCACTCTCAACCGTCAACATTGTCGTCTAACACGCTTTGTCACTGTTGTCCCTGTCTAAGACCTTCCACGACAATGGGTGGAGAAAGTTAGGTGGTGGTGGATATGTATATAGATGGTGCCTAGTAGTGGACGAATAAGGTGTCAGGAGAGTATCGAGTGACGGTGAAAGGTATACCACATCGTAGCAACGATGGTGGTGGAAGGTGAATGCAACAATGGAGCGTGTCACAACAATGGTGATGACCGTGGTAGAAAGTACCTAGTAGCATTAAGAAATTTTTGAAACTAGAAATTACAAAAATTGAAATTTGATATTATATTGGAAGGTAGTTTAACTTTTTAGCTGCATGTAACCATTAAAAGACAGAGTTTCAGCATCAGTTGTTTGGAACACTACATAGATTTTCCAGGCACCCTTCTTAATGTATAACTTCAACCACTTGCAGGGATTGAAAGGCTCGCCTAAGAAGTCTAGCACACCTAAGAAGTGTAGCTCGCCGAAGAAGTCTAGCACACCTAAGAAGTCTAGCACGCCTAAGAAGTCTTCAAGATCTCAGAGCAAGGGAAATGGAGAGTCATTGGAGTTGTCATTTGTAGGAGCAGACCAATTGATCTTAATGGTGGAGATTCATAAGAAGATCTTAGCATTCAGGGACATCATGGACCTAGCTCCATGTAACAGCTCTGCTTCCTTACGTGAGGTAGAAAAAAAAATATCCTCTTGAGATCAAAGATTGCATTCACTCATTATTCTTGTCTTCTTTATTAATTTATCTTTCATTTGACATATCATAGATGGTTATGAGAACCCTGCAAGATCTGCATAAGCTCTACCCAGGGGTTGTAACAAAATTACAAGTCTCAAGGATTATGGACAAGCCTATAGATCAGGTTTCAATAGCTAACTGCAAATGAAATTGTCCTCATTGTAATACTGCTAAAATATTAGCTTCCCAAAATACTAAAAGCAGACAATTTTTTGCACCAGGTTATGGCCTACTTCTGTGAGGCTTTGAAGTCTCTTGGAGAGTCATGGATAATGGATACTGATGGAATGGACAAGCTCAACATTGTATTACCATCATGCAAGGATAAAGGCAACATGAGTCAATTGGGTATGCTATCTATAATTTTATCATCTTGTCAAATGGTTTATCAGATAAAATAATGGACTAAATAGTGTCTTTGGTCCTTAAAAGAAATAGTGTTGGTTGGTTATTTTCATCCCTTACAAGGCAAATAGGAAATTTAGTCATTCTAAGGACTAAAATGGATCACCTTTTTCACCTTTCGAGGATTCTATTGATCATATCTTTCATCTTTCAAGGACTCAATTGAAGGTTTTTCATCTTTTAGATGATAATATTTTGTCTATTATCATCGATTTTATTGAAGTTTCTCTATTTCTTTTGCAGGTGAAACTATGCTGGCCCTTCTTGATTGTTTGATGAAGGTGGCATATGAGAGGTTTGATATCATCCCGGAAGAAGATGAGCAAAAGAAAGAGTTCAGCCCAAGGTCAAGTAGTCCATTTGAGAAATTCATAATGAGATCCTCTTCCTTTTCAGATAGCACCAGCACCTTCAGCACCTTCTCTGGAAGCTCTTCTCCTGTGACACCAAAATCAGTACTTCCAGAAATAATCAAGTACTCTTCAAAATCTGGAGATAGTCCCAGAAGTTCTTGCACCTCACCACTTCTCTTGACTCTCAGGGTTCAAGCTGTTGGAAAGCTTAACCCAATTGATCTTAAGCGCTTGTCTTTCCAGATGACACCAACACGAATTCACAAGATAGAAGAGGAACCAGCCAAGGAAGTTGAACTGGGAGAAAAGGTAGCAAGTCCTAAAAGGGACACATCAGAAGATCTTGTGTTTGATCAGAGCCCAACTGAGGAATCAGATAGCACAAGTGATGATCACAAAAAATCAGATAAAGCTCAAGATGTGGAGCTACCACAATGTACCAAAGCAGCAGAAACACCTTCTCTCATGCACCAAGAACCATTACCTTCACTTGCAACTCCACCTCCTCCTCCTCCTCCCCCACCTTCTATGATGGTGATAAAGCCAAAAACTATGCTACCACCACCCCCGCCACCACCACCCATGAAGGTAATGCAAAAGACTAAGTCACAAGTACCCCCACCACCCCCACCACCTCCCACCCCATCCATGATAATGTCAAAGACAAAAACATCACCACCACCTCTGCCACCACATTTACCTCCGCCTCCCCCACCACCAGCACCGAAATTGCAGCAAAGTGATGCAGCAGTTAAGGCGCCTCCGCCTCCACCTGTGCCTTCAACTTCAGGTTCAAAAACAACAGCTGCTGCTACAGCTCCACCACCTCCACCACCACCTATGAAAGGTGGATCAGTTCCAGCACCTCCACCACCAATGCTATTAGGAAAGGGCGGTGCCCCACCACCACCTCCACCTGGAGCAGGGAGATCCTTGCGTGCAAAGTCAACTACTAAGTTGAAAAGATCAACACAAATAGGCAATCTATATAGAACTCTTAAGGGAAAAGTGGAAGGATCAAATTCAAACCTGAATGGCAAATCATCTGCTGGTAAAAAGGGTGGAGTTGGAGGAGGAAATGCTGGAGGAAAAGGAATGGCTGATGCTCTAGCAGAGATGACAAAAAGGTATGCTTTTTAAACCATCCACTACACCATAATCTTCCAAGGAGATCTTATACTTTGTTAACTTTATTAAGCCTTGGAAGTTGGAACCAAATGTGTCACTGATTTTCTTTTCTTTCTCCTGTTTTGTATTTTCCTTACTTTTTGTTAGATCCTCTTACTTCCAGCAAATAGAAGAAGATGTTCAAAAGTACACAAAACAAATCATAGAGCTTAGGCCTAAAATTTCCAATTTCAAGACAAGTGACATGACAGAGTTGATCAAGTTTCACAGAGATGTTGAATCCATTCTTGAGAATCTAACAGATGAATCACAGGTTAGTTTAGAAAACTCATGTCTCTTTGATTTACAAAGCCATTCATTACAGTTGGTTCTTTCTTTCATTTACCATGGTAAGAAATTATGTTGTTGCACAGGTGCTATCACGGTTTGAAGATTTCCCCACGAAGAAATTGGAAGCTGTAAGAATGGCTGCAGCACTATTCAATAAGTTGAATTCAATTCTTACTGAGCTTCAAAATTGGAAAGTAGTGACTCCCTTGGGTCAGCTCCTGGACAATGTTGAACGTTATTTCACCAAGGTAATACAAAACCATCATCTTTATTCAACTTTGTGTCATTATACTATAATTTCTAACATCAAATAGCAACGTGCAGATCAAAACAGAATTAGATGCTTTGGAACGAACCAAAGATGAAGAATCTAAGAAATTCAAGGGTCAAAACATCCAATTTGACTTCCACATTCTTGTAAAGATCAAGGAAGCAATTGTGGATGTTTCCTCAAACTGCATGGAGTTGGTGCTTAAGGTATCCAAGTTATAGAACAATGTGAAACTATAAAACTACGTTTCACCATACCATGACCGACCGACATTCTTACCGTCAGGAAATCATGCATCCATCCAGTAAAGTCAGGGGTCCTGACTCCTGATAGCATGATTTCCTGACTGCAGTGTATCTAAATACAAAGGAAACTAACATTATTTTCCTTAAACTTAATGCAGGAGAATCGCGAGGGTGTTGCCAAGAGTGATGGACAAAAGAAGGTATCTGGTAAATTGCTTTGGAGGGCATTCCAATTTGCATTCCGGGTTTACACTTTTGCCGGTGGACATGATGATCGTGCTGACAATCTAACAAGAGAATTGGCTAAGGAAATAGAAAGTGACCCGAACCATCCATGATATATATACACTTGATTTGTATTATGTATATGGGGAGTGTGAAAATTAACATGGTGAGGTTCTTTCAGGATACCCATCATGAGTCCCTTTTTTTCTTTTTAGTTTCAAAGCCATTTGTGCATAGTAAATGATTGTTGGCGATTGGGAGATATAATTTTGATAGGAGCTAGTCATGTTTGGAGAGTTTTGAAAATTAACTGCGACCGAAAGTATGAAGCTAAACATGAAGCTTCACCACTGTAGTTTGTCCTATATGTATATTTTATAGTGTGTCCCATATGTATATTTTATACACATTAAATATATTGGAGTTTTATAGTAATGGATTCCCCTTTGTTGTTTTGGCCTTTGTTCTGCATGCAACAATCATCAAACACTAGTGAAATTAAGATACAATTATATAAGATGACATGAAAAATAGTCAACTTTCTCACTACAAGTTGAACTTCATTTTTCATTAGGGTTTGAGTGTTCTTCCATATGGGGTTTGGTGCACCGCTGACCGCTGTCTCTTGAATTCTGGGCTTGCATGTCCAGTGCGAGAGTGTGGCTGTCTACGTAGTGTACGTCTCCTGCTTGTGTGTTTTTTTCACGGTTTGGTGGTATTGTTTTCCTGCTTCTGTGCGGGCTGATTCTATTTTCGCTGCGATGGGATCCTTCATGGACGATCCGGAGTTTGATCTGGAAGGTGTGGAGAAGGAGGTGCTGCACGTTGGCTGCTTTGAACCCTTGCTAGAATTGGATGAGAAAGTCTGGTTGTTAGGGGTGGTCCTTGCGAACCACTCGGTGAGTGCTTTTGGGTTCAAGAATGTGATGCGAGAGCTATGGCAGTCCAGGAATTGTGTGGAGATTCGGCATGCGGGACAGAATTTCTTCACGTTCAGATTTGCAACCCCAAAGGACAGAGACCTAGTGTTGAAGTCGGGGCCTTGGTTCTTTGAACGACATATGCTGGCCCTTAATGTTTACGATGGGAAAAGTGACCCATGTCGCGTCCCGCTAACGAAGGTGCCTTTCTAGATCCAGATTCAAGGCCAAGGCTTACCGTTCGAAGGGAGAACCGAAGCTGTGGCTAGATCGATTGGGAATGCTTTTGATGGTTTTCTAGAATAGGATAAGTCCGAGGCGAGTAAGTATGGCTCAGTATTCAGGCTTCGTGCTTGGGTGCGGGTCGATGCTCCGATCCGCCGGGGCCAAATGATAGTGGCTGAGAATGGGGCTCCTCTCAAGCTAAGGTTCAAGTATGAAAAGCTCATCAACTTCTGCTATAGGTGTGGCAGAATGGACCACGTCCAGAAGGAGTGCGGTTATGTGATACCAGAAGGTGGCTTCCCGTTTGGGCCCTGGCTTCGGGAGGAGGGTGACAAGTACTTAGTTCCAAAGTGGAGGCCTGGTGGGGGGGAGAACCCGTGAGTTTCGTGGGGAGGATTCTTCCGGGCTGGAGGGTGAGTTGGAGGGGGACGGGGGTGGTGAGGAAGAGGGTGGGGTGGGTGTTGCTCAGGTTGATGGTGGCGGGGTGGGAGAGGTTTCGAGAGAGGGCAGTCGGGTGAGTGAGGGGAATGGTAGCGAGGGTTTTGGAGCGACCTCCGGAGCTCCATTGGAGAAAAGGAGGGCAGAGAGCGAGGAGGGAGCAAAGGAGGGAGGTGTGGGTGGGAAGCTAGTAATTGGTGGAGGGGGGTCTAGTGCTGGGACAGGGGATAGGAGGGAGGGGAGTGGCTTCAATTTCTCCAGCCCTCCTTTTCGCGGGAACCGTGGGGGTGGGCGCCGCGGGGGCTCACGTGGTGGTTTGCCAAGGATGGCAAGTGGTGTCCGAGATAACTTGGATAAGGAGAAGGTAATTAGGAAGAGGCCAAGCACTTATTCTGCCAATGGAGACAGGACGGGATTTTCTCCTCCTTTGAAGAAAATAGTTCCAGAAAACGTTTCTGATAATGGTTTGGGATCGGCGGCGGCTGCGGTGCAGTCCCGCCCACCTCAATGAGGATTTTAGTGTGGAACTGTCGTGGGCTTGGGAACCCACAGGCAGTTCTAGCCCTGAAGGGGCTAATCCATTCTAAAGCTCCTGATGTGGTCTTCGCTATGGAGACTAGGATGTATACGTCTGAGGTGTTGCGACATAGAGGTATGTGTGGTTTACAAAATGTTTTTCCTGTTCACTGTGCAGGGTCTGGTAAGTCTAGAGCGGGTGGCCTTTTCTTGATGTGGAACTCAGAAGTTGAGGTTGTTATCCTATCAGCTTCTCTGAACCATATTGCTTTCTCCCTGGTGCACCCTGATCACGACACTCCAATGCATATGCTGGGGGTGTACGGTTTCCCAGAGGATGGAAATAAAATTCTTACTTGGCAGTTGATTCAGTCCCATGGGCCACTGGCTAACGGTGTCCCTTGGATGTGTTTAGGAGATTTTAATGATATTTTGTCCCCCATTGATAAGTTGGGTGGTGATCCTCCGGATCTGTTACATTTGCAAACAGTTTTAACGACTGTTTCAAATTGTGGTTTGCATGATGTTGGTTTTTCAGGTTATAGATTCACGTGGTCTAACAAAAGGGTGGCTCCCGGCACGATTGAGGAGAGACTAGACTATGCTCTAGCTAATGATGCGTGGGATGACCTGTGGCCTACCACGAATGTTACTCATTTACCCAGGTATCGTTCTGATCATAATCCTTTACTTATAAGTTGTGGTGCTAGGGGTATGAGGCAAGAGTTGCGAAGGACTCGAATGTTTCGTTTTGAGGAGTTGTGGCTCCAAGATGGAGAGTGCAGGGAAGTGGTGACTGAGGCTTGGTGTAATGGGCCAGGAACAAATGTGACATCCAAGTTGAGCTCCTTAGGTTCATCCCTTCAGGAATGGGGGCGTGAGAAGTTTGGTGATATTCCAAAGAAAATTTCCGACACTAAAGCTCTCCTCCAAAGGCTACAAAGGAAAACACAATCAGAGCAGATAGTGTGCCAAGTGAGAGAGGCAGAGGGTGAGCTGGATAAACTACTTGAGCAACAAGAAATATGGTGGAGTCAGAGGTCCAGGGCTAATTGGCTTAAATTTGGTGACAAAAATACCAAATTTTTTCAGCAGAAGGCTACACAAAGGAAGAAAAGGAATTTGATTGAGAAAATAAAGGATGACGGCGGCAGAGAATTTATTGATGACCCTAGCATCGGGAGAGTGCTGGGAGACTATTTTACTAGCTTGTTTACTAGTTCCTCACCGTCGGGAGTTCAGGAAGTTGCAGCTCTTGTGGCGAATAGGGTTAATGCTACTCATCTTGAGGTGTTGTCTGAGCCTTTCACGAAGCAGGATATAGAAGAAGCTTTGTTCCAGATGCATCCGACAAAAGCTCCGGGGATGGATGGTTTTCCAGCGCTCTTCTACCAGAGACATTGGGATCTTATTGGCGATGATGTTGCTCATTTCTGCTTACAGGTTCTTCATGGAACTGCTTCACCAGGTAGCATTAATAATACTTTGTTAGTTTTAGTTCCAAAAGTTAAGAAGCCGGAACATGCTACGCAGTTCAGGCCAATTAGCTTGTGCAACGTTTTATTTAAGATAATTACTAAGACCATTGCAAATAGATTGAAAATCATTTTGCCTGATTTGATTTGTAACACTCAAAGTGCCTTTGTTCCTGGTCGTCTGATTACAGACAATGCCTTGGTGGCGTTTGAATGTTTCCATTATATGAAGAAAAGAATTACTGGCCGGAATGGCATGATGGCTTTAAAATTAGATATGTCGAAAGCTTATGACCGAGTTGAGTGGTCTTTTCTGAGTTGTGTGCTTCAGAGCATGGGTTTCCCAGAATGTTGGGTGAATTTAATTATGAACTGTGTTTCTTCAGTTAATTTTTCAATTATGTTGAATGGAAACCCCCAACCATCTTTTTTACCTCATCGAGGCCTAAGACAGGGGGATCCTCTCTCGCCATATTTGTTTATCCTATGTGGGGAAGTTTTTTCTGCTCTAATTCAGAAAGCAATTGTTGCAGGGTCTTTGCATGGTATCAAGGTGGCTCAAAAAGCCCCTGTGATTTCCCATTTACTTTTTGCAGATGATAGCATCGTGTTTGCTAAAGCTAATAGACAGGAGGCGGAATGCATTTCTGATATACTTACTACTTATGAAAAGGCCTTAGGACAAGTTATAAATCTGGATAAATCAATGCTCTCAGTTAGCCGTAATGTGCTTGATACTAGTTTCAATGAGCTTAAACAGTTTTTGGGTGTAAAGGCAGTGGAGAGTTTTGACAAGTACTTGGGACTTCCAACTATTATTGGTAAGTCTAAATCCCAGATTTTTAATTTTGTTAAAGATAGAGTTTGGAAAAAGCTTAAGGGTTGGAAAGAGAAGTTCCTCTCTCGTGCCGGGAGAGAGGTTCTGATCAAATCCATAGCTCAAGCCATTCCCTCTTATGTTATGTCTTGCTTCATTCTGCCTGACAAATTGTGTGCAGAGATTGATAGTATGATTGCCAATTTCTTCTGGGGTGGAGATGCTACCAAACGGGGCCTTCATTGGGTCAAGTGGAGTCATATGTGCCGGCACAAGAATGACGGTGGTCGTGGTTTCCGTGATTTTAAATCGTTCAACCTGTCTTTGGTGGGGAAGAATTGGTGGCGGATTTATTCTCAGCCTGATACTTTGCTTGCTCAAATTTTCAAGGCTGTGTATTTCCCTAGAACAACCTGTTGGGATGCCAAGAGAGGGTATCGGCCTAGTTATGCGTGGACTAGTATTTTGAAATCAAGAGTGATTTTTGAAAAAGGGGCGCGGTGGAGAATTGGTGATGGGAAAAAGGTCCACATTTGGAAGGATAATTGGCTTCCCCAAGGTGCACCTCTTTTATATAGGGAAGATTTGGTGGCTGAATGGGGTATTAATACTGTCTCTGATCTGCTTGTACAGCCGCATGGGGCCTGGAACGTACCATTATTGGAGATGGTTTTTGCGCCCATAACAGTGAAACGCATTACTGAAGTACCAATTCCTATGTTTCGGGGTGAAGATTCTTTATTTTGGCCCTGTACTATGAATGGTATGTATAGCTGCAAGTCTGGATATCAACTCCTTCAGTCTTTGGCTCATGAGGTTGCCCCTTCTTCTTCTCGAGGTGTTAATTTGCTGCCTGGTTTGTGGAAAAAATTCTGGCGGTCGAGTGCTTTACCAAGATGTAAAGACTTGGCGTGGCGTGCGATCAAGGGAGTGCTTCCGGTTCGGGGAAGCCTGAGGCACCGTGGGGTGGATGTAGATGCTGTGTGCCCTTTCTGTGAGGCTGAGACTGAGACAACTGATCACGTTTTGGTGAGGTGCCCGGCGGTTCAGCCTTTCTGGTTTGCTTCACCGTTGGCGATCCGGGTGGCCTCTTTCTCGACCATGCATGAGCTGACTGTGGCTTTCCTTTCTTCAGCAGAGGATGAGTTAGTGGCTGGTTTCCAGACCTGGTTGTATGCCCTTTGGGAAGCCAGGAATGCTTTAATTTTCAATGGAAGGCAGGTCACCATGGCAGGTTTATTGCAGCATTTTGTTAAGCTGACGGAGGCTTCCCCACCGTGTCCAGCTCCGGTGCTTCGTGGGAGGAGGGAACCAGCTTCTTCTTGGTCACGACCACGGCAAGGGATAGTAAAGATTAATGTGGATGCTTCATACCGTGAGGGGGAGGGTGCCAGCTACGGTTTGGTGGCGCGGAACTATTTAGGCGAGGTCCTCGCGGCGGCGGCTTCCACTTCTGTTCCAACCATGTCCGCGACTTTGGCAGAGGCTCAAGGATTGCGTTGGTCCATGGTTATGGCAAATGAGCTTGGCTTCATGAATGTGTGCTTCGAAACTGATAGCTTACAAGTTTACAGGGGTTGGAGTAGTTCCTTTCAAGGTGGCTCGTATTTGGTTTCAATTTTATCTGATTGTCATAGACTAGCTTCTCATTTTATTTCAGTTTCTATTTCTTTTGTTCGCCGTAATGGCAATGCGGTCGCTGATTATCTTGCTCGGCATGCTTCCTCTTATCCGGGGTGTGTCTGGTTAGAAGAAGGCCCGCCTGAGATTACTCCGCTTGTGGACACTGATGTTATGGCTTCTATGCCACGTTCTACTTAATATATTATATATGCTACTTTCAAAAAAAAAAAATGAAATTGGCTTCATTGAAGTTTAGCATAACATGTTTTGTTTATGTAATTACAAAGAAAATTATCTATAGAACTTTGAACATAATAAGGCGAAATTCAATAAGAGGAGAGAAAATTACCGACTTGTGAGGGATTGAAAGTGCCTTCAACCGAGAAATCAACACAACATTGTTGGGATACTGTGACAATCTTCAATGTCTGACTACTGACCATGTCCCCCACGATGTGCTAACTCAAATGGAATGATCTTTCTGGTGTCGGAGCTCCCGGCGGAGACACAGAAGCGGCCGCCAACAGTAGCATGATGGGGAAGAATCATTGGTATCGGTGGGGTGAATAACCAGTGGAAAGTAAGAGATAGAAAAACAGAATGGTCGTGGAAGGGAAGAAGAATTTGTTGAATTGAAGTTGTTTTGGATGAATGAATTCATTTCAATCATTACTTGTTCAAGGAGATTGATAATGATTAATAAATCTCAATATATTTTTTTTGAGATTAACTTCAAAAGAAACACACATTGATGTCAATACATCAGCCTAACATCAAAGAAAGAGCCGCTAAAGGGACCTCCTCAACCCAAACCGAATAAGCATAGGTAGAGGAATTCTTAGCTAGAAAGTTGCAACACAATTATGTATGCCTAAGAGGCTAAGAGCATCTCCAATGGTGAGATCTTATTTTGGGACTTGGACTTAATTTACTTTTTGTGGGCCCGGACTACCACATAGGATTCAAGGCACTCATAAGGTCCCGATACACATTTTGCTTCAGTGGTTGAGATCTTATTTTACTTTTGATTAGACCCACAGTACCCAATATATTTATATTATTTATTTTCCCTTCTTACTTTTCACTTTAGGTTCTGGTACTTAATGAGAGAAAAAAATATTGCAAGAAGGGAAAATAAAGATTCGAATCTAACAAGATTCGAATCTTATTTTAAGATCTCAATTTAAGGACTCCATTGGAGATGCTCTAACAAAAGAAAGGCAAGCATAATAAAAACTAGAACAAAGTCTACGACAATCACTGACAACTAAGGCTAAATAAGAGTGATCGTCCTCATTGTGCCACCACCACTAATATAACTGAAGACAATGTGTCTCCAAGATCACCCGCTAGAACCCGAGCTCCGATGCTAAATGCCCACCGAAAGCAAGTTGTTTCCACCAAGAGACGAGATATAGTTGAGCTCGGGAAGGAGGTCATTGAAGCCATAATGACCCCTTCTAGTTTCAAGCCACCATTCCTCACCCCCTGCGTCCCTCACCAAGGCGTCGAAATTCACCTTTAATATACAAGGTTTTGGCCTCCACCACTTTGAAGGGAGTTCACGGCTACCTCTCGTCACCACCCGCGACGTGACAGCTTGCTGGCCATACAGAGTTGTTGCGCGAGCAAGAATCTCCCCACAATCAAACCTCTTCCCCTAAAAAATCGTGTTGTTCCTTGCTTCCCATATCACAAAGATTAGCGTTTGAACAACAACAAGAACCCAGGTTCAACCTCACGCACTATAGCAGCCATGATCTCTACCACCGAACCAAAGCAATCTCTCCGCAAAGAAAGGGAGAGCGAAACCAAACACCCATAGTCACTAAGAACGAGAGCAACAAGTGCTCCAAGGGTTCCAAGTTCTCACCGCAAAGGCAACAACTGGGGTCAATGTCCAAAAGCTAAACCCTCAAAAGCTCAATTTTTTTTATAAGCAAATCTTAATTGTTAGAAATGTTAATAAATTAATCTCTCCTCCGGGTTCGAACCCGGGACCCTACACCCCACCCAATCCTTATTTCCCTAGCTCTTACCACTTGAGCTATCCTTCGGGGACCTCAAAAGCTCAAATGTTTATTCATCCAAAGCTAAACTACTCTCTGTTTGGTAGAGAAGAGAGAGATAGGGAAGATAGAGTAGAGAAGAAAGAAGTGAGTAGAGAGAAATAGGTGAGAAATAGAGTAGATTTATTGAGTTGTTTGATATGGTAGAGATAAAGAAGAGAGATGAGAAATAATAAGGTGGGAGAGAGATAAAAAATTAAGTTTTGATTAAAAAATCATATTAAAATACAAAAAATGAAAAGTTGACTGTCATATGCAAATAGTGGTGGTTTAAACCGCCACTAATTACCAGAAACGAAAAAAAAAAAAGTCATCCCCCATCTCTTCGCAATTTGCGAAGAGATTGAAAAGGAGAAAAATCTCACCCTCAATCTCTCTCTTCCCTGCCATTAATGCTAGCCAAACAAGGTAACTTCACTCATCTCTCTTCTATCTCTCTCTCTTACATCTCCCTCTCTTCTATCTCACCTTTAACAAACAAAGCATAAGAGATGATAGTAGAAATTAAGTTCACGACTCTCTAGTATGTGAGTGAGATTTTTAAGGAGAATCAAGTAGAGAAAAACTTTTTTTAAACGGTTGAAAAGTAGAAGTCATTTAGAATACTTGTAAGGAAAAGTCCTAAGAATACCTGTCATGAGAAGTCCTGCAGAATCTTTGAGAAGGAGGAGTCCTTCTTAATACCTGAGAAAGATGAGTTCTTGATAATACTTGAGAAGGAGAAGTACTTGTGAAATAAGAATTCCTTGGTAATACCTGGCTAAGTAAAAATCTTGGTGGATATCAAGGACTGAAAGTAGTCCAGGTTTGCGCGGAACCAAGATAAAAATTATGTGTATTCCTCCTCTCTTACTTTACCTCTTTGTTATTTGCTACAGCATTTTTGGCTTTTTGCCGCGGACAGAAAACCGCGGCATAATGCGAAAAAACTGTGGTCAAAAGCATATGCCACGGTTTGGCCGCGGTTTCCGTGTCGCAGTGTATGTGGCCGTGGCCAAGCTCAAGTGCCACGGTTTTGTCATGTTTAAGCCACGGTCTTCCCAAAGACTTAAGGCCGCGGTTAGCTTTATACCACAAATGTGAAGCCGTGGCTATACATCTTTCAGCCACGGTTTCATCGTGCCAGGTAGGGCCACGGTTGTATTTTAGGCCGCAGTTTACTAACCGTTGTCACATGCCACGGTTTTTAACATTACATCCTTCTACCCCATGAGACCTTTCCAAAATTAAGCATTGAAATACCACACGTATACATAACCAAAGCCTCTTTTTTTATTGATAAGCCAAAATGTATATAAACTAGAATACAAGGGGTACTCTAACCCACAATACAAAAAACAGAAAAAGCACTGAAGAGTTTAAGTAAATATGAAATAAAAAAGGGGCCTAAGGCAAAACCCATAACCGAAGCCACAACATAGCAAAGGGAACTGCGAACCTCCAAGCCACCACTTTCATAGAACAGCCTCCCAACATGCATACTTTCAGCACCTCATACAGGACCCGAAACAGAGAAACATATAAGGCTCCTAAAACAGCCACTTGATCAAGTCTAATGGAGGCAAAGCTCTGTTCCCCACCCCTTGAATCAACTATAAAGACCCAAAAAAGAGCAAAGACAAAGCAACAATCCAATGAAACTGAAGGCATTATGGGTAAGAAACGATAAAACAACATCTTACTTCAAAGTGAAAAGGCTAGTATGTAGAAAATTCAAGTCTTAATAGCCTCTAGTATTTATAATTTCTTGTAGGTTGATACTAAGATGTGAAGTTCTCATTGAAGTAACCAATCCACATAACAGCTTCTTAAATAAAGTAAATATACTAAAAGAAATTGATGCATACATAGTGGATTAGTGGGAGGAAGAAGTACCTATAACACTAAGAACATAAATCCTATTAGGCAAAAGAATTTTCATATCATTAAAAGATCTTAAGAACTGATCAAACATTTTGGTCCATATTTTAACTTAAAATAAGAATTCATGAGAAAAAAGGTTGAATACATCAGGATTTAAAGATGGAAGTTGGACAGTAAAAGTCAATAAATCAACAATTGGTATAAGTAGTTATTTAATTAGGATAGTGTTCTTACTTGGAAAAGGTATTTGAAGTTCTATATCTGAACTCTGCTTTTAATTAAGGGCAATGACTCAACTTTTCCATTCGAAGGGTCTGTAACTTTGAATCAAACAAATGAGAATTTTGTTAAGGCTGATAAAGAGATATTGTGAATGAGAAACCATTAACCAGCTAATGAAACAGAAGCCTAAATTTTCAGTTGATTGCAGAATATTAGTGAGCAATAAGTATCATACATTCATACTATCACTTCTACATTTCTACACTTCTACACGTCTCAAATGAAAAATGTGAATAACAAGTATTAAGCTTATTTCACAAACAACCAAATTGACAATGTCTAATGCTCTGTAATAAGAAATCTCTGGCTGAGTCAAGAAGTGGGAATACCTTAGTTGGATGTGCTACAAACTGTCCAAAGAAGAAACCTTTCTTCTCAAAAAACTTGTACATTTTAATAGCTTGTCTGCCAATCACAAAACAGAACAAGATGAAGTTATAAAAATAACATAAAACAAAATAAATAAACACACACACATAAAAAGCAAACATGTTACTTCACAAATTAGTACTCACGAACATAGCAGTTAACAACCCTATCATTAGTCCTTTGTCATTAGGGAATTTAGCACGGACATATTAATAACATTGAGTAGCAAAATCTGTTGATCAAATAAACAAAACTTAGTCAACAACCAAAGACATGTAAAATCAATCAAACTTTGACTCAAAGGTCTAGCTAGTCCAATCTCAATTTCACTTTTCAAAACACTGCATGTAATAACATCCCATGCAAAAAGCAACCAAAATTAAAACATTATTGAGAAAAGTTTTAATTAGAATAGTAATTTTCAATGAAATTCTTTTAAACAATTCATAGCAGATCTCCATTGGTGAAATATCTGCAAAATGATTCCATTTGACATGACAAAGCTTATTCTTTTATTTAGTAAACTAAACATGACATCACGAACTAATAACTTTGACCACACCAAAAAATAAAGGATACAAGTGATGCAGAATTATAAAGCTACCAGCTTTACAAAAATTAAAGAATTGGCTATGTAAATGTAAGAGAACCATAATTATATTTATATACTAAGTTTATGCAAAGAGCATTGTTCATAGATGACCAGTTCATATACGGTATACCAATCTTATCCGGGAAATAAGTAAGCACATATTCAAATACATATTCTAACAAGACCAAAAGGACTAGATGACTACAACCATCTAAGTTATTTTATTCCAATCAGTACATTTCTTAAAATTCCCAATGCGGCAATGCCCATCAACATAACAAGATGTGCCAAATGAACCTGCGAATTGGGAACAAATTATCACAAATTGAAGGAATTGGGTTAATTAGACACAAACAAAAACTAAAACTTACCAGCTATGGGAGGATATTTCTTCAATTATGTCACAACAAAAATAGAAGCTTGTATCCCAAGAAGCATCTTATACCCATTTGAGCTCTTTCTCACCACCGAAACCAAAATTGCAACATTTCTGTTATGAATCGATTTGGAAAGAAAGAGGCTGATGAATTTTATATTCATCCCTAAATAAAAGACTTCCAAACCCGTAAATCCCTTGTGCAACCAAAATCCCTAAATCACTTGGTCTAACCCCAAATTACCTCATATCGACAAAGCGGTGCGAAGGAAGCATTGGTATGTGTGACCTCTGGTTGTCGAGGTTGTTCCAGAGAGGCACAATAATCGGTGGAGGTTGCGGTGTTTCGTTGATTTCGTCCTCATCTTGGGTGCTGCCGCTGCGTCAGTTCCTCTCCTGTGTGATGGTTGTTATCGAACAGAAGGGGGGGGGGGAGAAGAAGGAAGATGATCCACAATGGAGCTAGGGCACAAGGGTTCAATTCAATGTGTATATCGACTCTGTGTTTATGGTTGTTATCTCTAGTTTTTTGTTTATGGCTTTTTTTAAGAAAAAATAATATTTGAGCTGTGAAAATTTAAAAGATAAAACGCGGCTAACACTAAAAAATTCCACGGTTTGAAACACTGGCCATAAAACTTCCACAATTCCACAGCCGTGGTTTAAAATTTCAAGTCCACGGTTTATTATGTTTTTGCTTAAGATTTTTTCAAAACTGTCTACAGTTATGAAACCGTGGCACATAGTACCTTTCGGCCTCAGTTTTTTATCCGTTGAAAAATATAGTGTGGTCTAAAGTGAAAAATGTTGTAGTACTCCCTCCGGTCCTATTTATAAGCAACAAAAAAAAATTCACATAGTTTAAGAAATATAGTTAAACTAGATAAAATGCATTAAATTTGTCTTAAATCAAAATAAACTTCCAAAATTACCCTTTGTTATTAGTGTTGGAAAGTGGGAAAGAGAGAAAATAATTAATGAGACACATTTTACAAGTTAGAATTAATAAGGGCATCATTGGAAAAAATTAATTAATATAGCTCAAACTTTCATTTGGTTCTTATAAGAAGGACCAAGATTTTTCTTCTCTTTCATGCTTATAAATAGGACCGGAGGGAGTAGCTCTTTTGTATTCGCTTACTTTAACAAAGGGGATTTAAAACAAGATTTTAAAGAACTAATCTTTATTTGAGAGAAGTTTTTAAAGACATGATTCAATACCGCCCTCTTGTGCGCGTGTTTATTTTCAAAAAGTGCAACAATCATGTATAAAATTATGTGGAAAAAAGGGTTGGTATATGTCATGCATTTTAGACGTGCGTCAAATAGTGATATTCAAACACCCAATCCTAATTGGTATTTATTCGATCGTAATATGAGGGTGGCCATATTCAATGACCCAATCCAACTGGGAATTTTCGCTGTAAATTTATTGAATGCCAAATCAGGAAACCAAACAAGTGAATGTATGTTTCCTGACAAAGAGATGTCACAAAGTAGTAGGCTCTCAAGGTTGGTCAAGGAACCCATTGATTTAGGAATTTTCACGACTTACCTTATTTCCCTCCTATTTCACATGAAGCAGTTAACAATAATCATATTGACCAAAACCAAAATTATTGATCACTCCAGTAACAATGTATTCATTTAGCTTGCAACGTACAATCACATAAATTGTTTAGATAGTAATAAATAGCTTATTTTAAAGTTACAAATTCTTAATTAGTACATCAGGTTATATTTTTTTAGAAAGCTGAATTTATTTTCAAGATAAAAATATTACAAACGAAGCAGTAGGCTTGAAAGTTTAAGAAACCTTCTGCTAGAAAGTAGAACAGATAAGGCATAGTACATAAAAAAGAAACTAGAGCTACCACAATACAGCAGGACAGAAAACAGAAAAGAAAGACAGGATTTAGAGCAATCTTCCAGCAGCAAGTATATATACCTTAAGATCATCATGATCCATCTTGAGTCACAAACTCCATTCACTTGAGCTGAGAATAATCCCAAAAACTATAGTTGAAGCCTGGAAATAAAAAAAACCCAAAAGTTAGATGAAATTAAATCACGATGAAAATAAGAAATGTTATAAATAATTTTCGGCAATACATGCTATGAAAATCTTGAAAACATATATTGACATTCAGGTCCGAAGGATATATGGCATGAGCAAATAATTAAGCAACACATACAAATTCTAGATTTTTACAACTTTTAGTCATGCATACTCTTTTTCCCACTTACTAGGAGTATACTTCAGCTGTGATGATTCACTTTGAAAATCACCTTTAGGATGACCTTTGTTTTTAAAGATCATTTCTTAGGAGGTTTAATTTTCTTTCTAGATGTAACTTATCATTTGGTTACATAAGTTTTTTTTTTTGAAAACCATTTGGTTACATAAGTTAATCCTTTCTTTAATTATAGTCATATTACAACCATATTTCTAGTGCAAACTAAACTATATATATTATATATATATATATCATTTTTATTTTCATTCAAATGTACATGAAAATATTTTCATGTAGAGATAATTCATTTTATTTTCTTTACATTATTCATATATTAAAATTAATTGTACTAAAGTTTGTCTCCAATTACATCTCATTCATTCTATTCCGAATGAACGTATGTATAGAAAATATTAAACAAGTTGCTCTCTCGTTTTTCCGCTCTCTGCTTGTTGTGTCTCTCAATGTCGAGATGGGGCTATGTTTTTATTGGGTTTATGTGACTTCTTTTGATCTTTGGATCTCGTCGCTGCATCCCGATCCTCGATGGAGTCCCCCTCTCGGTGGTTGCATGATGCATGATCTAGGTCTCTAGTTTTTGGGTCTCTTTGCTTTAATTTGGGTTGTTATTTGCTGATGGGTTTTGCGAGTTTGGAGGTGTTTGTTTGGTTTTGGGCTGTGGGGTTTGGGTTTAGGCTGAGTTCTTGTATCTTTGGGACTTTTGTAGGCTTTAGATGGTTCTTTGTGAGGTGTTTGTTTTGTTTGGCGATCCATAGGTTGTTCGCAGCTTTTTCTGAACTTTAGGCATTTTATCTTTTATGGTGGATGGTTTTATTTAATCTATGTTGTAGATTGTAACTTATTGGAACATTGTACTTTATAATCTTTTTCAAGATTATATCTTATCTATATATCATTTCTCTTTTGAATAAAATTATTAAAAAACATACTATTATTGACGTCTAAATGTTGAATTACAATGTCATTCTTGTTTATGCAACAGAGTTATTCCACTAAATATAACAAGGGCCACTCTATATATATACCATGCATGATTTCCGCTATTAAGTCCTACATTTATAATTTTTTTAAAGTGAAGTTTGTTTTTGGTCAATTTTAAAGTGAAGATTATATATTATAGAAAAGAGAATTCAAATAAGGCCAAGAAATAATGCGGGGCACGACGTGGGTCTCGTGCACCACGCACGAAGCTTTTGTTTCGATAACTGCAAAAATCAAACAAAAGCTTACGAACCTGAACAAAAAGAAAAAAATGGGAAACAAGATCTAAACTGCAAAAATCAAACAAAAGCTTACGAACCTGAACAAAAAGAAAAAAATGGGAAACAAGATCTAAGAGCATCAGCAACAAAGAAACTTTGTGAGTTTCTTTATGACATGTCATCTGAAGTAAAGTTTCTAAGAGCATCAGCAACAAAGAAACTTTGTGAGTTTCTTTATGACATGTCATCTGAAGTAAAGTTTCTAAGAGCATCAGCAAGAAAGAAACTTTGTGAACTGTTGCAGAAAATTAAGTTTCTCCACGTGGCAAACAACTTTGCTCAAAGTTTCTCTTCTAAATTTAATGATTAAAAAATAAATAAAAAAGCAAATAAATAGGTAACTGGATTTACAAGAAAGTAGTGGGGTATATTGTGGGATCCATTTAAGAAACTTTTTAGAATTTCTGGATTGGAGTAAAAAGTGAGTAGAGTTTATTAAAGTGGTTTAAATGACGTGGCATTACCAAAATTTAAATTAGAAACTCTAATGAGTTTCTTGGATAATGATGCTCTAAATTGTTGCAGAAAATTAAGTTTCTCCACGTGGCAAGCAACTTTGCTCCAGAGAAACTTTGCTCCAGAGAAACTTTGCTCAAAGTTTCTCTTCTAAATTTAATGATTAAAAAATAAATAAAAAAACAAATAAAAAAGCAAATAAATAGGTAACTGGATTTACAAGAAAGTAGTGGGGTATATTGTGGGATCCATTTAAGAAACTTTTTAGAATTTCTGGATTGGAGTAAAAAGTGAGTAGAGTTTATTAAAGTGGTTTAAATGACGTGGCATTACCAAAATTTAAATTAGAAACTCTAATGAGTTTCTTGGATAATGATGCTCTAATATAGATTTAATAGAGCAAAGTCACACCCTATATTGAGATCCTACATGATGTTCATTTTCTAGAAATTTTTACTTCTTCAATACTTACTACTATTTCTTTTCTTAGAGGGAAAGCCGGCAAGGTACTCACTCAGGTCTTTCTTACGGTTGCAGTCACTATTTTAAAAATCGGATTGGTCATTAAATGGGTGAACAACTAGTAACTAAATATATTTTTAACACTATATAATATTTTCAAATTGAATTTCAGCTTTTGACACATGATGTACTCAAAATATATCTCTTTTCCCTAATAAAAATTTCTTTAAAATAACCGTTAAGATTACAACACAAAAACCCTCACGTGACTCCCTCACCATGTTTCCTCCTCCTTCATCTTCGATGTTTTCCCCTTTCCTTTTTTCTACTGTTCTGAATCTTATTGACAAAAATTAAGAATTCTGATTTTCAAGAATTAAAGCAAGGAAATTTTAGAAAGGTACAAAATTGATCTTTATTAAACCTTGCACCTGGGATTGAATCTTTGTCCTGTTAGAAGAAATCAAAATTTGAAGCAGCTTTAGATTCAATCCTATTATTTTGTGGCCCTTGTGATAGAATCATTGTGGAATTTAACTTTGAATTCCAAAAACTGTATGTTTCTCATTTGTGAAATTCTGGTGTACGAGAGGTGCCGTTATCATTGCTTGACGAAAACAAAAAGGTGAGGAAATGGGAAATGTAGAAGGAGGAAAGGAGGAAACAGGGTGAGAGAGTCACGTGAGGATTTTTTTTTTATAATCTTAACCGTTATTTTAAAATAAAATCAAGGGTTGAGATTTAGAGTCAGTTTTTTAATTTATTCTCGGAGTCAATGTATCCCTCCTAAAAAAATCAAAATTTAAATCGACATAACATAATATACAAAATTTCTAAGTTGCCATTATTTTAAGGCTTAATTCTCAAATTGGTCTCTATTTTTGCCTCGTCGTCTAATCTAAGTCCCTTATGAATTATTTTTTGTAAAAAGTCCTCTCAAATGCAAAACGTATGGAGCGAGTCATCGCCGGAGCTCCGGCGAGTGATGAAATGGTAGGATGACTGGATAAATGAAGCTGACATGGAATTGAAAAAAATTAAAAAAATATTACACATAAGAAATTTTTATTTTATTTAACAAAAATAAAAACAGTTAACAAAACTAGCCCTAAAATTTAATTAATCAAAACAATTAACAAACTAACCCTAAAAATAAAAACAAATCCACCAAAAGAGGTACTTCTTCCTTGGCTTTACGGTGGCTCGAATAGAGGTTTTGGTTGATGATGGGTCACAAGGAACTAGAACGAAGGGGACCGTGGTAGTGGTTTCGTGGTTTCCCCTTCGTTGGGGTTGCGCAACAGATCTTGGATTGATCGAAGGAGAAGGTTTAGCACAAAAATGGGGTTGAGGTCGAGGCGGTTAGACGGGCTTGTGGCAAGCTCGCGACCCAGATCGAAGAGAAGGAGGAAGAAACTCAGATCGAGGAGAGAAGGAAGAAACCCAGATCGAAGAGAAGAGGAAGCAAGCCAGAACGAAAAGAAGAGAGAAGGAAGAACCCAGAGCGGCCAGATCGAAGAGGGGGGGAAGAAACCTAAATCAAAGAGAAGAGGAAGCAAGTCAAATTGAAAAGAAAAAGAGGAAGCTTTGTTTTCATACCCTTTCTCGATTTTCAGGAACCTCTGTCTTCTGCTTCTTCATCTTCTCCTGGGATTTGTGAACTCAATTTCTTGGTGAGGGTGGGTTTCTGTGGTGGGTTGCGGGTGAGGGTGGTGTGGGTTGCGAGTGGGGGTGGGGATGGGTTTTTGGGGTGGGTTGCGATGAGTTCTAGGTGGGGGTGGGTTGCGGGTGAGGGAGGGTTGCGGGTGAGGGCATGGCCCAGTTGAAGAAGCTGGAACAAGAACAAGGAACTGTTGAAGGAGTTGATGAGGAAGAAGAAGAAACTGGAACAAGAAGATATCGATGGTTGGTTCTGATTTGGGGATTTTCGGGTTGATTTTGATTTAAGGGTTAATTTCATATTAAGGGAATTTGTTGGGTTTTAATTGGATATTGAAAAAGGGGATGAAGATGATGAGATGGAGAAGTTGAAGATGTTTGTGAGATGATGAAGAAGGAGATGAAAATGTTTTTATTTTCAGGGTTTAACTTTTTTTTTCTGGGTTTAACTTAACCATGGTTTTTTTGGGAGAATTAATTTTTTAATTTAATTTAATTTAATTTAATTTTCTTATGTGTAATTTTTTATTATTTTTTAATTCCATGTAGGCTTTATTGACATAGTCAGCGTTCCACTTCATCACTCGTCGGAGCTCCGGGCTCCGGCGAGACCTGCTCCAGACGATTTAAAAAAAAAGGATCTTTTTTAATAATTATTCCAGCGAGGGACCTAAGTCAGACGACGATACAAAAACAGGGACCAACTTGAGGATTCAGCCTTATTTTAATAAAGTGTTATTTTTATCAGATTAAATAAAAATTAAAATAGAAAAAGCTATTCTGACTAGTTTAAAATTGTTCAAATATCTAGTTTTGACTCTTTGCATTGATGATCGTTCTATATCAACTAATTTTTTTTCTTCAATATACTAATCGCATGATTAGTTAACATATGTTAATAAATTAAGTTAAATCGAATTTTAAATTGATATAAAATGATCATATTATATCTTATAAGATTAAAAATCAATAAAAACAAGAAAAAAACAATCCATGTTTGTGGATCCTTCTAACTTGTTTTAATTCGAATAAAAGTCTTTTTATTAGATTAAAATGTAAAGGGTTATCTAAATAACTCATGAGAGTCCCGAAATAATAGTTCAAGTGGTAAGAGCTAGATGACATGTGAGTTGGGTGGGGAGGTTCAGGGATCAATCCCTAGTGAGTGCAATTATCTTTCCGATGTAAAAAAAAAGACCCATGAATCACATTAAAGATAAGTGAGGGTTATAATTTTTATATTTTATTTATTAATTTATTTAAAAAAATCTTATTGGTCCATTGAGTTGTGGGTTAGTAATCTACATGGGTCATTTAGACAATCCGAAATGTGTAAGGGGTTGTCTTTTGGCTAATTTTTCACTAGATTTGACTAAGTTTGCTCAGTTCTAAGATTAGCTGATTTTTCTCTTCAAATATATTAGCCTTTTCAAAGTTTTGGATTACTCCAAAATAAAAAAGTTGCACTATCTGTCCATTTTTATATTAATAATGTTATTTTTCAATAACAAGTTGACAAAATTCATATTTTGATATGGGTATTCATTTGACGTTTACATGCAATATTGTGTATATTTACAAGAAAATATGTTACCAATATTTGCTCATAAAACATACCTGTGCAGCTTAAGGACCTTTATGGCGAAAGTGATTGATCTTTACGGCTATAACGACGTAAAGGGTGTCAAGAAAGCGAAAATAAGCATGTCTCCATTTCCCGATGAAGAGGAGGATGCCAAAAACCCCACAAAAAGCAGAAGCAAATCCAACTCCCACTCCAGTTTTGAAACTAGATTTAAATTCACTATCTTTGGACACCTTCATGGAGCCATTTGGTCTCTCTTGTTGTGCACATTTCTTTGGAAGAGGAGGTCCACAGAGTTCTGGATTGCCAATGTAACTTGATGCCTCAAAACTTTGTAGTTGTGTGCTGAGAGGAATTCTTCCATCGAAATTATTGTATGACAAATTCAAATGACTCAAGAAAGATATATTTGAGATACTTTGAGGGATTTCACCAGACAACAGGTTTCCTGAAAAGTCCAGAGATTCCAAAGACTTCATTTGTCCAACATTACTCGGTATCTTTCCCATCAAGTTATTGTGAGACAAGTTTAAGGACTGCAAGGCGATGAGATTAAATAGTTCTTGTGGGATGAATCCTGAAAGTTCATTATTTGAGAGGTCAACAATGCGAACAAGCTCAAAAGAGTTCCAAAAGTCCAAGCTTAGGCCCTTCACAAACAAATGTAGATCCTCCACGTATGACTTCACTCCAAAAGAAGCATCCCAAAGATAATAGTGACCGAGGTATAAGGTTTCATCGAGTGTATTAGCAACCATTGTTGTGATATTATTTATACACTTGGGTATTGGTCGAGAGAGTTTATTGTGTGCAAGATCCAACACTAGAAGATTGGAAAATTTGCAAATTTGTGGTGGAACACTTCCAGTGAAATTATTTGATCGTAATATGAGGGCAGCCATATTCAATGACCCAATCCAACTTGGTATTTTTCCTGTAAACTCATTGAATGCCAAATCAAGAAACCAAATATTGCAGTTTTCAAGTGAAGGTATCTTTCCTGACAAAGAGTTGTTACGAAGTAGTAGGCTCTCAAGGTTGGTCAAGGAACCCATTGAGTCAGGAATTTCACCACTTATATTATTTCCCTCCAAGTTCACATGAAGCAGAGATTGCCAATGCATCCAACAATTAGGGATTTCTCCAGATAAAAGATTGTATGACATGTCCAAAACTTCTAATTTTTGTTTCCCAGTCTTGTTCTGGCACAATAGGGGATATATAGGTCCTGAGAAACTATTGTCACCTATCTTGAAGATGATTGCTCGAGGAGACAAACGTGGCAACCTGCCTGTGAAGTTATTGGAGTTTAATTCAATTGTTGAGCCATTAAACAATGTGGTGGAAATATCTCCAGTGAGTAGGTTGTAGGACAAAAAGAGATTTTCAATTTGTGTTACAAAGCTCCAAAATTTGTCCTTGACATTGAATGAAAGGCCTGAGCCTGAAATGTCGAGAGTATAAAGGGATCTTTGTGTGTATAGCCATGAAGGAAACTCCGGACCCAACTTGCAATATCTCAGACTAATCGCCTCAAGCTGAAACGGAGGCTGCCAGTGGGTGCCAAAATTAAAAACAAAAGCAGATGACTCAAGTCCCAAACTCTTTAAGCTTGAAAGTTTGGTGAAACTTTGCTCAGACAGCTTGCCTGACAGGGAATTATATCCCAATTCTAAACTCTCTAACCTTGAAAGTTTCCCAAGAGCTGTTGGAAGACTATCATTCAAGTGATTATTGGCAAAATCTAAATATGTCAATGATGATAGATTTCCAATGGTGGTTGGAATGGGACCAGATAATAAGTTGTTAGAGAGATCAAGCTGCACTAAATTTTTGAATTGTCCAATCCACTCTAGAATAGATCCACTTAGACTATTATATTCCAAATACAAGTACATCAAATTTTGGAAATTCAACATTGGTGCAGGTATTTGGCCTCTCAGATTATTTGAGCTAAGGTCCAGATAAGCAATTCTACTGCTGAGGTTAAATAGCCATTTTGGAATCTCAGAATTAAAATGGTTGAAGGAAATATCAAGTATTCCAAGTGAAGTAATATTGACATACCCAAGAGAGGGATTCCCAGTGAGGTTACATTCTTTCAGCTTCAGCTCCGTGAGTGAAGGGAGAGTAGCCATCCATTGAAGCCAGAGAGTTTCTCTAGAGAGGTTTATTAAACTCAAGTCAAGATATATCAGAGAAGAAAAACGTGGAAGCCATCTAAGATTGTCCATGTAGAGGATACTATTGAATGATAAATCTAGGTAAACAAGATTAGTGAAATTTGTTGGAGATCCAAGGACAGATTCAAACTTGATGGCCTTAAAGTTATTGAAACTCAAGTCTAAGAAGCTGAGGAAATCAAGTTTCTGCAAGAGAGAAAAGTTTATTTCACCCCTTAAGAATTCAAGAGATACACCGTCACTGTTATCCAAAGGTACCAAGTGACGCCAAGAGAGTTGTAGCCCTGTGACTCTACCGGTGATGTTGTTACACTGAACACCTTTCCAGTTGCAGCAATCTTCTTCAATGGTCCAAGACAAGAGCAGATTCGAGGGATCTTTAATGCTTTGCTTAAACATTGAAAGCATGTGTTGATCTTTTCTATTGCAAAGAACATTAGTCACGTTCGTCTCGTGGCTCATGCACAAGTTGACTGTGATCGCCCATAGAAACCACAAGAAAACAATCACCATTCGTGGAGCAGAAGAAAACATGGTCGTGCAGGAATTGAGGAATAATAGCACTTGAAACACTGACCTTTAACTTCAGAATCTATCAAGTTTTTAGAATTGTACATTGAAGCCAATGGTGGTGGAGATATAAGCTATTTGACCCTAGCTATCCTCTACTAAGTCAAGTCAATTGTGCATGACCTATTGGTGGGATCCATGGACTACTACGTACATGGAACTAGGCAGAATCATGTGAACAACAATATATTAAGCTTTGCCAATAGTGGAAGAAAACAAATCTGATTTACAAAGTTAAAAGGTTTTTCTCAAAATTAATTTTAGTAAATAAGTAGTATATTGTAAATATTAAATAATTAATAGTAAAAATGTGGTTCATTGATCAGTAGGGGTACACCCGGGCCGATTTGGATCGGTTTATGACCTAAACGGAATTCAAACCAATTAAAAGAGTTTGGGTTAATTCGAATTAGATCTCTCATTTTTTCGCTCGAATCTGAATCGATCCAAACAAACAATGAACAAGTTGGTTCAAATTCGGATACTCGGTTCTTGAAAAAATATAATTAAAAATCTAAAGTGCAGAAAAAAAAATTTCTAAAAATGTTCAAAAAAGTGACAGAACACAATGAGTAGGAGAAACAATGATCACAAAACACAATCACATAACATTATTGCGATGAACAATGATCTCAGTACTCAAGATTACTAAGACGAAACCCTTGATTCAGTACTCAGTATGACAAAGGAATCGTACATAGATCAAGGGATGAGAATAGAATAGAGGAAAGGAGACCTAGCTCTGATGGTAGAGCTGAATTGAGCAGAATAGAGGACAGGAGACACGTACGATGATTGTGTAGTGGTCGCTGAATCTACGTCGTGTGTGAGATTCCCGGGGAGATGGCGCCGCAAGTGAGAACAGAGACAGTCAGTGACGGATCCAGAAATTTTATGTAGTGAGGGCAATATATACATATAAATTCGTAACAAAAAATTAACATATATTATTAGAAATGAGGACATTTTTTACCAAAGGGCACACAAGTGATCACATTTTTTTACCAAAGGGACCATCAAAAACCACATACTTTTACTACTCAAGTGAGGACTTTAGGAATGTGGGACACAAGTGATGACATTTAACAATGTAGAACATAAGTGATGGCATTTTTTTATCAAAGAGACCATAAAAAATCACATATTTTTACTACTCAATTTTTTTTTCTAATGTTTTTCCCAAAATTAAGTAAGGGCAAGTGCCCTCATACCTATGCACTTGCATCCGTCACCGGAGACAGTGAGGCGTGGTGGTGGTGAGTGCAGTGGAGGAAGCTTCTCAAGGTGGGAGAGAAGAGAAGGAAATTAGAGCTCACGTTCACGAGACAGCCACGAAGGAACTGCGGAAGTGAGTGGAGGATAGGAAATTAGGGTTAAAAAAATTAAGTTATATATGTATTCGTGTGTTCGGAACGGTTCGGATCTAATTTTCTCAAACTCGCAATCCAAACTGAACACCTCGGTTCCTCTTCTTTCAAATCTGATTATAACCGTGAATTCAATCTAACCCGTCATTTTGCATTTGGATAGGCCCTTGTTAGCAGCTTAACCTACTTTTATCCCTAGCTAAAATATAAGAAATATAGAGGTGACAAATGTACAGTTGAGATAGCAAATGTAAAAGGTACGATGAAGATAAAAATTAGTTGTAGTGTTTGAATCTCAATTTTAATATTTCATAATAGATGAATAGGTTATGAGGACGTTTGTTTTAAATTAAAAAAATAAATGATTTTTAAATGTATAGAAAAGAGATGACTTTTTCTCTTTTAGAAATTTCTATAAAAAAATATATGCTGATTTGTGTTTGTACGTATGACAACAAATTTATGTTTCAAAAAAAAATTAAAAAACGATTTAGGTAGTGACTGTCATATTTTTTTTTGGTAGATAGTGACGGTCATATTATGGGTTTTAACTTTTAAGGATATTTTTGTCTTATATAAGTCACATTACTAATTTGTTCCTAAATATAAGTCACTTTTAATATCTAGAAAGCATTAAATAATTTTTTCCAAATTCATCTTCATAATTAATATGAAAGAGATGATGAACGGAATATTAACTTTGAGAGAGAAAATCATAGGAAAGTAAATAAGGGTAATCTAGGGAAGTTAATCATTTTCTTTATAAATTTATTATTAGTAACTACTTTTCTTAATTTAAGAGAATTAGTTATTTGTGACATATTTATAGGAACAGATAGAGTAAATCTCTTTGCTTCCAATTTTAATTTTCTCTCTCATGTATGGCAAGAAGTTTTTTTAAGAGTTTAATTTTGATGCACCGACGGTGTAAAGTTTTTTTACACCGTCAACCAATCAGATTTCAAGGATGTGATATGTCAATTAAAGAAATTAAATGAAAATAGAGATTTTCTCACATCCTTAAAATCTAATTGGTTGACGGTGTAAAAAAACTTTACACCGTCGGTGCATCAAACTTTTTCTCTTTTTTTAATGAATTAATGAATGCAATTTTTTGAAATAATTTGATTTGAGCATAATTAATGATGTGATGGAAATTTATAAATTTACACCGAAGGTACAGCGACCTTCTTAAAAAAACATCTTAATTACATGTTGAGTATAATTTTTTAATTAACTAAATTAAATGATACAAATGTTTTCTAAGACGTCACGGTGCCCCAGCCCGCCATTATAAAAGACCAATTATTTAACCTGATTAATTACTCTATTTCTCTTACATAATCCTTACTATTAAATATAGAAGTTAATACTCCCTCCGTTCCTAATCTTTTGTTGTTTTAACTTTTGGCTTAAATTCCAAAACTTTTGTTGTTTTACAAATCCAATGCATTTTTTCTCAATTTATTCCATATATAACCTCATTTAATACTATACCTCTCACCTACCACCTCTTATTTTCACCAATCAAAATCATAACAAATTTCTTAACCAATAACTATAATTCTCTCTCTTCACTATAAGAGAACATTAAATAGGGGTGCTTATGTCAACAAATATATCAATGATTGCACTCTTAAACAATGTGCATAACCTTAAACAACAAAAGATCAGGAACGGAGGGAGTAACATTTAGGTTCTATCTGTCTCCAAATCAACCATCGAAAAAAAAATCTGTCTCCAAATTAATTAACTTATCAATTTAGTGCAGAGAATTATTCCAAGTCAATCAAATTCGAATTTTTTTTTTGATGTCAAACACAATTTTGAATGATATTCAAGTGTAAGAAATCTTTAAAAAAAAGTGTAAGAAAAACACAATTTCGAATACATTTTATGTAAGAGAAAAAGGTTTATGCACCGCAGTTTAATTTTATTTTTACACAATTCACTAATTAAATTTTAATGATATTTCACATTAACTAGTTAAATTTGAGTCTTTCGACGTAGAAAAACAAACTAATTAAATTTGATTTTCTAAAATAAATCAAATTTATTGAAGGTTTTATACCATGACGAACGCTGACAGTGACCAGAATGGAAGTTCCAACGCTGGAAAGAGTGCTATGCCTCTCTCCGTTCTTGGCTCGGTCCCTATTCCTGCCTACGCCAAACCGTTTCCTGACATCTCCAAAATTGAAGTGTTTGGAGGCCAAAATTTCCGCAGGTGGCAAGAAAGGATCTCCTCAACTCTTGACATGCACGGTGTTGCAGATGCCCTCACAAATCCTGAACCAGATTCTTCTGCTACTGAGAAACAGAAACAACATTGGGCACATGCTAACAAGGTATGTCGTCATACTATTATCAGTACATTATCTAATGATCTCTTTGATGTGTACTGCTCCTATAAGAAAGCAAAGGAAATATAGGAGTCAATGACTCAGAAGTACACCGCTGAAAGTGTTGGAAGGCGCAACTTCATCATCGACAACCACTGAAACTGGAAGATGACCGAAGACAAAGACATGAGATCCCAAATCAATGAGTACCACAAACTCATTGAAGACCTGAAAAGTGAGAACATCAAATTACCTGATGAGTATGCTGCTGGAGCACTGGTTAACAAAATGCCAGACTCCTGGAATGATTACAAACAACAGTTAAAGCATAGAGAGAAACAGATGCCCCTTGATGACCTCATAGCACACATCCTGATTGAAGACACCAGCAGAAGGGAGATAAGGCAAGCAAGATCAAAGGCCTTGACTTCACGAGCAAACATGGTACAGAATAAATCTGTCCACAACAGGAACGCTAATAAGAAACCTGGTCAATTTATCCCTAAAACTTCTAACATTCCCTTTAAAAGGAACACAAGAGACACAAACAAGAGGAGTTGTTTTGTTTGTGGAAAGCCGGGTCATTTTGCAAATCAATGCAGACGCCGCCAGCAAAATGGAAATAATGGTAATATTAGTAATCCTCCTAAACCAGATTCAAATCAGGTTAAAGGAGATGATGTTGCTGGGGTGGTTTCACTAGTCAATATGGTTTCCGATGTGAAGATCTGGTTGGTAGACTCTGGTGCTACCAAACACATCTGTGGTGACAGAGATGCATTTTCCTCCTACTCTCCTGTAGAGGAAGGAGAAGAACTGGTTTATATGGGCGACTCCCGGACCTCTAGAGTCCATGGAAAAGAGACTATTCGTCTCAAGCTCACATCTGGAAAGACCCTTGCTTTACTGAATGTGCTTCATGTTCCTAAGATCAAATCAAATCCGATTTCTGTTGGTCGCCTGATGAAGGCTGGAGTAAAAATTTCTTTTGAATCAGATAAGATTGTTATGACCAAGGATAATGTATTCATAGGGAAGGGATATTATGACCAAGGTCTCTTTGTGCTCAATGTTTCTGGAATAATGAATGATGAATCTTCTTCTGCTTACTTGATTGACTCTGTTGATGTATGGCATGCTAGACTAGGTCATGTGAATTTTTCTTATCTTCAGAAAATGCATAACTTAGGCTTAATTGATGGCTCATATAAACCCTGTGATAAATTTGAAATTTCTGTTGAAACGAAATTGACTAAGAAATCTTGTCCTTCTATTTTTGAACGTGAAACTGAACTTCTTGGATGTATTCATACTGATTTAGGTGATTTGAAACATACTGAAACCAGAGGTGGGTGTAGCTGAAACAACTTCTTGGATCTATTACCTTCATAGATGATTTTTCTAGATATACCAAAGTTTATCTTATTCGAAATAAAGATGATGCCTTTGATATGTTTCTTTCTTATAAAGCTGAAGTAGAGAATCAATTGGATAGAAAGATTAAGAGAGTTAGATCTGATAGAGGAGGTGAGTATACCATCTTTAATGATTTCTGCAAAAAAGAAGGTATTATACATGAAGTAACTCCTCCTTACTCTCCTGAATCAAATGGTGTAGCTGAACGAAAAAATAGGACTTTGAAAAATATGATGAATTCTTTACTTGTTAGCTCTTCTGCACCTGATAATTTGTGGGGTGAAGCTTTATTGACTGCATGTTTTCTTCAGAATAGAATTCTTCACAAGAAAACTGGTAAGACACCCTATGAACTGTGGAAAGGCTATAAACCCAATCTGAAATATTTAAAAGTGTGGGGGTGTCTTGCTAAGGTTATGTTTCCTGATCCAAAGAAAAGGAAAATTGGTTCTAAGACTTCTGATTGCATGTTTATTGGCTATGCTGAACATAGTGCTGCTTATAGATTTCTTGTTTTAAAGAGTGATGTGCATGATTGTGATACTATCTTAGAAACCAAGAATGCTGAATTCTTTGAACATGAGTTTCCTTTGAAATCTAAATATGCCTCTTATTCTCATTCTGAATTGATTAATTTTGATGATTCTGTTCATGTACCTTTTCAAAATGCTAACAATGACTCTGCAGATAATGAGCATGAACGTGAAGAGGAAGATTTTAGAAGGAGTAAGAGACAAAGGAAACCAACTTCCTTTGGAGATGATTTCTATATTTATTTAACTGATAATGATCCTTTAACCTTTTCTGATGCTATTTCATCTTCTGATTCACGGTTTTGGAAAGAAGCTATCAAAATTGAACTTGATTCTATTATGAAAAATAATACTTGGACTTTAGTTGATTTGCCTAAAGGAGCAAAACCAATTGGATGCAAATGGATCTTTAAAAGAAAATACCATCCTGATGGCTCCATTGATAAATATAAAGCTAGATTGTTGCAAAAGGTTTTACTCAAAAACAAAATATTGATTATTTTGATACTTTTGCTCCTGTTGCTAGAATTTCTTCTATTCGTGTTTTAATTGCCTTAGCTTCTGTCTACAAACTTGTGATTCATCAAATGGACGTGAAGACAACATTTTTGAATGGTGATCTGGAAGAAGAAATTTACATGTCACAACCTGAAGGATGTGAAGTCAAGGGTCAAGAAAATAAGGTTTGCAAGCTCATTAAATCCTTGTATGGATTAAAGCAGGCTCCCAAACAATGGCATGAGAAATTTGACCAGACTTTACTTGGTAATGGTTTTTATTCATTTGATGCTGATAAATGTGTTTATACTAAAACTGTGGATGGTGAATGTGTCATTATTTCTTTGTATGTTGACGATATGCTTATTTTTGGTACTTGCATTAATATTGTAATTGAGACAAAAAATTTCCTCTCATCGAAATTTGATATGAAGGATATGGGAGAAGCAAGTGTTATATTGGGTGTGAAAATCATAAGGAAGGGAGATAGTATCACACTATCCCAAGAACACTATGTGGAAAAACTTTTTAGAAAGTTTGGTTACTATGATGTTAAATCTGTGAGTACCCCTTATGATTCCAACACCCAACTGAAGAAAAATAAAGGAGACCCTGTTTCTCAATCTGAATATGCTCAAATTATTGGGAGCTTGCTACATCTGATGAACTTTTCTCGGCCAGATATAGCATACGCTGTTAGCAGATTGAGCAGGTATACTCATAGCCCCAATAAGGATCATTGGGAAGAACTTGCTAGAGTAATGAAATACTTGAGAGGTACCATGAATTTTGGTATCAAATATAGTGGATTTCCCGCTGTACTTGAAGGATACAGTGATGCTAATTGGATCTCGGATTCAGACGAGACAAAATCCACTAGTGGTTATATATTTACACTTGGTGGTGGTGCGGTTGCGTGGAAATCAGTTAAGCAATCTATTATTGCTAGGTCCACTATGGAATCAGAGTTTATAGCTCTGGAATCAGCTGGTAGTGAAGCTGAGTGGCTGAAAAATTTATTAACTAATATTCCTTTGGGAATGAAACCCACACCATTAGTGTCGATGCATTGTGATAACCAATCTGCAATTGCAATTGCTAAGAACAAAACGTATAATGGTAAAAATCGACATGTTCGATTGAGACACAATGTGGTAAAGCAGCTGCTGAAAGATGGAGTAATCTCCATAGATTATGTAAAATCAGAGGTAAATTTAGCCGACCCTCTGACTAAACCATTGGATAGAAAAATGGTATTTGATACATCGAGGGGAATGGGACTTGAGCCAATTGGAATCAGTGAATAATGGTAACCCAACCTTTGTGATTGGAGATCCCATGAAGAAGGTTCATATGGGAAAAACAAGTTATTCATATTGATCTGACAGCACTAAATATTTTATTGTGTGGTCCATTCCTAGGATGTAAGTGTTGTGCTGCATTAAGAGAGGATAAGCTCTTAAGCTTTTAATGATTTCCATAGCCCTTATGGGTGGTATATGAGATGCGGCATATACTTGATGGAATCACCTATATGAGTGTCAAGTGGGGCCGCTTGTATGAGAATTGGCTAATCTCTAGAGCACTCAAAGAATACCAGGCATGCGCATGACCGATTAAGCGCACCACAGCGATAACAGTGAGAAAATGTGGGGGTGTAACGATTAGTAAGGCCTCTAACATACACTAAAGTGTCTTGGTTCATAGAGCTTGCTCCACCAATTCACTTGTGTGTTAAGTCTTGTTGGTCTAGGTCTGGTTCATAGCCCAAAAGGCACCAGATTCGAAAAGTTGCACTCTCGGTGATTGCTCAGGAAACCTCTCCTTAACCCTACCTTGAAACTTTTGAAATATGTGGGGGATTGTTGGAAAATTAATGATATTCCAAAAGTACCAAGTCCCACAATTTCCACATGTGCACCGTCCACTTCCTTCAAACCTTGGAATTTCCAAATCTTGTTGACTGTGCATTCAACCTTGAAACTACAAAGCTTTAATTTTTATCACCCAAAATTAATGTGCAACTTACCTTGGAATTAACGGATTTTTGGCTATATATAGAGGATAAATTTTACATTGTTGATCACTCTCATCTCCTCTCTTCTTTCCCTACCTTTGTCCAGTTCTTGAGCAATCACAATATTATTATTATTTCTCGCCAGTTCTGTTACCCGACTACCCGGAGGAAGTTGTTTAATCCTGGGGAGGTGTTCTGGATATTCCGGGATAAAACCTTCAAGGACAGCGAATTGATTTTCGCGACTCAGCTTATTTTCTTGTAGGTTCAGTTCGTGACTCAGTTGTTGTTTCAACGTTACTGCTCGGCGTCAAATATCCAACAATTAGAAATATTTCAATAATTAGAAAAAGGTTTATGCACCGCAGTTTAATTTTATTTTTACACAATTCACTGTCGGTTTGAGAAATATTTATTAAATGTGTGTAGAATAATGTGTTTAAAAAATTAAGGCAATAATTCATTTACACTTTCTTTGTATTCTCTTATCTTATTTTTACTCTTACATTTTTCTTCTTTTGTATTTTATATTACATCATGTATCATATCACATATTTTCTTTTCTCTTCCTAAGTTCCTATTTCACTCTTGATGTGAGTAAAACTAGAGTGTAAATGAAGTATTATTGAAAATTTTATACTACTAGCATTTTTCCTACAAATAAATTAACTTCTTTTACACCTCAATCAATTATATTCTCGTTAAAAAACGACAAATTCTTATTTTGAGATTCAAAGTTAGTGTTCGGTGATCAAAATGCATGGATAATAGATATTAACTTTAATAATTTGACAAGGTACTTCGAATAAGTGATGGTGAAATATGTGGTACTCGAATTTTTTTTGGGTGTGGTATCTTATGTGGTAATTTAATTTAAATTATAATTGTGTTATTTAATTTTATTAAAGAATGACGGATGATTTATTGTTGTAATTTTTAAAAATTAAGTTCAATAATTTAATGAATTAATAATATATTGTTCCTAAGTTTGCTTATGTTATTCAATGCAGGAATTAAAAATTAGGGTTTCAAGTTCAATTTGCAACTCTAGGAGATCATATAAATTCCTCCACACTCCAAATCTTCCTCTAAGTTCAAAAAATTGTATATTTTCTATTGATTTATATCATTTAGGTACCACACTTTAATCCGGTTTAAGGTATCATAGGAAGCTACACCGCAGCGTACATAATACTAGATACAAGATATTATATTTATGCATTGTACATGTTTATTTACAATTTTTTAATATTATATTACAATTACTATAGCGTAATTAAATAGATAAATAAACCATCAAAACTAAATAGATAAATAAATATTAAAACATTTTTTCATCACAAAAATAATAATGGGTAAAATACACTTAGTCCCCCTCCAGATTTGCCACAAAAAACCTAGCCTCATTCTTATTTATAATATGCACTGCATCACCCCACTTATCTAATCTAGTTAACTCGTACTTAAATTGAGACTAACCACACTTGAATTTTAAAAAGGCTTAAAAGCACATTTGGTACTCCACGAATTCTATTTGTGCAGAACGAGTCCTTAAACTTTTTTTACCAAGCGAAGTCCCCCCACGTTTTCTCTGTTAGTGACGTTAGTCCTTCAGCCCTTTTCCATCCAAAAACAGACAGAAAACTCCTACGTGGCATCATTTTAATGATGCGGACTCCACTAGGAGTGAGGTATCGAACACGTGAGAGGCACGTGATTCCAATTGCATATTCTGTGGTGGAATCTGAGACCAAAGATTCATGAGAATGGTTTATGGATCTTTTATTGAAGGATCTTAATGGTGTGCAGAAGAAGAGATGGTTCTAGAATGGTGTGTATCTTAATGATGTTGCCTTTGATGTGTATTAATATATGTTACCTTTTAATCTATTGCATTTTATGTGCGTTTAGGGGTTGGTGCCAACTCTTGCATGTATGGATGAAAACATAAAACATAGGCTCTGTGTAAAACACCTATATGCCAACTTTAAAAAGAAGTATCCTGGAGATTTACTAAAGAAAGCTATGTGGGCAGCAGCTAGGGCAAGCACACTTAATGAGTGAAAGGCTGCATTGGAGGTGATGAAAGGCTTGAATGAGATGATGAACCGTCCTCCAAAAATGTGGACTAGATCAGCATGCACTACACACACCAAATGTGACTTGCAAGTCAATAACATGTGTGAAGCCTTTAATAGGCTATATTGAAGCATATGGACAAGCCTATAATAACACTCTCTAGATAATGTTTGAGATATCAGATAGAGAGAGGCACGTGCAAGGCACATGGGTGCCCTCTCTCCTCCACATCAATTAAAAACATCCACCACAACAAAAAGAAAATTAAATATCTAACAAAAGAACCGACGTCACTAATGTAGAAAATGTGGGAGAGTTTGCTTGCTAACAAAGTAGTTTAAGGACTCGTTCTGCACAAAAAGAATTCATGGGGACTAATTGTGCTTTTAAGTCCTTTAAAAAAAATAAGACTTTAACCCGGATCAAAGTTATCCTAACCTACCCGACACGTTATGCAGGCATTAGAAATGTCTTCTCCTTTGTGCCCATTTGCTGCTAAGAAAAAAAAACGTGAGAAAAGTAATTAGCAGAAGACATTGAAGAGTTGTACCAGAAGAGGAGAGGTCGTAGAAGTCTAGAAGAATCCCAAAAGAAGTTGCACACAATAATTTGGGAAGTGGGCCGACAAGAGAGTAATTTGTGGGTGGGCTTATTTTAGGTGGGTTGTGTGAAGGGTCTTTGGTTGCTTGGCCATCTTCTATTTTTACACTGCTGGCAGACAGCAGAAACCACCCCACTTTAACCAAAAGCCATTTAAATAAATTATCTTTCTTAATTATCATTAATCAAAATAAATACTAACAATAAGATGACTGAACTGAAAATAATCATATAAATAAATGTCAGCACATGATTCGTCGAACTAAAGTACTACTAGAAAGCAAGCTTGCAAAGACAGCCAAAAGTTGCCCCTTGGAATCGTTGTGGATCTTGAGCTATGGCTTCGTCTCTGGTACTAGCGGTGGTGTTTTTGTTTGATATCATTGCTTTTGCTCTTGCTGTTGTTGCTGAACAGAGGAGAAACACTGTGAGTCACTTAGAATTTGTTATTTCTTTTAATAATATCTGGATTTAGTTGGTGTAGCTATGCATTATATTTTGGTCAAGTAACATAACATCTGAATAGGAAAATCAAAGGGCAATCATGATATGATATCCATTTTTTTTTTGAATTTGGTGATAGACTGATAGTGATAAATCTTTCAAAGGGTCAGTTTTTCACTGTTTACTTAGTCTGTTCTATGTTTGCTGAGTTTTCCTTGGCTTCATGTGGAAATTTGACGGGACATGTAGTAATTCTGCATATAGTAGTTTTCTTTTGCGAAAATTTAATACATATTAAGCATAATCAACATTGACTAAATGACGTAGGTGACATAAGAATTTTGAGGGGGGCAACTACACCATTTGAATACCATTCTATTAAGGAATTTTTTTTTATCTTGGTAGGTGATTGCCCCTTATCTTCCACCTAGTTCTGTCCCTTCTTTTCACCAAAACATATTGATAGGGGTGTTTCGGAATGCTAGGAACTTAAAAGCCTGAGAAATTTGGTAACAAACACTGCCTAAACACTCAATCAGTAGAGCTTGCTCCGTTGCTTGTCAAATTTGACAACTCTAATTAGGATAATTTTTTGTGAACTCAGACCTTCTATGCACCACAACCTATATCCCTTCACCCTTGCGCATTACCTAAGAATGCGCACTTCTTTGCCCTCGGCTCCAGCTTACCATCCCTCACATGAGTATATGCAGGGCATATTGGAATGAGCTTAACTGCTTAAGTGAGTAACTAAATATAAGCATATGTGAGCTTATAAGCTTGATGCTAACAGCTTGTGAGTAGCTTGTGTATATGTGTGCATTCAGTGACAAAAAGTTGCAATTTTATACTATCAAAGATGTAATTTATATATCAATATTACTTAGAAAGCTGTACTTTAATTTAGAGAATTTGACTTCATGTTCTAGCATTAAGATGTCGATTACATACTAGCTTAATGAACTCAACAAATACTTAAAGGACAAATTTAAGTAGGCACAAGAAAATAGTCATGTTATAAACATGTTAAGCAATAAACAAGCCAAGTTCCAGGTTCCAGCTTCAAATGCTCGGTTTGGCTCAACTCTTTCAAACCTCCCTCAAAGCCCATGAGCACAAAAATTTCACGAGGTATTGTCAAATATTGACCAATACTTTCCCCATGGATCTGGTGTTCTGTAGTGTTTCCCTGCATAGTAGGTGTGAAGTCACAATGTGATAGAAGCAAGTTGTCAAAACTGAAAAAAAAATCTTTGCAATGTTGAAATGGGTTTACTTGAATCTAATTAATTGTTCTGCTGACAGGCCTCATTACTCCGAAATGCTGAAGGTAGAGAGTACTGTCAATATGATTCCGACATTGCAACCGGCCTAGGTGTGGGGTCCCTCTTCATTCTAGTTTCCTGTCAAGTGATCATCATGGTTGTTACTAGATGCCTGTGCTGTGGGAAAGCTATGAGACCCAGTGGATCCCGATCATGGGCAATTTGCTTATTCATCACTACCTGGTATGTCTTAATTTTTGGTCTTACAGACAAAACATTTCTAGGGAACAAGCAAGCACCAATATTAAATGACCAGATTTGCTGTTTTCCTTTGTTTCCAATGATTAAATGTGTGTTTGTGCAACGTGAACTGACTGCCCCATCTATCAGAGTTCTGTTTATTTTTTGTCTTGAAGTGAGTGCTAACGTCCGTTTACACGGGTGTTAAGGGATATCTAAACATAGCCTAATGTGTCGTGTTGTTATGTTGATGATTCAGGTTGACATTCATTATTGCTGCTTCGTGCCTACTAGCCGGTTCTGTGCGTAATGCATACCACACTAAGTATCGGGATCTGATGGGAGATAACGCGCCTTCATGTCAAACGTTGAGGAAGGGAGTGTTTGGAGCTGGAGCTGCCTTCATTGTTTTGACAGGCATTGCCTCGGAGCTTTACTATGTTAGTTTTTCAAAAGCCAATAATGGCCCCCCTCCCTATGCTAGGGACACTGGTGTGAGGATGACCAGTTTGTAATGCATATATATACCACTTCGGACTTTGATGTGGGGATAATCTTTGTATTAAGATTGGTTTCCATGGATGTGAAAGCCTACTTGTAAATTATGAAGCTCGGTTGAAAAGGAATCGATTGGTTTCCATGGATGTGAAAGCCTACTTGTAAATTATGAAGCTCGGTTGAAAAGGACTCTGATGTCTAGACTTAAGTGTTCTTTATTTCATTTCTTATGCCTCTTTATTTGAAGTCTCACGTTATTAGAAGTCTCACATTGAGAAGAGATATGACTAAGATAGTCCTTATAAAAAGTAGAACAACCCTCACCTTTATTGTTTCTCTTCAAGTTCATTAAAGTGTTAAAATTTGATTTGTAAATCTCTCGCTCTGTAGGGCCATATGGTATCTTCTTTGTATCATTGCCTTCTCATCGAGTCTTCTTATCCACCAGGAAGGGACGTCATTGTCGATTCTTCCTCTCGTCATTGTGTCTTCTTTTTCGTTTTGTCTTTGTTCTTCTTCCTTGTCAAGGTTCTGGCAGAGTCGTTCGAGGTGATCATATATGCTTATAACACTGTAACCCTAGAGTATTCTGAATCCTAATCAAGAAAGGGAACTATAGTTGCTCTATAGTTGCAGACGTAGGCAATTTGGCCGAACCGCGTGACCAAAGTCTTGTGTGTTTCTCTCTATTCTTATATGTATTCGCGTTCTGTTCCTACAATTTCAGATGACGGCCAGAGTTGAAGGACTCCTATTATGACATTCAGTACTCATCGACCAGAGAGCGATCGAACTCAGCAACAATTGATCGTCATATCTCTCGCCCATCACTTTAAGATGGTGGTCAGAGTTGAGGGGCTCCTATTCTGATCTTTAGTACTCGTTCGCCATAGATTAACCAAACTCAATAGTAATTAACCGACATATTTCTCACTCATAACTTTTAGATGATAGCCAAAGATGATAGACTCTTGTTCCGATAGTCAGTACTTGTCCACCGTTACCAATCTTATGATGTGTGTGCCAACTATTGAGTATGTTGTCACCTTAACGATCAGGAAGTCCCAACTTATCACCGACATCCTGACTTGAACGTCGAAGTGTTATTGCATATACACCACCAGCACGGCGTAGTCACTCAAAGATCTTCCTTCCGACTATCATTCTCTTCTCACACAATACTTTTCCGAGTGATTTTATTGGTTTAGTGTGATCCGGAGGTATTATATAACTCCCTAAGAGATAGACTAGTTGCTATGCTGTCATTTACTGCGCCAACCCGCAAGGTGGCTCATTATTTTCAAGGCAACACTTATTAATGTATGAAAATAGCATGCGTATCTTATAATCAGGTTGATTGTGGCAGCTGGTTAAGGTAGGCTTGAGCTTTCACATGCATAAAGTACAAAGCTGCTAGTGCTTTCCAAGTATTCGTAGGCAAGAATCAAAGTAATTCATTTTTTAATGCATTGCTCGTGATTCACCAAGTTAGATCTAAATTTGATCCAATTACATTTAAAACTCTTAGAATATCCTCTCTCTGAAACTTAATGCATAAAATGTGTCTGCCATTGGATTGGTCCATATATAGCTCTTCAATAATTGAAGAAACAACAATCCGTAACATACCTTGAAAATATGGTGGCCCAAGATTCCGTACACTATTGACTATTTATTCTATTGACTGAGACAAAGATGAAAGTCCCATGTGAACTAGAAGGCCACAAAGAAGTGATCCAGAGGCATGTATAAAAATAGAATATCAATAAACAAGTGCACCACCAGAATTCCCAATCCCAGAATCTAAAGAATGATCTCAAGAAGTGGTACTGGTGATGACTTATGAGCAATAAAATCCATGTGATTGTACCACTCCAACACCTAGGCATGCCCACAGGAATCTTCCATCACATTCTGTCAGTTCAGCAGTGCTGGACCAAACCCCATATCTACAATTATTCCCACAACAAAACTCAGAAAACAAAATTATAAAATCGGTGCTATAAAGCTTCCACTGTGTGCAAGATTCAGGAAGGAACTGGACTCATTTTATGGATTTAATGTGTAGTATCTTTAACTTGCATATTTTTGAAAGAAACTAATTTCATGGCTTGAACTTATGATCGTAAAATTATATGGCAACAAATTGTGTTGAGATTGAGACTCGCCCTCTAACAAAGCGCCTAGAAAACTGACAAAAATAAAATAAAATGCAGTATGATATAATGCTAGACTAGTTGCATACATTAATATACCATTTTATTAGAGATTAGATGGAATGATAGAGAAATGTCAAATAGGCATCATATGATAGTAGCAACCTTACAACTACGCCGAGACCGGCTCTTTAACCAAGTACCTAGTGCCGGATCAGACCTCATATCTACAATAATTCTCACAACAAAACACTTACAAAAATAAACTTGGTGCCTTAAAACCTTGTGTTGTGCGAGAGGTCAAAGGGGAAATGAATCGTATTAGAATTTGAAAGGTCCAACTCTACTAAAAAACTATCTCAAAAGGTGAGGATATTGTCTTCCCATATATGAGCTATCTTAGTCATATCTTCAATTAATGTGAGATTTCTAAAGATATTTCTAGGGCTGGACATCTAGGGGTAGCTCATATACTGATGGTCTCCACTAAATGAATCTAGGATAGACTCTGATACCATATTATAATTTAGGAGGCCTAACTCTATCCTAAAAGCTAGCTTAAGAGGTGAAGATTGTTTTCCCATGTATAAGACATTAAGAGTTATCTTCGTCATATCTTTGACCAATGTGGGACTTCTCAATAGATCGAATGTAGGCCATTACATTTTTGTAAGAGGTTGATTTCAGAGTTAGAACCTATCACCGCAAAATCATGTGATAGCAACATTACAATTACACCAAGACTTGTTCTTCAACCAAGCACTTAGAAAACTTAACAGAGATGAAATAAAATTCTGCATTGAGAAATAATGCTAGACTAGCAGCATACACTAATATACCATTTTATTAGAGATTAGATGAAATGATAGAGAAATGTCAAACAGGCAAACTGAGTGGGTTACAACTAATTGGGACCCCTTGCTTGAAGCTGAAACCAAAACTAAAACATAACAGCTCCAATCCAAATACTGCTCTTTGCAGAAAGACCAGCACAAAATATGCTCCATCTTGAAACAAGAACATTTACTAAATACTAATCTGTAAGTGTAAAACACAAAACACCCCCAATTAAATTAAATAGCTAAAATCTATGAACACTACCACATGTTACTCTTGTTTTTCTGTTTTCTGGTCTCAGGGTTTGATATCAGAATCATTCCATGGATCTTTCAGATCAGTTGAGACCAAGGAATCAATGTCCTCCCAGTTCCAATAGGTTGAAGTTTCCATGCCACCACTTTTTGCTGCTATCTCCCATGGCTGTGTGCTAGGCATTACAGTACTGTTGATAGTTGATTCATCATGAATTGTCTTAAACTCTTCCCCATAGTTATAATTAACATTGGAAGATGAACAAGGGTTTGTGTCAAAAGAGCTTGAGCTTGAAAAAGGGAAGAGAAAGCTCTGGTTTTGAGGAGGAAGATGCAAATTAGTTGAACTCAGAAACATGCCATTACCACTACTAATACCAAAATCCTTGCTTTCTGAGTCTCTGATGTTCATCAACAGATTCTGTTGTAGAAACATAGATGGTGGACGAATCAGAGCTTGAATTGCCATGTTGGGGGTGACAGGGGTGGTGCAATTAGTAGAGGTGGTGGTGGCTGTGGTGGTTGTGGTGGTGGTTGGTTTTCTGACTCTCTTGTTCTTCCTTCCCCCACCAACAGGAACATTGCGCAGAGTTCCACCTTTAGTCCAGTGCCTCTTGCAAGCTCTGCAGAAATGGCGAGGCTGTAACTTGTTGTAGTTGTTGTAGTAGCAAAATTTGGTGTTTGACGAGTTACATCTTGGGCACTTCAAAGACTCTGGTTGCTGATTTTGTTGTTGTTGTTGTTGTTTTGGCTTTGGGAGCTCCAAGTCTTGAGCTTCCAATAGTGTCTGATTCCAATCAAGTCCACTGCTACAAACCTGCTTAGAACTCAAACCCATGTCTTCAATTCAGCACCAATAACCTGAAAAGCAATAAGATCAAACCAGTTTCTGATCAAACTTAAGAAAAATCAGAAAATTTTAGCCCATTGATTGAGGTGCTAGGAGAGAAATCAATCTTAAGGATGATAACAGGATCAGATTGGTGCTTATTGAGTCTAAGGAAATTGGTGACTTGGTGTGGTTCAAGGGAAGGAAATGCTTATGAAGAAGCTGAGAAGAGGTGAGCATGTGATTTAATGCCTATTTATGAACTTATCTATCTGTAAAATAAGATTATAAGACCAATAATAATTAACAATAATAAACAAGAAGGTCAGAGAAAATTACTTGGAATTTATGCAATTTGGATTGCCTTCATTCCAGGTCCTAAATTCACGCAGTTAATGTATTGAGTCATTCGATCTTGATCAGACACCTTAAACCGTAAGATATATATACTGTCTGATTTTAATGAAAAATATGAGTAGACAAATCTTAATCCTATGATCCAAGTTTCATGAATGCGTGAATGTAACAGATTGATGACTACTGCAGTGAATGCAAGGGATTGATTACTATTTGTGGAGGTGTGTGAAATAGTAGATGAGGCAATCCTATAAATTTTTTTAATGCAGAATTTGGTAACAAGCTAGGAGTTCAGTTTTCTTTCTGCTATATTATAGAATGGGAAAGAGAGAGAAACTTAACCCCTAAGGAGAAGGTGGGTGGTTGACACGTGGAAGGTTGAAGACCGTAGAAAGTGCTCTATGTGTAGAATGAACGTAGATGTTGCATGATGCTGTAGTATGCTATAATAATTCAATTAAATAGACTTGGCCACCAATACAATTACGAAGTTGACAAGCGAAAAGAAGCTAAGTACGCTACGGTCCATAGGCTAAATTTGTTTTCTAAATGGATTCTCATTAGATATTAGGGGTAAGGGGGAGGTGGTAGATGTGGGGGCCAAAGGTTCCTAGAGAGGTTAAAACAGTTCAGTTGTTCTAGTTTAAACAGATATCTCAGCTTTTAACTTTTATGAATGCAGTTGTCTGCATTAATTATTTGATAGAGATACTTTTATTGCCTATACTATTTCTTCCTGACTTGAACATACTTGTCTCATCGAGGAGTAATTGTGGTTTAAACAAGAAGTACAGTTTCTAGTGGGGCACAAGAGAAAGAGTAATAGAGGTGATGGTGATTTATGATCTCATGTCATGTGGATACATGTAGCAAGTTGGGCATGTCTATGTGTGCTTCCACATGTTAAGCTTCATGTCTATGGATAGTGGATACATGGATGTTGCTTTATAGACCCATAATATGTTAACTAGAGAGCAAAACTTAAAAAGGAGCCCTGTGGGTTGTTTGTGGCCCTCATAATTCTTGGTTGATCATAAAATATGACTCAAAGCAGTATATAAGAATTGTTTGAATGTTAAAGAAGGTAACTGAAGCTGTAGCAATTATTTGAATAAAAGGAGTGAAGGACAAGAACAAGAACAGGGTTTGGTAGTCAGAGACACCACAAGATTCACAATCACTGCAGTCAAATAATTTGAACCTTGAAAGCCTTGAAAACAGGTTGTGGAAATATTACTATAATAACTTGTCTTGATAAGAAGTAAAGAAAGATGCATATGACTGGTGCAAACATTGTAAATGACTGGTGCTGCCAAGATTGAATGTCACAAATTCAGGTACAATGGATGAATATAGTAGTCGGCAGGTATAGTCAAAGATCAAGACGCATTTGATTTTCGCAATTTGACAGGAACATTGTCAGAAATGTGGATTTCAAGTTACCCTATGGTAAAATTGGGATTTGATTTATTCACTTTTTTTTTTCATCTCATTTTAACACATTCTTTTCATTTTACCTTTCTTTTTTTTTTTTATATCATATCAGTTCCAAATCTCTTATTTCTCTCTCATATTTTCCTTTCTTTCAAGTGTGAAAATATTTACCATGTAAAATTATATATTTTGGATTTGAACTTGTTACCTCATCTAAACTTTCTAAAATTGTAGCACTTTAGTGCATATTGATATTTTTTTATTTGGTACAATAAGGTTTTCTTTGATAAAAGAAAATTTTGTTCGAGTCAAGAATATTTGTTAAGTTTGATTGTAATGGGATGAGACCTAACTTTCCCTCTATCTAAAACTTACTCCTTCTAAACCCTCTTTACGAAGCTTTCTGCATGGTTAGGTGACCACCGCACCGCTCCCCCTACTGGCGCGACGGCAAACCCCTTCTCGGTCCTTCCCGTTCGCTTTCTCCCTTTCCTCTCCTCTTCCTAGCCTTCTTTACTTGGCGCATGTTCCAGCTTGGGCTAATCTTGCGGCGCCACTCTTCGTTTTTCTTCTTCCCATAACCAACACTCATGCCTCTATGAGTCTCTCCGCCATCTGTTCTTTGCTGGGGTCGTGGTTCGTTCGGATCTAGCTTTGATGAGGCTACAGTTCGTCTAGATCTGGCTGCGGCCTTTGTTTCTCCTTCAGGTCCGGAAGTAGGTCTGACAGTGGTTGGCGTGTGGTTCTTTAGGCGCGCAATGGTAGATCTGGGCGGCTCATTTTTGGAGTGTGGCGGTGATCTTCCATTTTTTATGGTCTGCGGCCTCATCTCTTTCTCAACGCCCCCTCCCTTCTTGACGCTCCAAATATGATGCTTCCTACGATGTTTTCTAGGTTTCGTTTTAGATCTAGTGCCTTCGGAGTGCTTGTTTCTTCTCTCATGGCCGGCCCAACACCAAATGAGGCATAAAACAAACTTTAAAGTGAGACCTTTTTTACTTAGTATTAATGATTGGTTTTATTGTGTCTTTTTACTTAGTAAAAAAGCATTTTAAGCCCTTTTTTCCTTAGTAAAATTTTTTTTTAGGAGGCCTGAAGCCCTTGCATGGGTGACTTTACCCTTGGGTCGGTCCTGTCTTCTCCTCTGCCTTTCAACAACTTTGGTGTCAACGACAAATCTAGTGCTTCATCCAGCTCTACTCACAAGGTGTTGTTGGGTGGAGTTATGGCCGAAGGAAGGGTGCAACCGGTGTACTGTCGATTGTCATTTTTTGACACAGATTTGGTTTGGGCGCTTTGGTTATGGGCTTATGGAGTGCTGCTGGTTGACGGTGAATTTTCTAGGCTGACGACCGACGCCGACGACCCCTATAAGTAGTTGGTACATTTTCTCATTAATTATATTTGCGTGTTTGATCTATTCGGCTACGTACCTTCATTCTTTTATTTGCTCCTGAGCTTCGGTGTTCTGTGATCACTTGAGAAAACCAAGGCGTGAACATGATAGAAATGGCTTAAAAATTAAGTGAAACTAATTACATCATTGATTTAAAAGTGATGAATGAATTGAATAGAAATAATCACACCACAGTTTCTCCAAGTTGGCCTCCACAAGATTAAGATTTCAGGACCACAAAAGGCACATGCACATATGATAATTAAGCCACGATTAGGGTGTGAGATCACCAATAATTAAATTCAATTGATTAAACTTGACCATGATCTGAACTCTGAAGATCATGAGGGACTTGCATGGAAAATGGAAATCAATCTTGGTCGGTCGGTTAGGTAAGGGTCTCGAGCTGTCGATTTCATTGGATTGAAGAGGACAAAACAAAGAATGTTTGTTGGACAATGTTGAAAATGACACATGGAATTAATTAAATCCAAGTTGAACTCTTGAGTAAGAGAAGAGTCTATTATGTCCAACTAAGATGCCACTTAAGTCCATCAAACTACTTTACATTAATAACTCAATCTCACTAATTAGCTCTTTAAATATTTGATTAAGAATCCAAATAATAGATTCGCGTGGCCGTGCTTTCGTGACTCTTGCTGTTGATGGTGGACCCAAGCAACAACATGGTTCTAGCTTCATAATTAAGATTAGAGTATCCAAATATTGATTAAAGTCTTCATCAATTCCTCCAAGTAACTAAGTAAAAAGTAGTAAGTGCTTATAAAAAAAAGTAAAAAGTAAGTCCTAACATTCTTTTTATACTTTTAGTGTAGTTAATAATTTATTAAAATATTCATTGACATTTCCCTCTTAAAATAGAAATATGGTGCACATCATTTCTAGCGAACACTCATCGACACATGCAATTCGTAGTGATTTCTGACCGTTACAAATTATAAAGTTTAAATAAATTCTTCAATTGTGACCGTTAGAATATCTACAAACTAGTCACGAAACTAGTCACGAGGCGTGACATAGTAGATGTTCACTTCGTCTCTTAACTACGAGGACAGATGTTCGATCTTGCCATGTGAGTGAAGCAAATTTTATAGTCAGTCGTGTGTGTGAGCACCCGCAGGAATGTTAGTCATTGTTGTCGAGGTGGATCTGATACCCTGATCTCAACCAAATGGAACCCCGACAAACTACAAATGTTAAAGAGTGTTCGCTAGAACTCCAACTTAAAAATACTAAGTGTCATTGCTTAGAGCTAGTTTGGATGTCCGTAGAAATATGAAAATAAAAAAATAACATATCCTCATACTTTTTTTTCCTAAAGCAACGAGTTGCAATTCAATAAAAAGTACAAAATGTGTATTAGTTTCTCGTTTTCTTATTTTATAAACAGAATAAACTTAGTGTAAGAAGTAATACATAGCTAAATAAAACTTCATTCACGCTGCTTTAAATGTGTGGATGATGTGATAGAACAGGAAGATAGGAAAAAAAAGAGAAAATATGAAATTTCATAGATTATATAACTGAAAGGGGAGAGGGATAGAAAGTGAATGTAAAAATAAATTAAATGAGATGAGAGTGTAAAATATCATTGCTCTAATTTGCTTACAATCACTGAGTACACGTGTTACAAAATCACTGGGGTGACACTTGGCCACCTGATGGACCACTTTGGTATATATTGATGCTTCCAGGTTGGAACATAGATTACGATGTTTATTTTTGGTTTTGTTTATCTAATTGGCTATGTCCTAATGTGACTATATTTGACATTCTATACTACTTTTCTTTTGGTGACCTGATGAACATGTTGCTTAATGCTTGTTGTTTCTCAGCTATATATGTCCATTTATTTATTAATTGTTGAGGAGAACTTGGTGTTATGAACTGCTTTTAAGGGAAGCAATCAACAATTCCGAGGTTCGCTGCCATGTGTTGTTTATATACTTTGTTATTCCATAGTTGTTAAATAAATAAAAAAGCAATATAATTGGAAGGTCATAAATATATATATTTTGTATGGAGTTGGTGTTTCTTTGGTAAAGTAGAATATATGGAAACAAAAACTGGTGGACAAGAGTGTCTGGTTTTTATTCTAACGTGTGTTACATGCCTTGTGTCGTATATTTCTCTGAGATTTTTGTAACCGGAAAATGAAAGTGATATGATGATTAGAATAACACAATGAACAAAAAGGATGAAAGTTACGTTAATGGTTGCATTAAGTATGAGAATCTGTCCTTGACAAGCTAGAACTGAAATTGAAAAAAAAATGGGAGAAGAAACCCCGTAGAAGTTTATTAAAGTAGTGTTTGACCCAATTTTTTTTATGTCTTAAAAGTTACTTTTAAGTTCAAGTTTAAAATAAGAGCTTTAAAAAAAGTAGAAGTTGTTTGTTTAAAAAATCCATAAAAGTTACTTTTAAGTTAAAATAGTTAAAATCTGTTTGTTGATTTTTTGTTTAAGAAATTTATTTTATTTAAATGGACATCATCTGATTCTTTACTCTTGGATTGTTTTAAGGAAAAATAATTTATCATCTTCATTTCCATTGGAGAATTGTTCATACAACACTTCCATGTGAGAATGATTTCAAGCCAGAATCTATAAAATGAAGCCAAAATAAAAAGATCCAACATGAATTCATCCACCGCCCCACTTATTCCCTTCTCTAACCTGTTAAAGCAAATACAAATTGGACTGCATAAAAGGAAGCAATAACACAAGATATCATCGCAGGCAGAAACAACACAGTGAGATATGATCTTAGTGCCCAGGATACATCACCCAAACCATACATAGAAGTCATCCAAGTGGTTGAAACATTTTATCATACAGTGAGTCTACAATACCCAGAAAGACACATAACATCAAATCCGAAAAAACCCATAAATTGTAATTGACACCAAGGATTTGATAAAGAATAAATAATTTTTGTCAAATTATGCAGAAAACGGCCCTCGACCTTGCCGTCCATGGCGGAAAAGGCTTCATCTCGAGTAGTCATGGGCGACCTTAACGTTGTCGTCCATGGCGGAAACGGCCCTCGGCCTTGCCGTCCATGGCGGAAACAGCCTCGACTTGTCGCTGTCTATTCTAAGTAGATGACCTTCCTTTTTCTGGGACGAAGAAGATGCAGACTTGGGAAAATTATGAACAATAGGAAATAAGACATATTAGAGATAAGCTGCTTATAAGTTAAAAGTTCCTCTCCATAACTTTTTTCTATTTTGTGTTATAAAAAATAAGTTACTTAAAATTTTAGAGCTTTTTTAAAATTGTGTTTGGCCCAACTTATCTTAAAAATAACTTAAAAGTAAAAAAAAAAAGTTGGGTCAAACACTACCTAAGTCTATTTATTTATGTATAACTTAACAATAATGTCTCATTTACCAAAACAAATTTATGTAGACACGGAAAGATAAGAATAAATTAAACAGAAAAAATAATAGATGTGGTGTGAGTGATAAAAAAAAAACATACAGAGAAAAAATGATGTATATGAGTGTTGTTATTATTATGATTAGTACTAAAACTTTGCTTATTTCCAGCAGTGTGAATTTTTTTTAAGAAATTTCTTATAATATTTCCTATAGACTTTAAGTTTTTCATGTGAATTTTAAATATGTAGAAAAAAATGATTTTCCTAGAATATTTCCATGAAACAAATTAATTTGCGGTAGATGTCTGTAGGAAAATTCATAAACAATATTACAAGTATAAAAAAACACAGGAAAGTCGGCAGGAAATATACCTTTGGATTTACTTGCTATTTTTTCAGGACTGGTTATTTGAGAAATCTATAGGAAATCTATAGAAAAATTTGTAAGAAATAATAGAAATGTTAGCAGTGGGTGTACATGAATCGGGACTGATAATTTGACTGTACTAAAGTATTTAAAGTTGTGAGACATATCTATCACTATCATACTTATTGATAAATATTTATATATTTTGTGGTAAAATGTCATTTTAGACAAAAATCAATGTTCTCTCTTTAATTTTCACTCTCTATTTAACCAAGGAAGGGAGAGAGAAGTCACCTCATTCTTTCTATTTTTCTCTTTTTTCTTTCTATAATGACAAAAAATCTTTAAAATTAACTATATTTCTCACACATTTCTCTCTACTATTTCTTTCTTCTCTATCTCTTCTAAATCAAACAACCATTAATCTCTAGTTGAAATAGGGACCCTTCGCCTTATAATGTAGCACTCGGATGAGGAAAACATGCATGATAAAAGTCATGCATTCATGCACAAGTATCACGATCGAGCTCAATGAAAGATACCTCCAATAGCAGCCGAATCTTCCAATTGATACGTGCCATACATGGTGGAGGAAAGAAAGCTGCCAAATATGTGGGTCTAAATCTAGAAAAAATTATGATTCCAAACCATGACGAACTAATGGCTTCCCATTTCTGACCTTTAGATTGAACATGTTGTTGACAAATGAGCACAAACCTAACCATCCACTGCACGTAATTAACATGCACACCCACTTGCATTCTCCAAAGGCCAAAACCAATTAGAACCCTCCATTTCATATTTTGGTACATGTTGGCGGTGGTGGCGGTGTGGGACAAGAATATGATCGCACCTACGTTGCTCCATAGGCGGGGAACTGAAGTGTTAGAGATTTGATTGAAAGTGGAACCAAGCACCGTTGCCAAACACCACCCAGCACATTTGGTATATAATAATTACATTTCTTAAGTATTTAGTCGAGAGTTTAATTTTTAAATAATGTGTATAGAAACAAATTTGTTGAGAGAAACAAACCCACTTATCGTGATATCAGATTGTCGAGGAGATTAAGTTCATTGATGCTGGCTATAGTAATACATTGGTACAACCAAAGAAGAATAATGGCATGCATGACCCACTATAACTGGATTGGACGACTTCCTATAATTTTTCAAGGATGCCTCAACGCCTACAAATTAACATCTAGGTGGAAAAATTTTGTTTCTCGCGACCTAAATAGTGACGAATCTAAGCAATAGTAACAGGTTGCTTCTGTTTTTTGGTCTGTTTGCTATAGACATCCCTGTTACATATTCTCAGTTAGTGGGAATCTTAAATTTGCTGTTTGCAAGCAACAGTCTCAAGGGTTTTCATGAGACTGTTCTATTTGTAATTGATGTGGCATCAACTCATTTAGTTGTATTTTTTGCAACTAAGGATTGCAACTTAACCGTAACTGTAATTAAAAATCTTAGGAATATTTCAGTATCAACGAATGTTTACTTTATTTAGGGTCACAGTGACTCATTTGTCAGTAACAATGTATCCGTGGAATAGGTTAATCAATTTAGCATTATATTTAATTACATTTTATATGTAAAAACAATCACTTTGCTTACATGTAAATATTTGGAATAATCCTATGAATTGAATCAATCCATAAAACAGAATTGCATTCTGATAATTTTGTTGTTGTGCGAAGAAGGTGGCGATGGAAGGTGGCGATGGGTGGCGGAGCAAAGGCTGCCACCACCACGATAGGTAGGGTTAGAACTACCATAAGATGTGATACTAAATTTTAGCTTTAAAGATAGGAAACAGAAACGAAGAAAGGATCCAAAAATTCAAGTCAGAATACTATCACGGATACCCTTGTTCGCAATTTGCTCCAACAAACATTTCTATCACACTTCGAATCATCACGCCTAAAACAATTTAACTAAGTATCTGTCTCATGAAAGGATTCCTCATTTTCCAGCAAAAAGTATTGGAACCACCTTAACTTAAAAGTGCTTCTTCTTGGATTTGCTCTCCTTTTCTTGCATCTTTCTCTTCCTCTTCTTCTCATTCTCATTCTGCATCAGTTGGTAAGATAATTTATTAAATACACAAATGAAGACAAATGGTTCTTCTTGTAAGGGAAAAAAAAAGATTAATATGTGCGGGTCTAATATGCAATATGAAGATTGAATGCAACACACCTCTGCAACCATGTCACTGAAATCCTCATGCCGTCTCTGTGACTCTTTTTCCTCCTTTGCTTTTGCATACCTGGAATAGTTTAAGCAGAGGTAAGAAACCAGACTGAATGCTAAATTCACTATTCACTAACAGGCAACAATATATCGAAAATGAGAATTCATACTTTGCAGGTAAATCATTTTCCATGGTATCCAACTCTTCTGGCTGTAAAGTGACATCCACTTTATCTGTCTTTTGACCTCTAAGCAAATCAACCTGGAAACCAAGAAATATGTTATTCTACAAGAACATCATGAATAACCCCCTCCCCTCAAAGAGAGAGAGAGAGAGAGAGAGAGAGGAAGATAGAACTTTTTGCTCATACCCTTTTAGCCCCTGACTTATCCTGGGTACCAGTGCCAATCACATAACTGTGAGAGAAAGGAACATAAAAATCAGATGATCAGACATTTTAAAAAAAAGAAAATGAGGTAGAAAAAAATATGTGCAATTTTTGCCTACGTGTGTGTGGTTCCAAACAAAGTTCCTGGATGAGCTTTTTCCTCCTTCTCTTGAAGTACCTTCAGAGGAAATAACAAGGTTAATACACACAACTAACTTATTAAGAGGTGCTAAAACAGATAGAAGAGCAGAAGTAGAAAGACTCACTTGACAAAGAGGCCTTTCAGGTTCCTTCCTCTGCTTCTTTCGAACGTCAATAACACCAGGTGTCTCCACTCCGGTGGGAGTGCTGAAGAGGAAAATGCAAAGATAAAGAAATGAGTTCACAAATAAAAGAGATTAAATGCAACAAAATATCCCAAACCAGTGTACTGTACACATACGATACAATAGAGAATCATAAGCATGGACCAGCTCAGCAAGAAAGTTACGCACAGGACACATTCATGTGGTTCGTTAGGTTAATTATTAACCACTCATCAACTAAACTGGCGACAAGATTGAGCCTTAAATTTCAACCTCAACTGGTAATTTATTATAGGCTTAATTGCAACTTTGGTCCCCGACGTTTACTAATGCCACGATTTTGGTCCCCCACCTAATTTAATTACATGGATGGTCCCCGACGTTGTAGGCCATGTGCAACGTTAGTCCTACCGTTTATTTCTTAATGGAGGAGGCTTACGTGGACGTCCAGTTGGAGAGAGAAAGGAGGTATGAGGAGAGAGGGAAGCACGTGAGTATCACGTGACCCTTATCTGAACCCATTATACCCAAACCCCTGACCTCCCTGGAACGAAGAAGGTAACGCGATTTAGATCCCTAGGGTTTCAGATTTGGGTATAATGGGTTCATATAAGGTTCATGTGAATTCACGTGATACTCACGTGCTCCCCTCTCTCCTCAGATCTCCTTTTTCTCTCAAACTAGACGTCCACGTAAGCCTCCTCCATTAAGAAATAAACGGTAGGACTAACGTTGCACGCAGCCTACAACGTCGGGGACCATCCATGTAATTAAATTAGGTGGGGGACCAAAATCGTGGCATTGGTAAACGTCGGGGACCAAAGTTGTAATTAAGCCTTTATTATATGCTAATTCGAAGAGAGAAACTATAATACCTCAACAGACTATCAACAGACTGAATACCCGCTTCATGTTCCTCCTCCTCCTCCTCCTCCTCCTCCTCCTCCTCCTCCTCTTCCTCCTGCTCCTCCAAGTCACCCCAGTGTTTGCGCTTATCAACAGGCTCTTCCTGCATTGAGAGAACATTTAAGTAAATTACAACTAGGAATCACAACCAAATGAAACATATTTGACTAGTTATGAGCTCCTAACTTTGTCAAATTAACTACTTTTACTATGCCAATAAATGTTGCATTCAATCTACCTCAAGATTGCCTTTCGGGAATTGAATGATAGGGAAAGGAAGGAATGATTCAAGCAATGTATTCGGACATTGCAAGATGACTTGATAAAAGCGGATTTCACTCCTACTTTCAAGATTCTAACATTATCATCTTTATCACATTCACATTTACATGGGCTTAAACTCAAGGAAAAGAGAAATATTACATATCACACGCACAGGGATTATGTATGATCAGTTGCTGTTGAAAAATAACTGCATCCGCAGCAGCTTTGAAATCTTTTTCCTGAAGTATCTTTTGCTTATTTGTACAGTAAAATGATATAATATTTAGAGTAAAACCCCATTTTAGTCCCTAATCACCTATCAATTTAGTCGTTTAAAAATAAAATTTATCAATTAAATCCTTAGAAGTTTATATGCATAATTTTTTTTGTCTCTCTACCTATTTATAACTAATGATGAATGATAAAACCCAAAACAATTGGGTATTTTAAATTTTAAGGATTTAAATTGATAAATGGTGCATCTATTAGGGACTAAAATGGGGCTCTATTCTAACTTTAATGGATGGGTTGCTGCTCAGTTAATCCAAAACTGCAAATAACCCATATCAAAGATAAAGAGAAAGATGTGAATGTCATAATTTTCAAACATTGATCTTAAAAGGTATTGACTTTGTACTTGAACATAAGAAAGGAAACATTGGAAAATTATATTGAGGTGTAGGGTTACCACGCTGATTACACAATAGAACTTATAAACCAACCTCATAATTAGGCTGCTCTTGTTGATGAACACCAGAAACATCTCCATAAAGCGGACGCCCATACTGCACAGATGCAGACAAGTAAAACCGTCAATGAAGTGGAAAAGGGGGGAACGGGGTGTCAAAAGCCCTTTAATGAAGCAGAAATCAGAAATTCACAGTAATTCAATATCAAATGATTAAAAGAAGAGTGAATATAAAAATTGTACTTCATCAACAGGAGGCTTGCCCCAGCCACCATGATGATAACCAAAACTAGCTCCAGGGGGAATTGGAGCATTCAGGCCCAGGATCTTCAGATGAGGGTATGATGGTGGTGGACCATATCTCTGAAATAAAAAAAGGACAAACATTTGATGTACTGAAAGGGACAAAAACTAAGTAAACAAATACAACCCCACCCAAAATACTGATTTTACCTGCATATTAACCAGCCATGGAGGAGGAGCACCCACAGGCATACCAAGAGCTTCTTTTAATTTGTGTGATAACATGCCAGGATTTGCCTCCCACAACTTTACCTGCAGAGCAAGCAATATAACATTGTCATTATCTAACATAAGAACCAAAATATAACTTGCATAGGTGCCAACAATCTTGAAACTTTACTTGTTAGGATTGGTAAATCCAAACAGCCAAACAGTAGAGGAGTAAAATACTTTTAGCTTCAGATAAAGATAAAGAGAGATACAACTTTCCACTAATCAAGGAGATGGGATAAAGATACCTTTTATAGAAAACCCATTGCTCAAAACAAAAATCAGATATAAGAAATATATTTTTAAACATTATATATAGTAATAGTATGTCAGCAATACATAGTTAAAAACCACATTTCAATCAAAATACAAGAGAAAAATGCGTACACTGTAGAGTACACTACAGAATCAAACCTAAAAACTAATTTAAGTTATAGCTTGTATAACTAGATTAAGACATGAAAAGAGAAGGTATTAGCAATCAAAGAAGTTGAAAGAACATGTCTCTGCAACCTGGTAGGTGTGGTGGAGGCAGATTTCCCTAATAACACTAGACAGAAAAGCAACAGTATCAAATACTAAACCTCAACTACTATGTTCATAGATTTGAACCTCAAATTGAGTGCCTGAGTAAGTTGACATTCAACCCACTAAAAAACTAATAATGAACAAAATACTGCAACTGAAAATATATTTCCAGCATAAATAGAACAATATCCTTATACACAGTTACACACCGCTTAAAATTGTTGGCGAGTTTCCAGTAATAGACAATTTAACTTTATCTACGGAGAAGATACATGGATACTACACATTCTGTATTCCATTAACTCATTCATTTAAGTATGTAGTATATCAAATCCAATACAAACATTTTAAAATGAATTATACCTCAAATTCTTTTCCTTCATAATACAAGTCCCCAAGAGATGTCAGCTTTGGCTTTGTCTGATACTTACAGAATGCATCATGAAGAACCTAGCAGCCAAGGAACAAAGTCACTTGAGAAAAGATGTAAATGGTTTTGGCTTCTGAACGTAACATAAAAGCATTCAAGCAAAGAAAATGGTGCAAAATTAGAAAAGGTGAAGACAAAAGAAACCTGATAATCGATATCCATTTTCCCCATTTTTGGCTGTATGCGCTCCCTCTGCTTATGTTTTAACTTTTTACTATCCTCTTTCTCAATATAAGCCTGCATGAGAAAACGTAAGAAAACCTGGCAAGTAAGCAGTACTACAGTAATGAAATAAAATTACTTAAACAATGACACACATGTATCATACAAAGAGAAAATTTCATGTTATAACATGTTCAGTTGAAAGTGAGTTAAAGGATATAAAAGGACGAGTATATAAGACAACAATGGGAAGACAAATAACTCAACATTTCCAGTATAATTAAATGGTACTGTCTATCACAACAATATTTTGAAACAGCAGCACAATTCAGTCATTGAATAAACAATGCTAGATCATAAAGCTGTTTCAGAATACTCTAAAAGATTGACTTTTCAAATGCACAATACCTTATTGATTCTGTAAATAAAAAAATTACACAAACAATTAGTGCTTTAAATGTAGCTTTATTTGTTGGTGGGTAGCTCAGACAAAGAATCAGAAGTCAGAACATATGCAAACAGCTGAGATTGCATTACCTGTCTGAGTTTCTCAATTCCTGTGGCAGCAATGAAATCAGGAAGCTGAAAGGGTCGTTTCTCAATACCTCTTTTCCCCTGCAAAAGCAATAACAAAAATTTTATGAGATACAAGTAATTTATGATGACTCTGAAATTCTCTGGCCAAGCATTATCAATTATAAAACATCGAAGACAAGAGGAATTCAGCCCGGGCATTATGCACACTGAAAAGCATCTGAAAATTCAAAGCAGACTTATTAGCACCTTAATAATAAACAAACGCCCAATGGAATTATATAAAAGAGGACATATGATCATAAACCCTTGTCATATAACACCACATAACACCCATATAGCCAAACACCGACAAGTCCAGGCTTGGTGATTGCCACAACTGCTCCCCTGCAAGCGCCACATACATACATATAAGCATAGTGTTATCAGTATCTTACGATATGTACTATACATATCTCGATACGCTACAAATTCTTGTGTCAACAATACGTATCATGGTGTAAACCTAAAATGTACCAGAATCTCATTTTGCAGCTCTGGTTCGAGAGTTGAATCTTACGACTCAAAGTTGCGTGCAAGTTGCACATTAGTCTGGTCATGCTGCATGACCAGTACAGGTTTCTCGTGCTTTTAGTGTTGATTTTAAAAAAAATGTTAGAAGTAGCTGACTAATATTTCTCCAAAAGATCCACGTCACATTATCAGAAAAATCAAACCCTACTTTGGTCCTCACTACTATCGATTCATGCGACATTTCTGCCTCACCAAAGAAACATGTCTCCTTTGTTGTCTTTTTATCAGTTTTGTTCCCCTGTGCTTCTCTTCTCGACACTTCTCTCCATCTACTAATGTGTTTACTACTGTTGTGCGGGCTAGTGTTGATAAGTTAGATTATGATTCAATTAGTTAGATTATGATTATTTACTAGGATCTAAGTATAGGAAGTAGGAAGTAATTTGCATTTTTTCATCCTATTGATGTTTTTTGGAGGGGTTGAATACTTAAACTTTGTGCAAGCACCCACTACTTTTCTTCTTATTTTGATTTATGGCTTGGATCATGTATTATTTTTAAGGCTTATTATATGATATATCAGCTTATGTTTCAATTTATAACTTGATTTCTTTGTATCATGTATCTTACGATACATAAAAAGAGTCAATTCACATTCAGAAAATAAGTCTTCTGATACGCAATTCAAATCTTGCTTCAATAACCATCAGAAACCTTATCAATCTAATCTACGTCACTCTATCCCTACATCCCACAGGACCACAACCGTCATACATTCTTGTGTCCAAAACTAAAAACTATAAATTTAGAATGGTGACTAACCTGCAAAAAATTTCTCTTCTGACTCCAATGCCTAGGTACTGTTACAGTGTTTCGATAAGATTTCAAGAACACCAGCAACTTTGGATCAGCAGATGTAGCATCCCACACCTTCAAAATGAAAAAATGAAAGTGTTACATAAAATGTGCATGGACTAGAAACTTAGCAGTGAAGACCCAAAAAAATCAAAACTAACTCAAAAAAATATTCCAACCTCAACAACATCAGGCCTTGAGCAAATCTGTTTCAGTTCCGCAATTGTCATACGGCGTTGAAGCTGAAGTACACAGAATAAAACTTTTAGAATAATTATGGTAAAGGATACAATGAGACAAGAAAAGAATGTTAGAAATTGCTGCACCTTTTTCTTCTTGTTTGAGATGATGCCTTTCTCTTTTTGCTCATTATCATTTTCTTCCTCTTCAGAATCAGAGTCTGCCTTCTTATTAGTAGTTGCATTTTCTGCCGACTCATCCTTCTTGCCATTATCCTATAGTTGCATCCAAGTACACACAATTAACCAAACAATAATTGAAGATGAAACTAGTTAAAAAAAATTGACACAAACTCGTTACCTGAAAACCAGTAACAACGCCGAAACTAAACTTGTCAAAGATTTTTCTAAATTCTTCATCCAAGCCTTCGCCTAGCTCGGCCTTCTCCGGCACATACTCAACTTCAATTTGCTCAACTACCTAAAGATTAACACAAATGAAAAGATTATATAGGCATCAGTATCAAAGTTGTATATTAACATACTCATATTTGAACATTCAAGCCAGAATAGTTTCAGTGATGCACAAATTCAATACAAGCACACAACAATTCTTGATCAAATAGAAGACACTATACATCAGGGAACATATATAGATATGCATGAAATAGACAATTTTGTGTTACGTTCACAAACTCTCTCCGGTGATAGTGCAATTATCGATTGAAAACCTAACAAAACCAAAGCGACGCTAGAGAACAAGGAGAACGATGACAACCTGGTGCGGATCAGTATTCTCCTTCGCGGCGGCGTTTCGGTAAGGTTTCATGGAGGCCTTGTTGTTGTTCTTCTGCTTCCGGCGGCGGTTGGCGCGCAGGTTTCCGGTAGATACGGTGGCGTTCTTTCGCGGCCATCGTTGTGGGATTTGGATGAACGCAGTTAGAAATTGAAACAAGATGTTATGGGACGTGTGACAAAATTGTTGTGCTATTTATGGAATTGTGCTTCACAAATCTAAATATAATAATTTAATCTAATCTAAATTTAAATCATATCATATCATCATTGATTTTGTTATTCAATACTCTGCAGCATTTAAATCCTATCATGCTTTTTTCTAAACGTAAATCATATCATGTCTATTATAATTGATATATCAATTAATCATGAATGTGATTATGCGTGTTTCTTTAAATGTTAGATAATTAGGGCAAATTTTTTAAAATTCGGTTTCAAGATCTGTTTTGGAATTAGAAAACATGTGTCAACAAAAGATAAGTTATCTAATTCATTTCTAATATATATTACTATATAGAGGAGGAGATGACTGATGCAGTATCTTAGATAATTAGGAAAAATCTTTTAAATTTTAATGGATTATAATCTCAGCATTACATTTTTTTTATATTGTGGATCATGAGAAAGAATAAAAGGAGAAATCACGGGATTTGTGTATTTTTTTATGAGAATTAACCTGAGAATGACACGTGGAATTTTTTTTATGAGAATTAACGTGAGAATGACACGTCACTAAGAATTAACGTAAGAATGACACGTCACTAAATCAGCCTGATGGAAGTTCTTCTTTTCTAATATATATTGATTGATTGATATTGATATTGATGATTTGGAAATTTCTTGATATGGGATATATGGATTCTTTTCAATTTTTTAATATAAAGGGGTTGGCATGGCCAGCATTCGTGGTGATTGTCGGTGGGAGTGAATTTTTATTGATTTTCAAAACCGCTTTAGTCTGTTTTTCAAAATTACAAAATATAATTTTGTGATCATGGATTTTAGTTTCAATAACATGTAAATTCATCATTATCACCACCCACCACATTCACCACCACCATCGTCGTCGCCACCTCCAATCTCCACCGCCACCACCTCCACATGCATCCCCCATCCGTGCCACCACCACGAACACGACCATTTACCATTGTCACTTGTGTCACTGCCACCTCCATTGTCGCCACCACCACTACCGCTGCCAATACCACCACTACCTTCTAACACCACCACTTCCACCTCCACCACAATCGTCGCCGCTGCCACCACCATCATCATCACGACCACCAGGTAACACCCTCCACTGTCATTCTCACGTTCATTGCAACTACAACCACCTCCACCATCACCACCACTGACATCGACGTTGGCACCACCACCTGCACTATCACCTCCACTGGCGTCGCCACCCCCAACACGACACCACTGCCACTTCCACCACCACAACCGCATTGTCACCATTGTTAGGTAACATCGAAACTCTGTCCCCGCTGCTATCTGGCCCCTCCATTATCATGTTGTCGCTACCACCCATTATTGTGAATTCACAAAGTCGATAATTGTTGTTACTATTGTGGATTTACAAAGTTGACAACAAGTTTTTTAAACACAAAACCACAAAAAAAAATTGTATTTATAAAACTGAAAACTAGTTTTAGTTTTTAAAAATTCAAAACATAAAACCAAAAACCACATCGAACGGGGCGTAGCAATTTAGTATTTCGTACCTTAAGTAAATTGTTGATAGTTGATTCTCAACTCTTATAAATGAAAAAAAACTTATTGATCAACCATTCTATTGCTTAATTTGGTGATTGTGGAACAATAGATTAGTCTTACAGCAATCGGCTATGAGGAAAACTTGGTCAAGACAACAAAAATCATATCATCATATATTATATTTATATCTATATTTATATTTATATTTATATCTTTGGAGGCGGATCTAGTTACAAGATGTTGGAGGGAAATGGCCTCTACAAAGAAAAATAATTGTATCATTAAAAAAGAAAACATTTTCCCCTACAGGTGAAACTTTTGGATTCATCCATATCTATATCCACAGGTGCATATGAAAAATGATTTATGGAGAGAGATTTATCTATTAAAAAACCATTTAAGAAAAGACCATTTCGAAAAAGAATTAAAATCAATTATTTTCACAAAGAACACACGGCTTCTTTATGGTGGACAAGTGGAGGAACTTTTAAGACTTATTTGATTACAGTTTAGAAACTTAAAAATTTAAAAATTTGTTTGTCAGTATTTAAAACTTGTGGAGTAAAGTGCAGTAAACAGTTTTCTTTCTATATCGCCAAACCTTATTTCTCCATATATAAATCTTGTAGATTTATTGAAGACAAAAGAGTGTTGCGATATCATCCGCAATTCTTTTCTTCTTAAGATGGTTTCCCATAAAGCCCGTTTTGTATGGCAAGTTGATAACTACAGAGTAATAAAATGTCCTATCAGACATTTCTTTCCGATTGCCATAGCAGATAAACATGTTCCAACATACACCAAAAGAGTTATTATACCATGAATAATTCGACCATGCATTATTTTATTTCATCACCTGTGATTATATGTCTGTCTACATTTCACCATTACTTTGATGCAAACTATACTTGGTATCTGTTTAACATCAATCAATAGTTCAAAGCAATGAGGTAGCTAGCTGCTATTGCAGTAACAGCAAAATCCCAATCTCAACGCAATAAAACATCTTTATTGTACAACTTATGAGCAACAAAACAGATATGGAAACATGACCACACTTCTAAGTTCAACATAAATGATTAGGGTACAACAACATTACAGTATACTAACTAACTTCGGCTCATGGAACCATGAACTTACCTCAGCGGCTCAGCTAGCATACTGAACCGGCAGCAACAAATTTCAGAGAAGCCCTCTTCTTCTTTTGTAATCACTAACTGTCAGCGTCAGCGCATGCCTCCTGCCATCATTCTCCAAGACTTTAAATCCAACTGTTGCTTCTATTTTTTGTTTTCTTGCCATAAATCCTGCCTGAGCTCCTTGGGCTCCGCCGAACTTTTGAAGTAATGCTAAGGAAATCGGCAGCTCAAAATTGTGCAATGAATACGACTCTGTCCCTTGGTCCACTGGAGCACTTGTATCCACTAACTTTCCAGCATCAGCAGCGGCTTCCAAGGCTGCAACAGTAGCCACCATGCCAGCCTCCGCCGGTACTCCTGTTCCATTGCTGCCTGCGTCAGCCACTATGCCATTGGTACTATTATTCCCACTTGCTGCCTTATCACCAGGTTTTGAAACATAGTAATTCATTGATCTAGTCCATCTCCTTGAGAAGGGATCATAACCTGCCTCCCCTGCTTTCAAACCTGTATTCACTGGCTTCATTTCAGAAGCATTTTTGAAGTTCTCAAACCTGTTCTTTCGGTTCATCTCAGCCAGCTTCAAAGCCTTAGCATCCTTCACCTTTTCTTGCCTGGAGGCCTCTAACTCTATCAGTCGTGCTTTGATCCTCTCCACTTCTGACTCATCATTCTTACTTATTGCTATTTCCATTTCCCTCCTCAGCCTATCCTTCTCAGCAGCAACATTTAATGGCCGTGACGAGGCGGACTTTTTCTCTTGTAACATCTGCTTCACAGTAGCCGCTGAGTAGACAAATGTGATGGCTTTTTGTATTGCTTGTTTTTTTTCCAACACATCTTGTTTGCTTGGCATACGGCCACCACTTCGCTCTACTTCCTTAACCCACTGTTTGAACTCCTCTTCAAGTGGAGCAGAGTCGCTAATCATAGCCATTTGCCACCTAGCAGCAGAACTTTCATTTCCCCAGACAACATTCAAATACTTGTATGTAATTTTATTCTCTAACTTATACTGCCGATCAGGATCTGAGGCATCAACATTTTTCACCATGCAGAGCCGGTAGATAGGTCCAGATTTTGACCTACCAATTCCAACTCTTACGAAGCAACCAACTATTAACTCCTCAAAGAAAGGCTCCATAAACCATTTGGCAAGTTTGGACCTGCGAATAGTTATTTCCTTTATATCCTGAAAGGATAGTCCCTCAGACCCAGATAATGCTCTATCATCATCGCTATCTACCATTCCTCCATCCCCAGTTGACCCGTCATCATCACTGTGAGACCTACTTTCACTCTCACTATGGCTTGAGCTACTGAGACTTGTTGATGTGAAAGGTTTGCGCTTTGGTGGGGAAAAATGGCGGGTCCCTGAACTTCTAGTTGCTTCTTTCAATCTGCGGTGAGCTTCTGGATCTTGCTGCTTCATTCGCTTAGCACGCAATTCATTTAATGCCTCATTCTTGGCTGACCTATCAGCAGATCTGGCCGCAGCACGCATCCGAGATGATGACAGTGGTGGAGACTGTTTCCTAGGCACTGTTGCCTTTCCTTTATCCCTCTTCAATGCTATCTTCCCCAATAAACTTTTATCATCCTTTTTAGCAGCCCTATCCGAAAGGATCATCTCTCTCTGAAGTTCTGACATCTCAGAAAGCTTCCGCCTATCATCCTCATCCTTATAAAGATCATCGCCGATATTCGATTCATCACTGCTATCACCCTCATGATCGCTGCGACCATCATCATCTCCTTCTTCCTCCTGACTGCCCAAATCATCATCTCTTTTGGTCGGATCCAGTCTCTTCTTCACAGGAACCTGCGATCCAGACCCTTTTTTCCTGCTCGCGTAATTGAGCTCATCATCCGAATCATCATCCCTCGAATCACTCCCGCCATCCGAATAAGATCCACCACGCCGTCTCCTTGAAGGCGGCAGAGAATGCCGATTTCTCCCGCCCGCGCCAGTTCTTCCCGCAGCCTCCAAAAGCAAATTTTCCAAATCTGCCATAGCCGCCTCCCCTGCTTAAACTTCAAATGTAACCTGCATTCAACCACACTATAATTACTGACCCATTATGACAGCATTTAATTGGGTGCATGACATCAATCTTAACTACGCAAGAAACAATTATGATGCAATGTTAACAAAAATAGAGACAAAAATGTTCAGTTCAGTTCAGCCACATGGGTATTCTATATATCATATATGCGAGTAAAATTGGGACTAGGGGACCAACAAAGTGTAGCACAACTGGTAGATAATTGAGCTCCTTAAGCATCTAGTCCAAGGATCATCGATCCCTGGTAGTGCGTATGGAGGAGCATTTGTTGGTAGATCCTACCCGTGATTTCAGAGACTCGAGGGATTAAGTCTACCGGTTGTGGGCTACTTGGGAAACCAAAATAAATAAATAATTGGAACTAGGGTTTAAGATTTGACTTTATTCCCACACAAATCACTCATCATGGCAACTGAAATCATAACTACAATCAATCAATAAGCAAATTATTTCCGCTAGATTCTATCTAATGATGCAAAATTCACAAGAATCCCTCACCTAAATAAATATTCAAGAACAACAAGATCTGGGTATGATGCGAAAGAAGCAAGAAAATTTGAATGAAAGAAACGATAGATCGAGAAGCTTACTGGTACAGAGAGATGCAGGGGAAGCGAATTCACCACCTTTCACGAGATGGCTTGAGATTTTGCAATGAAGAGATTGAGGGTTTAACCATAGAACAAGGGTTTGACTTGAAGAGTTTGAAGAACCGAATCCTAGATTTAAGATACGTTGTCAGGAAACATCTAGAGAGAGATAACAAAGTGATCGGTTGTGTTGTTGACCGTTAACACTTAACTCATAAGTCATAAACAAGTAGAGTAACAAACAGAACTAATGCGCGTTTGATGGTCGAGATAGGGTAAGAGCAAATTATGATAGTAAGATAGAGAGTTGGATAAAGACAGAATATGATAAAAGTATAATAGACATTCTTATCCTATCATAAGTTTGATGTGGACTTGATAACGATAAGATATGATATAAATGATGAAAAATATATTAAATTTTTATTTGAATAAAAAATACATAATATTTTTTGAAAAAACAATTTCTAAACTAATTTTTTTAAAATTGATTGATATATTATATTTAAATTTTTTATATTTTTATAAATGAGTATGTTTTAAAATTAAATAAAATTTAATTAATTCTTATTAATTAGCCTATTTAATCTTTTTCCCAAATGGGGCCTATTTTAACTAAAACTATATACTATATATTTAACCAATTGGTTTTACTTTTTAGTAGTGGCTGTGATAAAAAATAATTAAATTTAACAAATTATTAAGAATATTTTTTCAAATGTACTTCATATTTAAATTATAAATTATTATTAAGAATATTTGATAGTTCTTGATTACTTTTGATTTTGGTTTCAATTTTTTTTAAACCTAAATTCAAAAAAAAATGTATGATAAATAATCCAAAAAGTAATTCTTGGCTCCTTTTGAAAAGCCTGTACTGGGAGATCATAAGATTTGATAATTTATCATTTGAAAAAAAAAATAACTTTTCATTTGAGATCATAAGATTTGATGATTTATGATTAAATGCAAGCGTTAAGATAGAATCGTTGTGGTTTCAAGAGTTGTTATTGAGTATAATTGTGAACTAAGTACAACATATATACAATACAATATGTTTTATAAAGGAAGAATTTAGAACCTCAATTAAAAAGCATATTAGAACTTAATTATCAAGTTTGTCCTCGTAGGATAGCTCAAGTGGTAGGAGCTGGGGACATATGAGTTGGGTAGCGGGAGGTCCGGGATCGATTCCTAGAGGATGCAATTTATCTTTCCGATGTATCAATTTTTTTTTATCAAGTTTGAATTAATGTTAGTAGGGATTTCTCGATCTTTGGTTGTTGTCGCAAACGGTATAAGAATGTAACATTTGGATAAAAAGATTGTAAAAACTATATTGACAAGGTAAGACGACTACAACTTGAGACAAGAAATGTTTAATCAATTAAAAACTATTTTGGTGTGGATGATAAAAGTCATTTACGAAATGTATTTCGGGCGAATGTAAGGTTTAAGACTGCATATGAATATGTTGTTGAAGTCACCACTTATTTCATACATAAATATGTCTTTTGATCCTTTTGTTGGAGAAAATTATCATGGACAATCTTTGTGGCTTGATTTTTCTTTATTGTTAAAGGAGGATACTCAAAACTTTACTCGCTTGTTGCAACATGTTAGGAACGATGAGCATGCTTCGAATGTATGATTAAGATAGAGCAATGATAAGTGCAATTGAGACTATTTTTCCAAATGCTCATCATCGATGGTAGGGATGAACATGGGCCGGGTAAATCCAATGAACCCACCCAACCCAATCTGATCCAATAGAAAAAATGCGGGTTGGATCGGACAATCGGGTTAGTCGGATGGATTTTACTACAACCCAACCAAGTTCGGATCGGATTTCAGATTCAGTTCAAATCCATCCAACCCAACCCAGAATCCATACGTATAATAATAATTTTTATAATTTTACTCATACTTGGAGTGTTAGTGTCGGAGTGATGACTTTTTGAAACTTTGAGACTTAAGTATTTGTAGTTATTTGTCATATTTGAACTTAGAGTATTTGTTCGTAGTTATTTGTTACATGTTTATATATAGTTATTTGGCATGTTGGAGACATCTAAGTTCTAAGTGTCATGGCATGACATTTAGTGTTGTTTTTGACTTTTTAGATACTATTTATATTAGATTGTTTCATGTCATTTAGTAATTAAGTTTTATGTTTTCATGATATTTGGTTATATGTCATTTATGTGGTATTATTTCTATAACATTTTGTGTCTTTTTCATGCTATTTAGTATAATAACATATTTAGTATTTTTTATAACTTTTTCTTAATTTATAATAATTTTTGCAAGATTTTTTAATATTTCAGATATATTATTATTTTAATATATGGACCCAATAAATCCATCCAACCCAATCCAAACTTCGTCGGGTTGGTTCGGATCGGGTCCGAAGAAGAAATTCGTGAAATCCAACCCAACCCAACCCATACAATTTTGATCGGTTCAGATTTTATTTTGACCAAAATCTATCCAACCCAACCCATGTGCACCCCTAATCGATGGTGCTTGTATGGTGCTTGTAGCATTTAATCAAAAAGGTTGCAGAAATCTTGGTGAACACTCTAATCATGAGACTATGAAGACGCTTTTGCAGTCATATTTGAGCAACGTGTGCAATGCCTTCTCAATCAGTAATGAAAAAATGCAATGCATGTCCCAATCACATAACATTTTGTGTAGAATAACATTTTCACTCAATATATAAGTAGCATCAATCAATTGCTCCTATATCAAACGCATGGGGGAACCGACAATTGCTCCTATAGCATTTTCAAAACTAGTCAATAAATCATTTCAAGTTTTTGTATGGAAATATATCACAATGATGGCGATCTCATGGCTCAAGGTATTCTGTTGGAACAACAACAGGAATACAGATCAAGAGTAGAGAGAAACACACGAAAGTTTTGTTCACGCAGTTTGGTCAAATTGCCTACCTCTGCGACTATAGAGTAGCTATAGTTCCGTTTATTGATTCTCTTATGAATACAATAATTAGGGTTACAATGTTACAAGCTTATATAGGGATACTAACGATCTAGTTTACAATAATACCCCTAAACCGTACCCCGGCCCATTGCCCCAATGACACTGCCTATGCCTATGAGCCATACTCAACATATTCCGTGAAGAGGGAACTGACAGAGCCAGAAGTAGCCAAATACCACATTGGTTCCATAAGCAAACTTTTTCTTATTCCCTCCTTCTGCTTAACTTTTTGACCTAGCAAAGCAAGGGTGTTATCTTCGGTGAAAAATAACCACCGCGGTACATTTTTTTTCTCGTATTTCCTTCTTCTTCCAAGGTTTAGATGTCTCCGGCGAAAGGCAGTGCGGCTGCCTCCTGTTTAGTGTCCCCCGTGTAGGGTGTGGTGGCTGCGATGAGGGACCACTAAACCAGACACCACTCTTTCATTCCTCTGTCAACATTCCCAAGCCGACGAGCCCGTCGCAATACCCATTTTATTTCCCTACAACAGCGCCGCCATGGTTTTGTTGTTCCAATTTTTCTGGTCTCCTTTTTTCCCCACAAAACAGCAACAAACAGGGTCAGATTAAGCTGATACAGAAATGAGAGTACATAAATTGCAATACTTTGAAGGTCATACCCAAACTGAAGAATGAATGTGTGAAAGACAATTGAGTTGTTGTATTCATCGTAAATGCGAAAGTAAACAAAGAGAAAGAATTTAGATGTGTGTTAGAGGTTTCAAAATACCCTTTTCAGCCGGCAGCAATAACTAAGAATGACCCTCCTCTTGTAAGGTTTACATTGCAATTCATCCAAATATTTGAATCCCCAAACAAATCTGACTTAGTTGAGGTGAATGATCTCAAAAAAATGGAACAATGAAAGAGGGGTAAAAGTTACTCTACAGTGTTAGACAACAACGCCAGCAGAGGAGCAGTAGTCCCCGGAATTCTCTTTCACTAGTCTCATCAGCCATTGCCACTCATTTGCTAGAAACAAGTTGGTAATCTAAATCTAAGGACCAAATTGCAAAATTCAAAACAACTCTTCAAACCTGATTGCCCTTCAACAGTCTAGGTCGTTCAATTGTTTATTGTTAAATCCAATGGTATAAATAATTGATGGTACATCACGGTGAACCGAATGGGGTGTGATTCACCCTAGTCTCCGCCCTACAAATAAACATTAAAAATGTTACTCATCTTGGCACAACAGCCAAAGTTCAGCACTGAGTTTGTAATAAAGAAATCAGGATTTTAGTATTCATTAATAGACGAATTACATGGGAAGAGACATTGGAAACTACTCCAGTAAATAATACAGTGAAACACAATTTAATCACAGATGAGTTAGTTCAGCATCTTATTATGGGGTATAACTTGTTAGTTCACAGCTTTTGCAACCTTTTATGCCACTATCACATTCATCCAAATCCAAATGAGAAAAATGACATGCATTTCTAAAGCCTCATTCAAATACAGGAGTCTGGCATGGCCAAATTGCATGTCTGACTACTAAATAATTTTTAGGACAATTCAGTAATGGAACATTTCATATATATACCAGAACTGATTTTGACTACAATAGATGCAGGACCGCAGTCTAATGGTGATTTTACCCGCATGATTTTCACAATGTCAAAGGCCTTATGAATCTATTGGATGCTGAGCCCGATCATAAAATGTTGATTATCCACTCATAATACATCTCCCATCATTCAAGTTCCTTGAGCAACATCCACAAGATTTGGCACATATCCATGTAATCTTAAAAGCATAGTCAATCCCCGCAATGCCCTATAGATACTCTCTGTCTCAGGATGTCGCTCATCCAATGAATAGAATTCCACCACACTATCATTGCACTCAATAACGCTACATCCTGGCAATTTCCTGAACCCGGTATCTCTCATTGCAATCTTCAGTCTGGCAACATCTTGCCACCTTCCAAGATCCTTATATATGTTTGAAAGCATGACGAAGTTTGCAGGGTTCTTTGGTTCAAGTTCAATGAGATGCTGAAGAGCCAGTTCTGCTATCTCAACATTCTTGTGTGTCCTACATGCCCCAAGTAGGGAAGTCCATATAACTGCATCCGGTTCCATTGGCATCTTTCTCACAAAACTCACAGCCTGGTCTAGAAGCCCAGCTCTTCCCAGCAAATCAGCCATACATCCATAATGCTCAATTTGAGGTATAATTGAATAATGATCAACCATTGATTGGAAATACAAGAAGCCATCTCTGACTAATCCCATGTGTGTACAAGCAGATAATATTCCAACAAAAGTGACCCCATCTGGTTGTTCTCTCGAATTCTTCATTTGATCAAATAAACTCAAGGCATCAGCTGTGTTACCATGCATGGCTAAGCCATTAATCATAGTGTTCCAACTAATAATATCTCTCCTATCCAAGCAATTGAAGACATCAACTGCACTTTCAATAACCCCACATTTTGCATACATGTCAATCAAAGCATTCCCAACAAACATGTTTCCCTTGTACCCAATGCTCTCTGCATACACATGCACCCACTTACCCATGTCAAGAGCCCCCAATCTCGAACACGCCAAAAGCACCGCGACGAGGGTGAAATCATTAGGAACCACATCCCCTTCAACCAACATCTGTTTAAAAGCCTCCAAAGCATCAGAAAAGCGCCCATTCCTAGCATAGCCACCAATCAAGACATTCCAAGAATACACATTCCTCTCAGGCATTTCCTCAAACACCTTCTCAAACGACCCAACATCCCCGCTATTCGCGTAACCGTTCAGCAAGGTGTTCCACGACATCACATCCCGGTTCGGCATCTTATCGAAAAGCTCCCTCGCAGAAACCATATCCCCCGATTCAATGTAACCCGAAATCACAATGCTCCACATGACAACATCACGCTCCGGCGCGAGGTCCAAAAGGCGCCTCCCAGAACCCACGTCACCGCACGAAATATAAGCACTGATCATAGCAGTCCAAACAACGACATTCCTCTCAGGCATCTCACCAAACACTTTATAAGCATCTCCAACCGACCCTTTGGCAGAGTACATTTCAATCAGCGCGGTACACAGAAACGAGTTCCACTTAAAACCGCGTTTGGCCGCCACACAGTGTACTTGCTCCCCCTCCCTCACGGCACCTGCCTTCGAGCACGACCTCACAACAATCGGCAAGGTGAAGTGGTTCAATGGCGCCGCAGCAGCGCGGTTCATCTCTGCAAACAAGACAACAACGTCGCGGTGGGACTCCGTGAGGGAGTACCCATTGAACATGGCGTTCCAAGTGGCCGTGTTTGGCTCAGGCATTTTGTCGAACACCTTCCGGGCATGACCCATCGCGCCCAGGTTTGAGCACGCCTTGATGAGACTCGGCGTGACGAAACCATTGTGCTCGAGGCCATTGGTCACTATTTGGGCTTGAATCTTGTGGAGGAGTTCGCGAGTTCTACATGATCGTAGCAGAGATATGAACTTGTCTTCTACCACTCTCTGAGCTGTAGCTATTTTCGTTTGTAAAGCCTCCGTTTTGTGGCTGAAGATTAATACTATGTGTTAGAAAGTAGAAACAAATCAATGGTGGTGATTATTAGCACATAAATATTCCCCTAGTTATATAAGAAAAATGTTTGTTTGTTTTATTAACATTTAATTAAGATTTAATTAAGATGTACTCTCGAAGTAATGAGTGTCGGTCGCAGTAGTTAAAAGTGACTGTTTGAGCCTCTAAGGTTGAAAGTTCAATTCTTAAGAGCCGCACTCTTTGAGAGATCTCTTTGTATTCTAAGTAGAAAAGAAAGAAAGATTACTACGGGGTGTGGTGTAATAGTTAACTCACTTCGTCTTTTAACCAAGATGTCGGGAATTCGATCATCGCTTATGGGAATGGAGCACATTTAACGCCCGGCCATTTACCGCAAGCACCAGCGGCGAGGGGATTTGTCATGATTGTCAGTTCAAAAATATGTCTCTTGACTAACACAATCACTTTGACGGTGAGAATTAAACATACAATCTTTTGAAGGAAAGTGGTTTGTTTTACCGACTAAGCTAAAATGTGTTGTAGAAAGAATTTGATTTGAATTTTCCTGTGGAGTTCCTGTTATTGATAAATTAGTTTGACAAGTAACAACATTCGGTTACTTAGTCAAGCGCAGCCTCATCCTAGAGCCAATGTGTTAAAACAACATTTGTCAATCCATTAATCAACAGGGTTATATAGACTATTACAAGATATTCAGGATCAAGCAAGCAATGACAGGATAAGTTCTACATGCATCTGGAGCTTTGAATTGTTCCAGAATTATGTCAGCAAGATGGTCCCCTAAAATATCTTCTCGTCCCACGTGGGTGAGAAAATTCACCTCCAAACAAAATTTGAAATAGTCTAAATACAGATCATATATACTGTTATTACTGTGATCATAGTCTACATGCTGAGATTTTTTAGATCGTTTGATATGAAATTAATTGGTTGAATCTTGGAGACAGAGATGGAGAGAGTTTCATCACTTTAAAGGAACCAGTTCGTGTTGATATTTGTATCTGGATACCTCATACTCATTTCAAATGATCAAATGCCTTATCCAAATTTACTTGATGGTATAAATGTGGCTGGGCAAATGTAGTAATGTACCATACATCTCCAATAATATTTTATACCAATTTTAATCATATAATTTCAGAGTATGAATAATGTATAAGTTTAGTATATAAATGATGTAAAAGTCTCAAGACCCTGAAATATTCTTCTTCTCTCTTGCAATCTTGAAGAGTTCAGATCATGGAGCAAGAAATCCATCAAATCAAAATTCTACCAACAAGCCTTGAGGCAAAACTCCTTCATAACTTCCCTTTCCTCATGAATCACCATGACTAAGTGTGCTTGGCAAGGAAGGCAAGGATAAGCTGGTTCACCTGCTCAGGAAATTGTTCTTGAACAAAATGGGTTCCCTCAGGAATGAATGCAGTCTCTAGATTTGGAACAAACTCTTTTGCTTTTTCACCCTTTATTAAATCACCAATCCCTGGAAACTTGAGACTATAATCCTTGCCACCCGTTATCACTAGTGCCGGAACTTTGACCACAGGATCTGATAAGTTAAAGTCTTCACCCAATGACCTACGAATAAGCAAAGAAAAACAAATTCACAATTAACAAAACAATTCACCTAATAGATCAGAAAACCTGAGATGTCCAAGGACCATGCTTTTGTAGTAAGAAATGATACCTGTATGGAACCTGCAAGGCAGTTCGGAATCCAGATTTCGCGTACAATGCGCCGTACATTGCAAGATCCTCCTTTGAGAACCAAGTGGGAAGAGGGGTATCCGATTCCACCATATCCATGATCTCCTGGTTTTCTTGAGCTATTGGTAATTCACTTCTTGAGAAAAGAATGTAAATGTTCCGCACAACAGTCTTTGCATCAAAGCGTCCAAAATCAGCCTCTGCCCTTCCTGGTTCCTGATATATATGTAGACGCAAACAAAGTCATGATGATGATGATGACTGTGTTACCAAACATTTACAGCTGAAGAGTGAAAGGAAAATGAATTTACCTGCCATCTCAAAATGTAGAGGCCTTCAGGAAGGTGCTTGTGAAGCATAGAAGGGCCTGGTGGAACAAATGGAACTCCAAATGTTATCACTCCCAATACCCTTTCCGGGTGTAGAATGGAAAATAGATATGCAGGACGACTTCCAAAATCTTTACCAACAAGGAACACCTAATGTACATTCAGGGTGAGAATCGATCAATCCGTGTGTGTTGTGTTTTTTCCGTTTGACACAATACAATGGTGATTTCACAAATCCTAAGCCACAAACATATAGGCAGTATTTCAGTGGCTGAGGCAGCAATTCAAGACTAGGGAGCCAAGATCAAAGAATATGACGTGTCTACAATAGTTTCTACAGCTCACATACATATGCATCGCATGTAAGAAAACTAAATTTAAAAGCTTGCCATGCCCCTCATTCCCACAACCAGTAGTCGTGAAACTAATCTATCGCCTTACAGTCAGCACACAAAGCTATAGGGGACTTATGAAAGAGTTTTTTCCATTCATAAAAATTCAAGATCAAACTCAAACCAATTGCTTAAAGGACGAAGTGTGACCCAACATCAACCCACTTGTTTGTACAACATCCATCAAATGTTAGATAAATGAGAAAAAATAAGTGAAAAAATATATGTTGAATTCATAGTTGATAGTTGATACAAGTATAGAGTCTGAAATTCCACGAGACAGACAAAACATTTATGCCTCAGACAATATCAAAATACAGATTATATATACCTTGGAAAGAGCAAGAGCGTCAAGAATTGCAAGAAGGTCAGAGAGAAGAACAGAGAAGGTAGCATTTTCGGGTTCCGGCGGCGGGTCGGAGAGTCCGTAGCCTCTGAAATCGGGAGCGATAGCTCTGAAGCCGGCGTTAGCGAGGGCAATCATCTGGTGGCGCCAGGAGTACCATATCTCCGGGAACCCGTGCAGGAATACGACAACGTTTTGACCTGAAAGAAGAAAGAAGGGTGATGAGTTTGTTTGATAAATGGAAATAGAGCGAGTGTGGTGGTGGTGGTTCTCTCACCAGTTCCAATTTCAGCTACGTGGAGTTTCAGGGAATCGACATTGATGAACTTGTGTTGAATTTGATCCATGAATCAGAGACTGCGAATTCTCTGTGTCTGAGCTGAACTCAACAGTCAACACTCAACAGTGTCAGTACGGTTTGGTTCATAGCATTGGAGACAAATATGACTTTTTATGAAGATTTTATATTAATGTGAATGGGAAAATAATACAAATTCTGTAAAATACTGCTAAATAATACTCCTACATAAATAATTATTTTTACTTAGAAGTGAAGAAAAACTAATTGAGATATTAAAAAATTGGTGATCGAGGTGGATTGACCGATCACTTAAATGATTTCTATCTTGAGCTTGTTTGGTTTACCGTTAGATAGTATGAGAACATGAAAATAAGGGGTTGTTTGATTTGTTCATTTTCTATTTTATTTTAAGTGAAAATAGAAAATATAGATGAAAACACATTTGATTGAATTTTTAAAAATGATTTCTTTGAATTTTTTTTGAAAAACAGGTAAAAAATGAAAACAAAAAATTATCATTGTCTCCAAAAAATAGAAAACAGATTTTTTTTTTGGGAAATGAACATAATGAAAAATATTGCGGTCATACCCTGGGATTTCTTTACTCACAGCGATTGAGTACCTAATTTTAATGGAGCTAGCACACATGAGTAGAGCTAGGTAACAGGCTTGCCTTACTCATTTAAGCCTGCAGTTAAGCAGGTCGAGCTAGAAAAGCTTTCTTCATATACAAGCCTACATTTTATTTGGTCCTACACATGCAGATCACTGGTTACAAGGGTCAATCTCGGGCTTGGGTACATATACCTAGCATTCATATGCTTAAAGTTGGGCAACATATAATTCAGACCTACATTTTAGCCCATAAACAAATCGAGCCAAAAAATCTCTTCTTCATAAACAAGCCTGCATTTTACCGCGCTAGCCTGCGCGGACCGTGGTTATGAGGGTCTTGGCCCATATACCCAGCTCTACCCACGAGGTGAGACGCGTTGGGTTCATATATGCATTTCAAACATTACCTGAGATGTTTCTTTTTGTACACGGCCACCACATCGTAGGGCTCGTAAGGCCACAACTCAACCTCTTTGCCAGTGTGGTGAGAACGATACAAGCACCACCTTGGACGGATCCACGTTATCCTTCAAGAAATTGGGGCATGCTCTTCTAATAACATAATTATTAAACTAAAAAACATAAAGATTAATAGAATCTTCCACCTCATATTTTGCGCCAAAACTCTTGCACATCTCACCTTTTTATTAGGGAACTTCCTGCCTTTGACTCTCTTTTCCATATCTAAAGAGCTTTCTTCGATGATGTAAGGCATGTATCCATTCTCGTATGACCATCATAGACTCCTTTACCTCTATCGATTGCGGAGCTTAATCGAATAAAAATAACAAATCAAAAGGAAAGACAAATTTTATTGATTAGTAGTTTAGTACGTAAATTTCCAATGAGGTGGTAACAGCACAAAAGCTATGTTTAACATGTCATTTCAGCTAGCTTAGTTGACTAGCTTAAGAGTTCTTTAAATGTGTTTCCTAAAGAAGCTTACACCCTCCGGTCATAAATATAAGCAAAAAACAACATTTTAGGTTCATTCAATAAATGACTAGATACATGCATTTATTGAATGAACCTAAAATGTTGTTTTTTGCTTATATTTGTGACCGGATGGTGTATTTCAATAGCTATTTTAGAAAATATTTCCTTGATTTGTTGTTAGGGGAAAATGGGAATCAATGATTTTTTGTTTTCACAAATCAGCCTATTTTAGAAAATATTTCCTTTGAAAATATTTTCAAAAATCAAACTAAACATGTTTTCTACCTTATTTTCTGTTTTCAATGAAAATGGAAATAGAAAACATGCAAACCAAACAGGCCCTAAGCTTTCAGATACCTTTACCCAAAATTTTCAAGAGAGCATGACTCTTCCAGTTCCACTATCAACTTCAATCCATTGATTCCCATTTTCCCCTTTGCCTCCTCCCTTTCTTCTAACTACAATTAGTTATTCTATTTACAAAGAATTGATTCCTTCAGAGGTTATGTTCATCTATTGCCTTCCTTCCTCCCCTCACATAGACATTCCCATTCAAAACTCCATTCCTATCACATTATTCAACTTGCTTTGAAGCCAAATTTTTAACGATTATTGTACACCCTGTAAATGGAAATTTTACTAAATATATGTAACAAACAAAGGACACACTGAAAATCAGAATCGTATATTTTAATTCAGTAGTACCCTGCCCGAATGCCCAAGATATTCATCTCATCTAAGTTCTACAAGCAAGCTTCTAATAATTTATGCAAACTCTCCACACTCCACACTTCCTAATCCACATATACCATGTGAAAGTCCAATTTCAAGTGTGCTTGGCAAGGAAGGCAAGGATAAGCTGATTAACCTGTTCAGGAAATTGTTCTTGAACAAAATGGGTACCCTCAGGAATGAATGTAGTCTCCAGATTCCTTACAAACTCTTTTGCCTTTTCGCCCTTTGTTAAATCTTCAATCCCTGGAAACTTGAGAATATAATCCTTGCCACCCATTATCACTAGTGCTGGAACTTTGAGCACAGGATCTGGTATGTTAAATTCTTCACCAAATGACCTACAAATGCAAACAAAACAAATCCACCATCAACAATTCACCTATATATCAGAAAACCTGAGAAGTCAATGGACCATGTTTTGTAGTACTATGGTAGCATTTCACTTTAAAAACAGCAACAGAGAAAAAAGCCAGCACCTATATGGAACCTGCAATGTGGTTCGGAATCCAGATTTCTCATACAAAGCTGCGTATATTGCAAGATCCTCCTCTGAGAACCATGTGGGAAGAGGGGTATCCGGTTCCACCAAATCCATGATCTCCTGGTTTTCTTGAGCTATTGGTATTTCACTTCTTGAGAAAAGGATGTAAATATTCCGCACAACAGTCTTAACATCAAAGCGTCCAAAATCAGTCTCTGCCCTACCAGGCTTCTGATATATATAGACACAAACAAAGTTATAATCATGAGGTTAACAACCAGTAAGGCTGAAAAGTCGAATGAAATTGAATTTACCCGCCATCTCAAAATGTAGAAGCCTTCAGGAAAGTACTTGTGATACACAGAGGGGCGTGGTGGAACATATGGAACTCCCAAAGTGATAACTCCCAAGACCCTTTCCGGGTGCAGAATGGAAAATAAATGTGCAGGACGTGCTCCAAAATCTTTCCCAACAAGGAACACCTAATGTACATTCAGGATGATAATCAATCAATTAGGCATTATGCATATGATAAATTCAGGAATCAATCAATCAATCAATTTAATGTACACGTTTGGATTAACATCGCTTCCCGCATAATCAATTCCAGAACCTAAAAGCTACTCACAAAAGCTTACTCCGAGAATTGATTATGACTTTAAAATCAATTGTAGAAGAATGCACTAAGCATATGATAAAAACAGCTTACCATTTGGCATCTCTTCATACATCAGACAATTCTTTTATGACAACTAACTATTCTCATTAGAATTTGTGAGGCCTAACTCTATCCCAAAAGTTAGTTCAAGAGGTCAGGATTTCTTTCTCATATATAAGGGTTATCTTGGTCATATCTCTAGGTGGTCTCCCGTTAATGGATATAAGATAGGTTTTAATACCACATTAGAATTTGGGAAGCCTAACTCTACACGACTACACCAAAAACTAGCTTAAGAGGTGAGGATTTTCTTCCCATATATCAATTGATTTTTTTGGGTGTATTTATTTAACATTGAATGTCACATAAATAATGAAAATTGTGTGAAAATAAGTATGCGTTGAGTTCACAATTGATATTTGATTCAAGTGTATAGCCTGAAATTCCAGGAAATAGAATAAAAAATGTTGTTTACAGAGTGTATATACCTTGGAAGAGCAAGAGCATCCATAAGTGCAAGGAGGTCAGAGAGAATATCAGAGAAGTTAGAGATATCAGGTTCCCGTGGCGGGTCAGAGAGTCCATAGCCTCTGTGATCAGACGCGATAGCTCTGAATCCGGCGTTGGCGAGGGCAATCATTTGGTGGCGCCAGGAGTACCATATCTCCGGGAAGCCGTGGAGAAATATGACCACGTTTGAACCTGAAAGACCAGTGAAAAAAAGAAAAGGCATTGACATTTTTTACATGGATTGATAGTAGAAAAATAGAGTGTGATGTTGGTTGGTTCTCAGTTCTCACCACTTCCAATTTCAGCTATGTGGAGTTTGAGAAAACCAACGTTGACGAATTTGTGTTGGATTTGATCCATGAATCAGAGACAGACAGCGACTTCTCTGTGTCTCAAAGTCTGAACTTTGAACTGAACACTTTTCTGTCAGGAATTATACTCTATAGTCTATACAACAAGTTCAATTAATGACAAAAAGCTAACTTGGTCAAAACACTTTCTCACGGGTTTGGATCCTCTCAAAGTGTAAAAAAACTTAAGGGAGGTCAAGTTTCATCATCTCATCTCACCATTAATTTTATTTTATTTTATTTCTTTATTTATTATCTAACAAAAGTTAATGGTGAGATGGTAAAACTTGACACTCTCAAATTTTTTTACACTTGAGAGGATCTCAGCACCTCACGGGTTAGCACATTTTGTCACCATGTATGACTGACAGTAACTTGCAAAATCTAAATAAAAGTAAACGACTCTCCTCTGTCTCCTCTTTCTTTCGTCACAAACTTACTTCTAACAAACAAAATATTAACTCGGTTGCGAGTATAGAATGAGATAGTTTCATAACTGACAAGTAGTAAGAGTGTACACGGATTGGGTTGATTCGGGCATGAGGCAAAATAACATTTGAAGTGATAGAATTTGATTGCTTTGGATTTGTAAAAATAAATGAGCAAAAATTTGGGAAAGTAGATCATTTGGTGAGCTAAGAAAAATGAAGGGATTTGTAGGGTAAACAATCACGGTTCAAACCCTGACGAATAAATTAATTTACTAACAATTAACAACTAACATTTGTCTATTAATAAAAAAAAGTAAATTTGAACCAAACCAATTCGAAGGTACATTAAAATTTTTATATAATCATTTTGTATGAATAGTAAAATTACATTTTATGTTACTATAAGTTAATATAATTCATTATTTAATAATTTCCAGCAAGTGTCAAATCAATTCTAAATATTAATATATATTTTTTAAAGTAATTCTAAATATTAATATTACTTTAATAATTATTGGTATTTTTTATTTATTTTATTTTTTTTAAGGAGGGCTAAGCCCAAACAAGCAAACTACACACGGGTAGAGCGCGGGAGCGACCCTCCTGAGACATAAAAAAGAAGCAAATTAGAACACCTAGGTGGGGATGGTCCAAAACATGGGACCCCAGAACTAGCTCATGAGCCATGTTAGCAAGCTCGTCAAGAACCCGGTTTGCCTCCTTGCAAACATGAACAAAACGTAACTCCCAATCATTCTCCAGCTAGCTACGAATCTGCTGCACAAGGTTAGCATAAGGATGGAGGAAATCACACCCTTCATTGATGAGCTGCACTGGCACCATGAGTCGCTCTCGACAAGCACCTTACGGAAGCCTCTTTGCCATGCTAAGAGAACAATAGTAAAAATGCCCCACAGTTCAGCCCATAGCACATTGGATGAACCAAGGTTCCTGCAAAACCCAAATAACCACCTGCCATTCTCATCCCAACAAACCCCACCACACGAAGCCAAATTCAGAGGTCCATTGACAAAACCATCAGTGTTACACTTGATCCAAGTGGGAGGACACATGACTAAAATTGGATAATAAATACATCTAAAGACGCATGACTAACTTCATAAAAAACTTGATTAACCCCAACTTTTTTCCTGATCTTATAAACATTTCTTATTTTAAGCTTTCATGAAAACTAAAAACAATCAAGCATAAACAAGTACCACGAAGCATGCTCATTGTTAACTACCATGCATGATCATAGTTAACTATCACAAAGCTTATTTCCTTAGAATTACAAGGATTGAATATTTACAACCTAAAATAACACATGACACGTACAGCTGCATCCGTAACATAAGCAAGTATCACACAACACAATACATTACACAGTTTTTTTTTTTTTTGACATGCTTTATTTCTATTTGTCATAACTTATTTAATTTTCTTCTTCATGTTCTGGTAGTTAGTTGTTTTCATTAATTCTCTCATATGTATTTGGTAGGAACTGCCATTAGGGGATATTTCCTATGGCTTGTAAGGCCATTAGTTTCAGTCATGTCCAAATCCTCCTCCCCAGCAGGCAATTTCCAATCAAATTGGAAGACTAGGTTTGCTAGCACCAGCTCATCCACAGCAATAGCAAATAGCTGTCCAGGGCAACCTCTCCTTCCTGCTCCGAACGGGACAAACTGAAAATCATGTCCTTTGAAATCTATGCCACTGCTGAGGAACCTTTCTGGTTTAAACTCCAGAGGTTGGTCCCAACATAAAGGGTCTCTTGCAATTCCCCAAGCATTCACTAATACATGTGTGCCAGCAGCAATGACATAACCATTCTGTTTGGTGGTGTCTTTAGTGCATCTTCTAGGAACTAATAAGGGAGCCGGCGGGTGGAGGCGAAGGGTTTCTTTAATCGCAGCCTTCAAGTAGTTCATGTCACTCAAATCCTCTTCAGTTACATGAGTTCTGTTTCCAACCACATTTCTCACCTCATCTTGCAATTTATGCATCACATCTGGATGCTTTAACAGTTCTGCCATTGCCCACTCTAGAACTGTGTACGTGGTGTCTGTACCTGCAGCAAACATGTCCTGAACCAAAAATAAATGTTACTATGCTAGACAAATTAGATGGGACTTCTACGTTAGCAACTTTACACATATATAAAATTTTCAAATATACATCTTTTTAGAGAGTAAACTGAAGTATATTAATAAGTTAATTTTAAATAACAAATATTATCAAGAAACAATCAAACTCAATCATCAATTGATAATTATACACTTCGGCTATATGAACCCGAGCGACTCAAACACTCTTCATGCATAGATATTTGTGGCTATTTTTTACCGTCACAAACAGTGAAGCAAAAAAAACTTAAAAACATGATTTGTAGCCTGTTTGAAACTACAACAAATATCAGAAAAAAAAAAACATAAGCGAAATCTTGGGACGTTCTAGACCACCACAAATCGTGTAGTATGTTTTTTTTTTTTTAATTGTGAAAGTTAAAAACTGCCATAAAACCTATATGTCTAAAGGGGACAGAATCATTTTCCATAGTTATATTCTTACCTGTATCAAAGCCTTCCATCGAGTGGGAAGCCAATAGCATTGGTCTTTTGGATCGAAAGCAAAACGTCCACAAAATCATTTTGGTCCCCACTATCTATATCAACATGGCCATCATCACTGCTATTCCTTATATGATCTTCAATAACTTCATCTATAAACTCATCCAATTTCTTTGCCACTCTCCTTGCTCTACCATACAAGCCATTAACCTCACTCAACCAATCAAGCCAAGGTATATAATCCCCAATGAAGACAGCACCTAATAACTCCCCCAACTCCATCAGCAAGTGCTGAAACTTCCTCCCTCCATCGTCATCACTGTAAGAAGTGTGACAAGTTAGCGACTCCAATCTTAATAATATATAGAGCTCATCAACCAAGTAGGTCATATTGCGTTTTGAAACACACATGTATTTTATTGATTGTCTCTTCCTTACTATTTTCCACATGTGCATCTTTCATGCTCTAAATTGTGTACGCAATCAATCGATCAATAGATTAAATCAAAAGATTAAATCGATCTATTGTAATTGTAAGTGAACAGTTATTATTATGAAACAAATTTTTTTCTCTACAATTATTTTGAAAGGTAAGGAGTACTACTAACACTAATTACTTTCTCTCCATATATACTTATAAATAAATATGTTTCAACTTTCAAGAGAAAAAATAATAATTTATGGTATTAGTTATACTTTTAACAGTATTTATATTTTGTAATATTTCTCCCTAATATGCACCACTTTTATAGTGATGCAATTTAACACCACTTGTTTTGACTGGTTATAGTAGGTCAACACATTTTTTTTAAAAAAATTATTAAAAATTTATTATTTGTTAAATATTTTTTAAAAAATATGTGTTGACCTTATAACATGTCAATATAAATGGTGTAAAATTACACTACTTAAAAAGTTGTGCATATTAGGGGTCACCTTTTTTAATTTATTATTTAATAACTACGAGTTCAATCTTGGTTCAACTTCGGTTTTAAAAACCTTGGTTCACAATGCAGAATCCTGTCTAGGGTTTCACACGGTTGAATTGAATTTGTATCTAGGCTTAAATGTTTTAAGCCCCAAACATTTGAAGATTAATCAAATTGGGTCCTCTAAATTGTTTTTATCAAATTAAGTGTCTTATTTTTTTTTTCAAATTAGGTCCAAATGACTATTCAGTGGGTATGTGTCACTGATTTTGCACAATCAGCCCTGACACGTTTATTTTATTATTATTTTAAATTAAATTAAATTTAAAAAACATAACACCCCAAAAAAATTATCATTATCTTGTCAATGGAACTATATCATCTATATAACTATATTTATATGTATATCTATATTTGTTCCGACTATGAACATTATGAGAGGGGTAGTACCCAAATTGCAGAGAGATTACACCGGAGAGAGAGTGTTAGAGGGAGAGAGAGAGTAACTGAATTTCATGTGTCATTTCTCTAATGAGCCAAGAGTCCCTCACAATTGATAACTGTCACCTATTTATAGGTATAGGGGCTGGGCCGTGCGCTGGCTAATCCTAAGTGGCCCGGTTGGGCCGTGCGGCCAAGGCCCAGTATGAAGGCACTGAACATGGACGACCATGAAAAAGGTACCACGAGTAAGTGCTTCATGTTGACAGGGTAGTACTCTGAGACCATAATGGGTATAGATTCAGCAGTACCAATTTCATATGATTAACTTGCTTTATTGCAATTTCTTCATTTCAAAAGCTCGTTGTTGCTTTCGTTGTAAGTTTCTTTTTCCGAACCTTTTCTGTTGGCTGTTGCGATCGAAGCTTTTATTATCCAATGAGTCAAAGATTTCGGAACCTATTCCCTTCGTTGTTGCGATCAAAGCTTCAATATCTCGGTTCCGTTTTCTCATTCCAGGGGTGTTGCCTATTGATCTTCAGGTAATCGTTCTCATTGGCAAATTTAGTGACACATAAACCATTGCTGCTTCTCTGAATCCAAAGCCTATTTTTATGCTTTAGGGACCAGCTTCTCTTCTTCCTCAGATCAATACTGCCCGAAATCTCACCCTGGCCGATGAAGGTGTGGTGGAAAACACACGATTGGAGGTGCCTAAGAGTCTCTTCCATTTCAGCCTCAGGGTGGTTATGGTGCTTATGGAGTTAAGTCTCTCATAGATTTTCCTTCATTTTCTCTACTAATTATTCCACATTTCATTGCAGGGACAAGGAAGAGGGGAACAACAGTGGATGTACTATTATAGAGATAGAGAGAGTAAGACAACATTTCATGGCAAAGTTGCAATTAGTTCATACCCTAATTGAGGTAGAGAAAGAGTAGAAGATAGTTTTGATTTTTGAATGTACTATACTACTATGATTATTTATTGTAACTCTATCCTATGATAGCATGATGTGGTAATATCTTTATTTAAAATGAACTTATTTTTCTGTTGAGTATAATCTAATAAATGTATCTATTCTTTTGCATCCTCACTTCTTTAATTTTGTGAATATTGTGCAGAGTTGGTTTTGGAAAAGATGGGGTCCCAAGTTAAGGGGTTGAACAGTTTTTTTGTCATCCATTGTATTTCAAGTTAGGGGACCTTCATTTCAATTTGTATGTGCAGTAGAACTGTTGCCATAAACTCTCTACTTTTTAATTACCTTGGCAATGGGATCATTTAACTAATTTGATGGTGAAAGATCTAAATCTATAAATCCTGCTTTGATCCAGGTTGAAAGTGCGATTTTGTTTAGAAATTGCTGTGTTATTTGACTGATAATTGTTGCCATATGACTTGCTTTCAGGTGCCGGTGGGTAACGGCGTGCATAGCATCAACGAGAGTATGACTATAAGTAATTCTCCACCTTTGATCTCCACAGGTGAGTTGTCCTTCTCTTCTTTCTTTCTATGCTCCCCACTTCCTTTTCCTTGCTCTTTTTTGGCATTCGTTGTCATTAGTTTTTCTTTACCTTGGTATTCATTGTTTCTTTTTCATTCAATCTTTACTCATCCCTTTAATCTTACGGTATCCAATTGTTCACACCCTAAAATCACCCAACACACCTGTGGAATTAGGTTTGGTACTTTGTATTGCAATTTATATAGCTTTTAAATGCCATTTCTGAACCTCTATTTCAATTTTTGTATTGCACTACATATCAGAATTTATGATTATGAAATGATCGCTATTCTTACATGTTTTCCTTCAATGATGCTTGCATAAAATTTGTCTGGATTAGTTACTTTCCTTTGAGTTTTTTGTCTGGATTAGTTACTTTCATTGATCTCAATTTTGTCCATATGAATGGCCTCTTACTCAGAGGAAGCATTTGTTGAAATTGATGTGCCATGCCTACATGAAATTATGAATATGGCTTCAATGTTATCTTTGTTAGTCATCTTTGTTCTCCCATTACAGCCATCGACCCACCTCTATTTCATGTTGGTTTTTTTCATTAATGGCTTCAATTGATTAATAAGCCTGTGTTTGATTTGTGTTGTTTATCTATAAGTTAGTTGATTTTGCCATTTTCTTATCTTTTATGCAATTTGATCATCCGTATATTGAATTTTATTTGTTTCTAATAAACTTGAGCTTGTTGTATTGTATATGATCTCAATTTATGAGTAGCTCTGACCTAACCACCTTATTTAATTAAACCCTTACCATATGATGCACTCCAACTCTCTTTGTCACTGCCAATTTATGTGATTTAAGCTATGAAACTATGAACGGTGCTTTTGATAGCTACCAAGCCTTGCTCAGTTTTTTGTCTAATTCAGAATTTATTGTACAAACTTCAGGCTTGTATTAAAGATAGCATCCATGGATCCGCAGGGCCAGACAACTTATTTGCAACGACTTCAGAATGTGGAAAAGGTAAAATGTTAATAGCATTAAGAAGCAATGTTGCTGGAGTGACAGAACAATTCTGTTTGTGCAATGGAAGCTTGTGTGGGCAGGTAAGGATGTGAACAACTGATTTGAATTTGAATTTGAAATGGATTTGGGGAATCTGATTTTGCTGTTTAGTTTTGGGTAGATGGAAGTTGCTCATTTTTTCACTATAAATAGAGGTGCATCTGGTTTTTGTGTTGCAGTGAATTAAGTTGTGTGTTTTCTGGGTTTTTTAGTATCTTTCTTTGTTGGGTTGATTGTTTCCTGTTTTTCACTGAGAAACATACCATGCTGGTCAATATAGATTGAAAATTGAAGTTTTTAGTTACTTATTGTTATCTTTGTTGTGAGGATCCTTTTTTCTAATTCAGTTTTCATGTATATGAAATTATGCTTATTTAAATCTTGAAAAACACTTGCAGATAGTTTATATGCAAAGGAGGAATAGAAATTATATAGTATTTGATGATGATAGATCAGTTTCATGAACGTTTAAAGGAAAACCCTCTGGCATTCGCTCGGTAGATTTCTGTATCCGTTTTCATTCCGCAATCAAGGCTTCCGTTTCAATTCCACCCCCTCTTCAAACCCCCAGTCGTTTTGTTCCGGTATAAAGGTGAGTGATCGTTTCATTCGCTCTGTACATTCCCCTTTGGTCAGATTGTCTGCATCAGAGAGATCAGGTTTTGGAGCATTTTCTTTTCAGAGAAGCTTGGAAATTGGGTGTACAGAACATGAATCCTCAAGGACTGCAATGGGTAGCAGGGTAGGTGTGGTTTCTATCCTTTTTTTTCTCATGCAATCTTAAATTTCGGTTCTTATGTTTTTATCTTTATAACTTGCATTAAGACTAACGTTTCTAATCAAATAATCACGCCGTTTCCAATCGTTGCTTCAGCTAGTATTTTTTTACCTTCATCATAGGCATCGCTGAAGCCACCAGAAAGGTTCTCCGGACTCACATTCTTTCGTCTCGGCGATTTCATGAGAGATGTGTGAGATGGCTGAGTATGGCACGCGCAGCCCCTGCCTGCGGCGGAGAAAGGAACAACAGGGGAAAGAGTAATAGAGAGGAAGCATGAGAGACAAGTCCACGCAACTGAACAGACTCTCAAATTCTCTGATCTTGCTGCCCTCTAATACCAGGTTTCTTCAAATCCCTTTAGTGTTTGTTTGTCTTCTTCGATTTTAACTTAACTCTTGGTGCTTATCTTTTATAATTCCTATAATCTTCTTTTTGTTGCATTTGGATTCGAGGATTAGTTTTTTCTTTTTTTCATTTTCCTTTTACAATCAAGCAGGTTTTGGAGAATTTTTTCAAGCTCCGTAATGCAAGAAATATGTTTTTTTCAGAAACTATTATAAATTTTACCCAAGGTACTGCTCCTGTTCTTCCACCATACTTCCGTTTAGAGTTGGTGCAAACTGAAAAAATAAGTCACTTCTGATTTTTACCAATGTTATCTTCCTGGAGCACTTTTATATGTTCCTGATCAATTTCACATGTAATGGAAAAAAGGCATAGTTTTCTTGATTTTTATACTTTCAAATAATTTTGTTGTTTACATATTTCTTTTCTTAAGTAACTTCTTAACTGTTGCAAAATAGCTTAGAAGACCTATTCAACCTCTTGCATTTCATGGGGGCTGATCCTTGGTGTAGCTGGGCATGGTATGGCCAAAATAATTTTGATATTTTTCTTTATATTCAACCTGTGATACATTTGTATTTTAATTCTGTGTAGGTCACACAGGCTGACTCAAAAGCCTTATGAGAATGGTGATCTATGAATTTAGTTTGTTGTGCGTTTACTTATTAGTACATTATTATTTTCCCCATCCTCTGGTGTGACCCACATTGATGGAAAATTGTATGGCAACAGTCAACAGATATGAGCCAATTATATTCACATTGTAACCTTTTTGCTGGGCAGAGTCAATATGAACCCCAGTATAACAAATTTTCATTCTACTGTTGAATAAGGATTCAGTCCTTACTTATCATTTCCACAATTTCATCAACATTTCTGTCAAAATATGTACATGCTTGGATTTGCTTAACTCACTCCTAGATCTCTTTTTACAGACTCTACAGGTGAATTTTTAACATTGAGAGTGTGGAAAACCAGGGAGCCATGGTGCTTATTCATGCAGTATGGAGAGGATAGTTATTAGGTATCCATTTTTACTTCTTTTTGCCTCTTCGTTATGGGTTTTCATATCGTGACTCTTATTTGGTGGGTATATATATCTTCTACACATTTTATTTCAGGCGGTGTCATTCATCACCGTCATCACCTTCATTGCTGGGAACCAAAGGGTTAGCTCTCTCTTTACCCACTTGGGTTGTTCATGTCTCCAGTGTCGCTGAATGGCCAAACTCCTCCCTCATCTCATCCCAACCATTTAGATTATCATTCATTCTTCTTAATTGACATGCAAATTTTACATGTGTGGTGTCAATAGCTGATCTGAATATGTTGTTCTTTTTATATGGAAATAAGTTGTCTATGTAGTAGAATTTTGTTATAGAAGTGGGTGTGACTTGGTCAATATGGTAAAGGCAAATACTAATGTCATATCATTTTTTTGTCTGATATGTTAGATTGTTGCTAGGACCCTGAAAAGATGAATGAGGGCCATAACCAAGAGGGGGGTATAATGGCTGATTTGAGTACCAAATGCAGAGCTAATTGGTAAAAATATAAAGATAGAGAACATTCTGATGGATGATAGTCTCTGCAAAAGTTAGTGGATGGCATCAAAGGTTTGACATATTCTCATAAATTTGTGCCACAAGTAGAGGAGCTAAAATATGAGGTATCCATGGCATTTTACTCTCAGTTAGATATCTCTAAATTAAGTACTTATAAACCATAGATATTGATCTTCCATAATTATATGATTTAGCCCCATTTAATATGACATGGTCAAAGACAATGGTTTTTCCTATGGTTAATTTCCTTTTTATCATGTTAGTTGGAGAGGTTTTTCAGAAGCTGCATCACCAACACTAAGTGGCACAACCGATCCTTCTCTCAGGGGAACTTGCACATACAAATCATTGAAGACTGCAGTTCAGATCACCATCAATTGTCTCAGCAATGTTTCCAGTAATCACCCTTCAATAGCAAGAGAATATCATGGTTGCGAAAAAAGTGGGTTGATCTTCTGTGCTTAAACACTGGTGGTGCGTGCATAGAAGAATGGATGATGCTGAGGCCATGGAGTAGACACTTGATCACTTGGACACTGCACAGAAAGAGTTTCACAACTGATTTTTTATTTTGCCCAAGTTGATATTTCTTTATTTTAAACTATATTCATATAAATGATCAGATTTTATGTCTTGGAGAAATTACTGACATAACTTCAGTTTCTGTTGTTTATCACTCTCATTTCTATTTTTTTTGTTACATGCCTTTTTTTTTGTTACAAACACTCTCATTTTTGAGCATGCTAATTAGTTTCCAGTGAAATTGTTAAATCCTATGAGTAATAATAATGTGATATGTACTCCATTATTAAAGAAAGTTGCTAAAAATAAATCTAAGTTTTTTCTTTTGATACATCGGAATTGAACAAAACAAAAACAAAAACTAAAGCACTCCTAACTTATCTAGAAGTACAAAGACTTCAAGTTCCTGGTCTGGAGAGTCAACAAACTGAGTTCCTTTCCACCTGCTTCTTGCACCTTGATTGGCCATCCAATCTGCAGCACCATTAATCTCCCTTGGTATCCAGCAAAGTTCCACTCGCCAGCACCTATCAACCAGCCCATAAATCTCCTGAAGGATCCCCGCTTGAGCATGATGGGAAGTCTGGGCACGCTTTTGCACTATATCAATTAGATCCTTACCACTACACTACATGATACTTTATTAATATTACTATGGCTTATCAAAAAAAAAAAAATAATCCTTACAATCCGACTCACAGACAATCTGACGAGCTCCCTTTCTCCAATCTAAATTTTTTCTGTACACTGCCATAGTCATTATCAAAGTAGAAAATACCCCACAAAATTCTCACTGGTGGGTTATAAAATTAGGGCTTAAATACTCTAGGGGTCCCTGAAATTGTACCCCGTATCAAAATAAGTCCCTGAAATTTTTTTTTCCGATTCCGAATCCCTGGAATTGTTTTTTTAATCAGAATAAGTCCCTACGCCGGAGAAGACGGTGGTTGACGACGGCGGTCATGGCGGCGCTACGACCAGGGTGTTGGGCCGGCTTCGTCTCGTCCTCAGAACTCAGTGGTGGTGGTCTCGTGGGCTGGGTCGTCACAGTTGAAGAGAAAAGGTCAGTCGCAAGTTGATTTCTTCTCGCCGGAATTTATGGAGCTTCTCGGTTTCTTCGTTTTAGCTTTGTTTCTTGCGATTTCTTCGCCCAGATCAGATATATGAAGGTCTAGGAGTGTTTTAAACATGTTATTTCATGGTTTGTGGAAACAATGAGGAGGCAACCACTGTCTTCTCCGGCGTAGGGACTTATTTTGATCAAACAAATTTTTCTAGGGACCCGGAATCGGAAAATAAAAATTCAGGGACTTATTTTGATACGGGGTACAATTTCAGGGACCTACAGAGTATTTAAGCCTAAAATTAATCAAATCAATGGGTTATAAAATTAACCAAATATCTTACAGTCGTGCCGGGGGACTAGTGCACTAAGTGGTATCCTAATTAAACATATAATTAAGTACTAGCAAGTTACAGTTATGGAATCTTAAAAAATTCTTTTCATTTTTTTCTTATTCCATCAACAAAATAAATTTTGTATGAAATTAATTAATTTATGTACATAATATTGGAGAAAAGAAAAAGAAGAATGTTGGTTTTATATCTCAATGTATATGAAGCTCTGACAGCACTTGCACCCAAAGTTTGTCCTTCTCATTCAGCATACTATGAACTAGCTTTCCCAACAAAGCTTCATTATTCCGCCGCGCACTTCTTATCCCAAGTCCGCCCTTGGATTTCGGTTTAATCAGATCATTCCAAGCTACCAAGTGCCATCCTCTAGTGTTACCTCCCTTCCCCCAAATGCAGCTACGAACCAACCTGTCCACATGCTCACTCTACTTCGTTTCACCATTCATCGTTTTCGTCTTGCACAAGTTTCGTGTGCTCTCTGATTCCTCTACATTCCTGATTGCAATCTGGTAACCACTTCATTTCACCGTTTCTTGTTTTCTTCTTGCATAAGTTTCTTTGTTCAACGTAACTCTTCTTCTAATCGCTACTTGTTTCTCTCCGTCGCCGGAACCGGAAGATCCGAAGATGTTTTACTCTCACCAGCTTCTCGCTCCAAAAGCACCACTCGGCCAAATCTGGTAACTACTTCCTCGTTTTCGTCTTGCTTGTGTTGAAATTTGCTCAGAGTTTGATTTTGAACAGAGTTTGATTTTGCTCAGAGTTTGATTTTGCTCAGAGTTTGAAATTTTTGAACTCATCACAACGTGCTCTACTTGCTTGTGTTCTATTTGATTTCAAATTCTGCTCACTATGCATGTCTGTGTCTCTCTTTCTGCAATGCATCGATCTGTGCTTGTCTCTACTTCAAATTGTTAAATGATTCGATGAACTGATGATTCAATTCTGAACTTCAATTTTGCTCAGAGTTTGAAATTTTTGAACTCATCACAACGTGTTCTACTTGCTTCTGTTCTATTTGATTTGAAATTCTGCACACCTGTGTCTCTCTGTAGTAACAATTTGGAATGTGGAACTTCAAATTGTTGAATGATTCGATGAACTGATGATTGTGTTACTCTTGGTTTTTCTATGTCTAAAACCGTAAAAAAACACGACACACCAATTGTGTTTGTGTGTCTCTGTTTCTGCAATGCATGATCTGTAGTAACAATTTAGAATTCTGAACGTTGAATGATTCGATGAACTAATGATTCAACTGCATTTTAATTAATCGTTGTTTAGTTTGTGAACACTTTTCACAATTTCATTCTCGTTCTCCGAATCGGTGATTCTGTTTTTTTCAATGAACTAATGATTCTGTTTCTGCAATGCATGTTTCTGCAATGCACACGCTTTTTTTTTCTTTTGAACTCTGAGTTTTCTTTTTGAATGATTACGTATTTCACTCTGTGACTCTGTACTTGAAATGCGGAAGTTCAATTGTTGAATGATTCTGATTATTCAACAGCATTTTAATTAATGTTGTTTAGTTTACGAACGCTTTTTCCATTGGTGATTCTGGATTTTCACTTTTTTCAGGACGAGGTTCGTGATCACTCTGTGCGCCTTTGCGATTCTTGCAAGCTCTGATCTCGCTTCGGACAGGGCGAGCCTGGTGGCGTTTCGCAACGCAGTAGGGGGGCGGACCGTTCGCTGGAATATGACGAATCCCAGGCCGTGCTCATGGCAAGGTGTGGTCTGCACCAACGGGAGGGTCACAGCGCTGCACTTGCCCCGTATGGGACTCTCCGGGAAGCTTCCGGCGGGTTTGGGGAACCTGACGAAGCTTCAAACGCTTTCCCTCCGGTTCAACGCTCTGACAGGACCAATTCCCGTTGATCTGGGGAACCTAGCTCATTTGGACACTCTCACCTTGGAGCACAACGGGTTCACCGGCTCAGTCCCTGACTTCAGTGCTCCCCCTCTGACTCACTTCAACGTGTCGTATAATCACTTAAATGGGTCAATTCCAAAAAGATTTTGGCGTTTGGACAAAAGCGCTTTTGAGGGAAATTTGCTCTGCGGTGTTCCCCTGCAACCTTGCCCTGGTAGCAACAATGGCAGCAAGGACAAAACAAGGAAGAGTGGGAAATTGTCTAAGCTCATACTGATACTGGGTATTGTGATTGTTTCTTTGTTTGGCGCGTTGATTCTGCTCCTTTTGTTCTGCTTGGGTAGAAAAACAAGGCAGAGTGGTGATTCCTCTAATGCTGAAGCTTCAGAGCACGTTGAGGCTATTGGGGATGGTGGCAGCGCCGTGAGTGATTCAGCATCAGCATCACCAAGGATGGAGAATATTTTGGTGTTTTTTGGGAATACTGAGATTGGGAGTACTTTAAGTTTTGATGAGTTGATGGATGGTACTGCTGTTGCTTTGGGGATAGGAACGTTTGGAATCACTTATCGTATGATGAGGAGGAGCCTGGTGATGAAGGTGTTGGAAAGTGTTAAAGTGACGAAGAGGCAATTCAGGAAGAAGATGGAGGAGTTGGGGAACCTGGATCATCACAATTTGTTACCACTTAGAGGCTATTGTTTCAAGGGCGATATAAAGATGGTTTTGTATGATTATCAAAGTGCAATGGGAAGCTTATATGCTCTGTTACATGGTGAGTACTCATTTTTTGTTTGTTTGTTTGTCAATTTTGGACACTAGTGTTGCTCTCTTTTCATGTGTGGTACTACTTTTTTAATGTATCAAGTGAATGATTGGGGATGTTCCACTGTCTGCTATCAGTGTTGTTATGTGTTGGCATGAAAAATGATATATTTTTTTAGCATTGAAAAATGATATATGAATGACACCAATTTATGTACATTCTTGCACACTGATGCATTATTCTTTCCTTAATTGAATTATTTTTTTCTATTATTTCTTTAATTATACATCTTTCTATGTTCAGAAGAAGGAAGAGTTCCAGTCAACTGGGAAAGGAGGTGTTTCATAGCCCTTGGTGCTGCGGAGGGGGTTGCATACTTACATTCACTGGGTCCAACCTCCTGCCATGGCAACATCAAGTCCACCAACATCTTGCTCACAGTGGAATATCAATCTCTGATATCTGAATTCGGCCTTGCCCATCTTGCTTTGCCAATCGCTCTCCCGAAGCTTGTCCCCAGCTACTGCGCCCCAGAGGCCTTCGTCGGCAACAAAATGTCCCAGAAAGCTGATGTTTACAGCTTTGGGATAATCCTCTTGGAGCTCCTAACAAGGAAGATTCCTGCTTCTTCTACACGAGAAGGGATTGACCTCCTATATTGGGTCCAAGTTCAATCTAAGCGAAAACACTCAATTCTTCGACATGCAGCTTCTCCAGGAGCAGAATGTTGCTGATGATATGTTGAAGTTTTTGCACCTAGCTTTTGAATGCACTGCTGAAGACCCTGACATGAGGCCTCCTATGGAGATGGTGGCAAAGCGGATTGAGGAACTATATCTGAAGATATTGGTTTAGAGTTGCTGTTGTTAGTTTTTCATTGAAGGATTTGATATGATATGATGGTGATTTGAGTTTGGTAGGGTACTAATCGATTTGACTCACGGTTTTCTCTGAAGTCTGAACTTTAATTTTGCTCAGAGCTTGAAATGTTTGAACTTTGAACTCATCATCTTGCTCGTTATCTCTTTGATTTCAAATTCTGGTCACCATGCATGCCTGTGTCTCTTTCTGCAAACGGTGAGAGAGAGCGCTAGTCTCTGTAGTAACGATTTGGAATGCGGAAGTTGAATGATTCGACGAGCTTGATGATAGAATTTAATTAATCGTTGTGCAGTTTGTTAACGCTTTTCACATTTTCATTCTCTTTCTCCGAATCGGTGATTCTGGATTTTCACCTTTTTTTCAACTTTGCGTTTTCCTGTTGGATGTAGCATTTAAGTCATGTTGAATCAGTGGTACCAAGAAAGCTTTGTCACTTAGAAAACATTTTTCTATATGGAAATGGAAAGGAATAGGAACCAATCAATCAATAAATTTAGTTGCGGGATGCTATACTAGAAGAAACTTTTGTTCATGATCAAAACAATGGCATTGATTGCTTTGATCTGCCACAGAAATTAAGGTCTTTCATGATTTAACTAGTTACCCCTCATCAACAGATTTAAAGCAGTGGTGGATCATATTAGCCTCTTGTCTTACATGGGAGGGAATTATAGTATTTTGGGTCTAAGCATTGTTAGAGGAGTTTCTCCCAAATAGAAAATTATTAAAATCCTTGCTGATAAGGTTGAGATTATCTATGCTTTTTTCTATTTGTTGTAGCGACTTGATGCTGTAGATGATCCCTACATTATTAATGGAGCAAGACAAGAAGAAGATCCATCCCAACATCTCCATCAAGGTATTCATCCCTGAATTTGCTAATCAAATACATGTGCATTCTAAGGGTCCCTTCACTAACTCCTATCATTCTCAGCTGATGTGGAGAACATTACCTTATTTGACCGCTTTGAATCATCCCATACTAATGCGGAACCATACGATTGCTTCGAGAGGTATTTTGTTTTTATCATCCATTAACATACTCATGTTCTTTCTAGCAACAGTTCAATCAATTCTTTCAATTTTGAAATTTTGTATTATGTATGTCAGAACTCAGAATTGAGACAGTTATAAATATTTCTGTGGCCTCATATCAATCAACTATCAATCCTGTTAGCTTTTTTGAATCCTAAGGATTTAATTTTGTTATTATTATTATTATTATTATTATTATTATTATTATTATTATTATTATTATTTCTCATTGTGAATGTTGTGGTCAGGTTTCATATCGAAGGAGATGAGGAAACGCGGGTAAATGTAACTTCAGGAGATTACACTGAAATCCCAGCCACGCTTATGCCCTCCCCGCCACATGAAGATGACCAAAAGAGAGGTGAAGAGGATATAATCACTTAACTGCTTTGCTTATGAACACTAGGATTCTAAATAAAGCAGTTTTTAAAGAGTGGGATGAAAACTATTTTTTTGTTTTCTTTCTAAATAGTTCAAATGAGTGATTTCTGTTCTGTCACTGATATTCTAAATTAGACTCTTCCAGGACATTGTTAATCAATAAATTTCAAATATTTGATGCTTACAATAATTAAAAATTGTCAACACAAGAAAAAAAAGTTTACTGCTCACTGACATATAATTATCCTGCAGATGATATAATTCAGGACCAACATCAAGAACCCACAGTCATTCAGCAAAATGAAGTCATGGAAGTTAGAAAGGTACTATAACTCTTTAGCAGTACAATGACCATCATGATGTAGACAAAGAAAATGACCAAACATTGAATGCAATGCAACAGGAACACATATGGAGAGGGCCAACTAAAAGGAAAAGAGGACAGCCAGTGGCAAACGCAATGGATAATGAGCAAACCATCATTCCTGTTCATTTACACCAGCATTGGCTTCAAATGCATCTGATATTGTCTCACGAAGAGGAAGAAAGAAAAAGGTTATCCCTTGATATTCATCCTGCATCTAACCATCCATGTAATTTTGAATGAGATACATATAAGAAATGAGAATATGAGTCAGTTCACTTATATTGTTTTTGTTTATCCCATTTCTATCCAATGTAGGTATTCAACCCTCAAATTTAAGTTTCTAACTCCAGACTAAATGTTTTTACAATTAAAGCTTCTAAATGATATTTTGTGAGCAAAATGATTTTGATGGAATGGTAAATGGATAGCTTAATGTCATGAAATTACTTTTATATACTTACACAATACAATACTGCTTCTCTCTGTTGTAGCAAACTGATATCATGTCTTCAACAAAGATACCTGACAAATGAAGCTGCCACCCGTTGTGCTAGCGTGTAATTTATTTACGGCTGAAAATAAAGAAATATATTATCCAGCTCCTCTTCTTGACTTATGGATTAAGAGCACTCAACCACCCCATAATTCTCCCTCAGGTCAGTATAGAGTTTCTCTCTCATTTGGGGGGTGATTTAAATTAGTATTAGTCAATATTGAGAACCTACTCAACCCCTACAAGGAGAAGATTAAGCCGAGGTAACAAACATCCTCATTTTATGCAGAAAGGAATCCAACACACTATCCTCCAGAGCCATCATTTTCATCACCTCCAGCAGGACCTAATGAAGATCTCATGGTATATGTCAGTCTCAACCATCAATCTTTTTTATAAGTTTTCCTTATTGTAGGAGGATAATGTGACTTATTTGTGATAAAATGTCCAAATGTGAAGCCTTATGAAGACTTCGACACTAGGCTAGACAGACAGTTTTTGGTACCTCCAACAGAGAAGCTGCAGAACAATGGTCAAGATACTGAAATTCTCATGGATGAACTCAGGACTAACCTTGACCACGGCTTGAGAGTACCTGAAGCTACTCCCCAAGTCTGGTCAGGGAAATCTGGTATTGGCTCCTTTCACTTCTCTAAAATGATTGAAGCTTATGATTAGGTTTAAGAGAAAAAGCTATATAATTGTTACTTCAAATGAAATTCTAGGAGGAGACAGCATACACTCCTTTCCAGGATCAGTATCTGAACATGGTCTTTCGTCGAATTCAGGCGGTGATAAAGGAAGGTAATACAATTTGCCTCTTACCAAATCAGTTAAATGACAAACAGAAACCATGTAAACAGCTTGTTTCAGCTTTCAAGGAATGACATAAGAATTTGTTCTTGTTAAACAATTTGTGGTTGATTGATGCTTCAGAAATATTTACAGGATCTCAAAGAAAAGACATTCATCATCTGGAAATGGCAGTGCAGGCCTTAAGCCAGTGGCTGAGAATGCAAAATTCAAGTTAGCTAGGGTGTCTGAAGTTGGTGATCCTACACCTGATCAAGGTATATATTACTTGTGTAAGGTTTCCATATAATAATGGAAAGAGCCTAGCTATAGTGTTATGCTCTATTCTTGATCTATTTAGCATATATGTTGGCTTCATACGTTTCTTTTCAGAGCTACTTGTGGAAACAGGACCCACACAAACACAAGCAAACATCGATCATCCTAATGAGAAGATAGGGGATTCAATCCAAGCGTATGAAACTCTTTGAGTCGAGAAAATTATTAATCACCATTTTAATAGCAATTTTTTGTAATAATAACGCACACTTCCTGCTTTTGAATGTGAGCAGGCACATGAAAGCACATTTCAGCACACCTGGAGCTCCTGCTGGAATGACCAGGAAATCAGCAGCGCAGTTATTCTATCACACTCTTGGTATTTATTCATAGTCCTCAAATTTACCTTTTACATTAGAAATATTTTTTATCACTAATTAACATATCATAACATCCCAAGCTCCAATATCTGTTCTAAGTTTAACTCTGTTGTGCTTAGTGCTTGTTACCGGCGATGCGCTGAGAGGTGAGCAAAAAGAGCCCTATGGGGACATTCTCATCTCTAGAGGGTAAAAAATGTGATTAAGGTTTGGTTTTCCTCCTCAGTTATGGCGTTTCTGAAAATTTGCTTCCTCTCATTTGAAGTCTTGAACCTAAAGAGCATTGCTTATGTAGTTTCTTTTCCTTAACAGCAGGTGGCATTGAACGTTTTATTTAGTAAACGATAGCAAGCCCTCATATGCAATCATGAGTTGCAATGTGATAATCCTTCTAAAGTGGTTTGCTTATCCGTTTCATTAGTCTTTGTAAATTGTAATGTCAATTTTAAATTGTTTACAAAAGTTTTTGTAAACGGACTTAGACGTCTCTTGGATGATTTTATATTTTTATTGGTCTTCTGCATAGTAGCTTCATTCGGGTACAATGCATTGTTGACAATGCTATCTTGACCCAAAAATTGTTTACTCAATAAATATTTATAAATATTGACATTTGGTGACATCTGAATTTTACTTTTGCATGGTTTTTATTTGTATTTTTCAATTTCATGAAGAAAACAACCACACACCTTATAAAAGAAGGAATAATATTTACTTCACACTCCAAAAAAGTGTGAATTGAACTACAAAGAAGAGAGAGATACGAAGAAAGAAAAAAAAAGAAACTAAGAGATATGATTGAAAAAAGAAGAAAAAAAATAAAACATGAAAGAAGTAGAGGTGTGAATGAATCAAAATTGTAAAAGATATATTACGGAACACTCACGGCCAGGGCCCAGGGGCACTAAGACACTAGCACATCATATATAGAAACTTCCTAATTTTCTTTTTCGTTGGTGGACTTCAAAGTTCAAAGTCCATTTTTGCGTGGGCCAAGGACCAAGCCTATACCACAAAACTGGACTCAAGAAGAAACCAATTTGGAGTGCATACATTACAATGTCATGAACATGGTCAAAAGTCAAAACCCTGTTAGTTCAGGGTCTAAGTGTATGTTTAGATTCCACTTGAGTACAAAGTTTTCCATTACTTTTTATCTTGCATGTTACTATCTGTCTGCATCAAAGGATATCTAAACATAATCAACAGAGGTAATTTTTCTGATAATCACATATTAATGTATACATTCTACAGACTCCACACATCAATTTGAACAGTAACAAAGTTCATTTTAACACACAAAAATGTCAGCAGCAATTAATATACTAATTTTCCCTCATATATAACAAGAAACTTCTGTGTTCTGTCAAGATCAGTGCTCAAAATTGCTGCATTAGATCCACAAACAACTATACAATTTGAACCCAGAAGACAGTAACTTGAGAAAAAAAAATTAACAAAATCAATGTGTACAGAGACATGAGCACTCAAACAGGTAAAAATCAATATAAAAATCAAGTGGTGTTAAATACTTTAAAGTTGTTCTTGTGATAACTATTAAATAAAAACTCCTCAACTTCTCCTCTGCTATGTCAATTAAAAGGGCTAAGATTCATAAGGATACACATCCGCATAGCTAGATTAGAAATCCAAAATTTACACAAGGATGTACAACAACATACAGAGGCAAAAAGTTAATGTCCTCCAAAAAGGACCAAAACCAAAAGATACATTATATGAAGTACTAAATACAAATGCAGTCATCTAGAAATAAATAACTTTCATAGCTACTAACGAGAATAAAAATTACATAAATAAAAGTTCACAGACCAAAACCACAAGATACATTATATGTAGTTCTTTATATATAAGAAAGAAAAAAACAAATGCAGTCATCTAGGAACATGAATAATTTGAAGATCACAGGTTGCAGAGCTCCTTGGGCATGAGTCCAATTCTTTTCTCATTTGAAGAATTCTCTTATTACGCATGCCAGGCCAACTGAAAATTGTCAAAGCACATAACAATGTTGCATTTTGCATAACAAACTTGGCAAATGTAACCTGACGTTTTGAGCCTGTACAATTTTTAAGACAGCATGTCCTGAGCTGTGAAGAAAAGCATTTAGGAACAACATTTGTGCTTGGCCAAACCTCTATAGAGAGGTCACATAGGTTTTGAAGGACAACTGTTTGCAGTTGAGGGCAATGATGGAGCATATCAAGCACAAATTTCCAATCAACTTGGCCTCCGAATTTGAGCTCCATGTGAATTAAATTGGGAAATAGAGGAGTGTCTAACTGCAAGAGTTATAAAGAGAAGTGATCAGAAAACATATAACAAACTAAAATCATTCATTCATTCTCCTTTTCCAAATACAACATACCTTGTCTAAGCCCAGAATCAGATTAATAGAATAATAATAATATCCTGGAAAATATTTTGTCATCTTCGCGAGAGAAATATTTGCTCTGACACACTTTGATAAACTGGTAGTAACTTTGCCCTTATATGAAGGGTCAAGATGATAATGATAAATAGATATATCCTTTGCCTGAAAATCTTCAAGAGACGCAGCACACCCATTAAGAAGCTCGATAAAATGTTGTCTCTTGAAAAAATGGATTCTGTTCAAATCCAGAACTTTGAGTGAGGGAAGGTGAACAACAAGAGAAGAAAATGCATCAGTAACAGTTGCATTACACAACTTAAGAACAACAAGAGTTGTGATTGTGAAAACGGTGCAGGGCACGTTGGTTCCAAGGGGGACAGAGATTTCGAGGTTGTGAACTTTGAGGTCTCTTGCAGCTTTTAACCATGTCTGGGAAATTGGGGACACGAGAATGAGACAAAGCGTTTTGATGGGTTGGTGAATTCCTCGGCCGAGAATGGCGGCGTTTACGAGTTGTATGAAGGAATAAGACGATCGCCACCGTCCAAGAAATCTATCCTCGCTAATGTCGAGATTGGGGAGTGAATACCTGAGGGATCTCCACCTCTTCGACACGAGACTTGCGGCGAAAACATCTTCAATTGGAAGAAATGAGAGAATGTGACAGAGAAGTTCATCTGGCAAATCACTAATCCTAGTAGCCGCCGCCAACCAAAACTGCTTCTTCATCTTCAGAAAAATGGAAGAGAGCCCTCCTCCCATTATCGCCGCCGCACCACAGCCGTGCCGGGCTGCGCTGTCAAGGTGTGGATTTCTTTTGGCTTTCATCTTATCTAATAGCCAGCCTGAAACGTACACGTTATAAAGAAAGACAAGAGGCAGATATGATATGATAGGAACAAGCAAATATATATGAATAACATACCTAAGCAGCGTAGAGAGGAGGGTCGTACAAGCCGTCGCCGGTGGAGAGAGGAGGTCGCCGAGATGAACAGTGTCAGCGGGAGGAGGAGGGTTACGATGTTCAGCCAAGGAGAAAGTTAGGGTTCAAAATCCTTTCTCTGATAGTACGTACGTACTGTGTAGTAGTGTTAGGGGTTTGGGGGTTTCTATTTTTTAATTAGTAGCCATGAACCGTCCACAATTATGGTTGCCACCCCTTGTTTTGATCGGTTATAGTAGATTAACACATCTTTTTTTTAAAAAAAATTATTATATGTTAAATATTTTTTAAAAAATATGTATTGACCTTATAACATGTCAATATAAATGATGTAAAATTACACCACTTAAAAAGTGGTGCATATTAGGGGTCACCTTTTTTTAATTTACTATTTAATAACTACGAGTTCAATCTTGGTTCAACTTCGGTTTTAAAAACCTTGGTTCACAATGCAGAATCCTGTCTAGGGTTTCACAGGGTTGAATTGAATTTGTATCTAAGCTTAAATGTTTTAAGCCCCAAACTATTTGAAGATTAATCAAATTGGGTCTTCTAAATTGTTTTTATCAAATTAAGTGTCTTATTTTTTTTTCAAATTAGGTCCAAATGACTATTCAGTGGGTATGTGTCACTGATTTTGCACAATCAGCCCTGACACGTTTATTTTATTATTATTTTAAATTAAATTAAATTTAAAAAACATAACACCCCAAAAAAAATTATCATTATCTTGTCAATGGAACTATATCATCTATATAACTATATTTATATGTATATCTATATTTATTCCAGCTATGAACATTATGAGAGGGGGTAGTACCCAAAGTGTAGAGAGATTACACTGGAGAGAGAGTGTTAGAGAGAGAGAGAGTAACTGAATTTCATGTGTTATTTCTCTAATTAGCCAAGAGTCCCTCACAATTGGTAACCGTCACATATTTATAGGTATAGGGGCTGGGCCCGTGCGCTGGCTAATCCTAAGTGGCCCGGTTGGGCCGTGCGGCCAAGGCCCAGTATGAAGGCCAAGTGACCGCCGAAGGGCGGGTAACCCCTGGGTGTCGCCCCTATAGGGGCTCGCCCAGTCCACCAGTCCACAAGACACTGGGGTCGAGACACGAGAGTCAGGTGTGTCTTTAAGAACGAAATAACCTAATTCTAATTTTGCTTTCAAGTCATTTGCTAAATCAAGGTCACCAACATGGCGTTCAAACACTTAGGGAAAAACGGCCAACATGGCGCTTAAGTATGCTAAGAAAGTGGCCAACATGGCGCTCAAAGTGCGCCCAGGGCGAACGCCCTTGGAATCCCAAGTCCACGAGTCCACAGGTCCACAAGTCCACATGTCCACAAGTCCTCAAGCCACGCTTTAGGCGGGTCAGTTTCCTTGCCAAAATGTCGATCATAATGTGCTTGCTTCGTCGAGCACCGCGACACGTTGCAAAAGGGCGAGACCACGCACCCCTTCAAATCTCAACTGCTATTTCTCGAAACGTCACCCCACGTCCCATTAAATGTCAAATCATGTGTGGTAACTTCCCTCATTGACCCGCTTGTTGTTCCCAAGGTAATCATTTGCTTCCGTAATTATGGGTCACGTTTCCCCACCTTCTCCACGCAACCCCCACGTGCTCCATGTTAACCGTCACCCTGTGCCTATAAAAACCCTGCTTCCCCATCATTTTCCCTTTCTGAAACCCCTCTTCACCTCCTTAATCTCTTCAAGTAAATCTCCGGCGAACTCTTGCTCCAGCACCGTCGCTATTCATCCTTTCCTCTACCTTTTGTTCACTTCTCATTCCAGTGAGTCCTCCTTTCTTTCCTCTTGTGCATTGTTGTGTTCCTTTCAAATTTCAAATCTCTGTTTTTCCTTACTTAATTCACCAAGCTCCCGTGACTCTTACCACCGTCGGACTCCTCTGCTACCGGCGATTTCCGTTTAGACGTTTCAGAGGTCGAAGCCTTCCGGCTTAAGACCTTTGAAACCCACTCCTCTGTTATCAAATAGGCTCCCCCTCAGTCAGCCATCGACCAAGCCTCCGTGTATACTTATTCCGACGCGGTGGTTGACCTCATTGCTGAGGTCGATGGGTTGTGTTACGAGGAGAACCTCAACTCGAAACTCTGCGCAGCGCCTTGCAAAGAAGGTGACCGCCCTTGGTTCCATAAGGAAGACGGCGACATAGCTCGCTACCACTTCTTTTTCGTCTATGAGTACCTTTTTACCGAGTTGGGAATCAAATTCCCATTCTCGCCTTTATTTTACTCCATCCTTGCCGACATCAACACAGCCCCCAACCAACTGCATCCAAACGCTTGGGCGTTCATGCGCTGTTTCGAGATCCTGTGCGACGCCATCCAAATAACCCTGTCGCCCGTCCACTTCTTCTACCTATATGATGTGGATGCAGAGTCTCTGAAAGCCAAGGGGTGGATTTCCCTAAAGGCTTGCCCCGACCGTAAGTGCCTCAACCCCTTCAAGAGCAACACCAAAACTGGCTTCGCCCGCAGATACCTCAGGGTGGCGGTTCACCACGCCTACCTGAAACTTTTCACTTTGAGGGACGAGACCGTCCGCTTCCCCCTCTATTGGACGGAGAAAACAAACGGCATTGTCGATCCCCCAGATGATTCTCTAACTGCCAAAGATAAAAACATCATCAGCTTCTTCGCCCAACTTCCCGTCCTTGATTGCTCCAAAGTAATTGAGGGCGCCAAGCACTCAAAACCCGCAAATACCTAGGTCGCTACCCCTTGAGCCATGCATTTTAACGTCCTTCGCCGACATTTTCATTTTTCCACTATCTTTCCTCATTATGTTACTAACGCCCCATTGTGTTTGATTGTTTATGCAGAAGATATGAAATTCACAAACGCCGAGCTCCTGAAAGCTGCGGAAAGAAGAGTCGCCCGGTTTCCCCCAACCTTCAACACTGAGGGCCTGAAAAAGAAAGGCGAAGGGGACCAGGCTCCCCAGAAAAAGAAGCGCAATGAACGGGAAGGTGACAACGGAGGAAACCAGGCCTCGCAAGAAGAAAATGACCAGGGCCACTCCGTCCGACCCTGGTGAAACTGCTCGCCAAGAGGAGAAAACCCCAAGTCCTCTCCTCGCCAATCCGAAGAGGCCACCACTCATACATCTACTCAGCATCACCAACTCCACCGCCTACTCATCATGCGACCAACTCACCAGCCCACTAAGACCAGCTACCAACGCCGAAAACCAACACCACCCCTAACCCCTCTCAACAAGGGGTAGGATCTCAAGAGAAAAGTACCCCAGCTGGGGGCGAAAAAGAAGGCTTTTCGGACCGCCCCCAGGTTCTTCGTCATGTCGCCGACCCTGTTGACTTCTTGCTCTCTGGTATCAACAGCGAGTATCTTGAGAGCGAGATTTTCAACAAAGGGGTCAATGAGGCGGGCCAAGAGTGCATGGCGTCGCTTCTTCATGTCGGCTGAATTTTTGCACACGCCTTCAAGAAGTATGGGGCCGCCGTCGCCGACGCCGAGAAGCTCAAGGCAGAGAATGTCGAGCTCCAACTTTCCAATTCTCAATGGAACGTGAGGTTTGACAAGCTGCTAACAAGCGCGGCCAAGGAGAAAATTGAGCTGGAGAATAAGCTCAACACGATGGGCATTCATATCGGTGAGGTCCAAGTTGACTTGGCCAATCGAGTTGCGGAAATTGCCGAGCTCGATGGAGCGCTGAAGGAGCATGAGGAGAATGCCATGCATGCGCAACAATACCTGGCCGCCAAGGATGAAGTTCTCGCCTCTAAGGAGTCAGAACTTAACTCCTTAAGGACAGAGCTTGAGGCGAAGGAGAAAGAGCTTGCTGAAGAGAAAAAGAAAGCCATCGAGGCTAGGGAGCCTGCCGTGGATGCCGCCTACGCGCATCGCGAGGAAGGGTTCTACCTCGCCAAGTACCAGGCCCAGTACTTGTTCCCCCAATAATGACTTCAGCCCGATCGGAATGCTGAAGGAAATTATTGACGATGGGCTGGTCGGGCCAGAGGACCCGTTGAGGATTGATCCTAACCTCTAGGTTTTCAACAATGAAGAAGAAAGGGGTGAAAACAATGAAGAAAACCAATAGGCTTAAGCTTTACCATTCCCTTTGTTATTTGCTTATTTAGCTTTTTCTTCCGCCTCGCTCACTCGCCCTCAGTGGCCTTTGTGTAATCGCCATGTAGTTGACTTTTGTTCGCCCACGGGCCTTTTAATGTTAGTGACTTTTGTTCGCCTCTTTACGCTATTTTTACGCTATTGACTGTTGCTCGCCCATGGGGCTTTTTCTCAACGCCTTTTTCATTTATTTTCAAGTAACAATGCACTTAACTTTAAGTAACAATGTTCTCGACTTCCACCTTATTCATTCGCCGACCTTATAACTTGCGCTATTATTTCATGCGTCAAAGTGTTAACTGAATTACATTTAACGACTTAATGTGTGCATTTTAACTAGGACTTTATGCTTTGTTTATCCTTGCCAAGGCTTTATGCATTTCCCACAAAGAGGAAATGGCCTCGTCTTGAGGACTTTGCACGCACGAGGCTTACAATGCTTGGGTCCCAAGAGTTTTTCCTAGTTAGAGGTGTTGGCCCTATTCTTGGGGAGACTTAGTTGGATAAGAAGCTTATCCCACACATCATCAACGGATCCAGCGATTGCGTCGGGCTTTCCGGGAAGATTCCCAGACGTCAATGATCGTAATGGAATCGCCACCTTCAGGGATCTAACCAGCCCCTTTGGGGATCAAGCTTGTCCCACCTAGCAATCGCCGTATTTCAGCATTTTCAATTGGTGATTTCAATCGTAGGAATATTTCTGAGAATACCCTTTTATATATGATCTCGCAAATACATGCTTTGAAATTTACATTTTCCGACGCCTCGTTAAAAAACTCCACATTGGGAGAAAAAGAGTGCGCCCTTTATTCATTTTCTTTGGAGAATTCTTTGGAGGACAAATTCTTTGGAGAACAAAATCTTTTGGAGAACAAATTCCCTTCGCCCCTCGCACTTCCTCCCTGATAGCCATCTTCGCTGCTCCCTTACTGTAATAATAGCGCAGATGTGCCATTCGAGGACCGCGGTACCCGCCTTCCATCCAATTCTTCCAGGTGATAAGCTCCATTTCCCATAACCGTTATAACTCGATAAGGGCCTTCCTAATTTGGACTCAACTTGTTCCCGGCAACTCCAGATCGCCATTTAAGGACCATATCCCCCACCTGCATCGTCCTTGGGCGAACCTTTGAATCATATTTCGCTGTCGCCCGCTATTTCATCGCCGCTTCTCGCACATGCACTTCCTCGCGTGTTTCTGATAATAGGTCCAGCTTCATCGCCATATTAGCCTGATTCTCGCCTTCCAGGTGCGGCGCAGTTTGCTAGGAAAAGTTATCGATCTCAACGGGGAGCATGGCGTCCGCCCCATGTGTCATTCTGAAGGGCGTTTCTCGCGTGCTTGACTGCTCCGTTGTGTTGTAGGACCACAAGACCACTGGAAGTTCATCTAACCAAGCCCCGTTGGCCTCCTTCAACCGCCGTTTTAACCCTCGAAGAATCACTTTGTTCGCAGACTCAACCTGCCCATTCGTCTGCGGATGCTCAACCGAAGCAAACCTCATTTGGATTCCCATTTCATCACAAAATTCCTTCGTCTGCTTGCTCGTGAATTGGGTTCCATTGTCTGACACTATTTCCCGTGGGACCCCAAACCTGCAAACAATCCGCCGCCAGTGAAAGTTCACAATTTTAGCAGACGTTATCTTGGCGAGCGGCTTCGCCTAAATCCACTTTGTAAAATAATCCACCGCCACCAAAATGAATTTCATTTGAGATCTGGCGACTGGGAAAGGCCCAACTAAATCCACACCCCACATGGCGAACGGTCAAGGGGCACTTATGGTAACTAGCTCCCCCGGTGGTGCTTTTGGCAAATCTGCAAAAACTTGGCACTTCTCACGCTTCTTAACAAACTCCATGCAATCCTTCCTTAGTGTCAGCCAATAGAAACCAGCCCTCAAAACTTTAAAAGCTAGGGACCTGCCTCTAATATGGCTGGCGCAAACTCCCTCATGGATCTCCGACATGACCGCCTCATATTTCTCTGGCGGCAGGCATCTCAAGAGAGGCGATGAAAATCCTCGTCGAAGAAAATCTCCGTTCGTCAAAGTGTAATGGCTTGTCTCTCCCCTTTGTTCCTTCGTGTACTGCTCAACTTTAGCTGGATGCCCGGCAGGATGTCCAGGATGGGCCCCATCCAGGTAGCCCCTCTATTCACACAATCCACCAGCTCGCCCTCAATGCTTGGGTACACCAAAGTCTCCTGAATCACACTTCCATTGTTACCGAGTTTGCGCGTGCTCGCTAGTTTGGCTAGTACTCCCGCCCGCTGATTCTGTGTCCGCGGAACATATTCTACCACCACCTCTAGGAAGCGACTCATCAAATACCTTACGCGCTCCAAATATTTGATTAGGATAGGTTCCTTCACCTAAAAAGCTCTTGTTACTTGGCCTTCTACCAACAGTGAATCTGTCTGGATGAGCAAGCTCTCAATCTTCACCTCAATCGCCAACTTTAATCCAGCGATCAGTGCCTCATACTCCGCCTGGTTGTTCGTAGCCTTGAACTCAAACTTCAAAAATTACTCCAAGGTTAACTCTTCCGGCCCTTCCAATGTAACTCCAGCGCCACTGCCGTTTGTATTGGAAGATCCATCTATGACTGGGTGTTCACTTTCTCGCCCGAGTTAGGAGTCAACTCGGCTACAAAGTCCGCCAAAGACTGCGCACTCATCTTACCACGCTTGTCATACTGCAACCCGTACTCCGATAATTCAACTGACCAAGCGACCAACCTCCCTGACAAGTCCGGCTTTTGCAAAACTTGCCTTAGGGGAAGGTCAGTTCATACCTTCACCGAAAAGCTCTGGAAATAGGGCCTTAATCGCCGGGCAGTCACCAAACCTGCCAACGCCGCCTTCTCAAATTTTTGGTATCTAACTTCAGCGCCCTGTAAAGTGTGATTGACAAAGTAGACTATCTTCAGCTCGCAATCTATTTCCTGCAAAATAACTGAGCTTATCGCATTTTCACTTATGGCAAAATATAACTGGAGAGGATGCCCCTATATGGGCTTTGACAATACGGGCGGGGAAGATAAGAGCTCCTTCAGGCGAGCAAAAGCTTCCTCGCACTCCGTCGTCCATTCAAATATTGCATTCTTCCTGAGAAACCTGAAGAACGGTGTTGATCTGTTGCCTGAATGTGGGAGAAACCTTGACAAAGCCGCAATGCATCCCGTTAGGCGTTGTACCTCCTTTGCATTAGCGGGACTTTTCATCTGTTGGATCGCGCTGCACTTGTCGGGGTTTATCTCAATTCCACGTGAAGTGATCATGAAACCGAGGAATTTTTCGCCCTAGATCCCAAAGGAGCATTTCTCCGGGTTAAGCCGCATATTGTGTTTCCTAATTTCACCGAACGCCTCCGCCAAGTCCTGGTGATGATCAATCCCCAACACAGATTTTACAATCTGATTGGCGAAGACCCTATCCATCAACCTCTAATAAGTCGCGCCGGCGTTCTTTAGTCCAAATGGCATGGTGCGATAACAATAATTGACCCTGGCAGTCATGAAGGCTGTCTTGTCCTCATCCGAAGGGTGCATACGAATTTGGTGATATCCGGAGTAAGCATCCATCAAGCTGAGTAACTCGTTTCCCGAAGCGCCATCTACCAATTTGTCAATGCTAGGAAGAGGATAAGAGTCCTTTGGGCACGCCTTATTCAAATATGTATAATTAACGCACATTCGCCACTTTCCATTTGCTTTTTTGACCATCACCACGTTTGCTAACCATGTAGGATATTTGACCTCTTCGATGAACTCAGCCGCCAGCAACGTGTCAACCTCTTGCTGCGCCGCCTCCCCTTCTCGCCACCCATGCATCGACGTAGCTGTGAAACCGGCTTAACACTAGGATTCAAGGCGAGCCTGTGACAAATGAAATCTGGGTCGATACCTGGCATATCTTTACAGCTCCATGCAAAAAGATCCAAGTTTTCACCCAACAGCCTTGCCAAGCGAGTTTCCTGCTCGTCAGTAAGTTTAGTTCCTATTTGAAAAATCCTCTCGCCAAACTTCAGTGTCTTAGTTTCCTCAATTGGCGTGGGCCTGTTCAAGCGCCCTGTAACGCCCCGACTTTCAGGGGTCACAGTTAAAAACCTGCTAAAATAAATATGCAAAGTTTTCCAAAAGGATTTATAAACACGGGTATATTTTTTCTTTTCAAATGTATTTTCAAAACATGTCATGCCTACTCCCAACTGTAAATAAATCTACATCAAGCCTTGAACAAGTCAAGTACCTGAAGGCGAGAACGAAAGAACACAACCTAAAAAAAACCTAACAATAAAACCAGATTGCACAAGGAACCTATTATGCAATGACACCATAACTCCGACATACTCCCTACGACTCCCACATCAAGGGACCGCAAGAAAGCAATGCATCGGAACCTATCCGAAACCTCAATTATAAATTCCTAAAGTCATTATGCAAGCTTAAACCAATAACGGTAAGCTTTCTAACCCAAGGCTCTAGCCTTAAACCCGACTCTATTCTTCAAGTCTTTCACAAATCTTCAAGTTATCATCTCCGACTCGTACAAAGGTCAAGCTTCATCGAGGATTCTCCATCGCCTAATAGCGTTAAGCGCCAAAACAACAAGTAGAAAAACAGAAAGGGTTAACTCCATACAATTACCACATATAAAAGAGAAAGCATGCTATTCAAATTTAAGTGCATGACATGGCAAATAAGCTAGCAACTTATCTCAAGATAGATGACAACATATATCAATAAAACCAACGATACAGATTTAAATCAGATAACAACAACCTCAACAATAATAACATATATTAGATATCAAAAACCTCAACTATATAACATATAATCAGATATCAAAAACCTCAACTATATAACATATAATCAGATATCAACAACCTCGACAATATACCATCAAATCATATATCAACAACCTCAACTATATAACATATAATCAGATATCAACAAGATCAACAACAACATAGATTCAAATCATATCTCAACAAGATCAACAACAACATAGATTTAACAAAGATATCAACAACTCCACGTAGGTTAACTCAGATATCAACCAAATCAACAGAAGCAAATATTATTGCCCTATAATGCAACTATATGCTGCAACCAAAATGGATCGATCAATAATGTCTCACAAGACAGGACAGAGCGAGGAACGGACTCCCCTGAACTATCACTTAATAGCGCCCATGAAAGACGGGACAGACGGGCAACGGATCTCTCCTGAATGCCACTTAATAACGCCCATGAAAGACGGGACAGCCCTGTGGAAACAACCACTACACTGCCACTTAATAACGCCCATGTAAGACGGGACAGTCCTGTGGAAACAACCACTACACTGCCACTTAAGTTTCAGTCTTATATGCCAAAATCAGTCACCACTCCCAAACCAATAAACAAGTCAAAGTAAACACATGTTATTCATAATTTCAACAAAACAATAGTCAAAGCATCAACAATAACCAATGGTCGAAGCCCCAGAAAACGGAGACGCACATCTCTATTGTTTAACAATGGCTGAAGCCTCATAAAACATTTGGCGACACCCTCAGAAGCAGTCAACATAATCAAGTTACAACATAGCAAAACATGCTAACATTTCAATCGAATGCCAATCAAATTAAACATCTTCATCTCAAGCACAAGCAGTCAATTTAAGCAGGCAGGACTCAAAGACACTCTATACTGAGTTACCCTAACCTTTTTATTTCTCCTTCCAAGCTCAACATCGCAGTCCGATCCCAAAAGCAGTTCCCAAACTCAGCAAGTTCTCAGGGGTGTCCTCCTCCGTCGTGAAACCTCACAGCTTGCTCCAAAACCTCTTTCCTCAGCTCAACTCGTTCCAATCCTTAATCAAAGTATCATTGTTTAGTCACTAAGAAGAAATATAAACTATTAACACTAATCAAAACCCGAAAAGAAGCTTTCGAAGCTTCAGAGTTCAACATCTAGGCACGAATTGACAGCAGGACCTTTGTTCGCTAAAATACGCATAACTCGAGCTACAGAACTCGGAATGACACGAAACTAAAGCCAAAATTTCGAAAACTAAGAGAGATACGCTATAGCTCAGGCCATACAGACCCAAAATTATTTTTGGACACCGTACCATTGCATCAATGGATATCTAAACATAATCAATAGAGTAATTTTTCTGATAATCACATATTAATGTATACATTCTACAGACTCCACACATCAATTTGAACAGTAACAAAGTTCATTTTAACACACAAAAATGTCAGCAGCAATTAATATACTAATTTTCCCTCATATATAACAAGAAACTTCTGCGTTCTGTCAAGATCAGTGCTCAAAATTGCTGTATTAGATCTACAAAAAACTATACAATTTGAACCCAGAAGACAGTAACTTGAGAAAAAAAAAAAAAAACAAATTGTCAGCTAAATTCTCCCTTTTTTAAAAACCTATAGAGAATTAGCATAAAAGAAATGAACATAAAATAGATACATCTGTTGTATTCATTTTGTGGACCTATACCTAAAGGACATCAAGCTAATTTCGCAGAAATCACAATCAAGAGCAGCTTTTTCTATGACACTCAAGATTCACCTGATGAAAGAGGAGGAATCTGATATTTGGATAGCATCCACTTTTTATTAATTTATTAATTTTTTCAATTTTCCATTTTCTAACTGATGTGTCATGTTGTAATTGAGCAACGGTAATAACAGCGTGTAAAAAACTGCCTCTAAGTTACATTTACTTTCAAATTTATAAACTTATGTTTCCCCCGGAATAATATCCACTACAGGAACACAATTGCAACTTATGGATCAGACAAAGCTTGTTGCTGAAAGAGATACGATTAATGCACAAGCCTCTACTAGTACTAAGAATAAATAAGATTATTTCAGCTTCAGCTTGTATCATCATGTTGGTGAAAAGATGGAGACACGAGATGTGAAAACTTGAGACATAATATATAAGCTTCGGATACAAGATGAAAGAATAAAATGAAAAAAAGGAAAAAAAAAAAATTACCAGTATTGATTACACACAAACTATGCTAGGAACGCATCCCACTATTGATTTTTTTTATACAAGCATCACCAGCATGGTGATATAAAAATAAGGGTATAAGCTCTATGAACAGAGTATAAACATTGGTCATACTCTGCAATGAAGTGAGCTGCAGCAGTCACATTTCCACCGGAGTAACAACAAACCCTAATGTAAGCTGTGGCTGTACAGAGTTTTCGATTTCAGCTTTTGCGAATCCTACACGATTCGATGACCTCGCTAACAGCTTTATGAGTCTCTGGTGAAATCATGTCCAAAGACAGATGAAATTCCTGTGTAAAGACACAAATTTGAGTTTAAAAGGATATTAATAGTATTAAAAAAATTAAAAGGGAAAAAAGTGAGCCTTGGGCATCTAATATGATTCAGCAGGCCATCTCCATTTTTTCACCCTTTAAACGGTGATTTTCAATCCCATTATCTATCAAAACACATCAGCATTTACCCACCATCTAGCAAGTAAACTTCTGCAACTAAGCCTCGTTTGGAAGAGCTTATTTAAGTTTATCTAATAGCATAAGCACTTATACAAGCGTTTGTGATGTGAGAGTTTAGGTAAATAGCTCGTGGCCTACCTATAAGCTGTTCTGAGCTTATTTTTATAAGTTGTTCATATTAGCTTATGAATAAGAGTTTATGCTTATCCATAACCTATTTTCAGCTTATGTCAATAAGTTTATCAAATTAGCTAATGCGATAAGCACTTATTTCCATAAGTGCTTAATTAAGCTGCTGAACCAAACACAGCCTAAATATGTTAGTTACTTTACTCAGATGAAGCATCAGATACTAAACTGGAACTCCAATTACCCTTCCCATACAAATTGAGTGCCTAACTAACAATATGTCTAGCTTGTTAGTATCACAATTTCATAATTAAATCTGCAGGGCATTAACAATTGCCAAAAGCAACATACCACAAATCTGTCCAACACAGGTACAAGACTCGCTAAGTTGTGCCCTGGAAGATTCTCCGAAATTGCTGCACGGATGCTCTTGCTGTAGACCAAAAAAGTAAATTGTAGGCCGTAAAATATGCAATAAAACAATTTTAAATAAAAACGAATTGAAAATTGATAAGAAATTAACCTTTCAGTGGAAAGAAATGCTAGAAGCAGTGCAGAATAAGCTTCCACAATCATTTTCTCAGCTTCTTTTTCACCTTGTAGAACAGCTGCCTCATCATTCTGCATGATGAAACACAAGATTATTCAAGATACACCAATCGCACTAAAATTTCATATATGTTCATCCCCACATTACACGTCTTGAGAGTTGAGTCACACCAACTTTTAATTAACTCTTTCTACTATTGATAATAACCAAACAAGTATAATGAGTTAATGACTACCACATCATATGAGATATACAAGAATTATGCAATATCTCCGAAGTTTGAAGCCAAAACCTTGTTTTTCTTAAGCACAAAATTGCATTATCCATGTCAGGGTGCAATCAGTCATGCATGATTCTAACTTCAACTTTTTTGGTCCCCATGCAACTATTTCAGTTGAGGCAGACAGAAACAGCTATTGATCAGCTGATAATTATGAACCATGAAATGATATAGAATACAAGTTGGTAAGATTAATTGCAGATTTTACACTTAGTACTATCCATGTTATTCCAAGCTTCCTACCATCACATCAATAGATAAGGTACAAAATTTTAAACATAATTAATCCAAGATTTCTATGGAAAATTTGGAAGATGCTACCCACCAGTACAAACTGTTTATCTTCCCCAGCTCCCTCATGTTCACCCTGGTTAGCTAAGAAAATAGAGCATAATAATTGAATAACATCCCGCTGAACCTCCTGGTCCAGACCTTCTGAAGAAGGTAGCAGGACACTAGCTGCTGCAAGACGCGATCTGCAAAAAAAAGTAACAAAGCTTGAATGGGTTAAAAGTACAATAATAATGAGATACACTATAATAAAATGTCAAAAAGTCTATCTGGTGTTAGGTCTAGTAAGTTGTCGTTTATCTCCAAAAACAAGGTTACAGTTAGTGGGGGAAGTCATTCATTTCTTTCTTTTTCATCAAATAAACATGAAATAAATCAAATGGAGTAAGTGGGTAATTTTTTTTAATTTTGAAGTGTGTTAGGAATGTCAGCGCAGTAGCTCTACACAATGGTGAAGCACTTATTATGAAAGGGCCAAAAAAGGTACAATTGTTATGCTACATCATGATTATAAAAACAAGAATAAGAGTATAAAAGTGTTGAAGTTATAGGGTTTTCGTGAAATCACAAAAAAGTAAGACTCAAATAGTGATTATGGTTTTTTAATACAAAGGACTGAGCACTATACCATATTTATATTTGTTGAGAAGTCTCACATTGACTAGAGATATGGCCAACGTAGCCCTTATTTATATATGGGAAGACAATCCTCAACTCTTGAGCTCGCTTTTGAGTTGAGTTAGGCCTCCCAAATTCTAATATGGTATCAGAGTCTAACCTAGAACCGTTAAGTGGGGACCACACGTATATGGGCCACTCGCAGATGTTCATTCTAGGCTGCATATGTCCAGCCTTGGGTGTGACTTGGGAGGGGTCCTGAATATTAGAATTTGGGAGACCTAACTCAACCCAAAAGCTAGCTCTAGAGTTGAGGATTGTCTTCCCATATATAAGGGTTATCTTGGTCATATCTCTAGTCAATGTGTGACTTCTCAACAATATTAATACTAGACCCCAATTCTAATCAAATAAGGGAACTAATTGTGATAATTATTAGACTCCTAGTCATGTGTTGAACTTCTTTTCTGGTCATTTATTCAAATATAAAACTTACAAGAGAAGAAAAGAATTTAATGAAAAAAACACATTTAATATCTTGTTCATAACCAACTGTCAATTCAGAAACTATCAAATTACCTGTTGCGACCATCCTTCTCAACTAGATTTACAAGCAGGCCTAGAATAGCAACGAGAAAATCTAACTCATGATCAGTGAGATGCTTATCATATTGATGGTCTTTCACACTTCTTGAAGTATTTTCTTTTATCAGAGCGAAGGATAACGATGGGCTGCTGAAAGAAGGAAAATGGCCAGCAATCAACATAGACATAGTTTCTAGTCCTCCATAGGCAGCAATTTGCTGACAGCCAACAGGGTTGTCATTAGTCAAATTCATCAACACCTACAATAAGACAACATCAGTTAGCACCTAAAACATAAGTGGCTTCTGCATGAGAAAAAAATTGATAGGAGCTCTACTGAAAAAGAAAATTAAAAAAGAGGGACAGAGGGATATCCACATATACTAGTTCTACAAATAAACCGGTAAGTATATATTAACAGAACAAGAATTCTATTCAGCAGGTATTTCTTTAGAGAATTGGTATAGAATATAATGCTGACATAGATAACTCATGTTTGCAATTACACATGAAACATATATAATTACCAAATGATCAAACAGGTAAGCAAGGCCTTCACTTTCACTCAATTGTCGCGATATTGTAAAAAGGATATAAATGATGCATAGAACAAATACTAAATCTACTGACAAACCTTAATAGAAGCAAGAAGGCAATCAGTTAGAAGGCTGGAACCTTCTTCACCACCAACTTCAGAACTGGAACAATTGATGTCCCCATGGCTTAGTTCTTGCTGGCTCATATTGCTTTGAGATTGACATCTATTTTCAAATTCTCTGTTTTCTACCTCATGTTTTTTAGAATGAGGTATTTTCTGTTTCCCTGATAGTAGGTCCCATTTAGACAGTGCAAAGTCATCCTCATCAAATGCAAAGGGATCTTGGCTATCATCCAAGATTACAACTGGCGCACCTTTCGTCGAGTGCACATTCTTGTTGAAACTATTTTGGATCACGGACGTTTTACGGTATGAACTCTTTGACGCACCACTATTAGACCCAGACGGTGCAAAGTCATCCTCATCAAATGCAAAGGGATCTTGGTTATCATCCAAGATTACAACTGCCGCACCTTTCGTAGAGTGTACATTCTTGTTGGAACTATTTTGGATCACAGATGTTTTACGGTATGAACTCTTTGACGCACCACTATGAGACCCAGACGTGGAAGAATTGACCCTCATATTTAGTGAATAAGTATCAGAAGTTGATGTGCTGGGAGTTTCAGAAATGGATAGCGAACTGTCCAACTGTCTACATGTCAACAGTCGGCGGTTTTCCGTAACATTAGAACTCTTAATAGAAGAGGCTCTCTCTACGCTGCCGTATTTACTGCTGGAACTAACGGATAAAGTCTCATTCTCTGCAAAATCAAATGAAAGAGGATTCAGAAAATCTAAAGACAAACTGATGTTTGCATTAGTAAGCATATGCAAACTAAATGGATTGCCACCAAATATTTTGCTAGATGACTCCAATTTTCAATTTCAATTGTTAGGGTGTACTACAAGCATAATGAGCAAGCTGAGAGATCTATGATCCCAACCCTCATGGCATTGCTCACTTCTCTTTCAGTTTAAAAATATTTTTCTTTCCGATAGAGACGACAAAATCTAATCAAAGATTTACAGGTTAAACTGGTAAAGCAAGCAACTCAGTTAACTGAAGCTCAAAATCAAAGGTTATCATTCTCGCTGACAGAAACTGGTTTTGGCTGATAAAAACAATGGATGCTGTTTACAATGCAAGAACAGAATATAAAGCTGAACCTGAGGTTCTGCAGAAGCACAAAACCTCTAGCCTAGAACCATTCCCTTTCCCTCTCAATTCATGCCTAAGACGTACTACTTATCCTTCGATTTATATTCTCATTTCTCCTCAATCAAATTCCAACTACCACTATTCCTTCCGAGCCCAGCATTCAGTTATATCCCAGACTTGCAACATGAATATTCCCTATATTTCCTATTCTGTCCACCTCATCCTTATCCTTTTACTTCCCATCCTCTTCCAATTTCCAAGTAGCATATGCCTCAGTGCTCTACCACTCAATCTCCACATATGATAACAGAGAAAGAGAAACTAACTATACCCTCCTCAAAGAGGGAAACAGTTGAAGCAATAGCACTCCTGTCTAGGAGAATTGGAGAAAAGAATAATCAAATTCATGCATAGAACCAGCACTGGTAACTATAATCAGAAAAAAGCAGAGTTTTACAATACAAACAGATAATAACAATCTAACCTTTATAATCTCTGACTTGATCCAATTCAGAGTCATGACTGCCCATAGAGAAAGGATCATTAGGCATGCTATCATTATTGGATGCAGCAGCAGAGGCACCCCGACGTAAACATAGTTCTAGAAGTTAGAAGATTTTCACAGGGGTGAGGGAGGGAAGAAAAACTATGAGTCATCAGAAATGTAAACTAATCACAGAAACATGATTACCTAAAATAAACAATTAAATGAGGAAAAACAAAAAGAAGAAGCCAAGAAGGAATTTATTGACCCCTGTCTATGATCATTACCTGAGAGGATCTTTATGACGGTTATAATCAGCTCTGTAAAAGAAAATGGGGTTGCCTGAGGACTCAACTTTCCTTTCATTCCAAGCAAATGAGCCTATAATGAGGACATAAATGTTAAGAATAAGATTTATAAATTAAGAAGTTCACCAAACTAAGAATACAACAAAACTTGCATTAAGTATTGTGCAATATGGAAATTCACAGATGCACAATTCAAGACAACAAAAATTAAATCTATAAAAAAAACAAATTAACAAGGGGCAAAGAACACATGTCAACCTGATTGTCTTTGCTTAGGAAAGTAGCATTTTCCATTATCTTCAGGCATTTGAGAAGCAAGGTTAGGCTCTTTAGACATTTGTCATTTCTCAAATCTTTGGTTGACAGAGAACTATCCTCCATCCAATTCTGAAAGACAAATCCATGGTTGTAAAATAATCATCGCCATAATTTTTAAGTTAAGGATGCAAATATAAAAGAATTGGTGATACATTTTGATAGGAACTGAATTTATTACAGAATAATTATGGAAGTACTGGTGTTCGAGAGCCAGTTCTCTCCTACAGATTCTGGAATTTTGAGAGTCCAGTCTCTCCCTAAGACAACCACCCAATTTCTGAATAATGAAATAGACTGCTGTATTCTATATTTATAAGTTATAACTACTTATCAGCAGTTTTCCTAAAGTATAACTGACATAACTACAAAATAACCAACTCTGTAACTACCCACTGCCAGTTGCCAGTTACTGTTCACGCGCACTGTTCATGCGCGCTACTGTTCATCAAGACCCCTATCACATTTACACCTAAATAAAATATCAATCAGAAAATGCTGTCATTCCTTTTTGTTAAAGTCATGTCTACTACAAATATAATAAAGCATATATATTGAACTAACATACAAGCTCACACCTCCAAATCTGAATGACAATTCATGGCAACTTCAAAGACTGCATCAAGTCCTCCATACTCTCTTAGTTTTTCCTTAAAATTTCCACCGGTCTTCCGTACGGCGCCAGAGGTTTCTGTGCACAAGTAGGCCCCCCATAACATTCAAAAAATACAAAAGAATACTCAGAAGAGGTTTCAATATAAAGGTTCCATAAGAGAATATAGAGGCAAGTGGACCACAGAAGACTACAAATGTCTGTAGATGTTAGCTCCTGATCAATTACAGGTGCCATAAACTATTTATTGGAATTATAACTAGTGTGTGGACTGTGGAGAAAGATTACCACAGAAATCATGATTTACAGGAAAAAAATGATTTTTTTATCAATTGGGATAGATATACATGTAAAGAAATAACACCCTAATACAACTCAGAAATATATGAACCCATTTATATATAAACAAGCCATGTCACATCAAATTAAGCACCACTGTAATCATTAATTTTGATGTGTATTTCAATATCAAAATGGCACATTCAGAAATTGAAAAGAAAAATAGCGATAAGACAAATCACATAAACTTTTGATTAATGAGTTCTAAACAGTAAACGTCACTTGAACAAATTTGACTATCTATGGTCGTTTTGCACAAGAAAACCAACATTAGCATTTCAAAGAACCAGATATATAAGAGGGAAAAGAACATTTCAGCAATAATACAGAAATAAAATTTGGAAGTTCCTTTACAATACCATCGAGAGAAACGGCAGATAAACAACACTTCTCCATGGTCAGCAATGCTAACCATTTAGGGCATAATTCTGGCCTTTCAACACAACTGTCATTCTGACAAACTGTTTTTAGTTCTTTGCAGTTTACTAGAATTTCTTGAACGCTAGAAAATACTGCAACAGAACTGGAGTCGAATCTTCCTGTTGTATTTTTTAGCATGCCATCATTCTGCCGCAATGAGAGTAGTTTAGAGCCAATTTTTGGTGCTTTGTCTTTAATAACAGTGGAGATAATTGGTCTTAACAACTTGATTAGAAATTTAACACAACCAGGTGATTCAAGGAGGTGATCATCTTGACCCTGAAAAAAAAAACATATCCAGTAAAAAACAGGCAAATAGTGAATATTTAGATTAACAGGTAAGAGTATCCAAGGTAAGTACCAGAATAGAAGTATAATTCACTGAATAATCACTAATGACTACAAAATATCAGAAGTGATGCCCCACTATAAACTTAACATAGATTTTCAAGATAAATTTCTTTATAAATAGTACTCATTCTATATATTTTCAATCTATGATGAGTAACCTTTATATTTCCTTACTAGGGTAGAGTATACTTTGAGCATATTAAAGCATAAGCACTCATGGGGAGACCTAGGTGGCTGGTGCAGTGGTTCAAAAGTGGTTGTTTGAACCCCTAGGTCAAATGTTCAAGCTTTAGAAGCCGCATTCTTGAGGAAACATTTGACCTACACCACACCCGAGTTGAAATTGTAAGAGAAAATTAGCACACCAAGAAAAAAAAAAACATAAGCACTCTGGTTATAGATAACTATCATAATCCTGATGTATTGTATCCTAGCTCTAAGATTAAGTTATTATTGTAGGCAGTTATTGTACAGCTGTAACAACAGCTTTCAGTTAGTCTTCTCAAACTGCTACAAGTATAGCAGTCCCTTGTACACACTGATCATCAATGAATTCAGAAGATATCTCTCTAAAATTCCTCAGTTTCTCACACTTTCCCTCACTTTCTATGTAATTAATTTACAAGCTATAAAAACAAGCAGATGAAAATTAAAAGTGAAAAAGTGCTTGGAGGACAATGAATGTTTAGGCATAGATTTCCCACTAAACATGAACAAAACATTTGGAAGTTTGATAACACAGCCAAAGTAGGAAATATGTAACCACCAAAAGTAAAGTTCTGAAAGAACAAAGTTAACAGCAGTGAACCCAATAGAAGGACTATCTACATTGCAAATGTAGCTTCCTCCACTGCTACAAACGAAATGCCAAGCCACCAAATATGTCAGATGACATCCATTCAGAGTAAATAGAATATTTTGCAATAAATTTGAACAAAACAACAGTTTGGAAGAGTCCTAGTGCCTTTTTGGCGCCTGGAATGGAGCATGAAATTGTAGCTTGTAATTGGATTTGGAAGTCTATTTAGGATAAGATATTCAGAATCACAATTCCATATGATTACTCCAGTTTCCACTGAATTAAAAAAAAGATATGCCTCTCATGAATCTTTGAAAAAAAAAACTCATGCTAAAGTCATCAATACAAGTTCAAGATATTCAAAATGTATGAATTTCAAAAATACAATTAATGAATTATTGGTTAAAAAAAGTAGTGTGGATGTAGTAATCTTTTATTTGTAAGCCCTATTTATTTTGTTCGTCAATATTATAAGAAATTGAAATTGAAAAATATATATTTTCACATTTTAATTTTTTAATTTATAATAATAATTATATCACTACTTTTAAAATGTTTACTTATTATATATAAAATAAAATTTTAATATGAGATTTATAACTAACTTTATTCCATATATTATAGATCTTGCATTGCATCTAAGCAATAAATTTGAAGTGAATTTAGAATTCTAATTCTATGCCCTAATTTTTTAAATCACTCAAATTTAAAATATAGAATTTATGATTCTGAGTCAACTTTAATTCCAAAATAATTGAAAATTAAATTAAATTATGATAAACCAGGCCACATCACCACCCCATGGGGCTAAATCTACCCCGTAGAGATAAATTCCTTTTTTTTTAACTACTTTTGCCATTTTTTCACATTATTAAAAAAATAAAAAAATAATCCCAATTATGCAAATACAAATGGACCCTTAAAACTAAATGGAAAAATTTGTGGACTGAAATGTGAGAGCCCAGCAAACTAAGTTTAGCTGAGCTTTAAATTATGAAGTCTAGAATAAATTAAGAAAGTGACGACAACACACAGTATTGCATCCGGAGGTACAATTTCTAAGGCTTCATACTTAAGAAAGTGACTGGAAATGTTTAAGAAAGTCTAGAATAACTATTATTATTCTAGAATAAATTGAGAAGTTTAGAATAAATTAAGAAAGTGACTGGAAATGTTTCTCCTGCTTGATAGGAGCCATGCATGGATTTCCCCTTTACTTCCACAATTGAAAACCTACAAATGTTAAACCTTATATACTGAAACATATATGCATGGTGTTAGAGTTCTATCGACTGAAGGATCAAACAGGTAACAAGGGAGAAAATTAGCAAAACAATGCTACAAAACTTATTATTATTAATTAAAAATTTAGCATTACATGTATATCGAAATTGAATGATGGCTTGCTACATCTAGCAGCTTGCAAAAAGCTTTACAAAATGAATAGATTAGAGATACCTTAACTATCTAATAACTATTATATTACCCATAGCTTCTTTCACACAATTCACTGCAACTGCAATTTCACTAGCAAAAGAAGACTTACATCACTGGTCAAAATGTAGAAAAGGGTTGCAGCAGCAAGATTGCTAGGAGAATCATCCAGACCGAGGCCCAAAATAGCATCAACAATTGTCTTTGCCATCCTAGAAAGCATGCAAATGTGGGATTTATCAGCTAAACATTCACACTGGTATATTTCCATACGACACTGACAGTGAGTTCAATCCATCCACTCAGTTCAAAATCCCAAACTAAATTAAGATACATAGAAAACATTACCCCACCTCCTTCATGGACAGTTACATAATGCTCTGGCAAACAATAAAAACTTGTATGTCAAATCTTTCAACTTCGAATCCTAACATGCAAAACCTTACATTATTCTCAGTGCATCAAATGACGTGAAAGTCACCCATAGAGGGTGCTAAAGTGGTATCCAACAATTGAGGGGCCAATGCAATGTCAAGATTCAAGCCAGTGACAAAGCAAGCATATGTGAGGGAGGCAACCTCAAGACATGGGCAATCTCACTCCCAAAAGGTTATGGGAATACCATACCTCAGAACAACTCTTTGGTACTCCTATAGTGCTGAATACTCGAATTCCCTCTCACAATATGAGTTCTATTCTTTGAGAGAGTTTAAGAAAAAAGAAAAAGTTAACCATACAAGGGCAGGTGCCATTGACATAAGGGATGTAGCGCATATTGCAGAAGTAAGCGAGATTAAACGAACCAAAAATCCAACAAAGTCCATTAAGTGAAATATCTAAGCTCCCTTTCTAATCAATGTCCAATTTGGAAAGTAGCCAAAGAAATCTCAGAGCTCAATCTACCTACACCAAAACTATAATACCAGAACCGTATATGCATTAATTTGAAAGTGCCAACAAATTAAATAAAAACACACACATTCACAACAACAAAAACACCCAGAGACTTGGCCGAACCCAAATTTCAATTTAAGAGAAGAAAAAAAATTGCAATGGACACCTTTGAAATTCAAAACCAACGAGCGAAGTTCAGGAGAAAATTGACTTACCCTTGACTGCGGAGGAGCCTTCGCTGCTGCGTGGTGGCACAAATTGACAAGAGCGACACCAAGCTCGCCCTTCTGATCCGCACAGGCTGACCCTTACGGAGCCCATCGAGGGCGAAATTAACCTCATCAACATGCTCCATCATTTCCCCAAACTCCTGCGCCTCCATAAGCGTTGACGTCGTGGCCGGAATCGAGATCCCGTTTCTCTCACTCCTCCTCACTCTCTTCGACTCCTGGCGGCCGCCGTACACGTCGTCGATCGAGCTCGGCTCCGAATCGAAAAGCAACCACTGCGAGGAGGAATCCTGCGACGAGAACGCGAAGCCGCCGCCGCCGCCGCTGTAGAAGGGGTCGTCGTCGTGTTCTTGAGAGAGGGAGTCCCTCGATGCGTCGTCGTTTAGGGAGGAGCCAGAGCACGTGCCGGAGATTGATCTGTTGCGGCGGCCGTAGGTGCGGACGATCATCTTTCGATTGCGCCGGGATCGGAGGGTTTGTGTTGTGGTGGTGGTTGGTGTGGTGGTTTGCTATGTGGAAGAGTGGGAATTGGGCATTTTCGGATAAGGCGAGGGGCTTTATGGGAAATTAAGGAGAAATTGGCAGAGTAAGAAGAACCGACGGAGGAGGAAGAAAAGATGGTTGCGGTGGCGGTGGCGGTGGTGGTGGGGGTTGTGGAGGAGGAGGAGGAGGATTGAATTGGGTTTTGTGTGAATTTGAAAATTTTCTTCGTTTTTATCAAATTCCGTGCAATTTTGAATCGATGGGCCAGTGTGGTGGTATCCGGTAATAACAGTAAAAACTAAAAAATACAACAAGGCTAGTTTCGTCATTTTGAAAAATTTGAGAGAACTTTTTCACATGCCGTGAGTGATTTTTAACATGTATTAAGAAGAGGGCAGAGACGTCATTACATTTTGATGAACCAGCGGAAGGATCACATCATATTCCTTCTCAATTCATACAACTAAAATCAATAGAAAAAACAAGTCGACGCAGTATCAAAGTTGTTATCCCTAAAGAAGAGAGCAAAGTGTCAAAGTTGACCTTCACGAAATCACCATCCGGGCGAGACCAAACGCTGAGGAGGGAAGTAGGGGCAATCATCATAGTATGTGTCATCGTGGTGGGCAGCATCGATTGGACTCGTGTCAAAACCCGCCCATAAGCCAAAGGGTCACCATGAAATAAGCAAGCATTTGTGGCTTCTCAAACATAATACAATATATACAATAACATGTCAGCTACAACAACATTTGTCTCCTCCAAACACAACATCAAGAAATCAAAAAGACTACCTCTAGGATCCCAACGCAGTCCGAGGGGTGAAGCAAACCACACCTGCTGGACCTTAGGGCAAAGGAAAAAATGCATGGTCGATAGACTCCAACTTAGATAAACATCGATCCCAACAAAGTTAGTTTCGTCATTCAGTATTTTGGTGGAGATCTTTTTTTACATGTCTTAGTGAAAAATGAAAAGCATGGCTATTTAAGTTTTTGGTAAAATTGACAAAATTTGACTTTTGTATATTACCATCGTAAAGATTGAAAAACAATCCTTTAATCTGAGAAAACTCCACTTTTAGTTTTCACTGGTGTCTGAGCTCAGACGACTTTGTCTTGTTGTTTCGCAGGACCTATGTGAAACTCACACGTGCTTGATGGGGTGTAGTTGAATTTTCTTTTCCCTTTTTCTTTGAGGGGCTTATTACATGCTACAGGATTCCATATGACATTTGTGTCATATTTACCTGGTCAATTATTTTAAGTTTTATTATTCTAATCTTAATTATTTATTGTTTCATTTACTTCACATATATTTTTAAATTGCAGGTCATAAGTTTTTGTCTTATAGTGTGATACATATTATAGTGTTAGTTCATCTTATTTAGATATAGGTTGTTGTTCGGTGTTGGAAACTTGTCTTCCTTTCATAAGATAAGACGGTCCTCTTTTATCACACTTTTTCTTTGTGAACGACCTTCTTTTGGTTGGAGAAGCTTCTTAGGCTCAAATGGAGTTTATGAAGAACAATCTTGATGAATTTTGTTTAACACATAGGCAAAGGGTTAGCTTGGAGAAGTCCAGAATGATGGCTTCAAGAAATGTTCATGGTTCTATGAGCCAACAGTTCAGTGATTCTATGGGAGCCAATTTAACTAACAATTTGGGAAAACAGTTGGGAGTTTCATTGATCCATAGTCGCGTGGATTTAGACTTATATATATATATATTGTTGATAGGACACAACATAAGCTATCTTCTTAGAGAGAAAACTACCTCAATTTTGCAGGGAGAGTGGCTCTCATGTAGGTTGTGATTGTTGCCCTTCCATCGTACTTTATGCAAACATGTTGCTGCAAAAGAGGACTTGTAATCAATTGGAGAGAATCCAAATAGATCTTTGTGTGTGTGTGGGGGGGGGGGGTATTGTAAACAAAGGGGAAGAAATTTTCATACAGTTTCTTGGGAAAAAATGGGTAAGCCAAATATTGAAGTGGAATGAGATTAAGAAGGGTGTCCCTCTTCAATAGAGAAATGATTATGAAGATTGATTGGGATCTCATAACTATCTCATAAGCTTTATGGGCCAGATTTATTTGTAGTACAAGTGTGACTCAGGCATTTGACCAAAGGTTTTTAATTGTAGTTATAAGTCTTCAACTTGGACAATGATACACTAGGTTTAGGATGAGCTTTCTAAAGGGGTTAGCTGGGGTATGGGGTGGTAAGGCTATGAGTTTTTTGAATGATAAGTGGATCTTTTATGCATAGTTCTTGCTAAGCTAGCAGTTTTGGAAACCCCTTTGAATCTTCAGTTTAAGAGTGTGACAAATTTTTATAATGTTGAGGTTAATGAGACAATTGAGGAATTTGCTCAATACATCATCTAATTTATCCTTCAAGAGGTTATGAACTAGGATTCTTTAACCCGTGCGATGCACGAGGTTTTATCATTTAATTTTATTCGATACACGAATAAGCAATTACAGAGTTTGTTAAACTTGATTATACTGGTTATTGAACACAGTTAAGCCATTTGCGTTTGAACAATCTGCTAAGGTTCCAAACTGAAGTTGTTTTAATTGTTATCATTTGCGTTTCCACCTGCACTATCTTTTACTTTATACACTTTTCTTCGTTAGTTTATCTTCTTTCCGTCTTGTATACATATGTAAGAGGTGTAAAGATAACCTAATCCATATGAAACTATATAATATAAGTGTGAATTAATAACTTAAATACGATATACATTATGTACATGTTATAATACATATGTTGCCATGCACAAGGTATTAATTTTTTTTTTTAACTGACCACTATGAAAATTTGTTACAATATACATTACATACACACATTATGATACATATGAGCAAATAAGTTGGAGTAGTACTCCTTCAAAAAAAAAAGTTGGAGCAGTACCAATCCTAATTGAACTACTAATCGAATGATATAGCGAACAATTATTTAAATACTTACCCTTAAATACAATTTTATTCATTATGAAATTGTTTGAGTACTTTATTCGTAAATTATCCATAATAATATTTTTAAATTATAATGGAAAGTGAAACCGAAATAACAAACATCATTGCAAACATAAATCTGACAATGCTTTGATATTCTGTAAAGAGTTTCAGTTCAAGGATGCCATTATAGAAAGCGACTCCTCCCTTGCGTTGGGATGGGTGGAGAGTAAGCAAAATAGACCATGAAAATTGCTTCAGGCACTGTATCATATTGATCGCCATATGTTAGAAGTAAACTGTGAAGGAGTGTTCCACATTTTTAGAGAGCCAAACGCTGAAGCAGACGAGTTAGCAAAAAGTGGTTGTGACAAATTTATCACTCTTTCGAGTAAAAAGTGAAGAGTTTAAGTACTTTTTCTCTGCCTTTGATGTATTTTGTCTGAAGTCTTGCTTACTGCTTTGAGACTTTTTCAATTATGAGGCTGGTTATGAGTTATTGCAAACTTGAGATGATGAATGAAACTCAGAGCATGGGTATTATAGTAGCATATCATGATATAGGACTTGATTGGTCTTATGCAACTTTGATCCTGTAGACGAAGAATCTACATGGGGAAGGAGGTTCTCATATCAGATGCTATATTCTTGGATGACAGATGATATTGTGTGGATAAATTAGTTCTTGTGTTGGTGGGTCATGATATCGCTGGGAATCCAATATATTGGTGGACAAGGGAGTATGGAAGAGTGGCATGAATATTGGAATAATAATCGTTGGGTGTCCCTTGTGCTTGAAGAAGCTGCAAAAGGCTTTATACAGTATGATAAAATATGTTTTGAATCCAACGCTACTGGAGGGAGCCTTGACTTTCTGTGTCTATTTGTTATTTCTTGCGTGGTAATTAGTCATAGTTTTCTATCTTGCTTTTTGTGTTTTTTTCTAGTTATTGTTGTCTTCTTTTTATTTGTTTGTCTTCTCTTTCTTTTAGCTGTACTTTGTTCTCACTTGGGAGGGAATTGTTCCCAAGACTTTTATCTATCAATATATATGTGTGTGTATATATATATATATATATATATATATATATATATATATTCTACTTTGAAAAAAACACCAACATTATATTAACAACACATAAAATAGGTACAAACATGTAGTCTCACATACATGGCAGCAAAATGAAAAACACATACTTAGAACTTAGAAGAACTACCTAATATGACATACTTGAAACATAAACATGTCGCTTGGACTAAACAAACGACTTAATTGGGCACCACAACATCCAAAATACTTACACCTAAAGCACTTGAAACATAAACATGTTCCTTGGACTAAACACATGACTTAATTGTACAGCATAACATCCAAAATACTTAAACCTAAAGCTGGTGCCATAGTTAGATAAACTTAATGAAACACATAGAAAAACAGAATTAGTAACTCAGTCAACATATGCAAGATCATCCTCCAATTCAGCTTCATCATCTAACTCATCTTCCTCAACAATTTCCATCATAGTACATTCAAAGTCATCATCTGCATCATCAATACTTTTGTCCTCATCTACTTCCACCCTAATGTTGTCTTCTTCAGCAGAAAGCACAAAGTTAGATGAATTCTTCTCATTCAGCAAACCTTCCACAACTTGGACATTAGTACCATGGTTAAAAACTTCATATACATATACATATAGTACTATAATATTAAGAACAAATTGATAAAACAAACACATAATTTTTTTATAGGAATAAGAAACACACATTGTTTGCAGTTTGAACATTCTCATTGTCCTTAAAAGCTTCCACTAAAGTCTCATCAACACAGATACTCTTCACCTTGTAAGAATGATCATACTTTGAACCATGGTCAGCTAACTTTTCAACAATGAAAATCAGCTTTGTACCTATCAGACCACAAATTTCAGCAGGATATTCCCCATCTCCCATAACACCCTGCAAATCAGAATTGATAGACTTAGTCCTTGGATAAAGTAATTTTGGGTATACTTAAATGGTAGAAAATAAAAAAAATAGCTTTACTGGCCTTGGAGCTAACAACTAATTCTTTGCAAGTCTTGTTAATCAGATTTTGACAATCAGCATCAAACAACACAAATGTAGCAAGGTCTTCACCATCAGAAACTTCGAATTTAACCCTGAATCTAAGATCACAAATAAAAATTTCTTAAATTAACAATTGAAATTGTGAAAGTCGACTGCAGTAAGGAAAAAAAACAAAACAGGACAATTTGATCAATACCTTGGCATAACCTCAAATACATGGACACAGCAAGCAGAGCAAAAATATAGTCCATCCTCAGCTGTAACAGACCTATGGCAATGGCAAGAAGTATACCACCACTTCTCTCCATCAGTTAAGCCAACAATCTCTGCCATCACTGTGAACCTACCTTCCTGTAAAATAATTAAAGTTTAAAAAATGTGATAGGTCTAAGTTCAAGGTGCATGTGCAGATTTAAACATGAAATACAACCTCTCTAGTACTATGCAGTTCACCAATACTCTTCCTAGGGAAGAGAGAAACAGAGTCTTGATCAGTTGGAAGTCGACGAAACCCATCATCAATTTGTCCAATAGGAAGATCAACATCAATACCATGCAATGCCAACCTTCATAACAAAAAGTAAAGCTCTGTTCAAATCATTCAAATAACACAAGTTTGGGATTGAAACAATTAACAAAAAAATAAATTTATGCAGCAAACTACCCATCACGAAATGAATTAGCCTCCGATACATCAGGATTTCACATAAGTTTGGTAGCATTCATACCATTTTGTAGAACAACATCTCCTGCACCAAAAGACACAACATAAGAACATCTCAAAAATGCTTGCTAAATTATAAAAGTAGGTACTGACACATAAACCATTTGAATTTTAAACTAAAAACAGATTCCAACATCTCTACAACTTCTCAATTTAAAAAAAAAAGATACTATACAGTTTCCACAAAATTTATACATAATGCAAAAAGAGTATAGATAATTACCCTTAAATGTCTTCACCTTAGCAAACTGAACAATTGCTACAAGCATACCATGACCTCCAACCGCTACAAACTGCCTAACAATATCCACATACTGCCCAAAGAATGAACAATGGACTTTCCCCCTTGTAGCAAAAAATATTAACTTTGAGTTACAAAAAAATACCAAAATTATGCAAATAATTACATTTGACCATTACAAACATAGATCAATGAAAAATATTACATATTACATACCTATCATCAGTGAGCTCCAACACAATAATCCTATTAACATTACCACCCTTGACATATTGCTTTTCAGGCGATACATCAGTAACCAACCCAATCATATCTGCCACCAAAATTATTCCATATTATGAGTACATATGGGCAAACATGTGCAAAATTTCAATTTATCTTGGCAAATTATAAAAAGAATATCAACACTAAACAAAATAGAAGAAAGATACAAATAAAATATCTCACCAACCAAAACATCTGATTCACCAAGGGTAGCAGAGATTTCTTCAGAGTTCTTGAAATAGAAGGAGTTCAATGGTATGATATCAGATTGGTCACGTTCCACCTTTGTCCTACCATTAAACACAATCTTGAACTCATGTGGGGATGCACGATAAGCTACATCATTTTCAACAACCATTGAAGTATACTATTTTGTAAACTTGTCCCTCAACAATCAGCCTCTTGAATGTCTGGATCATGCCTTTACGTATGACCGCTTCAATCCTCATACCCTGCAAACCACATGATAAAGGTTTTTTCCTCATTTTTTTGTACTGCTTTTGGCTAAACCTTTATGATTCAATCATAGCAAAGCAGATACGGGTTTATCGTCCTCAGGGATTGTGTGAACATCAGTTCCACCAGTTAAACATTGATTTGAGCGGATAAAAAGATGTTTGATAAATTGTTTTTGTGATTTTCAATATAAGGAAAGCGGTAAAAGAAGGTTTACAGAGATAACAAAGAAGAACACGTATTCAGAAATGCATTCACATAATCCTTTGATTGCTTTGAACACAAAGACTTATGTAAAGGTTCGTTTCACTTACGATGTCGAGAGCTATCCACCTAACTATCCCTAGCCTAGGTGAATCTATCAGTTGGAATTCCTAGACGTAATCCCTTACAATCTAGAAAACCAAAAGGAACATTAAAACTCAAATTCTCTCTCAAAGACATTCACAATAACAAATTTATCCTAAGACAAGGTACCCTAGGCTTGCAAATCTCCGTTGTCACCCCGGAAACTCCTGTTAGAACTCAAAACCCCACCTGTCACGTGGAAGCCCACTATTGTTCCTACCTAAGATAATCTCACCATAAGACAACTAGTTCATTGAGTGGTTTCTCTCTTGAACCGGACCCGCAATTATCTCCCAATCTCATGCTAGTCCATAAAAATCTAACACAAATCAATGATACTTGAAGTGTAGAAAGCAAAACTTTAACACACGGCGTGACCTAAGACATAGGCATTCTACTTTCATTGATCTAAGCATACACCAACTCATATCAACCTCTCGATCTATTTATAAATTAGTGAAGCTCTTTTGATTATCAATTGATTGGTTAGAAGCATGAAGTACAAAGAGAAACACCATACATGAAAGATTTCCATTTACATCAATAATTGAATTTACAACAACCAAAGAACTAAGCTATAACATTCTAGATACAAAAATAGAAAAGAACATATACAAGAGATAAGAAAGGAAGAGATGAAACCCGAAGAACGGAGACGAATCCACGGCGATGGAAACTTTCTCAAGCTTTCCATAGCCACCAAGAGGTTGTCACCATGCTCCAAAGCTCCACTCTATCAATTCCTAGCTCAGGGACCCTTCCTCCATGAAGCCCAGCCTCCTCTGAATGTTTTAGGGAGGAAAAATGGTGAAGAATGGAAGAGATGTCGTGAAAAATCGTGTTCTGGCCTTTTATAAGGGTCCAAGGCGGTTTGGCTCGCTTAAGCGAGCTTGAGATTCGCTTAAGCGAGAGCCTTTTCTTAACACTGAAGTACTCTGCTCGTCTCGCTTAAGCGAGGGTTCACTTTCCTTCTATGCCACTGAATGGCTCGCTTAAGCGAGAAAGAATTCGGCTTAAGCGAGATTGTCTTCCAGAATTGATACCCTCTGCCATATAATTTCGCTTAAGCGAGTAAACATTTGGCTTAAGCGAAATTCTTCATTTCTTGGCCTTTTGACATCTTGTGGCACAGATCTTCTTAGACTTTCTCCTATCATTGAAAACAAAAGATTAAATGTGAAAAATATAATAATTACTATATTTCTATACTAAAATTAAGTATTTACTAAATCAACTACTTATGGGGATAAAATAATCAACAATGCAAGCATATAGGTCAAATAAGTGCTTAAAATGATATTTAAAAACACGTAAAATTGGCACTTATCACCACACATTAAATTAAACAACCACTAAAGTTAATAACAATGTTAATACTACTAACAACTTCAGGATGAACTTACATCAGAATCAACCAAGACCAAACTCATAGCATATGGTTTTGATGGTTGAGAAACTGGAGACATCTCCCATACACGAATAACCCTTACTTTAATCCTCCATGTATCCCTTCCACCACAAAGAGATTTCAATGGACTGTTAGTACCAGCTGAACGAGACATTGCAACTGCTATTACAGTAAGATGCAAATAAAAAAAGCACAAACAAAAACACAAAGAACAACTTATAACTCAAGGTGAAATAACCAAAGCAAGAGGAGCCTATTTATAGACAACAAAAGATCAAAAATTGATGGAGCTCATTTCATCATACCTTCATTCCTCGTTTTCAGAAACATCCCATTTGAACTGACAACACATACCAATCAAATTGATATATGGTAGAGAAAATCCATACATTTACCCCAAATTTCAATATAAAACCCATAAAATTTGCCAACAAGTACATTTGATGAGGCAAGAGTAATGGGACAACAACGTTTGCTGAGGGAATAGATATGGAGCGTCAATCGTCATAGATATGGAAGCTTTTGAAACCCATTAAATCAAATCGGAAAACCAGGGCCATAATCCTGCACGATTTGAGTGACATAGGAGAAAAATAGGAGAAAATGAGGAAAACCTTTGAATAATGAATTAAAGTACCAATCGTGATTCACTGATGACGGAAAAATGATGAAATTTTGGAGAATTTTAAGGGTGAGAAGCGAAATTGCCGTGTGGTATGAGTTTTGTATCAAATATATGATACTTGGGTCAAAGTGTCAAACATTGTTGAAAAACTTGGTCGTCTGTATCAAATATTTGAGTTTTATTTCAAATCTATCATATACTGGATACATGGAGCCCACCTTGGAACCCAATTTAACAAAACTGGCCCAATTCCCATTACACAAAAAAAAAACTGCAATTTGAAATGAACAGGAAAAAACAGTGCTCTTAGTAACACGGTAATAATATGTAGGAGATATGTCTGGCCCTAATCCTTCATTGGGAAAATATTTTCCAAGTTGGGCTCCCTCTTGTAATGTCGTATTTTCTACTAGCTCAGCTTATGGTTTGCTGTTACACCCCATCAAGTATGCTGAATCAATTCCTCTCTGAAAAAGTTATGAAGATTGGAGTCCCCTTCCAAGATTCAATGCTTTGTTTGGAAGGTGTTGAAGAATGATTTACCTACTAATTTAAGGAAGTGGAATTCAAATATTCTTGACTCAAAAATATGTCCACCATGTCCAATGGCAGAGATTGAGAATAAATCTTGGACATGCCAAATGAAACTTACAATAGATAAATTTAGTGGATTAAATTTAATATGAAAAACTTAAAATATAATGTTATATATATATATATGTGTGTGTGTTATGAATATATTTTAAATTTGAATAATTTTTGACAAAATATTAATGTAATAACCTCAAATTTCAGATTAGTTTCACTCACTTTCTTTTCATATCTCTTATTTTTCTTTATTCTCTTTCTATCTCTCATTTGGTGGCAGTGAGATTGAATTGTGAATGAATATTTATTTTTTATATTTAATTTAAAATCTTGTTCAATTCAAGACAACTTTTAAGTGACAACAACCCATCCAACATTAGGAAGAGTAGAGCAAAAGCTTGTACGGGAAACAACAACTAGCCTTACATCTCTCTCTCTCTCTCTCTCTGCACAACAAGCTTCTTTCCTCTTCTAGTTCGTGTCTATCTGAAAGTGATAGTCGATCTTGAATATAGTTCGTGGTTATTGGGTTTGAGAGTGGTTGAAGATGAGAAGACTCAAGTCTAGTTCGAGACTCACATAAGCTAACCAAGTAGCTGATTTTTTTTTGATAAGCAACCAAGTAGTTGATAATTTAGTAAGTATAACTCATTCGTCTTTGTTTGAGACTCACATTTGAGATCCCTCTTATTTGAGCCTGATTTTTCAAGATTTTATTTCCGCTGTAGGTCTCATCTGTTTTTTTGTTTTTTTTTTTACGATAACTGTAGGTCTCATTTGTTGATAAGCCCCGCGTTACTTAAATAAATGTGAATCACATACACTAGACCATGAAGACTTAACGTAAGTTATGATTATTTTTTAAATAGTAATATAAAAGTACCTCGTCGGAATGAGATGTGTGATTAACAAATATCCTATTAATAAATAAAAATTTAATACTAACAATAAAGTTAAATAAATAAATAAGGTTTGAAAAAAAAAGCTTTTCTTTGACTTTACGAGAGTTTCGTTCCCGCATCCACGCTTGACTGTCTGAGAGTTTCGTTCACGCCCTTTACCGTTGTGTACTTATTTTCTGTACTTTCCTTCATGTAACCCAAAAATAAACAAATAAGCATATCTTATTTTAATTTTAGTTCCTTTTTTAAGTGGTTAGCTATTTGCTAACTTAACTTTCTCTCTCTCTCTCTCTCTCTCTCTCTCTCTCTCTCTCTCTCTCTCTCTCTCTCTCTCTCTCTGCACAACAAGCTTCTTTCCTCTTCTAGTTCCTGTCTATCTAGAAGTGTTTGTCGATCTTGAATCTGGTTCGTGGTTATTGGGTTTGAGAGTGGTTGAAGATGAGAAGACTCAAGTCTAGTTCGACCTCAACACCCACTATTTCAAGCTTAGAGGCAAAAATATTTTCAATCAATGGTTTTTTGTTGCAGAACATATGTGAAACTAAAGCAGGGAAAAAAGTTTAGGAGTAGTCACTAGTGGCCACCCCCTGTCTTAAAGAAGCTCCCCCATTGACCATGTCTTTCTTCTTATGAAACTAGGTTTCATTTGCTTAGAAATTTCATTGTGATCTCTCATCTTTGGTTTCAAATTGTCCTTCCAAGTAACCATTGTGTATTTTTTAGCTTGGATATATTTTCTTGGGCGGAGAGGAATATGTTTGATACGTCACTTCATGTTTTGGCGTATCTTGGAAGGTGGTGTTTGGGGTAGTGTTGCGGATGATTTGGAAAGCTAGGAACAACTATGTCTTTAATGTTGAAAGCACTAGTGTTGTGAGTCTTTTCCATGTAGCTAAGAAGCTTTCTATGTCGGTTTCTTCTGATATTAGCTTGCCAAAACAATTGATAGCAAGGTTGGGATATTGTTCTTTGCTTGTTGGCTGGGGCCTGTGAATGCCCACTTGCTGGTTGGAAGAAATTTAATGTGGTTGGATATGTTTTGAGAAGTGATCGGTTGGCAGCAGAGATGTTTGTAGAGATGATTTGTGTCGATAGTTGGTAGGTTTCACAAGGAAACTAGGATCTTCAAGTGTTATAGCTGCTGAGTTTTTTACTATTATTACTGCTTTGCAAATTTTGTGGGATGAGGTGTTTTGTATTTTTTTTTTGAAACAGAGGTCTTTTGTAAGCTCATTGTTGAGGGTGATTCTCTTAAGACCACCAGTAATGAGAAGTTTACTTTATTCATATGAGAATGGAAGCTAACCAAGTAGCTGAATTATTTTTTTTTGATAAGCAACCAAGTAGCTGATAATTTAGTAAGTATAATTCATAATTCATTCGTCTTTGTTTGAGTCTCACATTTGAGATCCCCTCTTATTTGAGCCTGGTTTTTTAAGATTTTATTTCCGTAGTAGGTCTCATTTGTTGATAAGCCCCGTCTTACTTAAATAAATGTGAATCACATATACTAAACCATGAAGACTTAAAGTAAGTTATTATTATTTTTTAAATAGGAAGATAAAAGTAGCTTGTCGGAATGAGATGTGTGATTAACAAATATCCTATTAATAAATAAAAATTTAATACTAACAATAAAGTTAAATAAATAAATAAGGTTTGAAAAAAAAAAGCTTTTCTTTGATTTTACGAGAGTTTCGTTCCCGCACTTTGATTGTATGAGAGTTTCGTTCATGCCCTTTACCGTTGTGTAATTATTTTCTATGATTGTACTTTCCTTCATGTAACCCAAAAATAAACAAATAAGTATGTCTTGTTTTAGTTTTAGTTCCTTTGTTAAGTGGTTAGCTATTTGCTAACTTAACTTTCTCCCTTGCACTTGATTGAAAGTACTTCCTATTATATATCATTTTCGTATATCTAAAAAAACTTGTTAAAGAGAAGAAATAAATTTTTTAGAATATATATATATATATATTTTTGAAATTAGAATATATATTTAAAATTGAGGAAAAGGGAAACTACATATATATTTATTTTTGGCACTAAACTAACGAATTTGAAAAAATTAACCTTATCTTACACATTATTTTATAGCAGTGGCTTACGCATTAGGCTGCATCAGTACTGTTTTTTTGACCTTTCGTTTTCTGGATCTAGGGTTTCTCCTGTGACGACTCTTCTCTTCAAATTCTCAATCATCATCATCATCTTCTTCTTCTCACGTTCCCAATCTTCAAACCCTAGAAACCACCGCCACCAGAAATCAAAACAACCATCTCCGGCAACCACCGCATCGGAGATTCACGATCCCGCCGCAAACCCTGCAACTGTTAGGGTTCCGACCTTGCATAGTACTACTTGTTTTTTCCCAAATCACCGTCACCATCACCTTCAAATCACGGATCTAAAACAAAATGGCCTAAATTTTCATTTTCATTTTTGGTTATATACATACACACATGTTTCTGTTCCTGGTAATGCAAAAATCAGATGAATCTTAAACCGATCTTGACTAGTGTGATTATGATGAACACTTTTTCCCCTACTTGTTGTTGTTGATGAAATTCCAATTCCAATTTCAAAGACTTTGTGTTTGAAGGTGGGAACAAGAAAAATTTAAAGAATGTATAAATCGGTGGTTTATCAAGGGGAGGTGGTGTTGGGTGAGGTTGATATATACCCAGAAGTGACCAACAACTTCAACTACAACAAGAACCACCTGGATGATGATTTGATGATGAAGGAAATCAGAATAAGCAACTTCTCCCAACCCAGTGAGAGGTGTCTCCCACTTGCTGTGCTTCACACTGTTACCTCATGTGGTGTTTGCTTCAAAATGGAGTCAAAGACACAGCAGCAGGATGGCCTCTTTCACTTGCACTCCTTGTGTATCAGAGAGAACAAGGTATATAGCAGCAGAAAATTGAGAAATTAATAATAAAAAGAACCTTCTAAAACCCTATCTTCCAATCAATATGAATGAATCACTCTGGACTTAATCTAAAAGAACTTCACTTGAAACTTGTGTGTTAATATTGCCAGAATTTTTTTAATAATTTGCCTGAACTTAACTTAATCTGCTGTTTTGAACCCCAGTTAGATGGTGAAGGAACTGGCTAATTGGCCACTTAACAGATACCCTGTACTCAGCATTCCTTCTAAACTGAACTGAGTTTCATGATTTTTTGAGAAGACAATTTTATGACAGACTCTTGTTTGGTTGTAGGTTGAGAAGTAAGTGGTGATAGTGTGCTGCTGGTTAGGGTTTTAGCTGATCATAATAAAATCTTAAAATTTATTGGACATTCCAGTTGCTAACTTGCTGTGTATAGTGCAGTGAAATGTTTTATCTAACTCTAACTTGAACATAATAGTTGATTTGCCTGACATGTATCATTATTGAGAAGAGTTGTTTGGTTGTTTATGATGTCATGGTAGCCTCCACTTGCTTACACAATACATTGTTTCTTATATGGATTGGCTATTCAATGCCTATCGCTTAAATTTTGTATAGTTATCAGTTACCTTTTTTTCTGTCCTCAAATTTCTTACTGGATTTTAACAATGGTCACGATATTGGCCCTTGCAGACTGCCGTTATGCCACTTCGTGGGGAAGAATTACATTTGGTCGCAATGCATTCGAGAAATGATGATAGACCATGTTTCTGGGGATTTATTGTTGCTGTGGGGCTTTACGATTCGTGCCTTGTGATGTTAAATCTTAGATGTTTGGGTATAGTGTTTGATCTGGATGAAACACTTATTGTAGCAAACACAATGCGCTCATTTGAGGATAGAATTGATGCACTCCAGAGAAAAATAAACTATGAGGTAGATCCACAACGAATTTCTGGCATGCAGGCAGAGATCAAGCGTTACCTAGATGACAAGAGTATATTGAAGCAATATGCTGAAAATGATCTGGTTGTTGATAATGGGAAAGTGATAAAAGTTCAGTCTGAGATTGTTCCAGCATTATCGGACAGTCATCAGGCTATAGTTCGACCCCTGATAAGGTTGCAAGAAAAGAACATTATTTTGACACGTATCAATCCGCAGGTATATAATTTTTTGTGTATCCAATCATTGAGTTGTTTGTATCACATCTGCCTCATCCCAGGGCTGTGTATTTTCTTGACTAGGTTTATTATTCTGCTGCAGTCTTTTTATCAAATGATATTTCATATTTCTAGTTATTGACTGATTTCTCTATTGGATCAAGTAAACACTTGAGTCTTTTCATCCTTCCTTGTACTGTTTTTTGGAAGAGTGAGTAATGGGATTTTCACATTACATTGCTTTATATATTCTGTGCGTGAATGTTCTATTTGATGGTGTTGCCATAAACTTTTAATCTTATGTTTTATCTATCTCCTCAAGCATATATAAGCAGATGGGCTTGCCAAATCATTAGTCTAACAAGAACTATATTTTTTTTCTTCTAAAGATTCGTGATACAAGTGTTCTTGTGAGGTTGAGACCTGCATGGGAAGATCTTCGGAGCTACCTGACTGCCAGAGGGCGTAAGCGATTTGAGGTTTATGTTTGCACAATGGCTGAGAGGGACTATGCACTAGAAATGTGGAGACTTCTTGATCCAGATTCAAATTTGATAAATTCTAAAGAACTATTAGCTCGCATTGTATGTGTTAAGTCTGGTAAGTTGCATGGCTGTTTTCCTATTCTACTAGTTTTTATTTATTATTCCATGATAAACTATATATTTGGAAGGTGCCCCTATAAGAGGCAGAATGTGAGGATGAAGACTGATTATATTTCAAAGTTCACCCATCTGAGTTTGATGCTTTATTTTTATCCTATGCCACATGCCTGTGTTTCTTCTGCTGCTGTTTCACTTACTTGTAATGCTTCTTTTGTGTTTCAATAATATTCTTATAGGTTTGAAAAAGTCATTGTTCAATGTCTTCCAAGATGGCTCCTGCCATCCAAAGATGGCGTTAGTAATTGATGATCGCTTGAAAGTATGGGATGAGAAAGATCAACCTCGTGTGCATGTTGTCCCTGCATTTGCTCCATACTATGCTCCTCAAGCTGAAGTAAATTTGCTTTCATACATAGCTGGAAGCCCAATGCTCTTAGTTGCTTGAATCGAATTTCAGCCCTTTTTAGTGATATAAACTGACTAAACTTTTTTGGCTTGCAGGCAAGTAATACTGTCCCTGTCTTGTGTGTTGCAAGAAATGTTGCTTGCAATGTTAGGGGTGGCTTCTTTAAGTAAGTTTAAACCTTTTAAAAGTTACTTTGAATACTTTTTTGCACATCTGAAAGAAAGAGGAGTACAAAAATTCACTCATTTTCCTTGAGAATCTCTATTGAATAGTTAGAGGTTGATTTGTGAGCAGTTTAATCTCCTATTGGTATAAGGACTATTACTAAATAGGATTTTTGGACCTGATTATACCTTCTGTTTCGGTGCCAGGGAATTCGATGACGGTCTTTTACCAAAGATTTCTCTAATTGCATATGAAGATGATATCAAAGCTATACCTCCTGCTCCTGATGTGAGCAATTATCTAGTTCAAGAGGTTAGTGCATGTCTATCTCCAAGCATACACGTTATTGCTTTTAATTTAGTGGGGATATACTGTGTTGAAATTTAAAGAGAACGTGTATAATTTAATTTGCTGTCATATGAATGTGTGTGTTTAACTATTTGTGTTCTACGGCTACTCAGGATGATGGATCTGTTTCCAATGGAAACAGAGAGCCTTTAATGTTTGATGGCATGGCAGATGCTGAGGTAGAAAGAAAATTAAAGGTAGCAACCTAAATCTGAATGAAAATATGAGAACTATGATTTATGATTAAACATGAAGCATTTGTTAACTTTTTTTGTGACTATACTTGGTGCTAGGATGCAATATCAGTCGCCTCTGTTATGCCTGTGACAACGGCTAATCTAGATCCCAGACTTACTTCTTCTCTTCAATACACAATGGTGTCCTCTGGTTCAGTCCCCCCTCCAACAGCTCAAGCACCTATGGTGCAACTTTCCCATGTCCAATTCCCACAACCTACGTCTCTAGTAAAGGCACTGGAATCCAGCTTGCATAGCTCTCCTGCTAGAGAAGAAGGTGAAGTACCTGAATCAGAACTAGACCCAGATACCAGGCGCAGGCTTCTCATATTGCAACATGGACAAGATACAAGGGATCATGCATCTAGCGAGCCTCCATTTCCCATGAGACATCCTGTACCAGTTGCCACTCCTCGTGTGCCATCACGTGGGGGGTGGTTTCCTGCAGAAGAGGAGATTGGTTCACAGCCACTGAACCGGGTAGTGCCTAGAGAGTTTCCTGTAGATTCTGGTCCATTGCGTATTGAGAAGCACCGGCCTCATCACCCCCCATTTTTCTCTAAGGTTGACAGTTCTATTTCATCTGATAGAATCCTCCATGAGAGCCATCAAAGATTGCCGAAGGAGGTAATGGGCGTGTTTCAGTATTATTGAATATTTCACAAAGCGGGTCAACTTTTGGCTTATTTAGTGAGTTAATTTTACTATAAGATAATTTCCTTGCAGATGTATCATAGAGATGACCGCCCAAGATTGAGCCATAATAGTTTTCATTCATTATCTGGTAAGCCAAAGAACTTTTTGCTACTTGTTGGGTTGTTTGTCTTCAGTCTCTTCCCCAAGTATTCTCTTCTCATGTATTAATGGTGTTAGCTGCAGTTTGGCTCTGAAAATGTTTAGTTTGAGTGAGCTTTTCATTAAGTTAATTCCATTGTGAATCAAGATGATATTTTTATAGCTTTTATTCAAGTTAGTTCCATGGTGAATCAAGATGACTTTTCAGTTTGGCTCTGAAAATGTTTAGTTTGAGTGCACATCTATATTTTGTCTTTCCTTCATTTACTTTTCACTGGACATAAACATTCAAAAAAACTTCATATAACTTGAAAATGTTTTCTCATGGGCTAGTATTTGTTTCAACACTTTGCTTTGGTGTTCATAAAAAATGTGTTTTTTTCAGTTCACTTTGTTTTGGTGTTATCATTAAGATGATAATATCTGATGGTTCTTTCATAGGTGATGACATCCCCTTCAGTAGATCATCTTCCAGCCACAGGGATGTTGACTCTGAATCTGGTCATTCTGTATTGCATGCGGATGCTCCTGCTGTAGTTTTACAGGATATTGCACTAAAGTGTGGAACTAAGGTGAGTTGAGATATGTCTGTCTGCAAGAAAATAGTTAGATGACATCACATCCTTACATAGATTCATATCTCAATGTCATGTTTGATGTTTCTTTACATTTTGTACCCAATTGCCTTGGTTTGAACAGGTGGCATTTACATCATCTTTGGTTGCTAGCACAGAACTACAGTTCTCCGTTGAGGTATCTTTCATTGTGTGCAGCAAGACTTAACCATTCCTAGTTGAATATGTTTGCATGGATTTGTGTAAACTATTTTTCTATAGGAATATGAATTAGACTGACTTTTATTCATTAGGGATAATTTTTTTTCTGAATCCGTGAAACTACTATATGTGATATGGTAGTCAAATCGAGATGTGTATATCGTGTGTATCGGACCACCCTAATTTCTGATGAATCGTATCGTAAGATACAGATTCAAAAAAATTAAGTCATAAATTAATAGTAAATTGGTATATCATATAAGTGTACACAAACACAAGCCATATGAAGAAAAATAGTTGTAGGTTACACAAAGTTCAAGTGTTCAACCCCTCTAAAAATTTCACTAAAATAGAGAATATTTAGTCTTTAATAAAGATTTATTATAATGATTTAATTAGATAATAAATAGTCTTATCTTGGGTTTATTATAATGATTTAATTAGATGATACGAAATGGTGGGTTTATTATTATAATGATACGGAATGATGTTGATTGAATTATTATAATGATACTAAACGGTGGGTTTATTAAAGACCCATTAATTCATCGAAAAATTAAAGACCCACTAATTCATCGAAAAATTAAAGACCCACTCACTAAAATAGTCTTCATTTAAGACCCACTCACCCACTGTTTCGGAAACTATGAAACGGTGGGGAAACGAAACAGTTCTAAAAAAACTGCAGAAAAAGGCATCTCATGCTCGCAGTGTCTTCTCGGAACGAATTGGACGATACAACGGGGCGAAACGATACATGCGATACAGTTTAGGATTCCGACACAAAAAGATATAGAACGCCGATTTGCATGGTTAAACGATGCATATCGCAATGTGCATAGCACGATACTTGCGATACTAACTACCATGATTTATTTTTTTAACAAGTTTAATTAGCTGGGAAAATTGAATTTGTCCTACTAAAAGGTAGACTATAAATGGTAGACTATATCCAATATTTGACTGTCATAATAAACTCAGTGTTGGGTGCGTTAATGAGTAAATATGGAACTGCCATTATGATTGATTTTTCTGGAAAAGCAAACCTAGAAATTTAATACGATCTTTAGGTTGTAGGTTGAAAGCTGATTCATCTTGCTTCCTTAAGAGTGGTGTCACTTGTTGAAATATGTTTTCCATTCTATTTATTAGGAATTTATTGATATGCCTTTATTAGAGTATAAGGCAGTTATGCTTTGTATAAACTCAAAGTTTGTTATGAGTCTGTTATAGTTAGTTGCGGTTGTTGTTAACCCTGGTTAGCCAGCTGTCAACTCTAGTTAGTTCAGTTAGAACTATGGTTAGTCCAGATAGCTTGTTTAGCAAGCTACTCTCTCAAGTATAAATACTGAGAATCACTCTTGTAATCATACCTTTGATTCAATGATAATTTCTATTCAGTTTTTCAGTTTCTGTTTAGGTTCTCAACAGCCTTGGTCAACCCATAACTTTAATTTTTATTTACAGGCATGGTTTTCAGGAAAAAAGATTGGTCATGGATTTGGCAAAACTAGAAAAGAAGCTCAAGATAAGGCTGCTGAGGATTCTATCAAACATTTGGCGGGTGAGACACTATTTTTTTTTTAATTTGTGGCTTGCTACAGCCTTAAATAGCACTGTTTACAACAACACCATAGTGAACAATGTTCTAGGATAAACCATTTAAATCTAAATACTCCCCTGTCCCCATTTATAAGTCATTTTTTCCTAATTCTCTAGGATTAAGAAAAGTAGTTGCTACTTGCTAGTAATAAATTTGTAAAAAGTTTTGTTAACTTTCCTAGATTACCCATGATTTCTGTCTCCAATTTTTTTTTCAAAAGCACATATTCTCTTTCATATTAAATGAGGGTAAGTTTGGAAAAAAAGTATTTAATGTTTCATTGATATTATAAAGTGACTTATAATTTGGGAAAAACAAAACACTCAAAAAGTGGGTATGTTTGGGCCGCTTCATATGGGTATGTTTGTTTTAGCTAGGAATGGTTAGATTCTGGGGAACATGCCACACCATCTAAAATCTATTCAATAATTTAATGGATTATTTTTGACACCCCCGCATTGCTTGCTGATGTTATTTTGGAATCGCATATTTCCCTTTCCTTTTATCAAAAAAATTGTTTCATTATTAAATTTTGACCTTTCTGAATGTTTTTGAAGATATATATTTGTCTCGCGGTAAGGATGAACTTGGTTCCACTTATGGTGATGTGGGTGGGATTCCCAATCCAAGTGACAATGGTTACATGGGTAATGGTAGTTCTCTTGGTAATCAGCCATTGCCTAAAGAGGTGTCAGTCTCGTTTTCAACTGCATCAGATCCATCAAGGGCTTTAGATCCTAGGTTGGAGGTCTCAAAGAGGTCAATGGGTTCAATCTCCGCCCTCAAAGAGTTGGTAAGATTTTTAATAAATTGACTGAGCTATTTCTCCCATCATATTCTGTGTCAAGTGGAAATTTGTGTTATTAATATGCTCTAACTTACTCATTCAATTTCTTCAGTGCATGACGGAGGGTCTTGGTGTCAGTTTTCTATCTTTACCGGCTCCAGCGTCAACAAATTCTGTTCAGAAAGATGAAGTGCATGCACAGGTTGGTTATCAAATGCTTCGGTAGTCTGAACGAATAGAGTTGAGTTAAAAAATGAAATCTTCAATAAATTGCAGGATGATTATACCTCCTTTGTGAACTTAGGCTTGTTTGCTTCTGTGTTATAGATATCCCTTCCTTTGAAGGACAGGTTTACATAGACATATTGCTGATGCTTTTACTTTTGTCTTTATTTTTGGTCTGTAATGCAGTTTGGTGCCTCCAGGATGAAATATCAGAATTTATGTCGCTTTCCCTTGTATTTGGGGTTGTTAGGAATTAAATAAAAAAGATGAAAATGGAAATATTCTGTATTATTTATCTATTCAGGCCTGATAATGCCTGATAATAGAATCAAGTCCTGAGGCACTTTAGAAAAGAAAACAGGACATATAATTCCTTAGGTACTTTGAGAGGCCTAGTTAGTTACAGCTCCCTAATTAGTTCCAACTACCCTCCCACCTATAATATCTCTATCGGTTGCATTGCCCTTCTCACTCCCCCCCAGGCATTGCCACTGGCCTTAGTTATAAATTTTCTCTCTCTCTCTCTCTCTCTCTCTGGTTTGATAAGGTGCATCCCACCTTTTATCCTTCCTTACACACACTTCAGTGATAGTAGGCCTCTTTGGGTCCGTGTCATCTCTCCCTCCTTCAACCAGCACCTTGTCACCAAGGTGAAAATCAAGGAAATTCACCTGGAAGTCATATAAGGCTTCCCCCGAGTTCTCCCATGCTGGTTGTGGCTGTCACTTCACCAAAGCCTCTGTGTCCCTTTGCTTTGTTGTCCTGACAGCCAACACTTCTTCATGGATGGCCTTAAGCTCCATATCAAACTAAGAAAGAAGGTAAAGGTTGACAGGGGCCATCAGCAGTGAGTGATTTCTTGAGTAATGAAACATGGATTGGAACACAGAGTGGACTTGGCTGCTGGCTCGTAACTGCAGCCTATAAACCCTTGGACTCAGTTTCTCAATGATCTTGTAGGGACCACAAAATATGGGGCTTAACTTCTGATTTATTCTCTTGGCCATGCTCCTCGGCTTATAAGGCTGAATCTTCAAATATACCTTGTCTCCTACCACAATGAACATCTCTTCTGTGTTTGTTGGCCTCTTGGCTCATTCTGATTTGAGCTGTAGCCAATTGCTCCTTCACTTCACCACAATCTCCATTTTGCGACTCCCCAGAATCTGAGATAGAAACACCGTATCATTTCGAGACCGGGATTGTGACTGACCTCACTCCTCTTGCGTCCGGCTTCTGACAATCTCAATCAACTTCGACGTTCTGGTGAGCGCTCCCTCATTTGCTCACAATCTCTTTGACGAAGCAATTGCCCGATTTCTTCCTTCAAGTTATTCATCGCAATATGAATCATGACTGATTCTCAGCTCCCATCTCCAGTAAGTTCTTCTCCAAACTATCAACTCTGATTTCCATGAACGCACATGTAGCTACCATATGAGCTCCTTTGGAACCAGGTGCTCTGATGCCAAAAAGTTAGGTATTAAAGAAATAAGATGAAATTGGAAATATTCTGTCCTATTTATGTATTCATGACTGATAAATAATAGAATAAAGTCTTAAGGTATAGTAGTTTTTACAACACATGCTCTGGAAAAGAAAACATGAACTATAATTCCTTGCCTAAACTCTCCTAAGAGTCCAGCTCTTAATTAGTTCCAGCCCAACCTCCTGACCCTCTCCCCTCTAATATCTTTTCGATTGTGTTTCCCTTCTCACCCATCCCCCCTCCCCAATTCACACGCACTGCCACTGGCAGTTAGTTACAAATTCTCTCTTGGGTCTCATAAGCCCCTTGTTGCCCTCTTTACATATCCTTAGTGATTTTGGGCCTCTTTGGGTTCATTTCAGTGGTTTACGTTTCTTATATTTTTGAGGTGGGAAGTTGAAGGTTGGGTGTTGGATGGAAATTCTCTTTTACTATGTCTATATGGAATCTGGGCTCATGAGTCAGTTTTAAAAGTAGTAATTTTGTTTACAGCGTACTATTAGCTATTGGACTTATTAACGAAGACAAGACTTCTCTCTCATAATACTAATTTTTTTTGTCTCTTTTATCCCTGCACTTTTTGTAGTTCTGGAATTATTCTTATCTCTTTGCCCCTCAAACACAAGCTCTGTTAAATATTTTTTCTCTATTTCAGGTTGAAATTGATGGTCAGGTCTTTGGTAAAGGGATTGGATTGACATGGGATGAGGCTAAAATGCAGGTATATATTCTGTAATGATGAAATGTAATTTATGGATGTTTATGTTTTATTCCTTGAATTTGATTAACTTTGTCACGTATGATATTGGAGCACTAAGATGCATTCTTACTTCAGGCTGCCGAAAAGGCACTTGGAAGCCTAAGAACAATGTATGGTCAAAGTATTCAGAGACGGCAGAGTTCTCCCAGGTAACTTTGATTAGCTTTTATTTACATGTTTTGTTGCATATTGGGTGGACTTCAGTCTCTACTCTCCCATGCGTCGTGCTTTCTTGATTTGGCATGTGGTGGTTTGCATTCACGTAAATTAGCAGCTAGCTCCATCTCCACTAGCTACTAATGGTGATGATCTGCCATGTATTTAGCTATATACTGTTACTGCCCCTTTCAGTTTTTTCCTTGTAGTGACTTTTTTCTGACTGGTCATTATTTTTCCTATGTGAATCAGGCCACTTCAGGGAATGTCAAATAAACGTTTGAAGCAAGAATATCCCCGAACTCTGCAACGGATTCCCTCTTCTGCGAGATATCCTAGGAATGCTCCGCCAATTCCATGACAAGAGTAACGGGTTTTTTCAATCACGCTTACTGGTATAATTGTTGTTGAGCCATGTATATATTACTATTTCAACAAATGTGGAGAATGGCCGTGGAGATGGACCATTTCCACTCAAGTGGGTGCTTGGCCTCAATCTCATTGTCACCGTGCTCAGAGCCAAAATAGAGATCACCCACTGTTTGTACCAATGTAATACCATCATTGAAGTGGCATAAAAAATACCGGTCAAAGACAAGATGGAAATGCTTTGAAACCGGTTCACAAGACAAGATGATGAGGAAAGTCCCGTGCTTAGTTCCATTTCTGTGGTTTGTATACATGATGATGCAGCATAGTCAAGAGTAACCAAACCTATTGGAATTGAGAGTTGATTCAGCGTTTTTTTTAACTAAAGTGATGTACAACCATTCAGTATAGGTCCCCCTTTTTTATTAATGCATTGAAGTCGGGTTTCGGGTTTCAGGAACCTTTCCGGCCATAGTTTTTCATTTGACTAATTCTATCGCCCTGCGACCCTTTGAAGACACTGTTATTACTGGTGTCTGAGGTTGGAGGATTTGCACAGGGTTGTAACTCATTGAAGATGTAATACAACTTCTCAATTGTGATTATGTGTCCATTTTTTCTCCTGGTGAGAGTTGTGCAATATATATAAGTGCATGAACCAGAGCGCGGCTGTAAAAGTTGTGGGGGGGAAAATATGATAGGATAATATACATTTTTTTATTACAATTATAATATATCATATATATTTTTAGTATTTAGCTGACAATCTCTGGTTCCTCGCCTTACCACTGTGCTGTCACAGACAAGCCTTGCCCTTGTCTTGCCCTGTGCTAGCTTGTTTAGGCCAGATTTGTTTTGTGCTTTTGATGACTTTTTGGTTGGCGAGGAGGATGAGCTTTGGTATTTAAGAAAGGAGAAGTCTTTCTCCTCCGTCTTCTCTGGTGTAGGTGCGACGGCGTTTGTCGCGTGGTTTTTGGTTGGTGGGTTGTTCTTGGTGGTTCTTTGTTGTTGTTTTTTACGGCGAAAGTGGTGTTTGCTGGGTGAGGTGTTGTTCGGGGTTCGGGGTGGTTGCTGGTGGAGTGCATTTTGGTTGGCTAGTTGTTCTCCTTTTCTCTTGAAGATCGTTGAGGCGATGATTCCCTTTCGGCCTCTGTGTTTTTGGCTTCTTGCAGATTTTGGTTGTTGGTGCTCCGTGGCGGGTGCTACTTAGGTCTTGGGGGGATTGGGTGGATGTGTTGGAGATATGGTTAGTGCTTTGCTCGTCTGGTCGTTGTATTGTTGCTAGTTTTTTATTTTTTTATTTCTAGTTCTTTAGGCTTTGGGTCTCAACTCTATGGTGGTTGTTTGGATGTTGCACTGTCGCAATTTGCACGTTTGGGTTGGTTCTCCATCTTGTAGGTGTCGTGCGACTGATAGGATCTCATTCGATTGAATCTACTGTTGTTTTTCAACTTCAATAGAGACCTCTCCAAGTTGTGTGCTCGTCATCGGTTGTTGGTTTGATTTGACATTGCTTGTAGGTTTTTAGATGTTTTTGGGGGATTGCCACCTTCACCTCAAGAGGTGCAGAGACAGCCTCCTCAGATGCCAAAGAGTAGCTCAAAGTCGCGGAAGAACTCGTAGCAGTCAGAGTCACCCGAGGTCCACAAGTGTCATCCACAGGGGATTAGACCAACGCAGGGATCTCCACACACGCTTAGCTGAGATTGGGGTATCATATTCATCAAAGCAAGCCTCCTCAATCTGTCCATAGTAGGTCAGACGTTGGTTTGACGATAGTAGTCTCAAGCATCTCGCGAATCCGCGTCGATGAGCTCAAACTCGATCGACTCTGAGGGCCATACCGTTCTTCACCCCCAATCATCATCTTCATCCTGAATCATCTTAGTTCAAAACCTTCTTTCAAAACTCAAAAACTCAAATTAAACACAAATGGAACACAATCTTAAACTTAATCATACAACCTTGTCATTTATTCATTTTTCCATTGGTTGAAAACATCAAACTCAACCACCACGTTTTGGGACATGATTTTTCATATCTGTGATCCAGATTTGAAGCGACTAGATGTCAATGAACCCTAAAATATATTTTCCTCTCACAGTCTCTTAACCTCTTTTCCTCCTCGGTGTTATCAACAACGAAATCTGGAGCGACGGTTTTTTCTCGTAGAGGTCATGGATCGTATAAATCCACTAAGAGATTGTGAGTTTTAGGGAGGAATTGTGGTGGCTGATGACAAAAAAACATAATTATGCCAAACTAAATAATAAACAATTACTATTAATAAACAAGTTTTGCTGATTTTCTCTTCTCGAGATTAATTTCTATTTTATTCGTTTAATTTTCACCGTTAAGTATTTAAAATGTCAAAAAGAAACAACGCAGAGTGCTCTCTCTATCTCTCTCAACTTTCAAAGCGTTTTCCTAGAGAGAGAAACTCATTTCTAGAGAGAGAGTGAAAAACCACTGAACCATGTCCTTCGCCGTCGACGACCTCAACTTCGACGCCGCAGACGACACCTTCTCCGGATACGGAGGCTACTCCAGCTTCCCCGGCGACGATGCCCCCGTCGAACACTCAACAACGGCGGCACCAGAGTCGCCGGATATCTTCGGCTTCAGCGATCCAAATCCGAATTACTCTCAGTCTCCCTTTGAACCAGAGCACGTAGTGGAGAACGGTGATGAAAACGGCTACGATGATGGAGTTTTCGTCTCCGACGGGCCTGTGCTTCCGCCGCCTGGCGATATGGAGCCGGAGGAAGGTTACGCTCTTCGGGAGTGGCGCCGGTGAGTGTTTCAGATTGCTATTCTCTCTGGTTTTTGTTTGTGCTTTGTGAATTTGTCAGATCTTGTATGAATCTGCTTAGATCTATGGTGATTTTGCTTTCATTCATCAATTCAACGTGCTTGATTGATCCCAATGTTTGAGATTTAGTGTGATTCCATATACTCTATGATTTTTGTGTGGTGGTGACTGGTTTAGAGGGTGAATTCAGTTGTTGGATGCCTGCTTGGACTGAGCTGATTTTTTGGACTTGGTAGGATCTGTATTCTATGCACATTTTCATGGAGATGTTCTACTGACTATTGAGTGTTCCATCTTCCATGATCATCTATTTTCCTTAGTTATACTTAGATCAAGGAAGCAATTTACTAGTAATAATCAGATGATTGAAAAAGATTGACTAGGATTGCATAAAATCTTCGTGATCCTGAGCACATTTCTTGGAATATACGACACACATATTCCGCGTGCTTTTTGAATTGTATAGTTGGCCGAGTCTATTTTTTCTTCCTTTAATTTTGGGATCATGAAGGTTAGCTCAAGTGGTAAGAGCTAGGGACATAAGAGTTTGGGGGGTAAAGGGTGAAGGGTCCAGGGTCCAGGGTTCGAACCCTGAGGATGACTAATTTACTAACAACTAACATTTGCCTATAAAAAAAAATTACTTAGAAAAGTAGCTGTTTCGTGGGGTACCCTACCCCTGTCACAAACTTCATGTTGTATTTTACAATTTTGTTCACCAATTTAAATGTTTATTTTACTAATACAGAGATAAGAATATTGCAATAATTACATAACTATTTGCTTTTTGTTGTTTTTATAATGACTCGTGTTAGCTTATATTATAGTATTGATTATCTCGTTTGATTTAAGATTTGTGTTTTTTAGTAATTTTAAATTAAGTTTATATGTTCCATTACGGCTATGATGTGTCCTATATATTTTTTTAAATCAGTCATATCTTTGTAAACGTGTCTTGACTCTTGAAATCATACCCGTGCTCTCTAGATAGTAAATATTGGACAACTTGGTAATGTGCATATAAGCATATTCATGTTGTATTCTGCATTAAATTAAACCTTAGGTTAGGTAGTTTTACAATGTTCTCACCCTGAATTTTAATCAATTTGCTCTTTGTACATCATGCACTGAGCACCTGATATATACAAAATGACTAATTAATGTTGTGTTGATTCATATACTGCGGAATTCAAGCTTTCCTCTAATATCTGGTAGCCAATACCAAAATGAGGATTCTTGTGCCGATAAATGGTTCATGACTTATGCAGGCTATACTTAGGTAAAATTTCCCCTATTTTTATTATTTTTGAACTTTTCTCTATCTTTTTGAAAAATACATTAATATTTCATCACCTACTTTCACTTCCAAGTTACTGCTGTCATAGCTTCTTAATTATGCCAAACGCCCAAACCTATTTATTTTCTGTTTGCTATCATATGCGTAAATAACATGAATTTGAAGTTGATCATGAATCAATAAAATTAGAGGACCAGAAATGAGTTGTGGTGGCGCCTGTTTTTTTAGAACTATAGGCATCAAATGTGCTTCAGTTTGCATCTTTTAGATTTGCAATCTGTACCCAAGGCTAGAGTAGAGAAATATAGGTGGTGCATAATTGCATAAAAGATAATCAGTATAGTGTATAATTAAATGCTATTATTACAATGTATCCAAAAAAATGTTAATGTGACCAGTAATACAAACCCCTGCTTGTTTCATTTCCTGAGGCAAAATTATTCTTGAACCTAGACAGTTGGACAATAAATTTTGCAGTCTGATCTTTTGCCAACTAATATTTAAGATCAATTGCGTGTTTGCTGAACTCAGTTGTCAACAAAAATCAATATGTTATGCAGTCAAAATGCCATTCAGCTAGAGGAGAAGGAGAAAAGGGAAAAAGAAATGAGACTAAAGATTATTGAGGAAGCTGAGGATTATAAGGTGGCTTTCTATGAGAAAAGGAAGCTTAACGTTGAGTCTAACAAGGTTCAAAACAGAGAAAGGGAGAAGGTAAGATATACAGGTATCAGTGCATCACATTACTTAGCATGTTTGGAACAACTTATTTTTTCACATAATCAATTCTGCCGCCTAGAAGCTTCTTCCCAGAATTGATTTTGGCTTCAGAATAAATTATATATGAATTTCCAAACATGCTATTATTATCTTAAAATAATTTCTTTCTTTTATTAACTCTCAGAAATGATCTTTGTTTGTGGAGCAGTTATACTTAGCCAATCAGGAGAAATTCCACAAAGAGGCTGACAAAAATTACTGGAAAGCAATTGGGGAGATCATTCCTCGTGAGGTTGCCAACATTGAGAAGAGAAGAGGCAAAAAGGATCAGGAGAAAAAGCCATCAATTACAGTCATCCACGGCCCGAAGCCTGGCAAACCCACTGATCTTTCTAGGATGAGGCAGATATTGTTAAAGCTGAAACACACACCACCCGCTCACATGATTCCTCCTCCTCCTCCTCCTGCACCTGCTAAAGACTCCAAGGATAAGGATGGAAAAGAAACAGCAAGTAAACCAAATGGAACTGCACCAGAAGGTGCACCTGAATCACAACCAAGGGATGCTGCCACCAATGACAGTACTACAGATTTACCCCAGAAAGAAGCTCCTGCCACTGAGGAGCAGTCTGCTACATAGTTTCTCTCTGTCTATCATCCTTAAGCTCACAATTTTTCTCCTTCTGCTATCTGTTTCCCCTGCAGTCTTTACGGATCTTTTTGTCATGCTATTAGTTTCTATGGGTTTTTGAGTTTTCATTTTATTTCCAGCATTAAGGTTTTGTATCAATTATTAAATCTGTCATTGACTAGTATGACCTTGGAAATTAAAATGTTCATGGGTTTTAATCCCTCTAAAAATAAGAAAGAGTATTTGTTTATATTTTTACATTTATGGTTTAGGGTTCATTCCCTTTGTCAGTTAGTTTTTTTTCTTCCCATTCCAAGTTGCAATTAGGTGGATGAACAGTTTCTCGAATCTCTTCCATTCCATTGTATTTGTACTAGTGTGTTTACCGGTGACTTGCATAGGGGGATTTTATTTTTTGATTTTATCCATGATGATTGATATTGAAGAAACAGTAGTTCCACGGAAACGAAGATAAGACTTTCGTGATTGAAATATATGATTAAATTATTATTCGCAATAATTGGGACATGGACTCAAATTTTCAATAGATTGTGCGTTTTTGTTAAACATGCTAATAATCACCCTTCTTGTTTAATCTCTATGGTATTCCTCTTTTGCACCTGATGATTTTTTTCGAACTCATGCACGTCGTTATAGACGGTGAGGATCCCCTATCACATCTGCTAGACAAATAAAATATGGTAGAATGCAAATAATTTTATAGATGTATACAGTTTTAGTTTGAAATCTCATCAACTAACAGAGTTTGATCTGAATCACTGAATATTATATCGAAAATAGGAACAAATGAATAGGGACCCTTAGTGATGAAAACGTCGGTAAAGGTTTGAACAACTTAACCAAACTCAAAATTTATCTTGTGAGCACGAGACGTTGTGCGAATATCAAAACTGCTATCACCAATAGTGAAATATGATAGCAGGTACACTCAAACCTCAACTAACAAAGGTCGAAACTATAAACATGAGTCATCCGCACTGTGTCATGAATCTTGTCGCCCTATAGATTGAGAACATGTAAGTGAACATGATAGACATAAAAAAATTAAACCAACATCGAATCGAATAGATATAACGATTTTGAAACAACATTGAAGTCGAACCTTGGCCTCCATTAGAACCAACTCTATCGAATTAGGAAGTTTTAAACCATTGAAATTTGGAGTCAACCACAACCGCACTACCTTCACAATAACCTTCCACACATCCTTTTCCTTTGAAATGGAAGAGACATCGTCAACACTAAGACCGTCATGACAATTTTTAGATTGAATAGTGATAGATGGATGCACATCCGGAAGAGTGAATCATTTTTTCTTTTGTACTATTATTTCTTTTGTTTTTTCCAGTTACTTTTTTCTAATTTTAAGAATCATATTTTTAAGGCTTAATACATCATAAGACCCCTGAATTTGTAAAAAAAACTCAACCACCAGATCTGAAACCGAAACCGAAACCAAGCCATGCCGACAGATGGGTAGATCGAACCAAGCGAAAAAGGTGGTGCCTTTGTGAGGATGAGACCTTCTTGAGCAGCAAATCTGGGTTAATCATGTGGACCTTCTTTATCTTGTTCGTTGTTCCAGATCAAAGAGAGCGGCCGTGAGTTTGACACCTTAGCCTACGCCAATCACCACGCCGTCATCTCTTACTTCTGGGGTGTGGGTTTTCTGGGGTTGGGAGTGGGTTTATGGGTTTGGTGTTTTTTTTTGGTGGGGATGGGTTTATGGGGGCTCGATTTGTGCATAGATTTTCTGGGTTGTGTGAATTTGATGACCAGATCTGTTAGGTGAGGATGGAGGCGAACCAGTTCTGTTTCCTCGACGGCGACGGCGACGGCGTTAGGCGGCGGAGAAGGCGAAGCAGGTCCATTCCATTCCATTCCTTCGCTTCCCCTTCCCTTTCCATGTTCATACAACGCCTCCTATCTCGTAACCATGGTACTCTTCTCTTCAACTCGTTTCATTCACATCTCTTATGCATCATTGTTGTGTGACCCTGCTCCGTTTTTGCAGACCAAGAGAACAAAGAAGGCTGGCATCGTTGGAAAATACAATGTGTATTGCTTTTTTTTGTTGTTGTTAGCTCATGCTGATTATTGATGTATATAAGCTTGAGTTTCCAGAGGAATGATTGTTCCATTTCATTCTTATTGATAAGTATTGCTAGAACACTTTTTGTGTACGCACTTTGATAAAAGATGTTAACTTTTCCCCTTCTGCATTCTTTGATGAAATGAACAAATTTCAGTCTTTTACATGTGATGATTAGTTTCACAGCTTCCTTTTGTTGTTTGCTGCTACTGCAAAAATAAGAATATATGTCTGGATTTAAGATTTTTGTTATTGTTTCTGGGTTTGAAGGTATGGTTTTCTGGGTTTTTGTCCTTAAGTATGGGTTTGGGATTTCAGAGCTTTTGCAGATTTTTTTTTTTTTAAATAAAATGTAACCCAAATAAGAGAAGATGGAGTTTTTTCCATGGAAGAATGAAGATGCAGATGGGTTGATGATGGCAAAGTGAGGATGAGTTGGATTGAGTTAGATTTTTAGATTTAGGTTTTTATTTACATTAGAGATTTTATTAAGTTTTTATTTTTTATTTATGCTTTAATATATGAGTTGGATTTAAAAAATTAAGTTTTAGAAATTTTTTCAATTAAAAAATTTGAAAATGCCACGTGGAAAAGCTGAGTAGGCTAAAATTAAAGCCACTTCAGCATCAGGCACACTTTGTCCTTAATTGAATTAAAAAAAAATTATTAGGGACCCAATTTGATGCGAAAATTTTCCAGGCCCTGAAATTAATTCCCTTTACAAATTCAGGGACCTTCTGATGTATTAAGCCTATTTTTAAATAATATGCACATACGGAAGAGTTATTAATAAATAAAAATAATATCATTTAAAGTTTTCGAAAGTATTTTTTCTATTATAATTGTTACTGAACATAATTATTTCATTAAATAATTTTAATACTTAATATATTTTATATAAAAATATTACTTATTTTCATTTTAAGAGTAATCAAAAAAGAAGGGTATGGGAGCTTATATGTATGAGAAGATAATGAAATGGAATCTACCTGTAGCTCTCACAATAACAAGGAAGTAGTGGACAACCTATGCTTGATGGTTAGTGATAAACATATATTTTGTAGGATTTTCCTATCTGTATGATGCCTAATTAATTGTTGCATTACTTTTATATAACCATAGACTTCCTAGCTAGTAAGATACATCCCTAGTAAGATATTTTATTCCCAAGCAAACCATACACTTTGGATATCGACCCACATACCATAAAGATTACATTCACATAGAGCCAATGGGGAGGAAGGTATTTCTTAATATTTGAATCTTTCACCCTAACCGTAAGGAAAATGTGATACTGAATGTGTAGGAGGATTGAGGAACCATAAGAGCTCGAGAACCTAACATGGCCTCATGAGGAGCAACATGCGCTACTAGTTCACCAGCCAGATTTGCAGCATGTTGTGTAGGTTAGAGGTGAGGCATGTATATCTTATTTAATATGTTCCATCTCAAAATAAAGTTCAAATAAACAATGGCTTCAGATGAAAGGTTGTTCCATTTCGAGGAAGAATGGACTCCGTGAGTTGATGGAAATAAAATAATCTATCTAATGATATATCACAAAAAAACAGATAGATATTCCACAATAAAAATTCTTTTACTAGCGAAACAAATACCACAATACTAACTTGTTCAACATGGATTTCAAAATAAAACATGAAGGTGATTAATTTTTTCCCTCTTAGGAAATGCATTGCAATACATAATAAAACAAGAAATGATTGGCTATGTATCCATAAGCAAGCTAGCTTTTTAAGAAGTGACATGACACCTTTGTTGCAGCTCCGTCTGCTGTCCAAGCTTTGTGAATGATCCTGTAAGGTAGTATAGTATTAATATTTACAAAGAGTTTGAATAAATTAAATTACTTAGTTATTTGGTGTCTAAGTCTCAATTTATATCAGACAACAAAGTAAAAGAAAACTATGAATACAATTCGTTCTATTTCAACATCAGTATATGACAATCCGTAGCTTCTAAGTACCCCAAAAGAATAGCTTTAGGTTCATGATTGATATCAAACAAGATGCATTTTTTCACGTGAAAACACATTTTAAAACAACATATATGATTATTTTTTAAAACATTGAATATGCTTACATGTGATCTAGTGGAAACATTACACAATACACTGGTAGAATTGGAAGTCCTAACCCAAAATTTAGATACAGATTAATAAGTGTAGGTATAAATTAAATTTCAAAAATACTTTATTTTTACACCACCAACGATAGACTTTTAATTTTAACAAGAGAAAATTTGAGATATGTAAATACTAGCTAATCACACAAGATTTGATATGGAAGAAGAGTAAATACATACCTGGTTCATAAGTTTGTCGAGGCCTTTTCATTCTTCACAATTTGATGGATTGATTTATACTTATCCACCTCAGCCATTTCTCTCAGCACATCATCTTCAATTTTCTGTGCTTGCCATTTGGACGGGTCCTCCACAAAATCCTCACTGAAAATCATCCTGGAAACCCAATCTTTCCAATTGGTTTTCTTATATTTATCCTCTTCAAATGACCCTGCAACTAATAGCTGATAAACATAAACGACTTTTTCTTGACCAGGACGGAAAGCCCGTGCAATAGCTTGCTTTGTTTTGGACGGATTCCACTCTGAGTCCAAGAAAATCACACGTGAAGCTGCTGTCAGACTAATACCTGTTAACATCATGTTTATTTAGTATTTTAATTGAATATTTATATAATTTTTATGAGTTAATCTAATATAAATAGAGGAAAAATTAACTTCATATGTGCAGTGAAATAATAGAATTTATCATTTTCTATTTAGCAATACCTTCTGCGCAAGCGCTGATTGAAGCGAGGAGAACCTTTGAGGCTCCACGACGGTCCTCAAACTTATCAATGACTTTGCCGCGCTCAAAAAGCTCTTGTTCTCCATGAAGTGTCAAGATTTCTACTCCCAATTTCCACTTGAAGTACGTCTCAAACAACTCTAGAAGCAGCCACATTGGTGCAAGGTTGCGACAAAAGATAATAACTTTCTCCTTCATCTTGACCACGCGGAAGACAAGACTCATAACAAATTTCACCTTTGATCCTATTTTCATATCAATCTTACATTTCTCTAGCTGCTCCAAATGGCTCGAAGTGAAAAAATTTTTGGCACATCTGGTTGTTGAGATCAGCCATGGATGTATTGACACAAGGGTTATGAGAAACTCTACCTCAAGAGGGTACCCTCCGCTTCGGTTCATTTTCTTCTGTAGTTTCTGCAAGATTTCACTCTGCTTCTCAGTATTATTCATCAGCAAAGTATAGATTTGTAAACCAGGTAATATACTATCCGCATTCCCGCTATCATAAACATCAATAAAACCACTTGTGATTTTCTTCAACATATTAAGACCCATCATCTTCTCCTCAACATTTTCATTACCTGCATCAATTTTCACTGTAATTTTATCCATGAAGAATTTCCTAGCCCGTGACTCGACTAAATGAGGAGCTTTTTTTTCTGCTTCACTCTTCATATATTTTGGATCTAACTCTTGCAGAACTTCATGAACAAACCTTGGTCTTGCCAAGGAAAGTGTGTTAAAATACTCACCAAAATTGTTCTGAAATAATGTGCCAGAGAGGAGTATTCTCAGTTTTGTATTTACTTTCATCAACCATTTCCTCAAATTCGATTTTGTGCTTCTCGGATTGTGCCCTTCATCCAACACAAGAATCCCAGGGCTTTCCCTCAAGGCTTTAGCCATGTACTTTCTGTGTTCATACTTTGAATTATCATTCATTAATGATAAAAATGAAGTGTAGCCCATGACCAAAACACTAGGGTGTGCATGCCAGTTTTGAATCTTTTCCAAGCAATCCATAGTGTGTTTTACATCCTCATTCGGATTTGGAATTCCAGGAAGAGCAAATGAGTTTTCACTGAAATTTCTCTGGCTTCTACGACTGTGAATTAGATGCACTGGCATTGGAAAATTCCACTTGATAAACTCTTGGTACCAAGTGTAAAGTGTGGTTTTTGGAGCAAGGATTAAGGGTTTCTTGTTTGGGAATAACTTCAAATAGCTAATAAGAAATGAAATTGTGAGGAATGTTTTTCCAGCTCCAGGAGCATGAGATATCACACAACCTCCTTTGTTTTCAGATTGTGCTTCCATATGGGTTGGGTTCATGGACCCTGCAATGTTTTGCCAAAGAAACTCAAAAGCTTTCTTTTGGTGGAGGTGCATTTTTTCTCTAAGTTCAGGAATGAATCCCCACACACTTTCATTTTCAATAGATATAGGCTCATCACAAGTAACATTAGTAAGAAGCAAAGGGAGATCATTATCATTATCATCACCCTTTGGAGCATCATCAACATTTTGCTGATCATCAGACTTTGGTTTATCATTAGCATCTGACTTTTGTTTATCATTAGCCTCTGGCTTTGGTTCTTCATCATTGCATTGCCTATCCTTGTGTCGTCGTGATCGACGTTCCGCCTGCCAATATGAACAAGAATTTTTAGATGAAGAGTGTTTGTATCCACTTCATATAATAATTTATAAATAAATATTTATAAGTTAATCGAATCCCCAACCACATGCTTACATATAAGCACTTATATCTACTAAAAGCTCTTTTGAATTCATTATTTAATGTATTTTGAAAATAATATTATGAATAAACTATTGTTGTTTAGTAAGCATTTGTTGATCTAAAAAGTCATTTAAAAAAAATGATCTAAAAATTTGGTTGATTCTTTTTATGTAAATGGACCCAAAATATCTTACCAAATCAAGAAAATGTTGACAATTGGAGATGAATTTTAAACAGTATTAAAGAAACCACATGGAGATTCAGATAAAGTTTTGAGGTTCACTTACAAAGGATGGCATGATGTATCTTATCTCTTCCTTCACAAAGCCGCATCTATGACAATAAATTCCAAGTTGCTCATCTAATCTATAATCATGCTCACAAGTTCTGGTAGTCTCTTCCTTAGTTGGAGCACTTGAATCCTGGTTTAATAAATTGAACAAAGAATTAAGTTCTACTCACACTCTTAAATAAGTGCAAATGGAATGGATTAGAAAGAAATAGGAAGAAAAAAATATTAAGAGATGTGATTGAAAGAGAAGAGACATATAGAAGTTGTTACACCTCCGTTTGTTCTTGAAGAAAACCTTCTATCATTGCATCATCCATTTCCCTCCATAACATTTCGATTTCAGAAACTTCTTCCTTCACCTGCTCTTCTCTTTGAGTTTTCTCAGTTTCCTTGCCTTTGCCAAAGTTGATTGTTTCCTTCCATTTTTCAGTAATAGGTGCTTCTTCTATTGCTAGTAATTTATCCATATCCTTTAAATATGAATCTATCATTTCCTTGGATGCATTTACATCTAAGGTCCTACGTCTCCGAGCTCGTTCTTCATCGTTATCTTCCTCATTATTTCTATTTTTAAAAAATCTGAACGACGTCGCCTCTTACGTTCTTCTCCTCTTTTAGAATTCAGCCCATCCCATTTGGGTTCCAGATCCACCATCATATCATCCGAGTCAAACAAATCCTTCCTCTGATACTTCTTACCGCTTCTGAGATTATAATAACGAAATGAAGAGGTTTCTCCGATCACTTTTTCATTGCCACTGAGCTTAATATTGCACATGCCAGCATCACCATTGTTCTTTGATCCCCAAATATCATGAAAGTGGGAAGAACTTTCACCACTCTCTTGGAGAATTCGGGGTTCAAGAGCATCTAAACCAATTTTTTCATGAGCTAGAAAAACAGAAATTGGTTTAAGATGTTCCTTTTCTATGACATCAGCATCACAACTCACCTTTGTATCAACCTTTTGAACACTAGTTTCAACATCCTCTTCAAAAGTGTAATTCACTGGTGCCAACTTTTCATCATTTTCCCCTGTGTTCATCTTGGATTTCCCAGTTCGATTTACGAAACCTGAACCAACATCACAATAGCCCAAGTAACGTTCAGGTTCCTTGATTCGACGTGTCGAGCGTCGTAATGGTGGAAACACTTCTGCTTCATTATTTTGCACAAAAGGGACAATGCTCATAGTGTCAAGTTCAAAAATAGAGGACTGTGACATACGACCTTTGAGTTTGAAGTTCATAGCTATTATGTGAAAATCAGAATACCTTGTATCAGTTCCCATGATTTGGTAGAGAATCTTGTTTTGCAAAGATCTCACACAAAAGCACATGTTCTTGATAAGTGATATAGAAGCTAGACAGGAAATGTCGCCAACAAATTTTCCTAAGGACAACCTTGTTTGTTGTCTGCTGATGTAGTCTTCAGACGAGTCCCACCGGAATGGTTGATCTTCGAGGCTTTTACGTCCAAGCTTTTGAAGGATGAAAATTTGATTTAATCCAACTACTTGGACATCCTTACTCAAAGTATTTTTGTATGACCCAAAGGAACCTTGATTTGTATAAAATCTTACATGATACACACATGAGCATTCATGATTGTGGGGTTTCCTCTCAATGGAATTTATTTTTGCATCAGCCCACACCTACAATTAAAAAATTGAGACTATATCAAATTTAAGATTCCACAAACTAGGATTTGGGTCACTTACGAATCCCTAAATTCACCTGGTCATCATACCTGAATTATATGGTTAAAATTGGTTAGCTCATATTTTTCATCATGTCAATTGTAGACATGTCTAAAATTTAACTCGTACGATCCAGGTCAGATGACTCACATTTGGTGAATACATGAATGTAGGGATTCTTGATTGTAGGGAACTCATGTCCCATAAACCACATCTCTTAATTTAATGGATATCATTAATACATGCCAAGAGATGTGAAAAAAAAATATCAAGAAAAGCCAAAATGACCATCTAATAGATGCACGCAAATACCAATTGTCTCCACTTACCGGATTGGAATTTGATTGATTTGAATCATCACTACTTTGAAAGTTTGATAGCGCACACACATCAATCCCACTTCGTAAGAAGGATGCACAATCAGATAAAGTAGCTTTCCTTGACCTTATTCGCATGTCTGCAAAAGTAGTTATCTCTGACTTTGGTCGCATGTCTGAAAAACATTTATCTATAGCTATCTCTTGTTTGTCCATAAAATGTAAGATCACCATTCCCGATTCAACTTTAATGAGCTCCACGGGTTTCCATGAGCCAAACGCAAAAGCCTCAAATGCTGTTCAGAGTAAAGAATTTGAGCAAGTTAATATGTTTTAAAAACTGTCCAAGTGTGTTTATGGAAAAATTTGGTACACACTATAGAAAGTAAAAAGTTAGTTATCATTCAATAAAGTACATATTTTTCAATATTATAAAATTGATTTTGTATTCTATTGGTATTTAATTTTTATATAATTTTTTCCTTTTCTTTTTTCTATAGTGATGCATCAACCAAAATAAGAGGAAAAACTTACGGTAAACATTTAATGGATGATTCCCTTGATGAAAGTATCTTTTTCTAGGCGCCCTTGAATTTGACTCTAACAGATAACAAGTGTCCATTCGATCTTGTATGATGTTTATCTGCATTATAGGTGATTAAAGAAACAAATATAAGTCCACAAACTCCAATTTAAGACAAAGTCTTCATTATGTTTGCATAGTAAGCATGCTAAATCTTGGAAGCTACGGATATAAATCATAGCATTATAAATATCTTCCAAGATTTACCTGGCAACCAACATGAAAATGTATTGCTTTCATTAATGTTCATTTATAAATTATGTTCACCGATAGAACCATTGTCCCTAGAAGATGATGGAAAATTTAATAAAAACTATGAGAACGCTATAATTCATTTGATTTGTGTCCAAACACAACGTTTTAAAATAGATGGGGAAGGTGATAAACAAAACCATGTTTAGTTGTTTCTTTTTCCTTAAAAACCTACCTTTTTACATTAATATAAGAAAGAAGTATGTCGTCAAACTATAAAAAAAATCATTATTCAACCCCAAATTCGATCGTACAAAGAAAAATGTAGAAATTGAGGGAGAGAATGAGAGATATGATAGCCGATGTGATAATGAGAGAAAGTGAGATGTTATAAGGAAGTTTTTTTGGATACATCGAAAAGATAAATTACACATTGCAGGGATTTAATCTCAGACCTTCCCCTCCCAATCCACATGTCCCCTTACTCTTACCACTTAAGCTATCATTCGAGGACTGACAAGGAAGATTAAGTGAGTCTAAAGTCTCAAACCCCTTATCAAATAAGTGTCATTTGCATAAGTAAAAAAATCTCCCAAAATAAATTATTTAAATGCTCAATACTTTTAGAATGAAAATGAATGCATTTTGAAAACAGGTCCCATGGACAACCAGAACCTCAAGGTCTTCTTTTCTAAAACCATAACAAGTAAAAAGTTTTCAAATTTTCGACCGGTTGAGGTCGATCAACGAAATGATCAAGGCAACATTATGAATTAACATTTCAAATGAAGAGCTTAGGCAAGCAAATATGTGGAAATTCCTAACAAAAATAATAGGACACACTAAATTGGGGACAATCTTTACCTGAAAATCGCAACTCAAACTGTGTGCTAGATCTCAAGAAGAAGCAATGTTGCGTTCAAGGAATAACAGAAAAAGAGAGAAGCAAAATATGGGAGAAATCAATTTAGTTCAAACCAAAGGCTTGAATGCAAGGAAAAATAGGGGGTCTTAAATATATGCCTCAAAATTATGGTGCGTTTATTAGGAAAAAAGGTGGTCAGTGAAAATCTTCATGAGTAAATGGTAGGAATTGAATGAGAACCTCAATTTTCAACACTCATTACTCAACAATTACTAACACATTTAATACGAATAGTAAATACATATTTTTCTATGAAATTATCTTCATAATTTTTAATAACAAATAATATAAGGTAAGTTTAAATATGTTGTTCCCGTTTAAAACAGCAGCCATGCCCCCCTCTTTACTGTCAATTAAATTATGCCAAGTGTAATAGGCTGCCATGTCATCTGGTAGCTTAGCAAGTCTTGTATTTCACATTTTGGTCCCTTTACTTCTTAAAAATTTTATTTTATCCCCCAGCTAATATTATGTTTTAATTTGTTTTTTTGAATTTTGAAATATCTGATTTAATCTAAATTCTTATTAACTTTCAACTAAATAAGTCATGAACCCTAATTCCTAATTCTCATAAACTGAATGAACCCTAATCCCTAATTTTCATCTCACTAGCCACCTCGTCGGTGTAGCTTCAGCGGCGGCTGACCACCTCCGCCCTTCCCCTGGTGGTGCGGCCACCTTCGCAATCCAACCGAGGTCGATTTGCTTCCATCGCGATTTGTTCCATTGCTAATGCAGGAGACCAAGGGTTTGCAATGGAAGAGATGAATCGATGAACCCTAGCCGTTTTTTACCTGGGGGCTGTGGTTTTGGTTCGAACAGTTTTTTTTGGACAAAAACAGAGGACGAATTAAGTGAGAGGGAGAGGGTCTAGTTGAATCATTCGTTGCTTTGCCTTAATTCGAAGCAAAATCACTTATGGAGGTGGTTTGGTTTGCTGTGATGTGGTCGTTGTGGATCGGAAGGAATAATTTGATTTTTAGAAATTCTACAGTGGAGGTAGAGAGGATTGTTGAGAGGGTGCAGCTCTGTTCTGGGAATTGGCTGGTTTGCAATTCTTTGTCTCAAGGATCCTGTTAGAGTGGATATCCAGCCCAATTCTTTGTCTCAAGGATGCTGGATGATCTTCGTTCCTGTGGCTTCGTTCCTGGGAAACCCTCGACTATGTCCTTAATCGATGTAAAGTAAACACTCCAAAGTGCTATAAGGCAGCCCTCGACTAAGTCCTTAATCAATATAAAGCAATCACTACAAAGTGCTATGGGGCAACCCTGGTTTATGTCCTTAATCAATATAAAGAAATTATTATAAAGTGTTATAGAGCAACCCTTGACTAAGTCCTTAATCGATGTAACGAAATCACTACAAAGTGCTATAGAGAAGCCCTCGACTATGTCCTTAATCGATATAAAGCACTACAAAGTGCTATAGGCAACCTTCGACTATGTCCTTAATCGATATAAAACAATCACTACAAAGTGCTATAGGAAAACCCTCGACTATGTCCTTAATCGATATAAAGTGATCACTCGAAGGTGCAATTAACAAGATGATTTTAATTTATTAATGGTAACAGAAGTATAATATAATATATGTAATTAACTAGTGGTTTACATTCGAAATGAAGTTCATTGGCTTAGTGGTAAGTTCCTTCCTTTATCAATGTTGTGACTCGAGTTCAAACCTCATATGGGTATGTTTTTTTGTATTTATAAACAAATAATAATACTTTTGATTTTGGTTAAAACTTAAAATGTGGGCACCAGTTAGAAAAGTAAAAATCTTACTTCAGTCGAGATTCGAACACAAGACATCAAATACACCAATTACTTTGCCTACCACTAGGCTACATAATAAGATGTCAAAAAATAGCGTTAATATATATTGTTTAAAATCAATAACTTTTATAAGACCTCTATTGATACAGTATGATATAGAAAAGTGCAACTCTCGATTAAAACCTTAATTGATATAAAGCGATGATTCTATGTTCCATAGGAAAATCTTGACTTATACCTTAATCGATATAAAGAGATGACTCTATGTTATATAGAGCAATATTGACTTAGACATTAATCGATATAAAGCGATAACTATGTTCTATAGAGGAATCTTTTACTTAGACCTTAAACGATATTTAACCATGACTATAAGTGTTATAGGGCAACTAAGACCTCCATCAATATAGTACGATTAAGAAAAGTGCAACCCTCAATTAAGACCTTAATCAATATAAAACGATGAATATATGTTCTATAGGGCAATATTGACTTATACCTTAATCGATATAAAGTGATGACTCTATGTTATATAGAGCAATCTTGACTTAGATATTAATCGATATAAAGCGATGACTCCATGTTCTATAGAGAAATCTTGACTTTGACCTTAATCGATATATAGCAATGACTATAAGTGTTATAGGACAACTAAGACCTCAATCGATATTGTATGATTAAGGAAAGTGCAACCTTCGATTAAGACCTTAGTCGATATAAAACGACGACTCTATGTTCTTTAGGTCAATCTTGACTTAGACCTTAATCGAAATATAGCAATGACTATAAGTGCTATAGGACAATATTGACTTCGATCTTAATCGATATATAGCAATGACTATAAGTGTTATAGGGCGATATTGACTTATACCTTAACCGCAATGACTTTAAGCTCCATTTAACTTATTATAAAATTGACCTAAAAGAATTTAAAAAACTCAAAATAGAATTAGGAGATTATTTTAAAAAGTTATTTTTTTTTTGAAAAGATTTTCAAAAGTTATACTTGAAGATTATTTTATATTTATCTTTTTTTTAAAGTATTTTATATTTATCATAAAAGAAGAATATTTTTTAAAAAAACTTTATTAATACATTTTAACTTCACCTTCTTATCCTAACAAAGCACACTCTTTCTATCTTATCCTAACAAAGCACACTCTTTCTAGAACTGGGAAAAAAAATAGTAAAATGGTAAAATAACAAAAAAACTGCTACAGGTTGGACTTGAAGCTTTGACCTGTAGACAAATTGAAAAGCATGATACCACTGGGACATGAAACACTTCCAGTCTTATCTGCACCCTAAATATATATATATATATATATATCTTATAATTTAACTCGCAATAAAATGTTAAAATAATTTAAAAAACCGTAGCAGTGCGGACTTGAGCCTGGGACCTGTAGACTAATTTGAAAGCGACCTACTACTTCTGGAACACGACCATGTTTGTACGTTCAATCGCACCCTTTGTAATTTATTATATAAATTTGATGTTAACGAAGATGAAGAACCCAGGATGAATAACCCGACGGCGGCGAGACCACGAAGAAGACGAACGAAGGATATGCATAACGCGTCATCTGGGCGAAGAAGATGATGAACACAAGCGGTGAAGAGAGAGCAAGACGATGATGATGAACACGAGTGTTTGTTGGATGAAATAGACGAAGAACACAAGCGGTGAAGAGACGGCGCGGCGGCGATGCAAAGATGATGAACACTACGGCCAGATGAAAGGGATGAAGAACATTGTTGAAGATTGGGATCCGATTGAAACACAGGCGGTGAAGAGAGGCGCGACGGCGACACGAATTTGATGAACAGGTGCGGCGGTGATGATTGAAGTTGCAGAGATTGGAAATTTTGATTTTAGGGTTCTGAAAGATTATCCCCAAATTTAGATTTTTCAGATTTACTATTTTTTGGCTAATTAAATTAATATCTGATTAAAAGGAAATTATATACTATTATATTAATTTATATAGTTGGGGGACCAAACTCTGATTTTTATTGAGTTGAGATGACATGGCACCCACTTACACATGGCTTGCACACATTGGGCAAAACACAAACAACATTCCTGCCCTCCCTCAAAAACCATCATGTAAAAGTCTGCCATAATATAATGTACAGTGTTGGTTTCATTTTTATATATTGAATATTTTTATTTATTAATTATTATTTAAATGCTAAATCAGTACATTTGAAATTTATTTATCTAGATAACCATTAATGTTGGGAAAAGAAGTCATATAAATTCTTAACAAATATATGTAAAGTAAACTTGACCAATAATATTAAATTCTATAAATAATTAATTTAAATGATAATCTTAAAGAATGAATCTTTCATAAATAATAATTTTAAATAATAGAAAAATATAATATGTTTTAAATATTTATTTTAGTAAATTTATATTTATATTTATTGCAATACCTATAACTGTGTGTTACACTGGTGTGTGTTTATTTTTCATTTTTAAAATACTTTTTTATAAATGCATATATAGTTATAGTTCAAATTTATGAATGATTTATTTAGGAATAAAATTTCGAAATCAAATTTAGTTGTATTGAGATATTAAATCAAATAACTTAATACTAAGAAGAACTTTTAATTAATTTTTATGATTGTTTTTTGTTCAATATAATAGTGATTAATAATTTGGAAAAGTTATACAAATGATAAATATAAGTGTGTTAAAAAATTAATTTTATTGTTAATAATTAATATTTTATAGGTTTAAATTATTATTAATTATTTTTTAATTAATTTTCTTTCTCAATAAATTCATGATAAATTATATAATATAAATTATTTTTGAATTTATTTTGAATATTTCAACTCAATAAATTATTGGTCAATATCAAAATTAAATAGTTCAATATTGATAGATAATTTTAGATATTTAAATTATGTTATTATTAATTATTAAATTTTTGGTATATATTTTTTGCAGTTTTTTATTTTAAAATGATAATGTTAATATCTTATACTTCTTATACTATATACTATTTTTTAACAAAAAAGTGACAACTCCGACAAGTGTCACTTCTTCATTCTATGTTTTCTTTCATAAGCTTTCTCTCTCATACTATAATTAGTTGGTAGATGATGTCATATTTAGATTTTCTAATTTTTTTGTAATTTAAATATAAATAATTTCACATTTTCAAAAATAATGAATTTATTAATATTGCATTTAATAGTTATTCATGACATTAGAATAATCAATAAATGTCAATTGTTACTTTTTTCAAAAATAATTATGGTATTAATTTGACATTTAATGATTTTTAATGACATTAGAATAATTAATAAAAGTCAACTGTGACTTTTTTAAAAAATAACTGCTATATTAATTTGAAATTTAATGATTTTTAATGATATTAAAACAATTAATAAAAGTCAATTGTGACTTTTCTACATTTAAGATGTATGTTGACAATTTTTTTAATGATTATGTTTGTTTTGAATATTACAAAATAAATTATTTTTTTAATGAATATTCATATTTTCTGATTTTTTTAGTAATTTAAATATTAAATTATTTCATATTTTTGAAAATAATTAACGTATTAATATTGCATTTAATAGTTATTAATTAAATTAGAATAATTAACAAAAGTCAATTGTGATTTTTTTTTTCTGAAAATAACTAATGTATTAATTTGAAATTTAATGGTTTTTAATAACATTAGAATAATTAATAGAGGTCAATTGTGACTTTTATACCATTAAGATGTATGATGACAAAGTCTTTTTTTTAAATAATTATGTTTATTTCTTATATTACGAAGTAAGAAAAATTGAATGTAATATTTTACGTTCAAAATGATATTAAATATGCTATAAAAATTGATATCAAATAGTTTTAAAGGATTGATTTAGAAATTAACTCAAAAAATTTGTATTTTATGTGTCGATAAAAGACTAAAGTCGTTTTCATATATTGATTTAAAACAAATAAAAAAAAGAATTAGAATGTAACTCGGATTATAAAAAACTTAAATAGATGATATATGTATTTAAAAAAAAGAAAAATGAGAGAAGAAATATGAAATAGTTTGATATATGTCAACAAAGTAGTATATAACGGGATGTATCTCATGAGAAAGGTAACTTTATGTGAGAAAATGAGAATAAATCATGACCGTTAAATTTAATCATGAACGGTCCAGATTAAAACATAATTGAACACATGACTATTAATTTGTTTTAATCTTGACCGTTCACAATTAGATCTAGCTAACGGTCAAAAATTTATTCTCATTTTCTTACATAAAGTCACGTTTCTCATAAATACATCTCATATATATATATATATTATTTAATGGATTTATGAATTTTAACACATATAAGAATTAATTTTCTTCTTATTGTGTCTTTAACTCAATTTTAATCATATTTATAGAAAAATATGGTATTTGATACTTAATTTTTTTTTTCTGGTGCTAAGGAAAGAAAACAACGACAACAAAAAGAACAGAACAAAAAACAGAAGCAAACTAACTAATCCCTTTATCCGAAGCTAAGAACGACACCACCGCCGGAGGAGGAGAGTCGAAGTAGATGAAAGGACATTGGGAACCATGGGCTAGTTTAGCTAGCTTGTCCGCCACAGAGTTACAGGAGCGCGGGGCCACTAGCAGAGAGACTTCCCAATCCAAACTAAGGAGCTGAAGCGAAGCAGCAATCTTCGGGGAGTAGACCGGCACAGCCCCTACCCCCTTATTTTGGAGAACGGAGATAGCAGAACCACAATTCGATTCGCAAAGGACTCGACGCTAGCCCTTCTGCCAGCACAACAAGAGGCCTTGCTTGATCGTTGAGAGATCAGCAAGGAGGGGGTCACCCTGGCTGATCTTGGACATGAACCCAAGAAGCCAAATACCAGTCGAGTCACGGACCAAGCCACCAGCCGAGCACATCGAGGACGGAGGAATGAGGCTACCGTCGACGTTTAACTTAACCCACAACGCTGGAGGAGGTTGCCAAGTCGATGGCATCCCCGTATGCTGTAAAATTGTTGAAGTCGCAAGGGAGACCTTGACATCTTGAAGGGACGTAGCGATTGCATGTTGCACGTGGTGGAGATTCCAAGGGGTTTGCTAAAAAACAACATTGTTCCTCCAGCACCAAATCCACCAAAGGTGGGTGAGGAGCGTCGCACTCCGAGTACGAGTCACCAAGAAACGCAGCCACTCCACATGATTAGAGAGGAAGAAGCTTGGGGCCGGGGGGAGCCTAGCATGAAGCCAGACCTGGCGCGCCTGAGAACAATCCCGTAAGCAGTGGAGGACATCCTCCGATGGACAATGGCAGCAGGGGAAGCTAGCGGTCTCAGAAAGATGGCAATATACGCGCGATGGCCATTGGTGGGGAGCCTGTGCAACACCGAAAGCCAAACACAGAACTTGACTTTCTCCGACACGTTCACTTTCCACAAAGCGCGCCAGGGGAATGTGATCGGGTTGATGGAATCAGCTTCCATTAGCCAATTATAGGCATCAGAGCAAGTATAGCCCCATGCGGCTAGAGTTCCACGCCCAAGTGTCTCGAACTGGGTCATATGAAGGCCCAGAAGAAGCAAGAATCACGTCCTTGCAAGTCTGAGGTAACATTGTGGAAAGAACCGAGAGGTTCCAGGAACCCTCAACCCAAATGTCTGAAATAGTGAGATTGGTGTCATTGATATGAACAAAAGGCACCAAGTTGCATAGCTTTCCAAGACCAGTCCAGTCACTGTACCAAAGACTCGACCTGCCATCATGGATAGCAAAGGAAAAACCCTCACGCAGGGCACCATGAGCTTTCACAACTCCTTTCCAAACATTATTATTGATACTTAATAATTAATGATTTATAATATTACTCTTATTTTGGTACATCGGAAAGATAAATTGCACCCATCAGGAATCGATCCCTGGACCTCTCCCTTACTCAACCCATATGTCATTCAGGTCCTACCACTTGAGCTATTCTACCTTGCCCTTGAACATGAGCCCAAATTCTTACCACTTGAGTGAGTTATCATTAATGTACAAGTCCATTTTCACTTTCACAATTTGAGAGAGGTATAATTGAGAGTCTTGGTTTTGAGTCTTTTGGCCCAAAATAGTAATGAAATCGTCCATCACGTCTTCTAGAAATAAGTAATTCTCACTGATCAATCTCATGTCAGAGTAAGAACTCCGGCATGAGCTCATATCTCTTACAAGGATCTTCACCAGGTTAATGTGACGATTAATATATAAACTTTTTAGAAGCTCAACATTTGCATAATGTGGAACCATAAACTTTTGGAATACTCTATTTTTTTCGAACAATAACTTCGTTGATCATTGCACATGGCTCATGGAGTTGGTTAGAGAGTTTCTAAATGAAACTTTCTTTTCTATATATTCACAACACTGTAATCAGAACTCAATAAAACAATACACAGTTTTTCTCACCTAAACTCTGATTCCTTCCCTTTCTCACTTACACCTCTTCTACAAATCTATAAAAGAAAAAAGAAAAAAATTCTCTCTTTGGTTTTTTCCCTTGTCTTATTTTCCAACCCTGCACAATTCAAATATCATGAATTTGGTGTAGTCTTCAACGTGGGGCCACATGAGTAATACTGACAGGGGCAGAGCTAAATTGATAGCTTGTGGATTCAAGTGTTGACTTTTTCAGAGAGGAATCTCCTGAGTCCTGGAAGAACCCTGGTGCTGTGAGTTGCTTTTCATTGAGCCTGATTTTCTTGGTCAGCATGTCAACAACCTGGGACATCAGTGGCCTTCTGCTTGCTGCTGCCTGTGTGCAAAAAAAAGCAACCTTCATGTACCTAATTACTTCTTCCTCAGGAAAATCATCCATGTCTGGATCCACAAGCTCCAGCAGTTTCCCCTCTTCATGAAGTTGCCAGGCCTGTTATTGAAATATAAAAAACATTATGTCCAGCTAAGGTCTCACATTGAGAATACCATGCATATCTTGCATGTGTTTGGTTAGAGAAAACTTCTGAATATGGGGATCGAGGTAGTTAATGTTAGAAATATAATATTCAATAATCATTCATGTGTCTTCTCTTCACCCAACTTAAACTTTTGAGATAGTTGGTTCATAACATGGTTCAAAAAGAAAACATGAGAAACTTTTAGTTAGTGAAGTTAAAAAAAAAAAAAAAACTTACGGTCCATTTGAGGTTTCAAAATTAACAATTTTCTTTCATTTTACTGTTTTTTGGGCTCTAAAAACATGAGAAACTACATTCTAGTCATTTTCATTCCTCTCAATTCAATCAAGTACAAGCAAGAAGTGAAAAAGTCACATTCTATCTTCCCCGGCTTTCATTTATTTCTTTCTCATTCCCCTCTCAATTTGCTCCCAACATCAAGAGCACCAAGGTATCAGAATGACATACTCAGATTTTGTAGGTTGAATAGTATTATTACCATACAAAGTTACATAACATGAAACGAATGATGAGGCAATACAACTCATAAATATGGGAAGCTGAAAGCTACGTACCCATTCCAAGAGGTATTTGTTTGACCCTCCCCAGTTTGTCCTCGCACTGCCTTTGCCACTTACTACTTCAAGTATAAGAACCCCAAAACTGTACACGTCAGCCTTCATGGTTAACTGGCCACCCATTGCATACTCCGGTGCTAAGTAACCGCTGTGTATGGTGAAACCAAAGCAGGTTATAGTATAAATCAGTTCCACGTTCCAAGAAATAATTTTCAAAACAGTATGTTAAAATGTTAAGGAATATTTTTTAACTATATGCCCAACCATAACTATGAGGACATGTTTCCCAGAGCTGTTTCCCAATAATATCACCTTCGAATTTTTAGTTCAAACAAATGGGCCATGAAGCTTTATATTTTTTATCAAAACTACAAATACAGTTTCTCTGAAATCATATTTCTTGAGATATACCAATAGAAACTGGTAGCATACTAAAAAAAACTAGGGATTAACCCCAATTACAAATATAGAACGCACTCTTCGAATTGTAAAACTTCGAGGGTCTGCACGTATTAATGCCCAAAGGCGCCAACTCTCTCACCTTCTCAACCCCTCTTCCTATTTATAAGCAACATGCCTCCTTCATTAAGTTACTAACTAAATATTTTTCTATTAATAGTTAGTTAACGAAAAATGCACGTTCCTTATAAATAGGAAAATGGGTTGAGAGGGAGATGAGTGAAGTTATTTTGAGAGCATTGGAGCCTTTGCACATCAAGAAAACATGGCAAAAGAGAAATCTCCCAGAGCAATGGCAAAAAAGAAAAACATACAAAGTTAACTAGAAATCTGAAACATAACGTACGTTGTACCAGCAATTCTCGTGCTAATGTGAGTGATGTCATCTGGAAATAATTTAGCCAACCCAAAATCTCCTATTTTTGGATTGAAGTCTCTGTCAAGTAGTATGTTGCTAGCCTTAATGTCTCTGTGCACAATGTGTGGCACAAGTTCTTCATGGAGAAATGCAAGACCCCTAGAAGTACCCTTACAAATAGCAGATCTTTTTTCCCAGTCTAGTTTGATGTTTGTACTTCTTGATCCTACAAAAAGAAAATTGAAAAAGATTATCATTTCATCCTTTCATCAGCATATGAATCTTAATTAGTCATAATTCACACCAAAGCATTTCGTCAAACTTACCAAGTAATGCGCGATCAAGGCTGTTATTTTCCACATATTCATAGACTAATATACGGTTAGGTCCTTGCACGCAGCAACCGACTAATTCAACAAGGTTTGGATGCTTGACATTTGATATAGTTTTTATCTCAGTTAAAAATTCACGAACTCCTTGTTTTGACCCAACTGAAAGGGACTTCACAGCAACCTGTCTTCTATTCTTTAAAGTTCCCTAGTAAAATTTGAACATAGATATTTAGCAGTGGCTTAACCATCAATAAGATCAAAACATGAGAATAATGTGCCTTTATTTCTTGGTATGCTGTGCTATTACTCCGCTTGAGTAAGCTAGAGTATACAGGGTCCTCACAAAATATAACATTTTATTTTTTTCAATTACAAAGGAGGTCTAATATCAGCAGAGGGAAAGGGTAGGAAGAAGCAAATATTTTTCAATCAATTCTATAGACAGCCTTTGTTTTTACAGCTTATCAAGTATAAAAGGATGGAAGGATTTACCTTTTAATGCTAAATTAATATTTTTTATTTTTTACTGAGTAAGCTGAAAATTGAAGAACTCCTTGTGCCCAGAGCAGAAAAGCTCTTTCACAATGTTAAGGGGACCCAAGTCCTGAACCTATTGACCAATTGTCATGAGGAGTGAGGACCGAAGATATGGAAGGTTTACAATAGAAGGCCAAAAGCTTGAGATATGAGTCCTCAAGTCATACATCCTGAAAATGGGGCATTGGTTATTTGAATGTGTAGGTGGGCACCATGGGGTGAGTTAGTTATAATACATGGCCATCATCTAGAGCGGGATATTCTTGTAATCACCCCTTCTGTAGAATCTGTTTACACACACACACACACACACACACACACACACACATATATATATAGAGAGAGAGAGAGCATGGAAAAGACTTTTTTGAATGTAATGATGTTTTACTTCCCCAAATAAAATTAATAATAATATCTTCCATTGCACATTATAGATGCCTAACTGGTAAGAGTGACACTTGCATCAAAAATGGAATCTAAATTCAACATCTAAGAAAGAAATAAACAAATCACAAATATAAAAGTAGCATTTTTAAAGCATAAGCATCCCTGATGAATCACTTTGGTAAGTTCAACTAACCAGCTATCATATAGTTCCTTAATATTACAACTTATACAAGAATCTGTGACCTGAATACCTGGTAAACAGTTCCAAAACCTCCTCGTCCTATCTTTTTGCTTGGATGATAGTTATCAGTGGCTAGTCTCAGGTCCTTTTCAGAGAAATGCGTAATATTATCAAGGGGAAACCCTAACGAACAAGACAGCAGAAGCAGGCATTAAATGTAGTGATAATTGGGGGAAAATGTAGTTACAAAAGTATTACTGATTATACATTCTTATCACATATTTTCACTGATGTGCAAAATAAATAACATAATTATCATTCGAAGCCTACAACTTTATGGGGATTTTGTCTTGCTCTTGTTAGACCTTCCTATGCCTATGATAGTGATCAAAATGAAAGAAGACTTGATTGGCATTACTCAAATTGAACGAATAAAATATATCACTCGGAAAGGAGATTAAAGCTGTCATAGTGAACCTAGATCCTCTCATTCCCTCCATTTATGATTAAATTCCAAGTACCAGTTATAGTCAGAAGGAGCAGGCTCATGGCTAAGCTGATAAAAGGACCAGGAAATTATACAATGGCCTAGCATTATTGAAGGGTACAGGATACTAAAATAAGTAGCCACCAGGTCCTCACCATCAATTTCATTAGTAGCATGAGAAATGCTTTTTTTGTTCTTGAGAGTTGAGGCTCCAAAGCAGCCACAACTCATAATGATCTTCAGATGTGACTGCTCTACTCTGCAGTCTGCATTAGATACCATATTCCAACATAAGTGAAGTTCCATATGTACATTATAACTGTAAACACTTAGATAAGTAACCATGCAAAGACATGGAAACTCAAGCACACACGCTGGAAAGTAAGAATAGTCTATAGATGATATGTTCACCTAAATTGGTTCAAGCCTTTATTCAAATTGGGAATTTCCTGGATAGGGAATATGAAAATCCTAGCAAACTAAAACTAATATATGGATTCAAGAATAGTAATCTCAAAAAAAGTCAACTGTTTGATGCTAATCGTTTCTCATAATTCTTTTAAGCTCAATCACAATCAAGCCTCATATCCTTCCTTCATAAGATTTAGGACTGAAAAAATTGAAGCATTCAACTTTCCAATTAAACTCAAAAAAGGATAATTCAGCTTGCAAAACTGTCCAATTCCATCACAAAATTGGACAATTTTGATGAACCAAAAAAGCAGGGCTTCCTAGAGAAAACCCATTTCCAGATTCTGCTCATAATCCATAAAGATCAAACAATTAAACAAGTCAAACACAGAAAAACCCTTTACATAAAATCAAAACACATGAGAAAACAAAGCAGAAAAAGAAAAGAGAGAAAATAAAAATCACCTTGAAACACAGGAAGAAAAGAAATGCAGAGATGCAAGCAGAGTTTGGTTAAATAGTTGAATTATGGAGAAGGAGTGATGGTGTGTCAGGTGGTTGGTCTATGGGGGTGTGCTCTGGCGGCTAGTAAGGTGCGATCGCGTAAGGCAAGTTAGGACTTTGTTAATCTTCCATTCACATTCATTCATTCATTTGGGACCAACTGTTGCAGAAAATGACCGTTTCTGGTTGGAACCAGTAAGACTTCTACAGACTGCTGTATGAGAGAAGTCAAGAGTGTCCCCCAACAAAAACATCATTCAATGCGATCCCTGATGTCATCAAATGTTGTTTGTTTCTTGTACGGTCTCATTATTTCTTGTACAAAACAAAATTTGGTATTTTTTTTTACATGATATGGTTGAGGAAAGAAAACACTACTGGCTACCACGTTAATGGTATGATGAGGATTCGGAGATTACCGAATATCTATTCCTAGGTAGGAGCGTCAGAGACTCGTAGGATCTCTATGGGAGGGTTGCCCATCAATTGCGATTTTATTAGACAAGTGAGGTTCGAACCCTCCATCTATAGGAAACTAATAGTTAAACTTGGAACCTGTGGTAGTTATGTGAACTCAAGTTGGCAACAAAAATTGGGTTTTGTCAGCACAAAGTTAGGGACTTGCCATGAAATTTCTTCTACTTACGCAAGTTGGGAATTGAATATTCAACCAATTTTTTATGACGAAATGCTGAACTATTATGTTAACTCACTAAATTAAAAAAAAAAATTTTTAATGAACTGCAATAAGTGTTTATTTACATTTAAATTGCACGTCCACCATGAGAGATAAATGAAGAAATGAAAAATATGTGATATGTGAAATGATAAGAAAATAAAAGAAATTAAATGCAAATGAGATGAAAAATAAAGTTGAGAATTCTTCATACATATTTCATGAGTTTGTATGAATATGTTTGGAGTGCAAAAAAAGCTTGTAGCAAACACGTTTGCCCTAAAAATTGGGATGAAGATGGACAGAGAGTTGTGCATGTTGGCATTTCAGTTGACATTAAAATGAACCTACGTTTTGTCCAATGACCCTCCTCATACCTTCCCTTCACGTTTTCTCTAAAAAAATGTGTTTTTTCAGTTGGTTTTTGGGGAATGTGTGATAACTATAGAAATACAGACAGAGAAAATAAAATGTTTTGGAAAAAAATTACGTTACTTTAAAATACATTCATTCATATTCATCTCATAATTTATTAGGTTTCATAGGAAACTAAAAATAATCAAGCATATTTTCATCTCTACATATTACCTTATAATCTTTTCCGTTTTTTATAGATAATGTTTTTAGCATATTTTAACTCACAACTCATTAGCCTTAAGTCTACTAACATATTAATGTCTCATTATGAGAAAAGTTTTAAATAAACTATCAAGTCATGCTATACATTAAGGTCAAACTAAACTAATGTCTTAACATTTTTAAACATGACCGGCCTAATTATGCAAAACTTAAGCCTAACATATTCCCACCTACTCATGAGTCAAGAATGACTAAAACCACATGACTTGAGTTTTGTATACACTAAAAATGAATAGATATTTTTTAAAGGACTAAAATCGACAATTTAAAATTTTACAAGGATAAAAACATATTTAAGCATTTTTATCAAAAAAAATTTGTATGTTTTACCGCACAGGGCGCCTGTGGCATGAAGGGAAGGAGCGTCGAAGGTTCTTCTTAAGGGAGGGGTGCCCACCAATTAAGAGTTTACTAGACGCAAGGGGATTCAAACTTTGGACTTATGAAAATGTGAGGGTTAAACTCGAAACCTTTGGTCAATTGGGCTAACCTAAATTAGCAGACTAACTTCTTGTTGATATTATATATTTACAACAATTAAATAAAGATAAAAAATAATGTTAAAATTTAAATAAGGTTTTTTTATATGCGCTTATGACACTGCATATTGAGTGTGAATATAATTAATTTGATAAATAAAATTAATTATGAAAAAAGTTAGCTAAAAGTTAATAGATTTTATTTTTGTATACATCTATAAAATCAGATATTATGTAATGTAACATGGTGAAGTTTACCCTAAAAAAATTGTGAGGTTTAATTATGAAATTCCTTCGTGATAGTAAAATCCGCCGCTAAGACATGTTGTGGCATAATGGCCCCTGGTGCAACAACAGGGTACCAGTTTGACTTGGGGTGGTGATCTAGTGGCTGCTGTGATCACTCCTGTTATATATTACTATCAGCATTAGTTTCTAATGTGACAGGAATTCTTCATGTGTGTGTATTGTTTATTGGCTATATAGTATATACTGGGTCTTATAAGGACTTTTCTGCTTATAGAAAGTTAGAAAGTGTGTCCATATGTGTACTACAAGATTATTAAGAATTTTTAAATATCCGTCAATTTCATTATTGTCCGGTGTCCACACGTTCATAAGACTCTTTCTCCATTGATCTCGTCACAAGTTCAACAGTGTTGGATAAATTATAGAAAAAATTCATGTGAATCTATAAATACAAGTAGTCAATAGGTCCCATAAACGCGCTTATTATAGCAAATTCATCGGCACAGAATTTCTAAAATGACTCCTGAAAACAAGACTATAAAATTATAAATAGAGTAAAATACATTAACACCTTCTAAGTTTGTCATATTAACACGAAACCCTATTTTTATCTAAATTATGCTTCCACCCCACCTGATTAACAAAGTTAATTCATCATTAAATTAATCATATTTTAATTTTAGACTAACCACGATGTAACTCTGATCAATTATGCCCAACCTACACGACAACATTAAGATAAGGAACATGCTTTCCCTTTGTCCCTTTTTGTCTCGTCTCTAATTTCTACGCTCTAAGTTCGAGTTATGATATATATATATATATATATATATATATATATATATATTTTCACTTCTTTTCCACCTTAATTTATATCTATTTTTCTTTTCTTTATCAATCAAATCAACTATCATTCATATCTTTATTTTATTTCTCCTTTCTTCCTATCTCTCTCATCTTCCACCTCCCACACCTCAAAGATGAGGTGTGAAGATATAATTATTCCTCCAAGTTCGTTTGTTGTTGCCCCCATTAGTAATTTTGCATCCTCCTAGTCTCTCATGAGCGTGTTGCTTTGTCTAGATTCAGCAATTTGAAGCAGGAAGATGTTTGATGCTAATTCACATTGAAAAGTTGTTTAAATAACTCCACATTTCCTGGGGGGTTTGTCCTTTCAGGCATCAGTTTTAGTGGAGTGGATGGGTTTGTTTTCCAGTAGTAGATTTAGTTGTGTCATTCTTTTCTCTAGAATTGGGAGATGATCCTTAGTCCCTAGGGTTTTTTTTTTATAAATACGATATTTTCCTTGGGTGGATTAATTCTTTGAATTGTAACCCAGCTTGTTACGTGTTCATTGGGTATAATTTTCATTTAGGGGTCGTCGTGTATGATTTTGTGGTGTGATTTAGTTTGCTGGAAGTTTAGTGTAATATATATATACTACCCTTCTTGAGATTTTTGTTTGTTGTCAAGCGTTTTATTCTAATAAATAACTTTTTGTTTTTCTTAAAAAATTGGTCCCCATCCAAAACTATAACCAACAAGCAAATAACTGGGGACAAACAAATCGATCTTCGAATGATAGCTTAAGTTGTAAGAGTTAGGGGGATATAAGAGTTGAGTGAGAGGTGAATGGTACAAGGTTTGAACACTGAAGATGACCAATTAACTAACATTACTAACAACTAACATTTGTCTATAAAAAAAATGAGGGAATTGAATAACATGTTTATGGTAATTAGGATTTATCTAGCTTTGTCTTCTTTTATTTTCTGAGCATGTAGACTTCTTTTCTTTTATCTGATTTAACCTTATACTTTTATAGGTTTATTCATAAATCTTCATTAGTTATTAAAAACTTACTTTTTTCTAGAAGTTGAAGGAAAGTAGCAACCACGCGTGATTATTTAAAAAATTGTTACTGTGCATTAATTATTTAAAAAAATGATCATAATGAAATTAAGAGAACACAAATCCAATTAAATTGTCATTTATATATAAAAAAAAATAGACAAAAGAAAATCAGAGGGCAGGGGAAGATCAGAACAAAAATAATGTATGCAAGCTCGAGACTTTAGAAGGAAAAGATATCCCAACTCCCAAGGCACCAGAACTCCTTCAATCTCAAGCATTACTTTACTTAGTTATTGCCTCTTTTGTGCCATCATTAACTGAAAATACGTGGTATCGAGCATCCTTTTGTAATCCAAGTTTAAACACTCGACTTACTAGTTAGATTCCCCCAGACTTATACCAGGTCTATCTAAGAATGTAATGCCAACCTTTTATATACTCGGTTACCCATTGGCAAAATTAAGCTTGAAATATAATTGGTTTTAGTACAGAGATCATTGTGAACAAAAATAAACTCTTAAGGTATAAAATCTAATCAAGTAATGACAATTAGTTAAAGGACACTCGCTCTGATAAATGAAAATAAAACTCTTAAAGTATAAAACCTAGTTTCGTAATATCGAGTTAATGGACACTCATCCTAAAAAATGAAAAAAAAATTCTTAAGGTATAAGACATAGTCAAGTAATAAAAAGTTAAAGGGTATTCACCTCGTAAATGAAAATAAAATTCCTAGAGTATAAAACTCAATCGAGTAATAACAAGTTAGAGGATACTAGTCCTCGTAAATGAAAAAAAAAACTCCTAAGGTATTAAATCTAGTTGAGTAATAACAAGTTAAAAGACACTCATCCTCGTAAATGGAAATAAAAGTATAAAACTCGTAAGGAATGAAACCTAATCGAGTAATAACAAATTAAAGGACACTCATCCTCGTAAATGAGAATATAACTCCTAAGGCATTAAACCTAGTCGAGCAATAACAAATTAAAGAAAGACAGTCCTCATAAACAAAAATAAAACGATACAAAACCTATTCGAGTAATAATGAATAAAAAACCACACAAAACAGTCGCCAAATACATGATAAAAGTGAGAAATAAATAAACCAAGTCGTTGCACAGAAACTTTATAAAAAAACCTAGTCACCCAAAAGCACATAAGTTTAACAAAGGAAATAAAAATTGTCCAAGTTACATACATTGCAAACCTACAATAATATGAAAAATCAAGGAGGAGGCAAAGGAGGAGTGTTCCAGACTTGACCCGCAACCAGAACCATTTATCCTAAACGAACAACACAAATTCAACCATAAAAAAATGCAATGTTTGTGCGAGACTTTCTCAACGATCAACCTTAAGTTACTATAGCAAGTTGCGAAACTTCATTAGCAAAGATAAACTTGTTCAATTCTTCACTCGAACTCCTTATTTTACGCCTCCAACACTGTAAATGTCTCCTTCCACTCGTCAACCACCTTAGCATGGCCCGACAACCGCCCGCTTCGAAGCATTATTCCCCTCCTTCATAACCCAAATAATATCTACAACAACCTCCAACTTCTAACTTTCCCCATCAACAACTAAAGCCACACACTTCAATTGTTACAACTTTCATTGCACTCAACCGTTAACCAAACCTTCTCCTCATCTATCGAGCAATCGTCTCGATCGGTGCATTTCCATTATAATACCTGCTGCACTCTACCAACTTTTCTTTTATCCACCCTATAAGGACCCTCGAGTCAAGTAGTAAACTTCCACTTGTGAGTTATGGTCAAAACTTGTACAATGCCTTTAAAATCAAAATCTGCTCATCTTTTCTCACTTGCATAACCCATCACCTAACCCTTTCTGGAATTTTCTGTGCTTTGCTATCATATCCACTCACACAGACACAGTGCCACAGCACAACACAAACAAGTGAACAACCTCAACAAACAAAAAGTGCTCATACGTCACCTTTGAAAAACAAAATCCCAATTCCGACCCAACAAAAACACTAACCTGCTTCCTTTGTCCACCACCACCACCCAACACAAAACCCTAAACCTCAGATCCTATCAAAATCTTTCCTTTACATTAAACAAATCAAATAAAAACCTCAATTTCCTCAAATCCCCATCTCTCTCTCTCTCTCTCTCTCTCTCTCTCTCTCTCTCACTCACATTCTCCCCACTCTCTCTCTACAGTGGAATCTGTCACCTTCAATTGCAACTTTCCACCACTAACCCCATTCCCATTCTCTCTCTGGCTTTTTGGTTTGGTATATAAAAGATTTGAGCATTTGGGTATGAGTCAAATTGAAGGAGAGGGAGAGCTAGAGGCTCAGTCTATGCCCCAACAACCCCAAGAGGCTCTGAAGAAGGGTTCCGACGAGACCGAACCGGTCACGGAAGAACAAGAGGTTGTGGAGGAGGTGAAGCCACCGTTGGATGATCCAATGGAGGAAGATGATCAAATTAGCTCCGCCACTGTTTTCACCATCAGGCTAAGACAGTCTAGCTCCAATTTGCAGCACAAGATGAGTGTCCCGGAACTCTGTCGCAATTTCAGGTCTGTTCCCTGCATTCATTGGTTTTAATTTATGGAAATTGGTACAATTATTGAAGAATCCTTATTGTTATTTAGTGATGGATTCTAACCTTTTTTATCAATTGCCTCACTTTCACTTGATTCCAATATTTAGTATGAATAATGCTTCTGTGTTTTAACAATTCACTCATTGAGGGCTTAGTTTTCTGATCAAAATTGAGCATATGGCACCAAGTTTGTTAATAACAGCAAATATGATAACATCATAAGTTGTAAACTACAAACTACATCTAGTTCCACCTATCTTGGCAGTGAATTACTGATTGTCATGTTTTTATAAAATTTATATGCTGACGTTCTATGTTTGGTCTTCTGATGAGTTTCTGTAAAACGAATTAGTTTACGTACTATTTTAAGCCCTATATGGTAGTATTATATGATAAACTCTGGTACCATCAATTTTTTCAATTATTTAGGTCTTGTTTGTTATTTCTGCAGTGCTGTTTCTTGGTGTGGAAAACTGAATGCTATAGCTTGTGCAGCTGAAACATGTGCCAGAATACCAAGGTTTGTGTTTTTTATCCATTTGGACATGTTTCCTGCCTGAATTTCATTGTGAACAAGACTTTCTGTTTATGTAAATGGTAATTGAAGGAAACTTTCTGAGAAGAAAAGCTGATAAAAGTAAGAAAATTGTATTGCAGGCCATGATTTTTTTGATAATATTGGAGAGTACATGAGTTGTAAGTACTGTAGTAGTGTGTCCTAGCTCTAGTAGTCAAGATGACTTAGAATATGAGTTAGGCCTAACTCTTCCCCAAAATCTAGCTTAGAGGTGAGACTTCTTAACACACCCCCTCATGCCCAAGGCTGGAAATCTGGAGCTTGAAGTTTGTAGGGTTGGACATCTGTGAGTGACCCCCAATTATGGGTGGCCCAATAAACAAATTTAGGATAGGCTCTGATACCAACTTAGAACTCTCCCCCAAAAGTATTAGTCGTGAGGATTGCTTTACTCTTTATAAAGACTAATTTGGCCATAATGCCCATATCTCTAGTCAATGTGGGACTTCTTAGCAAGATGGAATTAGTTAACTTAAGTGTAAGCTATAATCAGTTAGAGTTAGTAGTTCTTTTGGGATCAGTAACTGATCCAGCTATCTGTACATACTGTTTCACTTTCTCTTGTAGTAAATCAACAGAACTCAGATTCTGATTACGCTTCTTTCCTCTCAAATTTCAATGCATAAAGTCAAGACTCCACAGGTGTAGTTAGGTTAAACATTTTAGGGTTTCTAATTTATTTTTTTGCTATATTTGCTTATATTGAATTCTAAATGAAGCACTGGAAGAGATATTGTGGATATATATTGTCATATGTTTACCAATGTCTTTGAATTTATTTCATTAACTATGTAATATATTTTCTTGTCTTAGCCAGTTTCATTATTTGCTGCCTGATGAATTTGGCAATGGAACTTTTTATGTTTTAAGCTTTGGATTAATTATATTAGGATTTAATTTAGGAATCTATCTTTATAGTATCTTTTATATTAGGATGTTATCTATTATTCTAGTAGTATATCTTCTGTATTTCTTAGGGATTAAGTTATTGATATTAGGATTAGTTATTATAAATAGGAGTGCCCTCCTTAGGTTAGGGTTATGGATTAGATTATTGAGTTTGTAAAGGGAACCAGCCCTATTGAAGAGGAACCAGCCTCTTGGTTCTAAGAGGAACCAGCCTCTTAGTTCTCATCTATCTTATTTTCCAGTCTTTTATCATAAAATACAAAAATATTAGCCTTTATTATATTTTTCCCTTATGTTTCACCACGTTAGGATTTTCGGGTCCTAACAATTGGTCCGACCTGCCGGATCGAAATTCCACCAGCCACCGCACGCACCATTACCCTTCCTCTTTGACTCTACCGCACCTGCCACTTCCGGTTGTCACTTCGCTACAAAAAAAAATTAAACAGAACTGTTCACCTGTTACTGTTCATCGCGCACTGTTCACGTCACTGTTCATCTGCCGATTTGGGTTTTCTTTGCACGAAGGTGTCCATTTACACATTGATCTGCTGTTCTGGGCGTTTATTGTTTTATTTCCAGAAGTTCTTGCCATCATGGTCCTTTCAATGGAAGAATGGCAAACTATTGTCCAGGAGTTTCCCAAGTTTGACGGGGTGGATCCGGTTTCCTGGATTGCTCGAGCCCAGAAAATCTTCGAGGTACACCGTTTGCGGGATCTAGATAAGTTGCAATTGGCATCCCTTAGCATGGACGGGGAGAAGGCCACTAATTGGTTTTATTGTTGCTGTTATCAAGATCTCGATCTCACTTGGAATCGCTTCATCTCCCTCTTGCTTCAACGTTTTGGTGTCGGGTATCGTGCTAACGTTTACAAGAGGCTGAACACTCTCCGACAAAGCATTACTGTTGACACTTATGTGCGGGAATTTGAAGCTTTGGTGGCCCATGTTCCTGATCTTTCTGAAGAGCGGTTGTTGGAGTGTTTTCAGCGGGGCCTCAGACTGGTGGTTCGTCTTAGGTTGCGTTCTTTCCATCCTACAACTTTGTTGCGTGCCATGGAGATTGCTCGAGAAATTGATTCAGAATTTTGCCGTGCTGAAGAACAATCACTGACTCCAGAGGCTTCTCTCCCCTCGCCTTCTAACACCGAAGGGGAAACCGTTGCTAGTATTTCGGTGGAAGAAGAAGGCATACTCAAGGAGGACTCAAGCGAAGACGTACTGACGGAGGACTCAAGCAATCAACATGTTGCGCTTACTTCTGAGATTTCTAATGAGTCCAAGCAAGACACTACTTTTCCGCTAGAAGGTCTCCAAGAAGATGCTGCCAATATGCCCCACATCTCTAGTATTCAACTTTTTGGAAGCACAATCTCTAGGGTAGATGCTCCATTGTCAATGGCTGTGAATGCTATTATGATTGAAAAGTTTGGCAATGCAAGCGTTTCCAAACATCCGGGTACACAATTAACTATGGGCTTTGTGGACAAAGATGACCACTCGACGCGGAGGGGTGAGCCCTCAATGCAGATGCAACTATGGGTCCTCAATGTGCTGTCCCAGCAACCTCCTCCAATGCCGCCAGATATGGACACTTGGACAGTTGCTGTTTTGGCGCTTCACTCGGTTTGCCGTCTACAATGGGACCCGGGAGGAGAAGTTTGGATCTACTATGCTACTTCCAACCTTGAGGACAAGGTTGATTTTAGGGGGGAGTATTGTTAGGATTAATTATATTAGGATTTAATTTAGGAATCTATCTTTATAGTATCTTTTATATTAGGATGTTATCTATTATTCTAGTAGTATATCTTCTGTATTTCTTTGGGATTAAGTTATTGATATTAGGATTAGTTATTATAAATAGGAGTGCCCTCCTTAGGTTAGGGTTATGGATTAGATTATTGAGTTTGTAAAGGGAACCAGCCCTATTGAAGAGGAACCAGCCTCTTGGTTCTAAGAGGAACCAGCCTCTTAGTTCTCATCTATCTTATTTTCCAGTCTTTTATCATAAAATACAAAAATATTAGCCTTTATTATATTTTTCCCTTATGTTTCACCACGTTAGGATTTTCGGGTCCTAACATATTGGAAAATGCAAACGGGGTTTTTCAGTTGCTAAATAAGCTGAGCGTAGTTGTCTGAAGCCTGGATCATTTATTAAATGTTTCTTTCATATTTGTTCAGGTACTGCTATATCTTTTTGAAATAGGCATACATGATGCATGTGGTCTCTTCCTGCTCAATCATGTATCTATTGCTCATTTTTCTGCTTTGCTGGCACTATTTGTTTTTGGTGGGAACTTGATAATTGTAATGCTTATCAGCATTTTTGTTTTTTCATAGTTCAAATGCTAATCCACCATTTTGGATCCCTATACATATTGTGATCCCAGAGAGGCCGACTGAATGTGCAGTGTTCAATGTCATAGCAGGTATTTTGATGCCATTGCTTCATTCTATGAATTTGAATTTGTAATGTTTTCATTAGCATTATTTGATGGATTGCCCACCATCTAAGTAACATTATTTCCCAAGCGAACTTTTTTTTTTGTTGGAAATTTAATGTTATATTTATATCTTCTACAGATTCTCCTCGTGATTCTGTCCAGTTTATAGAATGGTCCCCGACCTCTGGTCCCTGTGCCCTATTGATTGCAAATTTCCATGGGAGGGTGACTATTTGGACTCAACCTTCTCAAGTAAGTGTTAACTATCAATCTCATCTGCAGGGCTATAAAATTGGGTTGTACTGTGACATATTCTAGCACATCTTTCAATATAGTATAGTTGACTGGTCCACTGGCCACCTTTACATTTTCACGACTTCTCTATTCCATATATTTTCTTCTGCTGTATGTTTTTTCCTCTGATAGTTTGTCCATTCAGGGGCCACCTAATCTTGTTCGTGATGCTAGCTGTTGGCAGCGTGAGCATGAGTGGCGGCAAGATATTGCAGTTGTTACAAAGTGGCTATCAGGAGTGTCTCCGGTATGCAATTAACTAGTCTTTAATCTTCACTGATGTCATGTTCAAATATTTTGCACATTTCTCTTGATGGGAGTCTTATAAAGATTTTTATCTGTCTAGTCTATCTTTGCCGTTGAACTTTTATGGTTATGTAAGAGACAAGTATATATTCTCTTTCTCCTATCTCTTCAAGTTTCGTAATTCTCAACCATAGTCTTTCAGTGGTACAAACTCTGAACAAGTAGCTCAGCATCTGCACACGATAGGCCATAGTTTCAAATTGTTATATGGGTCTACTTTCTGCAAAATGATCTTAAGCATTTCTTGAGACTTAAACCCAAGTGTTTTTCAACTTATGATTTTCAGTGCCCTTCTTTTTTGCTTACCCTGAAATTGAAAAAAAAAGGGAAGTGTTGAGTTTTATTCCTCTTATCATGTTTTATTAGAGTAATATAGTTACTGCTATGTTAGTGTTACTGTTTAGTGTTATTAGGTAAATGCTGACTGTGTTCTGTTCAGTTAGTTATGCCTAGCTGGCAGGTTTGTTAGAGAGTTAGTTACATGCTTAGCTGTCAAAGCTTAGCTGTCAAGGTTAGTTAGAGTTAGCTTCTTCTGCAAGCTAACAAATCTCATAGTATAAATACTGTAATCTCTCTTGTATTCATCATCTTTTCAATCAATGAAATTCAGTTGAAGATTTTCAACATGGTATCAAGAGCTGAGTACGATCCTTGAAGATCTCTCTCTCTCTAGATTTTCGTTTTTCTTCTTTCTTCTTCAATCACCATGGCTGATGAAGGTCATGCACAAGAAACTGCAGTTCCTGTTCCAGTTGCGGTTCTTCAACCACAATTGGCCTCTTCTTCTCTGGTTCACAAGCTTGTTCTGAAGCTTGATGATTCCAATTTTCTCTCATGGAAGCAGCACGTTGAAGGCATCGTTAGAACTCATCGATTGCAGAATTTTCTTGTTCATCCTGATATTCCTCCTCGATTTCTCAGTGAGGAGGATCGCGTGAATGCAGTAGAGAATCCTGCATATCAGGTATGGGATCAACAGGATTCTGCTTTGTTCACCTGGCTTCTCTCGTCTCTGTCTTCATCAGTGCTTCCAACTGTTGTCAACTGCACTCAGTCCTGGCAGATCTGGGAAGCTGTGCTTGATTTCTTTCAAGCACAATCGCTTGCACAATCGACGCAGTTGCGATCGGAATTGAGATCCATAACCAAGGGATCAAAGACTGCGTCTGAGTTCCTCAAGCGAATCAAGGCCATCGTCAATGCTCTGATCTCGATCGGAGATCCTGTATCGTTTCGCGAGCACCTTGAAGCGATTTTTGATGGTCTTCCCGATGAATATAGTCATCTCATGACTATCATCTACAGTCGCGAGTTCCCTTGCACGATCTCGCAAGCTGAAGCTATGGTTATCGCGCATGAAGCGCGTCTTGAGCGTTCTCGCACGCGTCAGTTGAGTGCGAATCCTCCGTCAGCGCTCCTTTCTCAAGCTGCGCCACCGGCGACGCAACCTGCACCGGCGTCGTCGTCTTCTTCATCAACGTCGTCGCCGGCGACCTCTGAGGCTAACTATGCTTCAGGTTCCTCTGAAAACACCTACGATGATCGTTCCTATGATAATCGCGGCAGTTATGGTGGTTCTCGTGGTGGTTATGGTGGTCGCAATGGCAGTAACAACTCTCGCGGTGGAATAGGAGGAAATCGAAGTGTTCAATGCCAGATTTGCAAGAAGTATGGGCATGATGCTAGTGTTTGCTATCATCGCGGTTCATCATCTGGTTCTACTGGTTCTACTGGCATGTTTGGCATGCAGCCAACTGGTTTTGGTATGCCACTACCTATGCATTCTCAGATGATGCCTCAGTTTGGATTCTCTCCCTTTTGTGGTGTTCCACAGTTTGGTGTACCTTCTCAGTTTGGTACATCACAGTATGGAGGCTTTCCAAACATGTTTGGTCAATTTCCTCAAGGTTTAGGCATGGGAAATTTTGCTCAGCAGTTTGGTTTCCAACCATCTGGAGGTTCACAGTGGAACTCTTCTCAGTTTTCTGGTGGATCAAGACCTGGAAATCCTCCAGTTAGAGCTCCACAGGCTATGCTTACTGGACCTACTTCATCTACTACTGGTTCTCACACTCCTGCTGCAGCGAATCTTAGCTCATGGTTTCCAGATTCTGGAGCTACACATCATGTTACCAATGATGCCTCAGTTGTTTCTGACAGTGTTTCCCTAAATGGTAATGATCATATCTACATGGGAAATGGACAAGGTTTGCCTATTATTTCTGTTGGACATGCCTCTTTTCCATCTCCTTATCATAAACACACCACACTCACTATGAATAATTTGCTTCTAGTTCCTAACATCACAAAGAACTTAGTTAGTGTAAGCAAGTTTGCTCGAGATAATCATGTCTTTTTTGAGTTTCACTCATCCTATTGTGTTGTCAAATGTCAGGAAACTTCTAGGGTTTTGCTCAAAGGAACTGTTGGTCCTGATGGTTTATACAATTTTGAAGGGATGCATGTTCCAACCCTTCCTCCAGCTTCATCTGTTTCATCTACATCTGTTTCACCAGTAGCTGCTCCATCTGTCTTCTCTGTTTCAGTTCCTTTGTCAAATGTATCTAGTGCTAGTTCATCTTCAAGTGTACCTAGTGCTAGTTCATTTTCTCTTGTGTCTTCTGTTAATAATGTAGATCCTACTGCCTATGATTTGTGGCATTGTAGGCTAGGTCATCCTCATCATGAGGCTTTACATTCTGCTTTGTCCAAATGTAATATATCCTTGTCTAATAAAGCAAAATTTTCTAAATGTTCAGCTTGTTGTGTAGCAAAGTCTCACAAGTTACCCTCTTCCTCTTCTACTACTGTTTATGCTACACCTTTAGAGCTTGTTTTTGCTGACTTATGGGGCCCTTCCTCCATTGAGTCTTCTTGTGGTTACTCTTACTTTTTAACTTGTGTTGATGCTTACTCTCGTTTCACATGGATTTATCCACTTAGGCACAAATCTGAAACTTCCTCTGTTTTTCTTCAGTTCCAAGCTATGGTAGAGTTAAGATTTAATCTGAAAATTAAGGCTGTCCAAACAGATAATGGCACTGAATTTAAACCTTTACAATCTCATTTTGCTAAGCTTGGCATAGTGCATAGATTGACTTGCCCCTACACACACCATCAAAATGGTAGTGTTGAAAGGAAGCATCGCCATATCATAGAAACTGGCCTTTCATTACTTGCCTTTGCTAAAATGCCTTCTCAATATTGGGATCATGCATTCCTGGCTGCAGTTTTTCTTATTAATCGTCTTCCTACTACTGTTTTGGCCAATGAGAGTCCTTATTTCAAGTTGTTCAAGACTCTTCCTGATTACAAGATACTTAGGGTGTTTGGTTGTGCTTGTTACCCTCACTTAAGGCCTTATACACACTCTAAGCTGTCTCTCAGGTCCAAGGAATGTGTGTTTGTTGGTTACTCATCATCTCATCAAGGGTACAAATGCATGGATGGTGATGGTAGGATTTTTGTGTCAAGGGATGTTATTTTTGATGAAGTTAAATTCCCCTATCCTACCCTGTTTTCCTCTGCTGGGTCTGATTCATCTGCACATGGAATCACTTCAGAAATTCCTGTTTTAGCTTCTCAAGTTCCTGTTCAGCACCAGCAGCCCTTTCAAGGTCAAGACTCGGTTGCAGCCTCTTCTTCTGGGAATTCTTCTCAGGCTGAAGCTTCTGTTCAGCAACAATCTCCACCTACACCAGCAGCTACTGCCACTGAAGTAGCTTCAACTGGTTCTTCCTCTTCTGCTCCTCTTCCTCAGCCAGTGGGAAATACTCACCCTATGCAGACAAGAGCAAAATCTGGCATAGTCATGCCCAGATTATTTCCAACTTTACTGCTTACTCAAGCTGAACCAGCTACCACCAAGCAAGCACTCAAAGATCCTAAGTGGTTAGCTGCAATGAAGGCTGAATATGATGCATTGCTTGCTAACAATACATGGACATTGGTTCCACTTCCCAGGGATAGGAAGCCAATTGGTTGTAAATGGGTTTTTAGGGTGAAGGAAAATGCAGATGGCACCATCAATAGGTATAAGGCCAGACTTGTGGCCAAAGGTTACCATCAAGTCAAGGGGTTTGATTATTCAGAAACCTTTTCCCCTGTGGTGAAGCCTATAACTATTAGGCTCATTCTTTCCCTGGCCATTACTAAGAGGTGGCATATTCATCAACTTGATGTGAATAATGCCTTTTTAAATGGAGCTCTTCAAGAGGAGGTATACATGCAGCAACCAAGTGGATTTCAGCATGAAGACAAATCTCTTGTTTGCAGACTTAACAAAGCTCTTTATGGCCTTAAACAGGCCCCAAGAGCTTGGTTTGACAGATTGAAGTCAGCCCTTGTGAAGTATGGTTTTAAACCAAGTAGATGTGATCCATCTCTCTTCACTTTCTACACTCCAACTTGCTGCATCTACATACTAGTCTATGTAGATGATATTATCATTACAGGCAATTCCTTGCCTCTGGTTCAGAAAGTAGTGCAGAACCTCAACTCTGAATTTTCCTTGAAGCAATTAGGCCAACTTGACTACTTTCTTGGTGTTCAGGTGCATCATCTTCAGGACAGGTCCTTGCTTTTGACACAAACTAAATATATAACTGACCTTCTTGAAAGGGCAGAAATGGGAGAGGCCAAGGGGATCTCTACTCCCATGGTTAGTGGAGCAAAACTCAGCAAATATGGAGCAGATTACTTTGCTGACCCAACTCTCTATAGATCAATAGTTGGTGCTCTCCAATATGCAACTTTAACAAGACCTGAGATCAGCTTTGCAGTTAACAAGGTCTGTCAGTTTCTAAGTCAGCCTCTAGAAGAGCATTGGAAGGCTGTTAAAAGAATCCTAAGATACCTTAAGGGTACTCTCTTTCATGGCCTGCACCTCAAGCCTTGTAGTTTGCACACTCCAGTCCCTCTTGTGGCCTTTTGTGATGCAGATTGGGGATCAGATCCTGATGACAGGAGATCCACCTCAGGCTCTTGTGTCTTTTTTGGTCCAAACCTTGTCTCTTGGAGCTCCAAGAAGCAAACCCTGGTGGCTAGATCGAGTACTGAAGCCGAATACAGGAGCCTAGCTAATACCTCTGCTGAACTGTTGTGGGTTCAGTCTCTTTTGCAGGAGTTGCAGATTCCTTTTTCTCCTCCTAGGGTGTTTTGTGATAACATGGGTGCAGTGGCTTTGACTCATAACCCAGTTCTTCACACTCGTACTAAACATATGGAGCTTGACATCTTCTTTGTGAGGGAAAAAGTTCTCAACAAGTCTCTTTTTGTGCATCACATTCCTTCTGTTGATCAGCTGGCAGATTTGCTTACCAAGGCTCTATCACCACTTCGTTTTGAAACTCTTCGTGACAAACTCAATGTGATTGAGAAATCACTTTCTCCCCCACCTTGAGTTTGAGGGGGCCTATTAGAGTAATATAGTTACTGGTATGTTAGTGTTACTGTTTAGTGTTATTAGGTAAATGCTGACTGTGTTCTGTTCAGTTAGTTATGCCTAGCTGGCAGGTTTGTTAGAGAGTTAGTTACATGCTTAGCTGTCAAGGTTAGTTAGAGTTAGCTTCTTCTGCAAGCTAACAAATCTCATAGTATAAATACTGTAATCTCTCTTGTATTCATCATCTTTTCAATCAATGAAATTCAGTTGAAGATTTTCAACATGTTTTCCTCTCTTCTTGTTTGTCCTCACATGTACAACTGGTTCTTCTATTCCTCCTCTGTACATTTGATTCCATGAATGGTATGTGAAGGTTCTCTTGAAGAGCTTGCTTATCATTCTTTCATAAGGATGTTTCAGGTTTTCAGGTGTTTCTTTTGATAAACTTTTCATCCTATTTCTATTTCCTTCTGTGTATGGCATTTCTTTTAATAGTTATAGTAGTGTCTACATCTTATGATTATAAGCAGATCTTTCAAACACATGCCAACATATGGTGATAGTATCTTTTTGGATATCATTCTTTAAAAGTTGTGGAGATTTTAATCACATGTTATTTAAATTGAGCACATTTATTATTATTTACTTCATTTTAAATCTGAATCAATTGCTTTTTGAAAAAAAGTAGTATAGGTGGCTCTCATCCAAATCTAGTGCTGCTGCCAATTCAAAGTTGACATTTGAGGAAAAGTTTCTTTCACAGCAATCTCAAACTTCAGGTCAAGTATTCTGTTTGCATTGCTTTCTGATTGCCTTTTTTTTGGTGCATTGGATGTGCAAGGACATAGGTAGGAGAGGGGGATAGTTTCCCTGTTGGATGGTTGAACCACCGACATCATACCCAAGTTTTAGACCTTAGGCTGTTGCCAATTGAGCTACAAGGTCATTGACTCTGATTGATTGTATTTTTTTCCTCAGTAAATTGAGTTGCTGGTGGTAATTTTGTGTCTTGAAAAAAATACTACTTTTATATTACTTTTGACTTTTAACCAATTATGTTTCCTCGTTTTTCTTTCCATGGAAAACTGTGAGAACCCATCAGCTAAATTTTTTCTGTGCCTTTTTGTATTTTGTGTGTTGGAGATGTATTGTCTGCAGGGTTGCTTTTGTCATCACGGGCACAATGTTTCTTTATGAAGGCAAGCCACACTAGAGCTTGAAAGAGAAAATAAAAACTGAATATTTCCTATGGTTCAAATGTATAAGTATTTTACATAATTTAAATAGAGCAATACTTATCGCTAGTGCCCTATATTATAGGCTTCAAATGTGTCTTAAGACAGGAAATTAAATCTTTGCTAATAAATGACGACAGCACAGAAGTAATACAAAATAATAATAAATCTCAACTCAAGATGAAGGTTTTCATTTAGCGACAGATGTGTTTTCTTGTTTTCATGATTATACTTATTTTGATCTTTTTTGGGCTTTTATTGCTTATAAAAAGGGGAAATTCTATGTCTGCATTTAAAATTGGCCCTCATCCCTCAGGCTTTTATCTTCTTTCCACTTTTGATTTATTCTATTTAGCTGCGTTGGAGCTGAAGGGGAGGGGAATGGGTGGCCTGGTGATCAAACCTTTGGCATCATCATCTCACCCTATTATTTTCCCATGTCATGACTCATGAAGACTTGAGTTGATGCCAATTGAGTTTTAAGCTCATTGGCATTTCATGTTTAATCATCTTAGCACCATCATAGTGATTGGTTAATACTAAGACTCGTTATACGGTGATAATGATGGTGATGATGGTTGCTTCCATGATAAAGCCTGATATTTCCTCTATTTGATTGCATATTTGTTGTTCTTTCATTTTATTGTGTGCTCAAATTATACTCATCTATGTGTTAAATATTACTATGCCTGTGTATTTGATGTATCCTATTGTTTTTATTTCAGCTAGATGGCCCAATTTTCTTTGCGTCTGTTCTGTGTTCTCATCAGGCTCAGTTCAACTTCGCTGGTCCCAGTGGCCTCCTAGTCAGAATGGCGCCTCACCTAAGTGGTTCTGCACTAGTAAAGGACTTTTGGGTTGCGGGCCCAGTGGCATTATGGCTGGTGATGCTATCATAACAGACAGTGGTGCCATGCATGTGGCAGGGGTACCGATTGTTAACCCATCCACCATTGTCGTTTGGGAGGTCACACCTGGGCCTGGAAATGGTTTCCAAGTGACTCCGAAAACAAGTACAACATCTGGTGTCCCACCTCTGAGCCCACCCAACTGGGTTGGTTTTGCGCCTTTAGCAGCATATTTATTTAGTTGGCAAGAATATCTATTATCTGAAGAAAAGCAAGGGAAAAAGCTGACTGACCAAAATCTAGTTGATGCTGTACCTCTATACTGCTCACCAGTTTCAAATTTTTCAGCATATGTGAGCCCTGAAGCTGCAGCTCAATCTGCCGCGACCACTACATGGGGTTCTGGTGTAACAGCTGTGGCCTTCGATCCAACTTGTGCCGGTTCTGTTATAGCTGTTGTTATAGTTGAGGGTATGAAGCTGATTCTGATTATTTTTTCCCCTCAAACATGTTTGCAATTTTTTGTTTATGTTAAATGAATTATGAATTAATTCTCCATCTTCAATTTGATTTCGACCTTTTTGTCTTTTTTCCTCTTCCCTACTGGTGGTGTTTCAACCCTCCTCCTCTTTGACATTGTATTTTCATTGAAATTGATGGTACCCATTTTCTATTAAGCTTTCCATGATGAAGGCCTTTTAAGATCTTTGAGTCTCTATTATATTTGCATTTATGAAAAGTTAAACTGAACCATATATGAGGACCTCAGGATCCTTTTTTCCCCAATGGGAACATCATATATAACCTCCTTTATTTTACCGTCTACTGTTACGCTGCATTACATTCCTCAATTTAGATATTTTTCGCTACATGATATGTATTAGAGTATATACACTGTGATAATACATTGCTATTAGTTAGCTTGTTATACAAGCCTCATGAGGCTTGCACAAAGATATGACCAAATAAGTCATTATAAAGAGTAGAACAGTTCATCACCCTTGAGCTAAGCTTTTGGGTAAAGTTTGGCGTAAGTGCGTAACCCAAATTCTAAGACTATCTCTCTTTCTTGATTTAGTTTTGTCTAACTTGCTCTCTTTGGTCCACCATTCTCCCTCTGCATCTCACTCTTTATGTGCTTTATAGTAATAGCTGATTTAAGTAAATCTGATTGGATCTGGGATTCGCAAGTGGAACCCATTTAGGTAACTTTATTTTGTGGTTAAAGCCATCTGTTGCCATTTGACAAGTAATTAATGTGCATGAAACAAAATAATTGTAAGTTTCCCAATTAACAAGAAGAAATCTTTTAGAATTCACAAGTTAGAACCACACCACCACAAAACCTTAAGCTTAAGGCAATAGGTGTGTGTGTGTCCTTTATTATATATACACTTGTACACTAGCTAATCTACCCAATGTGGGACTTATTTGAGTGTTGAAAACTGTAAATGAGAAAACTGATTAACATTGATTTGTAAAAGCTACAGATTCAAGAGATTACATCAGTATTTATAGAAGAGCACTTAGCTTGTTGATCAAGCTAACAATCCTAACTGATTCTGTTATGACAGCTGTTATGACAGCTCAGCATAACTAACTATGACAGCTAACACTAACTAACCCTATAACTGACTGCATACACAGTCAGCAAGCTAACTAACAGTAGCTTCTCTTACACGTTACATAGTGTACTCTAATAGACCCCCTCAAACTCAAGGTGGTGAGGAAAGGATTTTCTCAGCCACATGGAGTTTGGATCGAAGAAGCTCAAACCGGGTTGGAGAAAGAGCCTTGGTAAAAATATCTGCAAGCTGGTCTTCAGAAGGAATATGGTGAACAAAGAGAGAGCCATTCAGCACCTTTTCCCTGACAAAAAAGATATCAAGCTCCATATGCTTTGTTCTGGTGTGCAGAACAGGGTTGTGTGTTAAAGCAACAGCCCCCATGTTGTCACAGAAAACTCTAGGAGGAGAAAAGGGGACCTTGAGCTCTTGCAACAAAGATTGTATCCAAAGTAACTCAGCAGAAGTATTGGCAAGGCTCCTGTATTCAGCCTCAGTACTGGACCTAGCAACTAAGGTTTGCTTTTTAGAACTCCAAGACACCAAGTTAGGACCAAAAAACACACAAGATCCTGAGGTGGACCTTCTGTCATCAGGGTCAGAACCCCAATCAGCATCACAAAATGCAACAAGAGGAACTGTAGAGAACAAGGAACAAGGCTTGAGGTGAAGACCATGATGAATAGTACCCTTAAGGTACCTTAAAATACGTTTGACAGCCTTCCAATGATCTTCTAAGGGCTGGCTAAGAAACTGGCAAACTTTATTCACAGCAAAACTGATTTCTGGCCTTGTGAGAGTAGCATACTGCAGGGCACCAACAATGGACCTGTACAAGGTTGGATCTGCAAAATAATCAGACCCATACTTGCTCAACTTGGCACCACCAATCATAAGAGTAGAAATACCCTTTGCTCTGATACCATATTAGAAATTGGGAGGCCTATACTCAACCACAAAAGCTAGCTCAAGAGTTGAGGTTTGCACAACCCTTATAAACACTTGATTGGCCTTATCTCTAGCCAATGTGGGACTTCTAACACACCCCCTCACGTCCAGGATTGAACAGACTGGAACGTGGGAACAACAACGGGTGGCCCAAATATGGGAGGTCTCCACACAACAAATGGATCTAGGATAGGCTCTGATACCATGTTGAAAACTGTAAATGAGAAAACTGATTAACATTGATTTGTAAAAGCTACAGATTCAAGAGATTACATCAGTATTTATAGAAGAGCACTTAGCTTGTTGATCAAGCTAACAATCCTAACTGATTCTGTTATGACAGCTGTTATGACAGCTCAGCATAACTAACTATGACAGCTAACACTAACTAACCCTATAACTGACTGCATACACAGTCAGCAAGCTAACTAACAGTAGCTTCTCTTACACGTTACATAGTGTACTCTAATATTGAGTCTCCACTTGGTATTCTCTAATAAAATCTAATATCGAATGATTGCTAATGGATCAGATAAAACTGTATCTAGTTCCCTCCTCTTAATATTTGGTGCTTCCAATGTTGCACTGTTCATTCTTGAGCAAGCTAACATTCCTAAGATCCACCAAATTGGAAGCGCCGATGTTCCTATCTAGCCTCATTTAAATAACACCTTTGGCTGGCTGTGGTGCATGAATATCATGCCAGAGGTTTCACGTGCACAGATAATTGAACTAAGAAATTGATGTATAACTGATTTTAATGTGCAGGACAGTACATGTCCCCTTATGATCCGGATGAAGGCCCATCAATTACGGGGTGGAGGGTGCAACGCTGGGAATCATCTTTGCAGCATGTTGTTCTCCATCCGATATTTGGGAACCCTACTTCTAATATGGGTGGACAACCTCCTATGCAAACTGTTTGGCAGTCCAAAGTGGACCTGAGCATACCCCCAACCAATGATTTTAAGAACCATCAATTATCTGCAAGTGGGATGGCTATTGATGTGCAAAAGTCATCTGAGCCTGTTTCTGACAAGTCAAAGAGGGTCAATTTCGATCCATTTGATCTTCCAAGTGATGTTAGAACACTTGCAAGAGTTGTTTACTCTGCTCATGGTGGTGAAATTGCCATTGCTTTCCTTCGGGGTGGTGTCCATGTCTTTTCTGGTCCAAATTTCACACCTGTAGACAACTATCAGATTAATGTTGGATCTGCCATTGCTGCTCCTGCTTTTTCTTCAACAAGTTGCTGTTCAGCTTCAGTTTGGCATTACACTCTTAAGAACTGTACAGTACTGAAAATAGTTCGGGTTCTTCCTCCTTCTGTTCCTATTAGTCAAGCAAAGGCTGATTCATCAATTTGGGAGCGTGCAATAGCTGAAAGGTGAATTCTTTCACCCCTGTTTTTAAGTCCTATGTTAACTGTGTGTTGATATTAATTTTCAGCTTCTGCCAATTTTTATCAACTGTGTCAGGAAGTGGAAGTTGTTGTTTGTTCTTTGTCAATAATTTGCATGGATTTGCTAATATCTGTTTGGAAAACAGGTTTTGGTGGAGCCTTTTGGTTGGAGTTGATTGGTGGGATGCTGTGGGCTGCGCACAAAGCGCTGCGGAGGATGGTATTGGTAAGTAGGTTTTGTTATTAATTCTGTTAAAGTGTACTATGGTAATTTTAGTTGTGACAGAGTGAAGTTTTTGTTAAAACGTTCAGTTACTGTCAAGAGTGTTAGCTAATTGTTGGAGTCTGTTGTAACAGAATGACGCTAGCTAGCACCTTCAACTTAGTAAATTTGCATCACTGAGCTCTCCGAGATTTTCTTCTACTTTATTTCATTTTCTTGGGTCATTGTATTGCAATTAAGTCCCCCTCCCCTCTCTCTCTTTCTCTCTTTGTGCTGTTCAAGTGTGTGCCATAGAAAGAAAGGAGAATATGGTTTCATGTTTGATATGCACTCTGCTGGAAATGGAAAGTATCGGCATAATATTCTTCAGTTTTGGTGCTGTATCTTGACAAGTGAAAATTTTTTCCCCTGGTTTCAGTTTCGCTCAACAGTGTTATTGCAGTTTTGGATGCGGATTTCCATTCTCTTCCTTCTGTTCAACACCGGCAACTTTACGGTCCCGTATGTTACTGTTGAACTATCACTATTTCAGCATCCTATAATTTGCTTTCCTAGTTTACCGATTTGTTTTTCAACTTTATTGTTAGCTCCAGAGGAGTCTTGTTATTCTATTAATTGTGATGAGAAAATATATTTCATAATATTGACTTTTGGTGGACTTTTTCATGGATATAAACATTACCTGGAATTTTGGACCCAGCACGAATGCTTGCTTGCTTTCTTGTATTTCATGTTGAGACTCCTACTTACATCATTAGGCATAAGCGCTATGGGAAATGTTGACAACTTACTCTTTTTGACATACACTTCAAGATTAGTCCACTTTATAAAGTCAACAAACTGCCTTGTAAATTTGGAACTTTTTAAAAAGTGTGTTGATTACTTGATTAAAAGTTTGAACAATCCTAAAGTGTGTTAATGAGTGTGCTTCTAGCATTTCTGCACTATATGTATTGATTGTCCTCGCTGAATAGCCTGTGGATTCCAAAGAGCTTAATTTGATCTTGAACTGTTCATAGTTGATATTTGAATTGAGGTCTGTTCGATACTATAAATCTTCATATGGTTTTCAGTTGTTTAAACGTCCATGTGAAATTCAGTCTGAAATCTGAATCTTATTTTTAAACTTCTAAAAAGTCTGCAAAGGTCCAATTTATAACCTAACTTGCAGTCTTGCACCGTCCTTATACGGTGTCTTTTCAGATGAGAGGATTCCTGTTATAATTTAAACAATATTGAGATGCTTCTTTCAGTTTCTTTTGTTTACTTTAGTATTTTCAGTCAGGCATGTGGTTGTGTGTGTTAGTGCTTTATAAGCTAAATGAACCTAGTTTCTCTATGATTGCAGAGTCTAGACAGGATAAAGTGTAGGCTACTGGAAGGATCAAATGCCCAAGAGGTCAGGGCGATGGTTTTGGATATGCAAGCCAGGTTGTTGTTGGATATGCTTGGGAGAGGAATTGAGTCTGCGTTGATAAATTCTTCTGCTTTAGTGCCTGATCTGTGGCAAGCGTCTGGTGAAACATTATCCGGCATTGACCCTGAATCAATGGCTGTTGAACCTGCACTAATTCCTAGTATTCAGGTTTGCTTTGATTACAGTTTGAAAACATCTGTTCCTTATTTTGGCTAATCATAAAATATAAAATGCAAATGTGTTGTGGTTCGCTATTGGTCTTTCGATATGATCATTTGTCCTCAGTCTTGTCATAATATAGTTGTCAATCCTTGATAGCAACCACAACCACAACCACTATTGGATAACACAGGTTATAATGCACTGATACAGCCTTATCATAGTTCTAACTGTCAGTTGATAGTTAGTTAGGCTATGTTAATTTGACTGTTGAAAGAGTTTGTTATTTTGTTAAGTTCGGTTATCTAGCCTAGTAGTAGTAAATATTTTGCAACATTTCACTTTGAATTCAATAACAACATTTTCTTCAGATTCTCTCTTTCTCTCCTTGTTCATTCTCTCTTACTATAATATGGTATCACAACTAATCCTAGATCTGTGATTAGACCACCCATAATGGTCCACCTGCTAAAGTTTAAAGTTCAATAATTAACTTGGTCCGCGGTTGTTCTAGGTAAAATTAATGAAATCAATATGACCCTGTAGATACTCCATGATGAGCATGAGGATATTCTGTTCAGACAGTTGTTCAAATTTTATTATCTATTTAATTGTCTGGGCTTCCTGTTTCTGAATTATTTCATTCTGTTCAGGCTTATGTTGATACAGTTCTTGATCTGGCTTCACATTTTATTACACGTTTGCGACGTTATGCAAGTTTTTGTCGCACATTGGCAAGTCACGCTGTGACTGCAGGCAGTGGAAGCAATCGCAATGTGGTTACCAGTCCTTCCCAAAGTTCAGCAACTCCGGCAACGAGTCAGGGTTAGTGTGCTCTTTATTAATAATCGGTTGCTATGATAAAAACTACGAGTGGACTCTTCTAGATTGAGAAGCTTTCTCAATTGATTCCTTGAATCCAGTCTTCAATTTGAAGTGTTTTTGCAACTGAAACTAGAGACCAATTGATAGATTTTCAATCGAAAGGACCTATTGAGAAATTCACAAAGAAAAGGATCAACAAATAATTAACCTTTTTTAAAGTAAATATTCATTATACAGTTTGCTTTATCAAATAACATGCCTCTATATGGATATCCTTAGGCACCCATGGGATAGTTAATTAACCTCCTTATATGGCATTAGAAAACAATCAATGGATGTAATCCGCTGGTTGGGCTTTTACTGCTCCTCTGGGATCTTGGCATGCCCATAACACTAACATTGGTAGTATTAGTGCAGCCTATCCTTGCTGCAGTTCTAAGTTCTAACCATTGAAAAATCAAGTATAGATCCACACTTTTAAATTGCAAATTTGTTTGCTTCTTCTCTTCTAATACTCATGCTCAATTATCCTACCCTGAATTAGTGTGATCGTTATTTACAGACATAACTGAAATGATTGAAACATTTTTCCAGGTCAAAATGGGACCACTAGCTCCATGGGAAGCACACAGTTGCAAACTTGGGTACAAGGGGCTATTGCCAAGATTAGTAGCACTACTGATGGAGGGTCCAATTCAGCTCCTAACCCCATCAGTGGTCCTTCAACATTTATGCCTATTAGCATTAATACAGGAACGTTTCCAGGAACACCGGCAGTTAGACTTATTGGGGACTGCCATTTCCTTCACAGACTATGCCAACTTTTGCTCTTCTGCTTTTTCTTTCGGCGTACACAGCTTCCTCGATATATGGGGGTTGCAAATAGAACTGCTGATACAAAGCCTCAATCTAATGCATCTGCTCCTGGGAAGGTGGAGGAGATTACAAAGCCTGTTTCAGCTGTGACCAAGTCAGATGATGGCCTGACAGGTCGAGCTGGTCAGCTTGTGCCTGGGGCAAAAGGAGGTGAAGAAGCACCTTCTGGACGTTCCAGAGTAGGTAGTGGGAATGCTGGCCAAGGATATACATTCGAAGAGGTATATTTCTGTTGTGTCTTACATAGATGTGTTTTCAAATATGTACTAATTCTTAAGTTTACTTAATACTTTAAAAAATTATGAAGTAGACTATGATTTTACTTTTCTCTGTGCACTAATAATGCAGGTCAAGGTGCTTTTTATGATGCTCATGGAACTATGTCGCCGGACAGCTGGCCTGCAACACCCATTGCCAATCTCTCAGGTAGGGAGCAGCAACATTCAGGTTCGGCTGCATTATATTGATGGAAACTATACTGTGCTTCCAGAGGTTGTGGAGGCATCCCTTGGTCCACATATGCCGGTAACTTTATGTTTTTCCACTTATTTAAATTAGTTATTTCTAGGACACAAATTAAACTAGTTCGAATTGGTATTTCATGATATTGTTGCCTTGAGTTTTCACTATTTAATTGATTATTTGCTTCGCTGATATGTACGGAGGGATGGAAAGTGGCTAAATTACCTTTCTTTACACATTGATTCCTTTTTACAGTAAAAACTCATTTCCGGTTCAGTGATACATTACAATTTGTTAGATTATGTAGGTGCTATTGATGGTTTAAACTCTCGATACCCTCTTGTTTTTGTTTGACCCTCTAATTGGTCTTCCTTTTTCTTTTTAACCTTTCTCTGACTGCTCTCGGCTGAAACAAAAACACTATGCAGAATATGCCCCGTCCTAGAGGTGCTGATGCTGCTGGTCTTCTACTACGGGAGCTGGAACTCCACCCTCCAGCAGAAGAATGGCATCGGCGGAATATGTTTGGCGGACCTTGGTCTGATCCGGAGGATGTGGATTGTGCAAATGATAAAGCTAAACTTGTTTATTCTGACCCACTTGATTTCTGCTCATCGGAGCATGATGATGTATACTCCGGAACCCATCGCTTATGGCCAAGGAAGCGGAGAATGTCTGAAAGAGATGCAGCTTTTGGGTTGAACACTTCTGTGGGCTTGGGAGCTTATCTTGGTATAATGGGATCTCGAAGAGACGTCGTTACTGCAACATGGAAGACTGGCCTTGAAGGGGTCTGGTACAAGGTTAGAAAAGTAATCTTGTTTGTTTATTTATATTGTTTTTTCTGTTCATATGTACATGTAAGGATTGCATTACCTGGAAATGCTTTTATTTTATTTGTTTTTGTTGTTGGAAACTGTCTTTTTCTCAAGGCTTAACACCAAATATTTTGCTTCTTTGGTTGGTAACACTTTGAATGGACATATGGGGTAAATAAAGATATATGTTTTTTCTACAACGTGCTTGTGTAAATCAAGTCACTTGACAGAAGAAAAGCCTCACATGCTGGAGTTTAGATGGGCATCCTTCCTGTTAAATGTTCAATATATATAATCAGTGGGCATCCTTCCTCTTAAATGTTCAACTTTATCTAACATTCAATCTTGGGGATTGTGGGAGTTTGCATTTGACTCTATTACTTTCTCAGATAGACTTTGTTAACATGTTAGCTAATAACCTAGACTTTCTTAGGACTCTAACTGAGCCCTTAATGTGAAAGGAAACTCTGGTTGAAATGTGGATCAACAGTTTCATTTACCGAAAACCAAAGTAACTTTCTGGTGACTTGGGTCATATTCAATGAGGATAGAGTCTTAATCATTTGTTTACTGAGTTTCTGACACCTTATGAAAACCACTTGATTATTTGTCATTTTGACTTTTTGAACTACATTTTGTTTGGTTCAAGAATGTGCAATATCTGTAACATGATTTTTATCCCAAAAAAAAAAAGAAATCTTAATGTAGTCTATACCTGGTCTTCTAACTTTTTGACATTGTGTACATTTTTCTCTGTATATCCTTTCTTTCTATGTATAGAAGAAATATTTTTATGAGTAGAACTGGATGTAAATGTAGATAGTGACTTGGGAACTTTAGAATAATCATTAGTGTCAGACTTGCTATTGTGATGAGTCCTAACTTTTGGAAACTTAGTCATTCCCTTGATGATTTTTTCAAGTTATTTAAAGACATTTGTTTATTCTTCCTGATATTTTAATTATTCAACTTTCTATTTTGTCTTCTTGTTTACTTCCATGGTGCAGTGCATAAGATGTCAGCGGCAGACTTCGGCTTTTGCTTCACCAGATTCTACTACCTCTTCTAATCAGAATGACCGGGAGACGTGGTGGATCAGCCGCTGGGCATATGGCTGCCCAATGTGTGGTGGAACATGGGTTCGGGTTGTCTAGATGGCTGACTAGGAAACTGAAGTTAACATGCAGATGGAGTGCTGACTGGATTTGTACAGAAGACGTGTAGATTTTCCTGACAAGTTGGTTATCAGTATCTTTGTTTTTGTTGGTGGCTGTGTTATCTTGGGATTCCTACTGGTCACTCCGCGGGGTTTTAAATTATTCAAAAATTCAATTCATTCAGATCTGAATTTGTTTTGAGAATTATGGTCAAGTTACTCCACCAACAGTAGGTGTTAACATATGCTTGGAGTTTTTGTAGTTTACTCCTTCTTGCAGGTATGTAATATCTCATCTAGTACTCTATACTTCTAAATTCAGTAAATGCATCCCATTATGTATGGCCTATGTAGAAGTTTACATTTTTGTTCGAAGAAAAAAAAAATTCTCCTGAAGGCAGATTTTTCAAGAAATGAAATTCTAACTGTTAGAAGTCCCACTAATCTTTATAAGGGTAGTGCAAACCTCAACTCTTGAGCTAGCTTTTGTGGTTGAGTATAGGCCTACCAATTTCTAATACTAACATTACATTTCAAATTTTCACATTCAAACTTGTCAAAGCCACCCTTGTTTTTGGTAAATTTCTCAAATTTCTTGGAGATAATCTTTCTGTTTGTTTATGACGCTTGGGAGACAGTGATGAAATTTGTGTTACATTCATACTTACTATATATTATATACAAATAATTTGTGATGTGAACTTGGTCATTATTCTTTAGTTTCAATTTACTGCTCAGGCAGTGTACTTGTACACCTTAACGCAAAATAGGCGAAGAAATATTGGATTTACTTGTGAACCTTCTAAATAAGATCATGAACTGTTAATGCTAAAACGGTGGAATGATTTTTCTTTTGTGAATCCCCATTGGTTGTTTAAGGTTCCTACCTATTTTCAGATGTATTCATATTTCGTTGAGGGGCGTGATCATAATAAACCATTTGCAAAAACACACTGTTGCACTAGAATGCAAGTTTGGGAAGATACTATTTAAGTTCTTAGATTTTTACTGTCACTATTCCACAGTGGATCATGTCCATCCAAGAGGTTTTTCTTCTTTGTAGTCCTTTCCAGTTTGCAAAGCTTGCTCTACATCTTCCTTAGATTTTGTCTTGCAGGCTCCTTACGTAACATCAACGGCTTTTAATAAACTTTTCGTTCCGTAATGCAGGTTGTAAACCCTCTGCCTGGTGTTTCATGCATTGCTGATATGGGAGTGGATATACAGATAGGATTATTAAGAGGCTGCTGCTGGTGAATTGGAGATCATTAACCTATATTAATGTATAACTGTCATGACTCGTATTATAATGTATAAGATTATACTCTCCATCACATCTACACATTCTCGATTTTGTGTGGAGCTGGCAAGTAGACTCTTGTGCTAAAGTAGTTTGGACAAAGTCCATGTAATTAGTAGCTTAGCTTAGCATTTTACTATCTCCATGAGAACCCTGTAACTTGATGAAATGTTTTTTAAAGTTTTGTTGGGGGGCAATAGTGGTGCATTAAAATGAGTAATATGTAATTTTCTTAAACTGACTATGCAGCATTGGAGCTGGTTGGTTGGTGGTTTGACATCAGCAGTTTTAGTCGACCCAAATGGTTTCGTCTCCCTTGTCTTGTGCGGTCTAAGCTTTTGGTCCCTGCGTAATAGGAAACGTTTAAAAATGGTCCCTCATTGGAGTAAAGTTTGGCTTAGTCCCTAATTTTTTGGAGACTATCTAGTTTTGGTCCCTGTCAGGGATGGCAATCTGGTGGCCTTGCCACATTGTTTCACCGGTCCTACGTGTTAAACGTGGTTGATTTTTTTTTCTTTATTTTAGTTCATTACCACATCATTCCACTATTCACTAATACTAAGCACAAATTAAACCTAATTAACCTCATTTTTGCCAATCTTAACACTAAATTAACCTCAAACTAAATTAAAGAGACAATTTCGGAAACCCATCCCTAATTCATTTGACCTTGAACCCCCAAATTTACTGTTCATCATTCAATGTGCAAACATCATTTTCTTCTTCTTCTCTTCTTTTCTTCATCATCTTCATTGTTTGTTTTTAATCAATTTTTTTCTTTTCTAGTTTTCTTCTTCCTCATCTTCTCCGAGCCTCCCCCAGCCTTTCAACCACAACAAAACCCTTTTACACAGGACTTCTCTGCACAAGCATTCTACATGACTTCTCCTCACAAGTAATCTACAAGACTTCTCCTCAACAAGTATTATCCAGGACTACTCATAAATTCGAAAGATGATTTTTCTTCTACTTAGATCTCTTCACAAAGAGGGGTATAGAAAGTTTAAAGATCAAGCTACTCTTCTTCAAGTGTGTATACATGATTTGACATTAAAGTATATCAAGAGTGTTTTAGAGAGATTAAACGCGTATGTGCAATGATGATGTTGATATGAGATTTCTTAAGACTTTTCACTTTTGCTTGTTGTTCAAATTGTTGAGTAAGTTCGATGGTTCTTCATTTCTTCAAGTCTTCATAGAAGACACTTCCGAAAAAGTGATCCAGAAGGTAGGTAGAAGCTTTGTGCAATGAACCTACCTTTCCTCTTTGAGTGAAAGTTAGAGTTGATAAATAGCTGTCTGATGTGATTTGTTGTGATAATGTTGTACTTTCATTTTTTTCAACTTGCCTTGTGTAGTTCACTTAGGAAAAAAATAATAAGAATGATTTAATATTAATATTACTGAAAAATGTAAAAAAAATTATTCGAACAATATGTAAAATAAAATAAAAATCTTTTCAAAAAAAAATCTTTAAAGAAATGACTGCATTTTAATTTTAATTTCGAACATATCATAAGGAAGCTTGGTGTGATGTGAAGAAGCATTTGAATTTCATTCATTCGCACTTTACAAGATGAGTGGAGGAGGAGGAGCTGGTGGTGGCGGTGGCGGTGGCGGTGGTGGCAGTGGAGGATCTCATTCGGTGGCGTTTCGTGTGATGAGGCTATGCCGCCCTTCCTTCAACGTCGACCCTCCTCTTCGCCTCGACCCCGCCGACCTCTTCGTCGGTGAAGACCTCTTCGACGATCCCGCCGCCCCCGCCGTCGATTCCCTTATCGCCCCCGATTCCGATCCCAACTATCGCAACCGCTTCCTCCTTAACCATTTCTCCGATGCGCTCGGCCTCTCTGGCCTCCTCGTTCTCCCTCAGTCCTTCGGGTACACACACACTCACACACTCTCTCTTTCTCTTTTCTCACTCAGTTATCAATTTCATGATATTCAGTTACCAATTTGCTTGATGCAGTGCCATTTACTTGGGAGAAACTTTCTGTAGCTATATTAGCATTAACAATAGCTCCAATTTTGAAGTCAGAGAAGTGATTATCAAGGTAATTCTACATCTTCTTTGTAAATTGAAGCATTGCTACTTCACTGTTTGCGAAACGCCGAAACATAGTGTTACTATTGCCTTGTGAATAGTTTTTTATTAGTGTGTGGTGAAACCCCCTTTGATAGCAGTTTAACTGCTACATAGTACATACACACAAAAAAGTGTTGTTAGTCGTGGATCGCGGAAATTAGCGGAAAGCCAAAAATCCGCTATGTCAAGCCCTCAGAGTGGAAAATAGCAGCAAAAAAAGAAAAAAGTGGCAAATAGAGGAAAGTAGCGCGAAATAGTGGATAGTGGTGATCCCTCGGTGCATGCGCTACAATCTAGTGCCACTATATTGGCTATTTGACGACACTGCACGAGAATCTTGTACAATAATTGCTGATGCGTGAGTCACACATTATATGAGGGCAAGGTGTTAGTCTAGTTTCTTGTATCCATTTTACTGTTTGGAGACTTATTACAACTTACTGGTGAGGTGATCAAACACAAGAGTCTTGACCTACATTTTATTTGGCTGAGTTAATCAAGATAACTTCAGAAAGATCTCTGCTCTCTATCTTTGATAGATCACTGTGGGAAAACTTTATATTTACGTATTTGTCTTCCATGTTGAGAGACTTTTAGGTCTTAACTGTATTGGATCCATTTGACAGCCATTTGAGCCTCCTGTGATTTCATGAGATCACCCTCTTATGGAATGTTTTGCGGTACACTTCAGAAAACTTTTGAATCAGGTCACGTATGAAAACCCTCTTGATTATCCTTTGGGGTTGACAGGTGTATGAGGGACTAACTTGCAGCTGAAAATGTTTTGTGCTGATCTGTACATAGCATACCACACCCATTCTTGTTTTGAGTCACTTGTGTTGGATAAATACATAAGTAAAAATATTAGAATATCTTAAGGAAAGTTAAGCTCTAGAAAGTGTAACTACAATTTCATTCATAATAGTGGGACTGCTTATTCCTTTAAAACTTTAATTTTCTTAATACTTATTCAAACCTTTGTAACTGGCAGGCTGAAATCCAAACAGAGAGACAGAGAATACTTCTTTTAGACACATCAAAATCACCAGTTGAGACGATACGTGCTGGTGGGCGTTATGATTTTATCGTGGAACATGATGTTAAAGAGCTTGGACCTCACACGTAAGTTGTAATAAGTCTCCAACATGCTTTTTCTTCTTTCCTTTGATTTGTATTTTAATTAATTTGACCCTGTGCATGTCCTTAAGGCTGGTCTGCACTGCATTGTACAATGATGGTGATGGTGAGCGCAAATATCTGCCCCAATTTTTCAAGTTCATTGTTGCTAATCCACTTTCTGTTAGGACAAAGGTACTGATCTCTTTTTTTTTAAATGATATCAAGTGAATTTGAAAATAATCACGTTCTCAAATTAAACAGTTATACAGTAACTGGGTTACTGAATGCCCAATAACTGTTTCTTTCTGCATTTACATGACTCTGCTTGTTGAAATCTTTTTTGCAGGTCCGTGTTATCAAGGTATGTTGATGTTTGAATATTCAGTATGCTATTCAAATGTAAGTAATTTCTTTTTCCTAGACAAACACGCCAGTGTTATTGTGAAAAACAGTCTAATTGTATTCAAAGATACCCTTTTGCCTGTTCAAAAAAAAAATGATACCCTTTTGCCAGTGTTTGAAATTTTCAGATTACACCGTGTCACCAAATTAAATAACTGTTTTCAGTTTTGTTTGCATGTCCCGGTTCTTAAAATGGACAAGGATAATCAAACTTATGATTATAAAACCACCAACTAAGGTCCTCAGTAGCATTACCATTTCACCACGCTTCCTTTTTTCTTTTTATTGTGTTGATCACATTTTCATCCGAAGCTCTTAAGATTAGAAATAGTCAGTCAGTTCCAAAGGATCGATTTTCTTGTAAAACCAGGGTAGGATAATAAATATGCATACAACTGTATATCTGTTCTTTTGTCATTTCAATCATATCCTCTTTTAAGCTATAGTTTATTGCTTCTTTCTATTAATTTCTTGATAGCACCCCATGGAGCATAAACTTGGATTTAGTTATATGCTCTCAAAGATAAATTTGGGTTAGTCAATAGCAAAACACCATGAACTTGCCCTCTATATTTTCACATCCATTGAAAGTATCCTTTTTTTACCAAGATTCTTTTGGTTAGTGCGTACGTGCAAGTATTTGTTGCCTTTGTTGGTGAATGTATGATTCAATAAAGTAGGAAGGAGTGCGGACTATGGCTATATTATTTTGCTCTCATGAGAAATAGTGATGTTATAAAAGGACAAACCTTAGATGCAATACTTTGGCTGTTTTCTGTTTTTTAACGGACAAACCTTAGATGCCCAATCAAAAACTTAGTTACCCACTTTCTTAACTGTTTTTTAATTTGATAACTTCCTCAACTACCCCATTCCGGTCTGCATGTAATTTTGTTATTGGGCAATAGAAAAAATTGCACATGGAACTGTATCTAAGTGTTATCCTATATAAAAAGCACAAATTATACAAACCTTCAAATCTAATGATTTATCATTTTTGATTTATTATTTATAAATATACAATGGATCTGGTGTTAAGATTTTCTTTTATTAGATTATTAGTTATGCTTAAGTGAAATATTTAAGTATTTTTAACTTCTGAAATTGCATGAACATAGTTTATGAGTACATTTTTTTGGGCTTTGTCCCAGCTCCAGTCGGACCAGTGCTCAATATTGGATTGATAATTTGATATCAAGTCATGGCAGTTTTTTAAACCAATCTCTCTTAATCAATCAAAATACTCTCTATAGGGGATGTCTAGTTTATTTTATTTTTTTCCATTATCAGTTCATATGGGTTTCATTAATAATTACAAATATGTCGTCAGATTTTCATTTATAGCCTAGTTTCAATTTTTTTTGGAGGAAATGGCCATTTCCTTCTTTTCCACTAATTCCTTCATAAAATATTAAAAATAGAAAAGAAAATGATAATAAGGTGACATTTTGAAATTATCAAAGGATATAGAAACAAACCAAACACATCCTACGCTTTTTAACCTTTTATTTTAAAAATATTAATTAGCCGCTCCCTCCTTTTATTTATTTATCCAGAAGATACTCTTGCATGTTAAGCTACCCCTGACTTTAGACATACATATTTATTAGGTTATGTCTGTTCTCAGTATTTACTTTAGGTTAAAAAATGTCACGTTTTAGTCTTCAATTTAAGGCTTTATGGTCTTGAATTGAAGTGCCTGCCGCTACCTAAACCTTTGCATCAATTCATCTCCTTGATGTGTCTCAGGAAACTACCTTTCTGGAAGCTTGTATTGAAAACCATACAAAATCAAACCTTTTCATGGACCAAGTTGATTTTGAACCTGCTCAGTATTATAGTGCAACAACACTTAAAGGTGATGGGCACCATTCTGAGAAAGATAGTTCTGCAAGGTCAGTACTATATATTCCTTTTGGAACGAAGCATTCTAAAATCAAACAAAAACAAGTTCTGGTCTTTATTTCCACCTATATATTTGGCTTATCTTTTGTAAATAGATTTTATAATTATTGCTATGGATTATGAAGTAAGTTATTTTTTCAGGGAGATATTTAAGCCGCCAATTCTAATAAGATCTGGTGGAGGAATTTACAACTATCTTTATCAATTAAAATCGTCATCGGATGGTTCTGTTCAAACTAAAGTTGAGGGCAGTAATGTTCTTGGTAAACTCCAGATAACATGGCGAACAAATTTGGGTGAACCTGGTCGCCTGCAGACCCAGCAGATATTGGGAACTGTAAGTGTTTTTTCTTCTATAATGATAATCAATAGAAGAATTGATTATCTTGTGTGTTCTTGTAACCTTGTTAAATACCAGTAGACATTGACAATGTTGATGGTTAGGCTTCTCTGTTTCCACAGCACATTCATTGGAATCACGTATGCTGTTTTTCCTTTTCCCTTTCACTTTCAAAACAATAATAGTTGATTACATGTTTAGCATCAAATCCTTCTGGATGCACGTATACTTATCAATCAAAATTTAGTGCCTGTTTTATTTTACCCCCACTCCCCCTGAAGCATGCTTTCAGTTTTCTGAATTCATGGTTAGTTAGTTTTCTCATACACTAGAACTTTGACTGGAAATGTTTCTTTGCAGCCGACAACAAAGAAAGAGATTGAGTTGCAAGTTATAGAGGTTCCATCTATCATTAACCTTCAAAGACCATTCAAGGTAATATATGATCCACTGGTCTTCTCATCATGCTACTCATTGTAAACTAGAAATCTACAGCTTAAGTTACCTAGGTTTTTTGGCTAACGGTCATTTTTTCAGCTTATATAGCAGCTCTTGGTAGAATCTTTTCAATTTTAGGGAATATGGAGACTAATTTTTTAACATATTCTACTTGTAGTCCTTAAGTTTAATTTTCTAACAGAAATAAATATAAATTTGGAAGCTGAAGTGGATTGTCTGTTGTTTGCAGCTAAAACTGAATCTTACAAACCAGTCAGAGAGAAATCTGGGCCCCTTTGAAGTTAGCTTATCCCAAAATGGTTCTTCTGGGGAGAGAGTTGTTGTGATTAATGGCCTTCAAACGAGGGTAATTCATTTTGTCTGCATCATCTTTGCCTTCTATTTTGAACATTATATTATACCTTTTTATCCCCTGTACACGGTGTTTTTGTATCATAATTCCTTTTGGAGTTTAGATATTGCCATTATGCACAATCCTAATGCTTGAATTTTGCTGGTTGTTAAGTGACATACGATGTTGAAATCTATGTACAGGTTTTATCACAGGTTGAAGCTTTAGGATCCACAGATTTCCACCTGGTATGAGTTTAAAGAATTCTGCTTTTTATATCTATCAGATACCTGTAGCAGTGGTATTGAAAATTTGAAGTCATGTTTGTTTTTTACCACATTAAGTCAGATCCTAGCATGCTTACTTGAGTGTGTTTGGAAGAGCTTATCAGTATATATTTATATCAACCAGGAAGGTCTATGCCTAGACATGTCTATTTAGTTTTCTACTATCATTTGATTATGGGACAGTCCTAAGTTGTGTATCCTCCAGAATTCCAGATATCAAATCAATATTACTTGTTATTAGTTTCCTTCTTTCTTTTTTGGCTGGGGAAAACTGTTATTATTATCTTAGGTAAATTTTGTGGTACCCATAAAACATTCTGGGTATGGTACCCGCGTTGAGTAATTTAATAGATGATTATTATATTTTTTTTAGGTAAATTTACATTTTCGCATTTCATTTTACTATTCAACTAATTTCATCTCATGAAATTTGTTTTTTAATGAAAAATGGTTTAGTTGTAGAGATGAACGATGATGGTTGAGATACGCGCAAAATGACTATGATTGACGGATGAACAAAGCCTAAAAAAACACAACCTACAAATCTCATGTCTCTAAGAATGAAATATCATATCATTACGATAAAATAACATCAAAGTTATAACTTGTACATGCTTCTTTATTATTGAATTATCTCATTTTCGGTACCATACCTTGATTTGAGTTAAGGTACCATAGCAAACACCATTATCTTATACAAAACCACCCATCAAATGGTGTATTCTAGGAGTGCTATGATGGAAAGTAGAGGAATTCAGCTCCATGAAGTAAGTGGGTAAAACATGAGAAAAATAAGAATCTACACGTAACTTACCTGCACACGTAGCCGGTGAGCCATGATTAGCAGGGAAAGCATTTAGTTAGCTAAGGGATTAGTCATAGAATCATGATAGAAGGGTGCATGGAATTTGAGTAGGAAATAGTTGGAAGGGAGGCTGCCGACCCCTCAAATAGTCTGCAACCATTTTCATTCTTTTTTAGATCTTTGTTCGTCAATATCCCCGTGTGATAGATGTTTGGATGCTCATTTCTGTCTGGGACCAGTAGCTTGAAGAGTTTTCTTTTGATAATTCATTGAAACTAGCCCTATTTAATATGTTTCAATCATTATCGTTTCGAGCTATTGAAATAATGATTTATTATAAAATATACAGAAGTAGTCGACTATAATTTAAAGAAGAAAAAAAACAAGCCAAATTTCAATTTAGTGCATTGCATTGATTAGATACATCATCTATTTAGAATACTTGTTGTTTGAACTGTTGGTGATACCATGACATATGCAGAATCTCGTAGCTACTAAACCTGGAATTCAGAGAATTACGGGTATTACAGTGTTTGATACTAAAGAGATGAAATCTTATGAACCACTTCCTGATCTAGAGGTTAGTTATACAAATTGAATGTTTCTTGAGCAATTAGATTTTCCGCATGATCAATTTCTACAAATTTGATGTGGTGCATTTCCTTTGCCCTTTAAACCCCAAAAGTTGGATAACATTCTGGTTTCTCGTGAGTTATTGCAGATTTTTGTGGACATAAATTAAAAAGTGTGGTCACTGCTACGAGTTTGGTCAGAAATGGTCGACAGTGGTATCTTTTCAGAAGGTTGATCTGCTGTTTTCCGCTGGTCATGTTCTGTAACGTTGATGTGCCTAATCAGATCAACCTAGTCTCTAACGGGTAAACTCTCTGGTGCCCCTAGGCTTAGATTCTCTTACAGGTAGGGCCAACGAATCCTAGATGATCATCAAAGACCTATTGGACTAATTGCAAAATTCTTTAACTAAATTGGAGTAATGGGTGGTTGTAAGAGGCATAGTCCTTAGTATTTTTGGTTTAAGGCTTGGTTGCTTTGGTTGTCATTAAATTTCAATCCCTTGTTACATCACAGTTTCTCATATTGTAGGTCAACTATGATGATGTCTCTAAGTACTGTAAATTTATTATGAAAAAAAAAAAACTTCATTATGGGTTATAAACATTGGCTCATACTGATCAATTCATATGGTGAACCATTTCATATTTGAGGTGTTTGAGTCTGCTTAATGGAACAAATATGCATGCTAGCTAGTATGGACTGCAGTGCGGTTTTGGTAGAACTGGTTTGGCGATTCTGAAGAAAGAAGAAAGGATAGAAAGGAAGGAATCAGGTCAGATAAATTTTGGTCTAAAATAAAATTATAGACTTTTAAAATATGTTCAAGTTCAAACAAATCATGAACAAACCTGACCCTATGTTGTTGAATTCAGATTTTCTGCAGTCAAGTGATCCTACATTTACTAAAGTGAAGGGTCTGTGACCCTCCGAAGGTCTGTGACCCTCCAAACTGAATTGGACAGCTCTGATTTTAAGTGGTTAATGTGCACTTAAATCGACCTATTTGAACTTGCACTTAAATCGACCTATTTGAACTAGAGCCCTCTGATTACAAACAAAGGATTATCTTAAACAATACATGTAAACTTTCAATAATTACACATCTGTGCATAGCACGATTCCACACTAGTATGTATACAACAATGGAACCAAATAAGCAAATAAAAAGAGAAGAAAATCCCAAAAGAGCTAATAACAGAGACACCACCCCTGGCTCTCCTCTCTCTTAGCATTAAAATAAAATAAAGTGGAAAGAAAAAGAAATCGATGTTAGGGGTCATTGCTGAGATGATGGTTGGCTAAATCAGGCTCATGTGCCCCAAGTAACACAATTGGCTTCGCTTCCGACACGTGGCATCATTGACTTCCTTGATTGAGAGTCAACAAGGAAGGTGGCCCCACACATAACTCCCTCGCTATCAATCCTTTGCATTGCCTTCAGCTTCCTCGTAGGATGCTCGTAGCTCGTTAGACCATGCTCACTATGGAACATGCACCCTGCAATTTCATCAAACACCTTTCATGCATTATATTCCAAATAAATCATGAGCCATTGTATACTAAGTCTGTGCTTCTAGAGTTATACTATATACTAGACCCCAGTTAATCATGAGCCTTTGTATACTAGTTTTATTTGATAAAAAAGTTTAATAATTGGACATTTAAATTGTGGCAATGAGTGACATCCTAATTAATTCTACAAGAAAATTAGAAAACATGGTTAGGAGCTCTCATTATGAAGTCTTTATTATTTTTTTGGGTTTGTAATATGGTCGCACAAATCCGACCCAGTGCAGACCACAAATCCTTACAAGAGTGCGGTTTTTAAGAATTGAATTTCAACATTCAAACCGCAGCTTTTAATCACTGTAATCGGTATTCATTGAGTATTATGAACTCATAGTTTTATAAAATCAAATTTACATACCACTGGGGAATGGTGCGTATGATTTAGCACAACTTGCTTTGATCAGCTCCAAATTTTCAGAAACAACTATAGAACCATCAGCTGCAACACCCCAGAAAAGCCCAATCCCTCCATTTGAATCCTGCTCAATTTAATATGTAAATATAAGCACCATAACGGTTTCAATGTTACATTATAAAATATCACATTTCCTGTGCGGATATGGAGATTCAGAAAGGGTCTTACTGATGCAATGAAAACTGTGCCATTCTTGTTGTCATAGATCACAAATCCAAAACTGCCTTCAAGTTCTTTGAGGACCTGATCAGCAGGGAATGGACCTCTGTCACGTAGTGTCCTGAATGCTTCAATGATAAAAAGGGCCTCATTGGTTGCCTTTGATAGGCCATACTGCTTGATGAGCTTGCTCAGGTTGTTCAGACTCCCCATGAAAGCACAGTATATGTTATCCAAACCACAAAACAACCTGTGTGACAAACATATTATTTTGTATGAGAAATAGAAATGGTTCATAAATTCAGTTTTGCAATTTCAGAGATACCAATAGGCACATACCCGTTACCAATGGAGGGCTTGTTTGGAGGGGAATAAGCTAGAAAAGCATCATTTCCAAAGCTCATTGAGAAAGCATGGGAGGGATTGAAGGATACAAAATCCTTAATGATTTCATCAGGAAGCTTAGACTTTCTGGATGAATTCAAAGAAGCTTCACTGTTGAGCTCTTTGGGGGGATTAACCAAACTCTCCTTGAAAATTCCCAACATCTTTGCCTCTTCCTCTGGGTCTAAGTTCCCTTCAAATGTTACCACTTCTCTTCTTTTATCTTCTACAAGGAGTGTATACACTTTCTCAAAGAAATGAACCAATATCAACAGAGCAATTAGCTGCAAAAAGAACATCAAATCTCTGAGCTTTTGAACAATGATCAATTTTGCATATGATATGAACAAATAGACATACTCTAAAATGTGTGGAAGGAAGAAGAAAGAGAGAAGAAGAAAATAATTTACCAAAATCAGATATCAAAGTAGCTGCAGATAGAGAATGAGATTTAGTGATTGCCTTAGAAATCGGGCACTGATAGGTAGTCATTTAAGGTATATATATAGCTAAATATATATATAGGAACCTGAAGCAGCAGAATGTAAAATAAGAAACATTATTATTAGATATAATTAAGATGCTTATAATAGAAGGTTTTGTGTTTGGTGGGGATTTGATAAATAGCTTTGTAGACTGGGAACTAATTTTGTGTGTTTTATCAAAGACAAAGCTAATACCGATATATTTTATTTATAGACACATTACATTCCTATTTATTTACGCATTCATAATCCATTTTAGGAACATATTTCTTGTTCTCTTATAGGACTGACCACTTAACCCATCTTAAAATAACTTTCTTAATTTTACCATTTTATAGTAGTGTTATCCTAGCACCATTTTAAATTATAAATTCACCTTTAAACAAATTTAAAATATCAATTATGCCATTGATTTTATCAAACTGATGAGTAGGCATGCTAGCCTTAGCTTCTTTCACAACATTTGTTCCTTCATGAGCTCTAGGAAGCATTTCCTACATCTCCTTGGTAGTATCACAACCATGAACTTTGACATACTCAGATTTGCTCAATAAACAACAACAATATGTGTTCTATCAGTTCACTTAGGAACATAGTCTCCCTCAGTGATTATATCCAATAGCTCATAGTTTGTAGACTTGATGAACATCTTCATTCTGGCTTTTCCATAATCATAATCTCCTGGACTCCTGGTTCATCCTCAACAGGCTGCATCCAGTCCTCTTAATCATCTAAGTGTTTTTTACTAACTTCACAAAGTTACAAATATTGACCCCACTACAAAAAAATTGCCATATACCAACGGACAGCTTTAGTGACAGCAATAAAAAGCGTAGGTATAAATGTTATTTACCAACAGACTCCTTATTAACCGTGGCTATAAGTAGGATATACCTACGAATGATTATTACTATAACTAATTCATTTAGTGACAAAACTTCAGCCATGGGTAAAAGCGTCGTATACCAACTGTGGGTATAGATTACATATATCTACAAATATAATTTCGTCGCTATAGGATATAGTGATAGATATAAATAGGGTGAGAATAGACATCGTATACCAACGAAATTTGACTTACCGTGGCTATAAGTATTATATACCAACGCTTGTTTTTGCCGTAGCTAAAATTTGCCCGCCAAAAATTTCATAATTAAGCGCTTATTTTTTTGCAAAGGTTATTTTTATCATAAAATAATCATAAAAGACTAAAATTATAGGAGAAAAAAAGCCTTTGCTCTCTCTGAAACGCAAAATGACTTTGAAATCCCTAGCTTTGGGAATTAGATTTCCCACCCCCTGTTTTAGAATTGCCACCCTAGCCTTTTTAAAAAAATGTCGGGACTACCCTCCGGGACTTAAACCTCCATACCAGTCCAGAGGTTGATGTTCTGGACTAGTCCGAGAGTTAAAAGTTCGGATTCTTTAATTACAGTTAAAATAACATGACTTTAGTCCAATTGCAGCAAATATAACATGACTTTAAAATTGAAAAGTTACATAATCCAATTTAAAAAAAATTACAATACATAATCCAAGTTAAGCATTTGAAAAGTAAAGCAAAATAATAATACATAATCTAAGTTCAGCATTTCAAAAGTTACACAAATAGTCCTTAATATAGAATTAGTAAAGAACTAATATTAATCTTTTGTTATGTTTGTGAAGCTTCCAGGTGGAGGTGCACTGTCCTTTGGAAATACCTGTATAATGAAAACAGATTCAAATGCTTTGTTGTAGATGTGGAAAATATTCAAATGCTTTATTGTAGATGTGGAAGAAGATTCCCATACCTTGACTACATTGGACAAGGTTATATTCAGATAACAATTAGACTTTCTAGGAGAGAACACAGCGACCTGAAAGCAAAGTGAAGAAACGATGTGATGTCCAAGTTGTCCAAAGAAGCTTAAAATGTTAAAGTTGCCTATAGATTAACCTTTTGGAGAAGCAGAACAGATCCAACAGTTATGTCTTTCGCAAATACGCTTTCAGTGAAGACCTTGTGATGGATACTAGCGCCAACAGTGCCCGTAGGGTCCTGAATCTCAATCTCAGATGTCATGAGAGAAACATGAATACAACATTTCACTGAAATATAAGGAGGAATAAGGAAATACCTTGAGTGTAACTGTTGCATCTCCAAACCCATTGGGATTGCAGGATTTGATAACACCGATGACGTGATCTACTCTTTCATGATGGTGAGTGATTGCGCCCAGAGGAGTGGCAGATCCGTTTAATTGCAGAGCTGAAAGCCAAGCATTGGATTGGAAATCGGGATCGGTGTCGTGGCCGTCTTGGAGGACTTGTCTAACGAATTGTTGGGTTGAAATGTTTGGTTTGTCGTCGGTGGATCTGCGGTGAATCATGGCGGCCTGGACGGGGCCAGCTGGGCCGGGAATGAGAGGACGAGAGCTGGAGGAAAGGTTGTCTTGGCGTTTGCAAGGGCGGATGAAGGTTGATGGTGGATCTTGTTCCATTTCTTCTGGTTATTTCCTGCAACAAGGGAAGAAGGGAAGTAATTTAATGGTGTAGGATGCCTTTGGTGCATAGGGGACTAATATAGGAAGTAAAGGGATTTATGGTGTAGGATGAATGAGTAATGGGGTTGGTGGTGGGGTTGGTGGTGAATATTAATGGTGGTCAGAGTTGGTTGTGTAGGCAGTGATGGTGGTTGAGATTGTAATTGATGAATATGCCTTTTGGTCTGGTCTTATTGCATTCTGCTGCTTGGTAAGGGTGATCCAGGACTATAAGTTTCGGATCAATCCAGGACTATAAGTTTCGGACTGAGTCATAATTAAATTTACCACCCCCTTTTTAAGACGTCCGAGAGTTGAAAAACCAGATTAATATGAAACTTCAAGATTCGGATCTCTCAAACCAGATACTGTCACAAAGACAGAAACGTGAAAATGCAGTGACAATAATATGGGACAAACAGACCTCGTTACAGTACTGGAGCATTGTCTTAATACATGTAGGAAAATATTCTTGCTAATAATATGGTTACAGACATGGTTACAACATTACAAACATGAATCATATTATCAATCTTCTGTTATGTCTGTTAAATCAAAGTTGGTAATAACACGAGGACCAATCCAAACAGTGTGTTCGGCCATAAATCTATCCAAACGCTCTTTATACGGTATACACCATTCGGACTCGGGTTCTTCAACGTTGTATTCCCATTGGGGAGCAATTGGCGACATAGGATGTCCAGACACCAACTTCAGCTACATTTAAGAGTATAATAGTAAAATTAGATATATTTCAATATAAATTGTTTAACGTGACAAGAGAGTGTATTAATAAAAAAGCAGAGTATTTAATTGAGGATATACCTATACAAAGTGATTGGTCACATGACCAATAGCTATGACAGGATGTTCTAACGGTGGGGCGCCTCCTCTCATCGGAAGGTAAGTGTAACTAGATTTTAAAGAGATGGAGATGAAAACCACCCGAAACCGGTTAGCAATAAGGTACCCCATCTCCGGTAGATGCATCCATTTGGCTTTAGTGGCTCTACCATCAGGAGGGAGAGTGAGACGATTGTGCATGGCTTGTACCACATCATAACCCCACATGCATGTATAGTGTTTCTCATAGAGTGTGAGTTCTACAATCAGCTCTTCCCTAACCCGAGGCCAACCATCCTAACCGTTCTGAAGGTCCAGCAATGCAGCGACGGCTCTGTATCCACAATTACCATCCCCGACAACATCTATCACTTCATGTATATATGGCCATAAAAAAGATGGCAACTCCGGTAAGTAGATTTTGGAGCCGGTGGCCGTCATAGCCTTCTTGTTCTTTGACTTAGGAGCTTGCGATGTTGGAGATGTTTTAGGAGTTTTGGTGAGCCTAGGTTTCCTCTTGCTAGCTTTCGCTTCTTGTTCTTTGGTCTGATTGTCAACAAGTTCCCAATGTGAAAGGTCACGCTGGGTGGATCCTATTGATTGACCTCTGGGAGGTTTGGTTTTCCTCTCCTTGGACGATTGATTGTGCTTTATCTTCACTTCAGGAGGACACAATGAACTGATTTGAGGACAATAAAGCTCTTTAAGCTTCCTTCTCAACATACTTTGGCCTGCATCATCCAAGGTATTGAAATGAGCAATCAAGGCCTCAATCTCTGGCGGCATGCTACTAGATTTTGAGGTTTGACTCTCCACAACAGGCACTTGTTCCCAAGAAAGTATCTTCCAGAATGGATCAACTGCTGCATACGGAATTGAGGCCATACTCTGAAGTGCACAAGCGCAAGGTAGTCCATGAGTGACTTGCATCACGCAACCGCATTTCTCACCATGACCCCAAAATCTGTTTTGTTCATCATACATTAGGTGAAGGGCATGTGTAGCAACGAATCCTCTCATATTCTTATACATCGGAGACTTGAAACGGTGCTCTACAATGTTAATACTGCGCTCAAACGATGCTTGTATTGCATTGTGGCGTACAATGGTCAACCTATCAACTGCTTCCCATGAATCGCACAAGTTACCCTTGCCGTTCCTAAGCATCTTCTTCAAGCTTGCATGTGCACTTTCAGCCCTGCATACAAACATGAAGCTAGTCTATCAAGCCTATCAAATGAAACAAGTCTATCAAATGCATACAAAAAATGAAACAAGCCTATCAAATGAATCAATTCTATCAAATGAAGCAAGATTGCATGTGCGTAGTACCTGTTACTTGTGGTCGTTCCAAAATGCTTCACTCTGTTTGTCCATGCCTTCACAAATTTCTCCTTGTGAACCAACCAAGTGTCATAAATGTACGATGTGAACTTTGGATGATCCTTGCACATATCACACATGTCGCTCCATTCCTCCTCAAATTGTGTAGCTGTTTCCGCATATACCACTTCATTCCACTTTTGCATCACTAAGGCTTTAATATCTGTTGTGTCAACCCACAATTTGCACTTTGCCTCAACATTCTTGTTTATGTGGAATAGGCATAGTAAATGGGTAGCCTCAGGAAAAATATTCCTAACAGCACTGAGTAAAGCCAATTCCCTATCAGTCACAATCACTCCAGGTAATCGGGCAGGGTCAGCAAGCAAAGACTTCATGCACTCCAAGGCCCAAACATAGTCAGGTGTGCGCTCACGAGTCATGTAGCAAAATGCAATGGAGTAAGTCAGACCAGTAGAAGTGAGGCCAACCATTTCAAGCAATGGAATTTGGAATTTGTTTGTCTTGTATGTGCAATCCATGATTACTACATGAGGGAATGTGTTGAAGAGTTTAATAGCATTAGGATGATCCCATAAAAGTTCCATAATGACACCCAAATCTTCTTCATGTCTTTCGAAGTGAACATAGTTGGCTTCTGCCAACTTCTTCAGCAAATATTGCATCTCTGTAAGTGGCCCGCAGTCTAATTCTTTAACTTTTTTGATGCGATTATACACTTGAGTGATTGTAGACAAGTTACCCGGATTATTTTCCTTCAAAGTGGCCAACATGTGTCTCGGTGGGACCCAATTGTTATTCATGCTGTCGACTTGAACCTTCTCTTCTTCTGTTAGTCGACCAGCGTAGGAATGGCCAACCAAAGATCTAGCTGGTTCATGGTTGTGTACCCCTTCCAACACTTTCAGCCACCAATTTCTATCACCCTCCGTAGGTCGTCCTTTAAGTTTAAAAGGACAATTACATTCTTGTGATCCGGTGGAGTTGTACTTGAAGGACTTAGGGTCCTTGTACGGGATGTACACACCATGCTTCGAGCACCGCAGAACAATATACATATTTCCACCTTTTCTGGAATAATCAGACCTTCCAGTCACAATCGCATATTCATTGTCCTTCCGAACATTCTTAGCCCATTGTTTAAGGCCATCAACAGTTTCAAATATCTGTACAGTGGTAGCATATCATTTTAAAATTAGTAATCAATTCAAACATCACTAAACAGTAATGTCATTATGGTCTACGCAATGAATACCTGATCGGTCGACCATAAATGAGTGGTATCCACACTTATAGGCTGAACATTATCTTGTTGTTGAAGCAACAATCCTTCACTGACATCATTATCTTGTTTTAGAAGCAGCATTTCATCATCATAGAAAAATGTGCTCGTCATACTGCCTGCATAAACCAATCTGCCACTGGTTAACAGTCCGTATAATGAACATTCGTACTAATCCGAGAGTATAACTTTCGTACTACTCCGAGACTTGAACATTCGGATTTATGTCGAGGCAGAAAAGTTGAAGTGATGGTGGTGGCAAAAAATGAAGAGAAATTTAAATAGTAGAAAATTTAAACAAACGTATATATGTATATTACAATGGATGCAATGATACATACCAAGAGCACAATGAAAGGTGGTGCTGGTTGATGAATGTTGTTGGTGCTGGTTGATGAAGGTTGTTGGTGGTGGTGCAATGATGGTGGTGGGGGGTTGAGGGGTAGTAAGAAAAGAGGAAGTGAGGGAGTGAGGGTGATTAGAAGTGAAATGTAATGGGGGGTGGTTTGGTGGTTGAGGAGTTTATGCAGGCCATAATGGTGGTGAGGTAGGTGAAGCTATGGAGTAATGGTGCTGAAAAAAGTGGTAAAATCTGTCAGAGGTGTCCGGAAGTTGAAGTTTCATACTAATCCGAAGGATGAAGTTTCATACTGATCCGAAGGATGAAGTTTCGGATTATATCCTAAAGATTAAACTTCATTACAAGGGTTTGGGTTGTTGAGTGCCAGGTTTGAACCCACAACATGTTAGATGCATTGGATAGCCCAAGCCACTCATGCTGCAGGTTTTGGCTTCCATTACAAGGGTTGATTATTAGGGTTGATTATAAAAGTAATAGATTTTAAAATTAATAGATTTTACAATTATTAGGGTTGATTATAAAAGTGAAAAAGAAAAAAAAATGTTAAAGTGAACATAAAGCTCACAAATTATTAGGGTTTAGGGTAAAAGTGAAAAAGAAAAAAAAAATATACATTAAAGTGAACATAAAACTCATACTAATCCGAAATAGTAGTGCAAAATACATAGTCCCCTAATATCGTAATAGTAATGTCAACAAAAAGCTCATACAACTAATGTCCCCTACTGTCCCCTACCCGACGACCTCCCCTACCCCTACGGCCTCCCCTAGCTCCTGCCCTGCCGCCCTCCCGGCCACTTGCTCGGCCACCTGCTCGGCCACCTGCTCGGCCACCTGCTCGGCCACCTGCTCCCAGACCTCCTCTCCCAGCAGCGTAAGCAATGCCCTGTGTCCCAGCCAAGTCCTGGAGGATGCGAAGTGCTCTCTCCGTTAAAGCGCGGGCCTGTGTGCCTGGCAGCAAAGCATCATCCACCTCAAGTGACAGCTCAAGGACTTCTAAAGCCCTACGCAAAGCAGCCTGAAAGTAAATAATAAAAAAAACGTTGTTAGTAAATCACATATAGAAAACCACAAGTGCATAAAGAAAATATAATTAAAATTTAAAATTTACCACGGCACTGAGATCAATCCTCCTCTCATCCGGTATGATGAAACAATGAGACACTCTAGCGTACCAATCCATGTAACCGCCCACAGCCTGTCCCTCCTCTATAGCAGGGTCGCCCTCAGGGAACAAGTACTGCACATAATCTGCGAATGTCGCATCAACAGCCTCAGCTGCGGGAGATCTATCCATCTCACTAGGGTGGCGCAGGATCGTCTGTATATACCCAAACTGTCGCATGACCCGCTCCGGAAGATGAGGTCGCACAGCAGGGGGATAGGGACACCGAATGTAGCCTGAGAACAAAGCCCTCTCATCCCGCTGTCGCAATTCCCTGTGGGCCTCATATGGAGTCCAAGTGACGTTGTCGGCCGTCAACTCATCAAGTAGTACTCGCCTCTCGTCAAGCCTAGCATGCCCCGACCGTGACTCTGTCCACCTACAAGCTCTGGGCTGGTCCTCTGTGTAAGCCGGGTTCGCATACCGGCGAACGAGCCTGTCTGGAAAGTGCTCAAAGACCCAGGCCATCAATAGGGACGTGTAACCGCCCATCTGTTTGACCCCGCTGCGAGAAGACTGTCCAAGCTGGTCGTACAACGTGGCAAGGGCCATGGCGCCCCACGCGAACTCTGACACCCGCTCAAGATTCTGTAGCATGCCGATCCAACGGGCGGAGAATGAGTGCCCCCCACTCTTGTCGGCGAACAATGTCGCGCCAACAAGATGCATCAGGTACATCCTGGCTGCATGCTCGTACCGCCCCTCTACATTACAATGTAATACAAATTATGATTAAGTAAATATAAATAATAGTTGGAAAAAGTTCAGATAATGAATGAAACAAACCTGCAACAGCTGTCGGGTAAAGGTCTCGCAAGAAGCTGAACCTCATAGTCGGACCCCTCTTCACATCAAACTCAGCCATGTACAAATCTGCATCCCCCCCTAACAGCAAAGCGCGGGTCTCTGCCACATCATATCTCGAGGCCACTTCTGGAGTGTAGAATCTCCCACCAACCGGGATGTGAAGAAGAGCGGAGACGTCGTCAAGGGTGACAGTCATCTCCCCGAATGGCATGTGGAAACTACTAGTCTCCTCGTGCCACCTCTCCACAAGGGCCGATATAAGCCCTGGGTCCGTCTCTACATAGCTACACCTGACCAGTGGATACAGTCCGCTCCTCTCCACAATCAAGCGGACCTCCCTGTAATTGTCCCCCTCACACGTCATCAGCCCGAGCTTCGTACCAGCAGTGGCAAGCCTCAAATCACCTCGCTCAGAATAACGAGGGTCAATGGTGCCTAGTAGGGTATGCCACGTCCACGGCGCTATGTGATCCGGGTAATGCTGCAGAAGTGACAACTCAACCGGCCCACCAGGAAACGGTGGATCTCTCTGGAGCGGCGGCATATTCGGATCCTCTACCTCTACATCCTCACCCTCAATCTCAGACTCAGACCCCGACCCCGACCCCGACTCCGACTCCGACTCCAATGGCTCCTCAACTGCATCAATATCAAGTGAAGAGGTGGAAGGCTCAACAGTATCGTGGGCAGTAACCTCAGGCGTCGACTGAGGAGAAACCTCAGTAGCAGTAACCTCAGGCGTCGAGAGAGCAGGAACCTCAGTAGCACGAACCTGAGTAGCAGGAACCTCAGTAGCAAGAACCTCAGTGGCAGGGGCAGGAACCTCAGTAGCAGGAACCTCAGTGGTCGCCTTCCTAGCCCCTTCCGAGAAGTCGACACATCTGTATCATGATCACCTCGCCTATGAGAAGCGTGGAGATAGGCATGACGATCGGCCAACTCTTCAGACGATACCCTCTTATGTTGCTTTGTCCTTGCCATAATCTATCAAGAAAAATAAGGAAAACAGATTAATAGCTATGTAATGAGTAATCCACAAGTATAAATAGTAAACTAATGTTATGAAATTTCAATACAATTCAAATAATGTTATGAAATTCAAATGTGAAATCTCAAGTTGGTTATGTCCTTAACCACTACCCTAAGATAGCCAAAAGCATGGAAATTATCTTCACCCCATTCATCTTATCATGAAAAACAATAACAGAAGCAATAGGAGTTACTGTCATAGGAGTTACTGTCATAGAGACAGTACTGAATCTCTCAATTCCGAATCTTGAAGTCCTGAACTATTCCGAATCTTCAAGTCCTGAACCATTCCGAATCTTGAAGATTCGGAGTACAAATATCCCTAAATTCGCACCTCAGAACCCCAAAAACCCCAGAAATCACAATACAAATGAAATTTCACAACATCAACTCATAAAAAGGGATTCGAAACCTAATCTGAAATACCTAAATTTGAAACCCTAAATTTGAAATCACAACACCAACTCATCAAAATACAAATGATTCTTGGTCGTGGATTCCAACAAATTACCTCAGTGTGGTCGGTTTTGAAACACAGATGATTCTTGGTCGCTTTTGGTCGTGATGTGTGGGTCGATTTGGGTGCCTCTGGGTTGCTTCTCTTGAGACCTCCGAGAGTTGATGTTCTGTCTCGTTCTAAATGTGAATCTGAATTGATAGTTTTGTTCTATTATTAACGGAGTCCGACATTTGAACATTCGGAGGAGTCCGAATTTATAACATTCGGACTAAAACACGGAGGCGCAATTTTGGTTTTTCCCCACTTTTAAATGGGGTGGGAAATCTAAAACAGGGGTGGGAAATCTAATTCCCCCTAGCTTTGCTTGATGGCGTAGTCGTCAGTCTCCTCCTCTGTTTGTGCGCCGTCGTCAGTCTCCTCCTCTGTCTGTGCGCCCGCGTTTTGCCTTCTCCTCCACCCTTGTGTGCACGCCGTCCGTCTTCTCCTCCTCCCCTGTGTGCGGCGGTTCCAGCTTCTCTCCACCTCTGTGCGCGCGACTGGCTGTTCTTCTCGACGGCACTTCTTCTCAACTACAGAACTTGTACGAAATTGGTAACGTCTTTAACTGGTGGTTTTTTTAAATGCCTATTTCAGACCCTGCCCTAAATGGAGCATGTGCTTCTTTGATTCAATGTTCTGCACCACTTGATATTGTGGTATTGTGGTTTTATGATATTCTGGTTTTATTTACAGATATCTCTTTGTGATTTCATGTTCTGCGCCATTTGATATCTCTCTGTTGTGTTATTTCTTGCTAAATTTGTATACTGAACTAAAACTTGGTACATAATTGAAATGGATAAACCCAAAAGAGGTCATATAATCACTGTATTTTTTTCCTATATATCAGTTCATATAATTATTTACACTAGCTATTACAGGTTGTGGCTTAATCTAAATTAGAGGCTTCTCATTTTTTGTTTCTTTTATCTAGTGGCACTAGATTGCTACTGCTATGTATCAAAGTTTAGCACTACTTGTGCTATGTTTAATAAAAACTTCTTTGGCCTTTAAGAAAAAAACACTACTGCCTTAGGTGTAAGTTATGGACTATGGTTGTATATATTATGTATCTATGCCTATATTTGTGTCCTGTTTTCTTGTTTTCTTTGTCTTGGCTTTTAAAAAAATAAAACACTACTATGTTAGCAATGGACATCATAACAAAATAGATCATTTTACAAAGCATCAAAATTGAATAGATTCATAACTGTTGATGAAGCTATCGATCTACCAAAAGTCCATAAAAGAAAAAGAACTAAAACAGTAGATAAAAATTCCCAAGATATGACCATTGGCACAAGTAATTAGAATGAGAAGCTTAGCTGCCACACTTGTAGATAAACTCCTGGCCCTTTTTTCTTTGATCTCTCGAACACTTTTCCATCCTAAAAGTAATTAGAACGAGAAGCTTAGCTGCCACACTTGTAGCAGCAACTTATATAGAAGGTTTGCTAAGTAATTAGAAGTTAGAACTAACAATAATGAAAGCTGAATTTTCAAGTTCCTATTTAAGATGACTATATATATTAAGCTTGTTTTAAGCTTGTTTTGAGAGTGTTTTTTAGTTTGTTATGGATGTTCTTGGTTGCTTGATTGAATGCATCATGTTTTTGATAGTGTTATAATTTATTATTTACTTGTTTATTTGAATGTAATTAGTATCAAGGTTGCAATGGGAAAGAAGAGAAAATTAAATATTGGACATCGTAGACTGGAAAACTCAAATCAACATGGTCAACCAAATTAAAATGATGGGATAGAATCTTCCACAAGAAATGCTGAAGAAACCCAATCTAACCCAGGACATGGAGAAAAGGTCATACATGGATCTTTGGAGTCTAACTCCATTCCTTCTGATATTGAAACTGAGGAAATACAAGCTGAGAAAGGTATACATGATTTCATTTATATGTTTTATTTATTCTAAATAATAAATTAATGTCTTGGATACTTATGTCTTTTTTCCACATGTGAATGCATAGAGTCGAAACGAGTAAGAGGCCCAACAAGAATGTTAGATGTTTGGGATATGCAAGTTGGTGATTTTATAATAGTTAATTTAGACAAATATGGTCGACCCGTTGGTGAAGAAGCAACAACTCTTACTCGTTTCATAGGTAGTGTCGTTAGAAGACCTCATTTTGCTCCCATCAACTACATTTCTTGGAAAAAGATGCCAAAGGAGAACATAGATGACATGTTGGAAGCAATAGAGGTATCATAATTTTTTTTTTGAATTACTTTTATATAATAAAAATGGTATTATGACTTATTTTGTACTATAATATATTTATTTTAACATTTATTGTTTTAGAGTAAATTTGAGTTTGTTCCTCCAATAAATGACACAATAAGAGAAATGTTGAAAGCGGAGTTGAATGAAAAGTGGAGGCAATGGAAGAGTGATATAAAGTCACTAGCATATAATCCTTCTAAAACAGAAGAAGAAATTGCATCCAAATTGCCTGATGATAGAGTTGAACCAAGTCAATATCGTGATTTAGTTCATCATTGGTTTTCAGAATCAGGACAAGTAAGTCCTAAAGCAAATAGATTATTATGCATATTGATCTTAATGTTTTATAAATTTCATTTCTTTACTAATATTAGTTTGTATTATATACAGAAAACAAGTGAGATTAACCGAAGAAATCGTGCCAAGTTTGAAGATGTTCATTGTATGGGAACAAAAAGTCTTCCAAGATTGATTGACGAAAAGGTTTGTATTTATTTGTACATGTCATTGAGTAAATTAATTTGTGCAAAATTACTTATAACTTGTTTAAATGAATTTAGAAAAAATTGGGCAAAGGAGTGTCGCCTAAACGTAAAGAGATATACATTCAGACTCGAACTCGTAAAGATGGGACAATTGTCAATGAAAAAGCTGCAAGAGTAATTGTAAGATTTACTTTCTTTCTTGTTTTGCTTAAACTTTTTTTGCATAGTTAACTTATTTTTTGTTGGCATATCTATGATTTTTAGGAAGAACTAAAGAAACATGATGAGGCTGAAACATCTCAATCAACTCAAAACACACAAAGGCATACATCTTGGAAGGAAGACATATTCTCTAAAGTGCAAGGACTTGATAAAAGGGGGCGTATCCGCTGCATGGGCAAGATTCCAAAATGTAAAAAAACAAAGGCTTCCTCATCTGAAAATGAAGAGCTACGTGATCGAATGAAGCATATGGAAAACTTGTTGGCAAATGTGTTGACACTAATTCAAAATCGACTTCCTGGAGAAGATCTTAATGAGCTTGTGGATGCTGCAAGACGGGTAACCTTTTTCCTTTTACTGTTTGTGTTATGATTTGTATAAATTGTTCTGTCCGGGTAATCTCTTAATGTTTTGTTTTATTTTGTGAATGATCATTGGTTACAATGTGTTATGATACTAAAAATTCAGCACTTTTGACATGTAGATTAGATTGGATACAACAATAATAATTCTGTAGTTTTGGTTGCACCCACACTTGTACAAAAATCTCTTATCTCTTAGTATGTTGCTATTTTTTCTTTCTATTTTTGACAGTTAATTAATATGTGTACTGCACTAGGGACTTTGTTATCATATTCTCATAAGGTGTTTTGGTCTTCTTTGCCCGATGTGGATTATAGTCTCTAAGCATGCTTTTACTTTTAATAGGTTTCAGATGCTTCGAGTGCCTCGAACCATTTGAATTCTCCAAGTTCAAACGCTAATGAAGATGATGAATATGGTATGTATCTTCTTAGCATGTACTAAATTTGATGATCAAACACTTTGATGGTCGAGATACACAGTTAGCTTAACTCATTGATAGTCTACTTTTGCCAATTTTTGTTTCTATATGTTATTGACATGTTCTTTTTAATACTTGCATATGAAGATGGTGAAGATTAAGAGGCTACTTTGTTCTTGGAGATTGAATATGCATGAGTTTGCAACATTTTTATATACATTGTTTTGATTTTATGTTGTTTTTGTGAATCATGGTTAAATTAGGATTATATGCTATGAATTGTTTGAATTGGGAAGCTACTTCATATGCATACTTTATGCTAGCTAGTATGGTACTCTCTGGTGGTCATTTTAATGTCACTTCATGTGCTCTTCACTTTTTTATGTGAGCTGAATGTGTATAGGTGCTTTTATCCTTTAAAACAATTAAGGGATATTTAACTTATATTAGTAAAAAAGTTTTTAGAACCCACAATAATTGAGTAATTTTGACAATTGCAATTTATAATGAGTAATTAAAATCTAAATCCCAAAGCAATGATATTAAATTCGTAGGTCTAAAAAAAACAATGACAAAAATATTGTCATTGGCACAAGTTAAAGTACTATACCAACGACGACTCTCCGTCACAAAAAGGTTACAGCGTCGGCAATATTTCCGTGGGTATAGTGCAACCGTAAATTGTCATGAAAGCCTATACCGATGGAAACAAAACCGTAGGTATATCGTATTGAGCTAAACTTACGAAGTGTTTACCGTCACTATAAGTTATACCGACGGAACCAAAACCGTGGGTACAACGAAATAAAAACCACGAAAATTTTTGCCGTCGGTAAAAGTTTTTCGAGCAATAGCGACGGTTTTTTACCCTTTACCTACGGCTTTCTGTCGTCACTATATGGCAAGTTTTTTGTAGTGCCCTCCCTCACCAGGCTCACAAATTAAAGTAGCGTTTTCATTAGCCTCTCCAAGCTTTCTTCTAATCAATAGAATTTGTGTGGATATAAACTTCTACAAGTTTTAAACTATCTCAAGTTTGCTAACTCAATACATAAGAATACTTTTTGAAGGTTAGCTCTGAGTATTACAAAGATTCCCAATAAATGATTGTGAGTTAATATGTATGAACTTTGAATACTATAGAGTATAGAGAATGTATAATAAATGAATTCAAAAAACTTAAGACTATTGCTCTTCATCCTTTACTCTTCTCTTATTTTTGTTTTTTGAAAGGAAACATGATATATATTAATTCAACATGAACGTTAGAGAGAAGCATTTAATACATATCCTTAAGAATTTAATGCTAAAGTCTTGCCTTCTTGTTGGTTGCATGATAAAGTAGGAGCACTTCAGCTTAACTCCACCTCTATTCTAAAACCTTTCAACAATGGACTGGGCGGGACATAAAGAAGATTATGTCCCGCCCAAAATGAACAATAAACCATTGAAGATAGCCATGGCGGGAAGTGCGACACAACGAGCTTCATTGCCCTCCCTTAGATGATGGACCCACAAGCCAGTTGGAAGATTCCTTTGGATTTGTCTTATATGTACAGGGATTTGGGCCCTGATTGTCAGGCCCAAATATAGGAAAGGTCCATATCATGACCACCCCCTCTATAAAAGGGGAGGTCGTCCACTTGTACAAAACCAACTTTTCAGCATTAATGAGAATATTCCTTTTATGGTAGTTTTGCTATTTTAGTGCTCTGCTAGGGTTTACTTTTTGTCTTTCTCTTACGTAAGCTTGCCCTAGTACAGAACATTGGCGCCGTCTGTGGCTCTGACTTAGCTCTTCCGGTGACAGAAGGAGGAATTGCGAGCCATGGAGACTCGTTCATGCGGCGTGGGTCGAAACAACAACCGTCCCGTACTGGACGAGCAAGAGCAGGAAGCTTCCTCGGAGGGGGTCCACTCAGTGGCGCCGTCGCCAGCGTCATTGGTGAATGCAGCTCCGGGAAGACCTTCAGATCTGATCGCTAAATCAGATCCAGGTGTTCGGCGGCGTTCAACGCCGCCTGACTATGTGAACTTGGAAGATCTTAAAACCACTGCTCCACGGAGAGCGCAAGAGGCAGTGACAGGTATCACGCCTGCGGCTTTGCAACAAATGTTAGATACTTTACAGAAGGTGCAGTCCCAAAACGAGCAGTTGCAAGCCCAAGTTGAGTATCTCACTCAGCGGCAGGATTTTAAGCAAGAACAACGCCTGGAGGCGGAGGATGTAGTTGAATTTCAACCTTTTGTTCCAGCCATCACTAGGGTGGACATTCCAAAGCACCTGCAAACCATGGCATTAGACGCCTTTTCGGGCGAATCTGATCCTATGGAGCACCTTAGATATTTCAATACCAAAATGGTGATCGGCGGGGCGACAGATGCGGTAAAATGTCGATTATTGCCTTCCACGTTCAAAGGCATGGCGATGCAGTGGTTCATTCGACAACCGCCCTTCTCCATTGATAATTTCACTGATCTGTCCACTAAGTTTCTGACTCAATTTTCCGCCAATAAAACCACAAAAGCAACAATGTTTGATCTTATCAGCATACATCAGCAACCAGGCGAGAAGTTAAAAACCTACATGGCACGCTTCAGCAAGATGGAGGTGCAGTTGGAGGAGGAAAATCCAGATGTCTGTTTGGCGTCATTCAAAAATGGCCTTCGGGCGGGAGATTTGAATAGAGACTTAACAAGGCGACCGGCGAAGGATATGATGGATCTTCGCGCTCGTGTTCAAGAGTTCATATTGATCGAGCAAGATGATCAGAAGAAACAAGAAAGAGAGGAAGGACGCAAGCAGTCTCAATCTGGCGGTGTTTCACAGGACAAATCCAAGGCGGGGAAGGAAACCAGGGTAGCGCAAACCCCCCGTGTACCAAGACCGGGACCATACCAAAACTCTAAACCTGGCTTTCAAAATACATGGCACAGAAATTCACAAGGTCCCACTGCTGCCACAGCTGGTCAGCCTGGTGCTTCGCCAACGCCAGTCCCACTTACTAAGTTGAATGCACCCTTAAGTACCATTTTAAGGGCAGTTGGGCAGACCAACGTTGTGCAGTACCCACCACCCCCACGGCGGCCGCCAGCTAACGTGGACACCAATAGGTGGTGCGAGTACCACAAGGCGTTGGGGCATACGACAGATAATTGTTGGAATTTAAGGCGGGAAATTGATCGTTTGATTAAAGCTGGCCATTTGACAAACTTTGTTAAAGACACAGCAACGCCGGAGGTAGCTAAGATCACTCAGGAGGACAAAGGTAAAGGTAAAGAGATAGTTGAAGAGTTGGGCGATCCTGTTGGGGAATGCTCATCTATTGCAGGAGGATTTGGCGGGGGTGCAATTTCAAGTAAGGCTAGAAAGCGCTACGTGGCGACAGTACATTCAGTACAGGAGTCGAACGAAGGCGAGTGTTGGGTGAATCATTCCCCTATTATATTTACCCCTCAGGATTTCGCGCATGTGATTCCCCATGACAACGATCCAATTGTGGTAACAATTAGGGTTAACAATTATGTGACAAAGAAAGTATTCTTAGACCAGGGATCTTCGGCGGATATCATCTATGGAGACGCCTTTGATCGCCTGGGACTAAAGGAATCAGATTTGAAACTATACAAGGGAACCTTGGTGGGATTCACAGGGGACCGTGTCAGTGTGCGGGGATACGTGGAAATTCCGACTGCCTTTGGAGAAGGAGAGTTTGTCAAGAAATTTCAAGTAAAGTACTTAGTATTGGCGTGTAGAGCCAATTACAATGTACTCTTGGGGCGAGACACCCTCAACAAGGTCTGCGCGATCATCTCAACTGCTCATTTAACTGTTAAATATCCCGCCTGCAACGGGAAGGTCGGGATATTGCGTGTAGACCAGAGTGCAGCAAGGGAATGCTATTTAAGAAGCGTGGCGCTCTATGGGCGAAAGGCCGCCAAGGAGAGCCATCGAATTACAGAAATCTTCCCACAAGAAGGATTTAGCTTGGACCCAAGGGACGAGGCTGATGATTTTCGCCCACAACCTCTGGAAGAAACCAAGCAGGTGCAAGTCAAGGACAAGTTTCTAAAGATTGGCAGTGGTTTGACAACAGAACAAGAGGACAGACTAATCACCCTTCTGGGTGATAATCTAGATCTCTTCGCATGGACCATCAATGATGTACCAGGGATTGACCCCAAGGTGATCACTCACAAACTAGCCATACGACCGGGGGCGACCCCAGTCATCCAACCAAGGCGAAGAATGAGTGAAGAAAAGCACAAGGCTGTACAATTAGAGACTGAAAAATTAATCAAGGCCCGCTTCATCCGTGAGGTACAGTACCCAACGTGGCTCGCCAATGTTGTGATGGTCAAGAAGGCCAATGGGAAATGGCGAATGTGCACGGACTACACAAGCTTGAACAAAGTGTGTCCCAAAGATTCGTACCCACTTCCCAATGTTGATAAGCTTGTGGATGGAGCTTCCGGGAATGAACTTTTAAGTCTCATGGACGCTTATTCGGGCTATAATCAGATTATGATGCATCCCTCGGATGAGGAAAGTACAGCATTTATGACCAATCAGGCGAACTATTGTTACAAGACAATGCCTTTTGGTTTGAAGAATGCAGGAGCTACGTACCAACGGCTCATGGACAAAATTTTTTCAAAACAAGTAGGCAGGAATATGGAGGTGTATGTGGACGACATGATTGTAAAGTCCGCCAGGGCTAGTGATCATGGTGGCGACCTCAAAGAAGCGTTTGATCAGTTAAGAACATATCAAATGAAGTTGAATCCTGAGAAGTGTTCTTTTGGGATCCAGGGAGGAAAGTTCTTGGGATTTATGTTAACATCAAGAGGAATAGAAGTGAACCCTGATAAGGGAAGGGCGATCTTGGAGATGAAAAGCCCAACAAGTGTAAAGGAGGTTCAGCGTTTGACAGGGCGAATGGCCGTCTTGTCACGTTTCTTGCCAATGGCGGGTGACAAAGCGGCCCCGTTCTTCACATGTTTAAAAAAGAATTCAAAGTTTCAGTGGACAGAGGAATGCGAACAAGCTTTTACCAAATTGAAAGAAACATTGGCCACATTACCGGTACTCTCCAAGCCAACACCAGGCGTTCCATTAGTGCTCTATTTAGCGGTTACTGACAAGGCGGTAAGTACGGTGTTGCTCCAGGAAGAAGGAAAAAAGCAGAAAGTTATATATTTCGTGAGCCATACTTTACAGGGGGCAGAGTTGCGGTACCAAAAAATTGAAAAGGCGGCTTTGGCGATTCTGAAAACTGCAAGGCGCCTCAGGCCTTACTTCCAAAGTTTCCAAGTCAAAGTCAAAACTGATGTTCCCTTAAGGCAAGTACTTCAGAAGCCTGATTTATCAGGGCGATTGGTTAGCTGGTCAGTTGAGTTATCAGAATATGACATACAATATGAGCCAAGGGGCCAAGTCACTGTCCAAAGTTTAATTGACTTCGTGGCGGAATTAACACCCACTGAAGGTGAGAAGACTCAAGGAGAATGGGTCCTGTCTGTGGATGGGTCCTCTAATAACACTGGAAGTGGGGCGGGAATAACAATTGAAAGTCCAGATAAAATGATCATTGAACAGTCTCTCAAGTTCGAGTTCAAGGCGAGCAATAATCAATCTGAGTACGAGGCTCTGATTGCCGGCTTAAGGTTGGCCATTGAGTTGGGAGTCCAGAAGTTATTTATCAAAGGAGATTCGCAGTTAGTGGTTAAACAAGTGAAAGGCGAGTACCAGGTGAAGGATCCGCAACTGTCCAAATATTTGGAAGTGGTGCGCAGATTGATGATGGAGGTCAAAGAAATCAAAATAGAACATGTCCCGAGGGGACAAAATGAGAGGGCTGATGTGTTGGCGAAGTTGGCAAGCACAGGGAGATTGGGCAACTACCAAACAGTCATTCAAGAAACCCTGCCTCGCCCGAGCATTGATTTGGTAGAAATAAAGTTGAAAGCTGTAAAGTCAGTCAGTGAGGGCGAGCTACCTTGGATGGAATCGATTAAGACCTTCTTAGAGAACCCACCAAAGGAGGATGATTTGAACACGAGAACAAAACGCAGGGAAGCCAGGGAATCATGTCTCCTATGCTCAAATGTGTCGATACCAAGGACGCTCTCGGAATAATGGCGGAAGTCCACGAAGGTGTGTGTTCTAGTCATATCGGCGGGCGATCCTTGGCAGTAAAAGTGATAAGAGCAGGATTCTATTGGCCAACAATGAAGAAGGATTGTTTGGAGTATGTTAAGAAATGTGAAAAATGTCAAGTCTTTTCTGACTTACACAAGGCTCCACCGGAAGAATTAACAACCATGATGGCGCCTTGGCCATTCGCCATGTGGGGGACTGATATCTTAGGACCATTCCCTGTAGCGAAGGCACAAATGAAATATATCATCGTGGCGGTTGATTACTTTACTAAGTGGATAGAAGCCGAGGCAGTGGCGACTATCACAGCTGCCAAGGTCAGGAACTTCCTGTGGCGAAGGATCGTTTGTAGATTTGGGGTCCCCATGGCGTTAGTAATGGATAATGGAACCCAATTCACAAGTAGTGTTACCCGGGAATTCTGTGCAGAAATGGGAATCGAGATGCGATTTGCCTCTGTAGAACATCCACAAACCAATGGGCAGGCTGAGTCGGCTAACAAGGTTATCCTGAAAGGGTTAAAGAAGAAACTGGATGAAGCAAAAGGGCTTTGGGCGGAGGAACTGCCAGGCGTTCTTTGGGCATACAACACCACTGAACAGTCAAGCACAAAGGAAACCCCGTATCGTTTAACTTATGGGACTGACGCCATGCTCCCGGTAGAAATAGAAAACCAAAGTTGGCGAGTGGCTCGGTTTAATGAGAATGACAACGGGGAAAATCTGATAGCAAATCTAATTATGTTGCCAGAGGAACAACGGGAGGCACACATAAGGAATGAGGCGGGAAAAGTAAAGGTTGCAAGAAAATTCTCAACAAAAGTCGTGCCAAGAAAAATGAGGGTGGGAGACTTAGTGCTCCGAAAAAACACAATACCTGACAAGCACAACAAGCTTTCGCCCAATTGGGGCGGGCCTTACAGGATTATAGGCGACGTTGGAGGAGGAGCTTATAAGTTGGAACAACTAAGCGGTCAAAAGGTTCCACGAACATGGAACGCCTCTCATCTAAAGCAGTATTTTAGTTAAAAGAAACAACAAAGGTGAATGAAGCCGCACTCTTTTTCCCTTTCTTTGTAGAGGTTTTTAATGAGGCGGCATGTATAAAGAATGGAGACAATTGTTCCCATGTATGAGTATGAAAAAGAAATGAAGATTATTTCAACAGAAGTTACTTTTTGATTTATATTACGAGTTTATGCAAAGTAAATCGTATCAAGGTATATAATACCGCGAATAAACCTTTCGGAATAAGAAAGTATCGCCATCCAATATTGCAAGCCTTGGCAATTCTAGTGGCCACTAGAAACCAAGCCTCGTCGAAAAATCGACTAAGGTATATAGACCTAAGTAACAACAATAATTGATAACAACTCAAGGTAACAACAAAATTTAAAACGGTCTTCATTAAAAGCAAGAAAAAGGGGCGACGCCCGTACATAATTTGGAATGAAAAAAGACAAAAGGGGCAAGGCCCCAAAGATAAAAGATGACTCAACAAAATAAAAACAAATTACAAATTCAAGCCAGATTCTCATTGTTGGCGTTGTTGCCCTGGCTTGTCCCAGCTTGAGGGTCTTCCTTCTCGTGATCCTCGTTCTTGTGCTGCTCATTCCCATCCTCGCCATCTTCTTCAGGCTCACTTTCATCAACGAATTGGGGAAGGAGGTCGAGGCTAATGTCATCATCACCAACTACTTGACCATCCTTGATCTCCTTCAGCCACCCAATACGGGAAAGATCAAAGCCCGGCTCAACCACACTAATTTGCTCTTTGGCCGCCAGAAAGCCTTGAGCAAACTGGAGAGAAGCACGCCCCAAGATGGAAGCACTTAGGCGTTCGTACTTCTTTTCCAGTTTTTGACACTTGGCTTGAACAGCAGTGTGTTTGTCGTTGATGGTTTCCTTTAGGGACTTGGTCTTCTGAAGGAGCAAGTCAGAAGCAGCCAAGTCATCAGCTAACTTAGCACACTTCTCCTCGGCGGCCTTCAGCTTCTTGTCGGCGGTTTCAGCATCGGCCTTCGCTCGCTCATATGCAGTCTTATAATCAGCCGCCTTCTTTTCATAACGGTTCTTGGCCGATATCAACTCCTTCACGCACTGAGCCATTCCCGCCACAGTACTGGCGGCAGAAAGCGCGTGATGGATCGCCACGGAAGCAATGTTGGGGGGGCCTTGACCGGAAATGTCCTTGTGAATCCGGTTGTCAAAAGTACGGGTCATGAATTCAAGCCCATTGAAGTGAGGATCCGACAAGTTCAGCAAGGGGGGAGGAGCCTCGCCACCAATGGCTGAGCTAGGGCCAGCTTGGTTAAATGGAGTTGGTGGGCGGTTGATTAGCGCGCTTGAATCTTGTTGAGGGGGCGGGACATTGTCATGTCCCTTCTTTTTCTCAGCCGGATGACTTTTTGGATCGAGAGTCGATTGGTGGAGAGGCTTACCACCAGCAGCACCTGAAGTTTTTTGACGTTTAGGGTCCCTGACGTTGTCAGAACCCGAAGTACCTTCATTCTTCTTCTTTTGCTCAGTTTCGGCGGCCCTCTTCTTCGTCGCCGCAGCAGACTGGGCGAGGTATTCCTTCATCTTGATTGGGTTCGCGTCAACCTTGCTTTTTCCCATCGTAGCTGTATGGAAAACACCAATTAGACGAGATACATGAACAAAAAGAAAAACAAGTTACGTGCAAAGATTATAAACTTACTAAAAAATTGATTTAAAGTGCCGGATTTCGACGCCTCAATCAAGTCGTGACCAGAAATTACTGGTAGTGTGCGGAGGTAATCGGCGACGCCTTGTTCAGATTCATCCAAGGCGTCGTATGAAACGGATATTTTTCGGCGAGGGTTCTTTGTCCAGTAAAAAGGGAAGAGAGGGTTATTGTCGGAATCTCGGAACAAGTTCTTTATTTCGGGCGACTCCATAACTTTAAAGTATTTTTTCTGCCATACTTTGTAATGGCTTTTAAGGGCGGTGAACCGACTCATGTTCTTACGGGCTAAAAGTGGAACCCATTTCACAGAAGTAGGTTTAGTGGTGACTGATTTATAGAAAAGGAAGAACAAAGGATAGGTTGGGGTGAAACTCAAGTGTTCACAAAGAATTTCAAAGCAGCGGAGAAAACCCCAGGCGTTGGGCTGGAGTTGGCAAGGCGCCACATTCAGAAAAGAAAGAACGTGACATATAAACGGCGAGAAAGGAAGTTTGATGTTCAAGTCTAAGAAGAAATAGCCATAAACAAAGAAGAAATCGGGCGATTCATCGGCTGGTTCTTTACGCAACAGAACACAGTCATCTTCGCCACATGGGAGGACATTCAACAGATGATCTTCATTATTCGAGGTGGCGGGATTTATCTTCGTGAACCCTTGAGCAGATATTCGAAGCGAATTAATGCTCCCAACGCTGCTCCAGATAGAACGCAACAGACATTTATCTTCAACTAAATGCGCGTCAGAGCGCCATTCAGGTGAAGACAAATCTCCATTAGAGGAGAGAATTGAGTCTACAGAGCCGGCGGGACCGGAATCATCATGGGTAGAAGGCGAGGAGTGAATTTCAATTATAGAGGGGACGACAACTTCCTCCTCCGTGGAGGGTGAAGAAAGTTCTAGGGAAGAAAGGCTAGCGTTTGGTAAAGACATGCGAGGCAGTTTCATAAAAAGAAGAAAGAAGATGAACAAACTAAAAGAAGAAAGAAGATGAACAGAGTCAGAGAAAAAAGAAGTAAACGAAGAATCTCAAGAAAGAGAAAAACTAACCAGGGGAAGAACTGTGGATTTGAGAAAGGAGAACGTCGGCAATAGGGGAGCACCGCGCAATGACGACGGCCGGAGGAAGAAAAGGTTTACCGGAGTTCAAAGAAGAGAATGAAAGCTGCGGTGAAAAGATTTTCAGAACAAAAGTTTTAAGAAAGTGAAAAATGAAAAGTGAAAAGGGGTTTTTATAGAGAGAAAGGAGGAGAGAGAATGAGTGGGGGAAGATCGTGGGATTGTGGGATTTGAAATTCGAAAAGGTAGGAAGCGAAAAGACATTACTCCTCGAGACGCACAACTGAAAATTGCATTTATAACAAATGATGACGAAATCCCGGAAAACAAGGATACGTGCGTCAGTTGAAAAGACGTGATTGACGGTTATGATTAGTGGCGACATATCTTTGAAACGGCAACAAAGGTGGCGAAGCGTGAAAATGGCGATGTAACAACGAAAGTAAAATGGCGATGAACGAATAAACAATAGAGGCGAACTACTAGGTAACATGATGAAGACATTTCGACTCATTACTCGAGTCTCATGTCTTGGGGGCATGTGGACTGGGCGGGACATAAAGAAGATTATGTCCCGCCCAAAATGAACAATAAACCATTGAAGATAGCCATGGCGGGAAGTGCGACACAACGAGCTTCATTGCCCTCCCTTAGATGATGGACCCACAAGCCAGTTGGAAGATTCCTTTGGATTTGTCTTATATGTACAGGGATTTGGGCCCTGATTGTCAGGCCCAAATATAGGAAAGGTCCATATCATGACCACCCCCTCTATAAAAGGGGAGGTCGTCCACTTGTACAAAACCAACTTTTCAGCATTAATGAGAATATTCCTTTTATGGTAGTTTTGCTATTTTAGTGCTCTGCTAGGGTTTACTTTTTGTCTTTCTCTTACGTAAGCTTGCCCTAGTACAGAACAAACAATAATATACACACAACTTATTTTTTAAACACTTCATTTTCACCTTCTTCCACCTCAAAAAGAGGAAAACCTTTGAAAAGTAGTCTGAAAAGTGTGCTTTTGCTTGGGTATTTTTCCTTGAACAATAGAAGAATTTTTCTTATACTCATATTTGTCCAACAAATAATAAGTTGTCAATATTGTGTCTTCTAGTGAAAGATTTTGATCCATTTCTTCTCGACGATTTATGAGTGCTTCTTAACGAATGACCAATGTTAATTGACTATTAAAATTTTATGTACAATCAACATTAGGCTAGCTTCAACATGACTTGATGTTCAACATCCGGTGTAAAATATCTTTGATAATTATTTATTATTAATTTCCATCATTTAGATGTGGAGGGACGAATCTCATTTAATCACTCTCATCCCTACATATGATTCGTGACATGTCTAATAACCATCCATTTTTTAAGTCAGTAGTCACGGATTAGATTAGGTGTAATACTTCATGAGCACACAATACTAAAATTAACATACTACATTTTTCAATCTTGTATATCCTTTTTGTAATGGCATAAGGGACCACAAAGGAGTCAAAGAGGGTGCATATATTATTTGCAAACAAACTTAATTGTTGATGACTGCAGATGGAGCAACAGGGGGAGCTACGTACATTTAATTCAGACCTACCATCTTTTCTTTCTCCCGCGGCTTCGCAGCTCCCATGATTTTGACATTGTGCTGCCGCAACAACCAACATTCAACCACTAATTACTTTGCAGTAGGGGTGTTCATAACCAAACCAATCCAAACAAAACCGATAAACCGATCCAAAAAAACCGAAATCCAATCAAACCGAAAACCGAACGGACTGAAAATTGAAAAAACCGAAATTATTTATTGGATCGGATCGGATTTCGGATTTGATTTCCAAAACCGAACCAATCCAATCCAAACCGAACATTCACAAATATGTATACTTTTAGTTATACATATATCATTCAATTTACACTTACATAGTACATATTTATTGTTTATATATTGATTATATCACACATGCTTATTTATAAAATTACGTTTTAATAAAAAAAGTTCAAGTAATTATTTGAACTATATACATGCATCAAAGTAAACAATTATAATCATAATTTAAAAATTTGTTACTATGTTATAATTTATGAATGTTATATTAATGTTATAAATTATGTATCATATATCATATATTTTTAAAATTTATACAACACAATTTCAAAATATAAAAAAGTGAAACAAAAACCGAATAATCCAATCCAATCCAAACCGCTATAGATTGGATCGGATTGGTTCGGATTTGAATTTAGTAAAAAATCCATTGGATGACAAAATCATAAAACCGATGAGATCGGATCGGATGATTTTTCTCCTCAAAATCGATCCAATCCAATCCGCGAACACCCCTACTTTGCAGCATAGAGGGATATATAAGAGGGCATATCATATGTTATATGTCTAATATATTCAATTTTTTTAACAAGCTAAGTTCACTGGTTGAACTAATAACGTACCCATCTACACGGAGTCTCAATCGAGTCGATCATCTAGCCGAGTTTAATAACACCGCTCTAATATTTTACGTCTTATAATTACGAACGAGAGAAGTATTATATATATAGCATTTGGTAACATAACTAAACATGACATAACATAGTAGAACAAGACAATAATGTTTTTTTTTCCAAAAACTCGAGCAACAAAAAGCGTGTTGGGAGAGAGGGTGACCGAAGTGATAATGAGAATGAACCATCTAAATAATTTATTGTTATATCTACAATGAATGATAGTGGTGCGCTGGGATCCCATATTTTACCTAGAAGCCTTCGTCACAATTTTCGTCTTTGATTAATTAAGATAAATTAATCTTAAATTTTTAAGTATGGAAATAATAGTTTATATAAAGAGCAATGTTATATAGTACGAGAGAGTAGGTACGAGTGATGCACGAGAGTAATTTTGTGGGGGTTTAAAACCGCCACAAAATTACAACCGCAAAAAAAAAAAAACAAAGCTACTGTTTCTGGCGGTTCAAAACCGCCACAAAACTACAACTGTCAAATAAAAAGAAAAGCTACGGTTTCTGGCGGTTTAAAACCGTCATAAAGTGCTTCGTGCGTGGTGCACGAGCCCCAAGGTTGTGCCCCACAGCATTTTCCTTATATAAAAGCTCAATTACGTATTATTCCCTTCACTCCTATACGTTCTTTTAGCTTTTTCTCTATTTTTTTAAAATATATGTTGTTTTACAAATGCAAAACATTTTATTTCATTTTCTTCTATTTGTACCCTCAATTGGTATTATAGCACTCATTTTTACTATGTAACCAAAAACTTAGTCCCTCATTAGGATTTGAACCATGGACCATTCACCCTTCATCCCGCTCAACCCTTATGTTCCCTAACTCTTACCACTTGAGCTAACTTTGGATAATTGTATAATTAAAATTTACACTGATAATGTACACACCTTTATTCCAAAATGTATCCATTTTTATTTTTAAAAATTTCAATTTAATTATTATATGAGAATAGATAGATTTTAAATTTCTAATTAAATAATTGTGTAAAGCATTTTTACACTAATAATACATAGTAGTTATACTATGAAAAATAGGCAAACAAAAACAAATATGAAGGTTAAAGGTAAAAACACAATTCAGTTTTGCCTGAAGAAACCAACTAAAAATGCATATCTCATCTATGAATTATTTAATTTATTTAGGTGCAACTAACATCATTATTTAGAAAAACAAATAGTTATGGGTTGTAGTTTGTTGTTTTATATATAATTGATTGTATTGTTTCGTAGTTTTATATGATTAAGGTTGTGCACCGCAAATTGTGATTATAATGTGACGAGAAAGTGTAACCCACCAACTGAAACTGAAAGAGCGGGTCTCCAAAGCTACCAAGCCATAAAGAGGTAAAGTGGCAAAGAGAGAGTGGGGAAGAGAAAGAGCATGCAAATTTGGATAACTGCCTCATTCACTTCATTTATCACGTTGCATCTCCTACTCCATTCCTCCAAACTTTACTCCCTTTTTTCTCACACCAATTTATAACATTTTTGACCCAAAATACAGGCTTAATTGCATTGTTGGTCCTCTACTTATACCACTTATGTGAGATTGGTCCCCAACAAAAGTAAATTGCCTTCGTCAGCAGAAATGAATTTTCGTACAAACTCCATGAGAAAACTAACTTGTCTCACTTACATACCTCTTCATTTATGACTTGACACTCAGATTGGAGAGAGAAAGCTTATTTTGGACCAAAATGAGGAGGCACGTCAGTGAGAAATGTTAGTTTTTCACTGAATCTAGATGAAAAATCATTTCAGCAAACAGAGGCTTTGGTTGAGGACTTAAAGTGCAATTTATTTTTATTGGGGATCAGTCTCGCATAGAAGGTGTAAATGAGGTATTAAAAATACAATTAAGCATACCAGAAATCAACGATTCTGCCAAATAAATTGTACAGTAAAAAAAGTAAGAACCTCACCTAAGCACTTACAAATATCAATTTATCTTTTTTTTACATCAATATCAATTATCAATGTATTGAATATTCTAAAATTATTATTAATCAACAGTCGCTTCCTCCCTTGATTTCTTGGTTCTGAGATTGCACTCAAGGGCTTCCACAATCAAAAGAAAACTACTCCCTCCGTTCCTATATATAAGTCACAAATAACTAATTCTCTTAGATTAAGAAAAGTAGTTAATAGTAATAAATTTGTAAAAAAAATGATTTACTTTCCTAGATTACCCTTATTTACTTTCCTATGATTTTCTCTCTCCAAGTTAATACTTCTAAAGTTTATCATATCTTTCATATTAAATATGATGGTGAATTTGGAAAAAAATATTTAATGCTTCCTAGATATTAGAAATTGATTTATATTTTGTAACAAAATTTTTTCAAAAAATGTGACTTATAATAGGGAACGGAGGGAGTATAATTTTAAAAGGTACTAGATAACGAGAAAACTAAGGTTGCTTCGTAGCCATCGTGTCAAAGATGAAATCATAGATTTCCTCCCTCACAACATCAACATCCATTAAGCATAAGGAACAAGCATCCACTGCAATGAAGCAGACGACCAAGATTGTAGTCGCCGCCATCGAGGAAGGGAGGGCAACAAAAACCTCATTAGAGAGTCATGCGCCTTCTCGCCCTATGCCTTATCTCTCAACTCACGTGAAGACTTATTGTAAACATTTAAAAACCAAGGATAATGATCATAATCACACATCTAGACTCGAGAAACTTTAGTAGAGGAATAAAAATTAAATGGATGTTATTCATACTCACTCTTTTTATTGTAAACATGTTATTCATACTCTCATATTTTTACCCCTCCAATGAAATGATTGATTCTTACACATTTCCCCCCTAACTCATATACCTACTCTTATCACTTGAGTTATCATTCGATAACACATGATTTGTTTTTACTACCATTTATTTATAAATAAAGTAAAATATTGATATTATTATTTATTTAATAATAATAATAATGGCGTGGTAAGGGTGTTGTGGGTACACGTGTCCTTCAAAGCTCACGGTCTTGGCTTACAAGAACAGCATAGAAGCAACACGAAGCACCCTTCATTCATCTCCACCATTTTTCTCTCTCTTCACTGTCTCAAGGTAGAGTGAGAAACAAACCCCAGCCTTCCAGGGTTTCAAGGTTTCTTCATTCATTCATTCACCCAACCAACCACCTCCTTCTCCTTCTCCTTCTCCTTCATTCACACAAAAAGTTTCCATTTTGAAGCTTTTTGCTTTGTGGGGTGTTCCTAATTTTGGTCATGTACGTGGCGGCTTCCATGCGTAAGTCCTTCAAGGACTCATTGAAACTCCTTGAAGCTGATATTCACCATGCCAATACCCTGTCAGTTCTCTCTCTCACTCTTTGCTTTCACTTTACTCCATCATTTTTTCTTTCTGAATTTAATGTAAAGGTGATCACTTTTCCTCTATTGTTGTTAAATTTCTTCCTTTTTTATTTTGGGGTAATTTCTGAGTGAGAAATTTTTCTGGGTATGTTGATTTTCTGTGATTTTTTTTTCTAATTTTTTTTTTTGATTGGCAAATTTTGGTTGGTAGTAATGTTTTTTGTTTTCATGTGTTTGCCTTTTTATCTTCTGGTCAGTGTTCATTTTTGGATTTTATTTCATGAATTGGGTGTATTTAGTTTGCTAAATTCAATTAATTTTGCTGATAAAAGTGATTTTCAATGTTGATTTTCCACTGAGTATTGCTTATATGTGTGCTTGTGTGTGGTGGAGTTGTCAATTAGTTTAGGTAGGGTTGAATTCCCCTGACTAATTTGGCTTGAGTACTATGGATTGTACAAATTTCTGATTAGAATCCTCTGTAATTGGCAAAGATAATTTTTTGAAAGGGGTGCTCCTTTTTTTTCAACCTTTCAATCCATTAATAATTATCAAATTTGTGCTAGTTAGTTATTGTTTTTTCATGGTATTTGGATGAGTAGGGCCTCAGATTTTCCTAGGGAATATGATGGAGCATGCCTTCAGATGAGAATGTCATACAGTCCAGCTGCACACCTGTTTCTTTTTCTGGTGCAGTGGACAGATTGTCACCTTGCTGGGGCCCTTGGATTGTTGAGAATCCTAATTTACAAGGTAAGGAGGAGTTTAGATTTTTTTTATATGAATATTGAAAATTTGAAATGAGGGAGTTGGACAAGGTGAGGAATTTGCCTCATGATGTGTGTAGGTGTATGTGGATGGGACAACCACCATGTCTACTCATGAAAGAAAAGCAAGCATTAGAGAATTCTATGGTATAATTTTCCTTGTGGTTTAATCTAGATTGAGTTAGTTAGTTTGCTTTTTAGCTTTTGTTGGTTGCTGACACTGTTTAGCTTCTGATTTGAGCAGCGGTCATTTATCCCTCTCTGTTGCAACTTCAGAAAGGCGTTACTGATACTGAGGATAGAAAGCAGAAGGCTGTGTGCATGGAGAGGTATCGCAGAAGAGATGATGAAGAGTACTGGCAATCTTCTGACTTAGACATTGAAAGAGAAGATGAATGTGGAATATGCATGGAGACGAATAGTAAGATTGTGTTGCCCAACTGCAACCATGCCATGTGCCTGAAATGTTACCGCGAATGGTACTCCCTCAACTCTCTGTGTGACTTTGTCTGTCCCTATTCTTTTACAATCATGACTTATAAGTATCAAGAAGACAGAGGATTTTAGGGTTGTTTGATTTTATTGTATTGACGTCTTTGGTTCTTTGTGGTTAACAATCAACTCTATGTCTATGGTTACATTTTGTTAGTTTTTGCTGATTTCATACTGTATAGACATGGTCACTACTAAATGACTACAGTGTTTAAGTAATAGTCCCATTCTTGAGTGAGCTGGAGCGCAGCCATCTTATCCACTGAACTAGCTAGAAGCTATCACTTGAATTTAATCCATTGAGCCCGGTTGGGTTTCCATAGGTTTTGACTTTTGAGTTTGTTCATTATAAAGTAAAATGTCTTTTGCCATGGCAGAAGCTGTAAGTAGTGAAAATTACAGGTCTTACAATAAGTGAGCCAGTGTTGTCAAATGCAGGAGGCTATGGCATGGTGGATTTTTGACAAATAATGGTCATGGCACGGCGGCTTTCATATTTTTGCTTGCATCTCCGCACATTTTGCTGTCTCCTCTCATTCACAAGTCTCTGCTCTTACCTCAAAGCCTCAAACTGCTCAGCTGCTCCCACATCTTCTCTGCCATCTTTGGCATCTCTACTTCTCTAGCCAATTGCAGATCTCTGATGAATGACTCGTTTTCTTCCTCATTCCCTTTTCTGCCTTTCTCTGTCTATATACTCTGTTCTGTTATCCATTCCTTCAGTTAATCTCTCTATTTCTTTCTCTCTTATGTCCTTTTGTTTCTGTGATTCTGTCCTTTTTGTTTAGTTGTTCAAGGGAATGATACTTTCAGCGAATTTTATTTATTGCAATGTTTCTAGTTTATTGACATAGGGTATTAGTGCTTTTTATTTTAGCTTGCAGGCTTTCGGTATCTCTCACTCTCTCTCTCCATATATATATGTGTGTGAGTGTGTGTAACATATATATATATATATATATATATATATATATATATATATATATATATATATCCGCTAGAAGCGTAAGCTGCAATGTCATCCGCTACTTTTATGGCAGATTTAAGGCTTAATTCCATCTGCCATTAATAACATTGAAGAGTTGACTGGTTTTAGAATCTGGTGCTTGATTGCTGGTGTAATTTCCACCAAAGGCACCATGCATGAGGTACGTGTGATGTGTCATCACCTGTCACATTTCATTATTGATACTCGAGTGTGAATTTCAAAGAAATAAACAAAAATAGTATTAGGCTGTGAAGATGAAAAGAAATTAGTTGGGACTGATTTGGGAAGCATAAGTAGTTACTAGAAGGATGTATCATACCTCCGGCATGCATAAGCAGCACCAGGTTACCCTTTATCATCCGAGTCTGGTTTATCAAATTCTAGCTGATGTCTCATACCTCCTGCATGCCTCGTGTTCTCTCAGTTTAGTTAAAGGTTTTAAGTGATTTGATATCTTTTGCAGGCGAACAATATCACAGTCATGCCCATTTTGCCGTGACAACCTGAAGCGAGTAAACTCTGGTGATCTCTGGGTGTTTACTGATAGGAGGGATGCGGTAGATATGGCAACAGTGACAAGGGAGAACCTTAGAAGGCTTTTTATGTATATAGATAAGCTGCCTGTGATTGTTCCAGAATCCCTTTTTGACACATATGACTCACACATAAGGTAAGTGATTGCAACAGATATATTTTAATGTACGCTGTTGTCTTGGATTGATAGTTACTAGCTTTCAATTCAAGTGAGTCACATAAAAGTCGAAGCTGATTTGGCAAATTTAGTGTATCTTATATATAGAGTTTCAGTACTTGCTTCCCACTTCTACCAGAAGAATCCAGCCCTTTGTTATTGTGGGTTGCTGGTGAAGTTGAGATGGTAAACTGTATCTAGCTAGCTCATTTGTATATTCCTGTACAGATGGAATTACTTAACAAGAGATTTGCACATCCTGCTCCTGTGGAATGACTAAGTTGTATCACTTGATTTATCTATGTTGCCTTTTCCTGCAACCATATATTTTAGTAGTTATCATTGTTGGTATCTATAATTAGTGTGTTTGATATAGAAGGTGCGAATTTACTTGTATATTTTAGATTGGTGTTGCTCTGGGAAGATTAAACGTGCCCTTGCACAAATGGTTTATCGAGGCCCCTACATCAATTGAGTATTTCATTAACGACCTCTTACCCTGGTACTGAACTGAGTAATACAAATATGGACAGTTTCCCCAAGATAAAAAAAAAAAAACTTAAGTACTGCATCTTTCAAATAGCCATTTGTTAAAGGCTGCCTTTGTTAAATTTGCTTAGAAATTCTCCTACTTAATTCTGTGAAGAAACTTCAATGAGTAGTTTTTAAATTTCAGAATTGATTCTAGGGGAAAAGTAAGCTCATCCAAACATGCTACTAATGTATTAAATGTTCGCCTCTTTATCTATTTTTCGGGCTCCGGTCCTTGCTCTTACCAGTTGCTACTATTTGCCATAGAGCTTTATCTAGTGGTCTTCCATTTTCTTTGCAATTTTTTTCTTGTATAGTAATCTTTTTCTAGGGGTCATTCGCCTTACTGTTGAACATTTTGAGAAGTTGTTGAAGTAGTGACTTCATATTATGTTTGGTGGGAATATGATATACTTAATTTGAATTGCATGTCAATTAAAAATGTAGTGGATTTATGTCAAAAAAAATTGATCTGTGAGAATTATACTAGAAAAGTTTGTTAGATATTGTACAACAATTAACACTTTATTTTAAAGCCTAACACAGTATGCATCATGGGAGTTTTAAATGCACAACTCCTAAAAAAATTTCATTGTTTAATGTAACAGTGATAAGACAAACATAAGCACCCCCATAGTTAGCTCACCAATCACAATGCATTTATGTAGCTCCCAGTAATATTTCCTTCCTTTGATGAGACATAAAGCCATATAATTCGCTACATGTTCCTTTTTCTTTTTTGCAATTACTAAAGGCAAGCTTTAAAATGTCCCCCTTGATTTGAACATCAGTCATGCTACTGCTCCCCTACATCTGATACAGTGATGCCTAGTGCAATGCGGATTGCTGATTCCATGTTAAAAAAATTCAGTAAGGTGACTACAAGGTTGAAACTCGAGACCTTGAAGTTATGAATTGACATTTTCATATATAGTCTTGAACTCTTTCACCTTTCACCACGTTAAGTAATGTAGGATTTTCTCACGTGGTTTTCTTGACCTTATTCGTTCTTAAGTATCAAATCTTCCTTAGTCATAACTATTCTAAAGAACACTTTTACAATATCACATTTCTTCAGCACGTTTACAAACAATATCACACTTTTATGAAAAATAAGACACAATTGCAACCACTGAGCATGTTAAGATTTTGATATCTAATCAAACCGGAAGCTTTTATACAACTAATTGCAAATAACACAACCGAAGAACACATAAGATGTTGATACCACTAAAACAAGCAGAACCGCAATCAACAACACATGAATATTACGTGAAAAATTTTAAAACCAAATAAAACCATGACCATTGTCAAAACTGACGTCTAGAGAATAAACATTTTGTAAATATTTTACAACATATAAACTTTATTCTCAGCCACGTCGTGATCTCAATAGCCCCACACTCTCCAAAGCAAATATTTTAAATAACATCCTCTCTTTAAAACAAGGTATAGTTGAAAAAGAAAACACAAATATAAGCTTAAAGTGATTTTCGACGTTTGTACTTTGTGTGTTGAAACAAAGAGCTTAAGCTCTTCATATATAGTCTTGAATTCCTTCACCCTTCATTATGCTAAGCAATGTGAGATATCTCCAAGTGTTTTTCTTGACCTCCTCCTTCCTATATTAGCAATGTAAAACTTACATTACGATCAACCTCAACAATATCGACTTTTTTCTATCTAATAAAAGTTATTGTTTTAAAGACTGTATGCATAAATTTTCTATATTTTTGCATCAACTTTTTGGACTGCTTTGAATTCGTGGCTTTGCAAATAAAACATTATTCTTTTTTTTTGAACGCAAATAAAACATTATTCATTACTTTTGATATATTATTTGTTTTGTATCATTATTTATCGTGCATGACACATGTACAAAATACTAGTTAGATGAAATGTGAAAGTTGAAAGGAGGTAAGCAAATTAATTCCATAATAATAATGTTTTTTTTTCTGTACATCAGAAAATTAAAAGACAAGAAAGAAAAGTTACAAGTCTAACAAGTCCCTAACTAAGATGGCACAAAGCTCTTGAGGAGGGACCTTAAAACATGTGAAAGGGAGTTGGAGGCGAGCACCCAAACCAGCAAGACAATCAGCTGCTTCATGTTTGGCAAAACTAGTTGCATTAACTAAAAGTTCACAAATAGGAACAATTGATAAGTGTGTATGATTATTGATATGAAAGTTTTAAAATAATCCCCATTTTAAATATTTTAAATTATTTATCATCTTAAAGATATTTTTTTTTGTTACAATCATCTTAAAGATATGATAGTACTTTTAAATTTTTTTTTAGCTTTCTGTTTTATTAAATGATGAGATAATATAACATTTACTTTAATTAAAATAATATATATCTGTATGAAAATTTAAATAATAAGAATATTGCAAGACAATGTGGTACAATTCTCAAATTTTCATATTGTGAAAACGGTTATTAAGAAATCTTATTTAGGATGAAGATGATTGCGTGCTCGAGGAAGTACATGATCTTCTGAATAGAAACTGGAGGACTAGCTTGAGTTGGATTTCCCGTGAGGGGAATGGCCCAGCGGATTGGTTGGCAAAGCATGCACATTCTCCGGGAGTTTGGGAGATTTCTTCCCTTACGCCGGAGCTGGAGTACCTTCTACTGAAGGATAGTTTAGGAGTAGTGTAGTTTTTCTGCCTGTCTGTTTATTTTCAGAAGCACAAAAAAAAAGAAATTTTATTTAAATAATAAGAATAAAAATAGAATAAATTCAATAAGTTTTATACTATCTTAAGATAGCGTTTTCAAAAAAGTTATGATTGACCAACAAAGTGTAGCACAATTGGTATATAGTTGAACTTCTTAAGTATCTAGTTCAGAGTTCAATTACTTGGCGGGGTATAAAAACATTTATTGGTAGACGTCTACCCATTTAACATGATCTCAAAGCCTTGACGATTTGTCTCATGACTATTGACTGTCATATTACCTTTGAATAAACAATTTATGATTGATTTTTATTTTTTTCCTTCAACTATCAGTCTCCACAAGGGAAAGATGTCACACGTGACTAATCTCGCCAGATTAGTCATGATTGAATAAGTTCACTTATCATATTCTTTTTTGGTAAACAATTATCATATCCTAATTTAATTTAGGCTTAATTCCAGTTTGAGTCCCTGATGTTTCACAAATGTGCGGCCTGCACCCCCTGTGTTTAAAACGTGTGGTCAAGGTCCCTCGTCTATCTAAAACCTGATAATGACGCCCTTCCGTTAACTTCCGCTAGGTTCCGTCTGTTGACCAAACGGAAATGTTGACGTGTCACTTATTTGATTGGTGACAGAATAATCCGTCACAAAACCCTTTAGCCAACGCCTCACCCTCTCACTCTCTACTCACATCTCTCCCTCTCACTCTTGTGTTTTTCTCCTCTCCCTCACAACATCATCTTCTTCATTTTTATTTACCCTTTCCTCTGCAACCCAACACACCATGGTAGCACCCTTCTTGAAAGGAGTTGAGCTTGTTCCTACACTAGGATTTTCAATGGGTAAACAAAGAGAAAGAACAGTAAATAAACCAACTAATGCATGATTGAAAAACAATAAAATTGCATCTCATTACAGAACATGTAAATTATAAGCTAGTAAAGCTACCAATAGCAGCAGCTTCTGAAGGCTATAATTCTAATGCTCAATCAAACTGACTAATATTCATATCAAATTCAAAAGAGAAGCAGCTTCATATATCCCAAATGGGTTTTTTTTTTTTGAAATAGAGTTGCCATTTTCCATAGATCTGGGAAGAGTAGAAATTGGGCATCGACTTGTCATTATAACTTCCAGTACTGGGGTTCCCAAATCCTTTCTCGTCACCCCCATCATTTGACACCTAAAACAGATCAATAAAACCACATTAATTTCCCTAACCCAACCTAGTAATAATTCTTCTGAGAACGAAAAAATCAAAGTGAAGGAAAAAAAAAAAAGAGAGAATTGCAACACAAATCAGAGGAATAGTGAAGTTTCAAATCCAATTTATCAAAAGAAGGAGAAATCAGAGGAAGAAGAGCAGAGAGACTAACATAATATCGAAGCGGGCATCGCCGAGACCGATCAAGTGGATATTGTCTCGATTGTACAAGCTCAAGAAACTTAGCTGAAGTTAACGGAAAGGCATCGTTAGCACATTTTAGATAGATGAGGGACACCGCACATTTTAAACACAGGGGCTGCAGACAGCACATTTGTGAAACATCAGAGACCCATACTTTAAAGAGTTTATAAGCTAATAAAATAAATTTAAAAATTGTAACTATATTTTCATTATTAATAATTTTTGAAAAAACAAGTATAAATAAAGGGATAAGGAGGGAAAAAGAGAGAGTGCAGAATTCTTCGATCGACAGCGATGCCGGTGGCGAAACCAGAGTCCGGTGATGCAAGAGTCATTGCTCACGTCGACATGGATTGCTTCTACGTTCAAGGTTCCCTTCTCGCATTCTCCTAGCCTAGGGCTAGGGTTCCATCCACGATCACTCGATACTTCTCTTCTCTGAACCCCCAAATTCCATGACTGTGAATGTCAATTTTGTATTCAAATTCAATAATTCATTGTTGTTTTGTTTCGCAGTTGAACAGCGGAAGCAACCGAGTTTAAGGGGTTTGCCCTCTGCGGTTGTGCAGTACAACTCCTTCAAAGGTGGGGGCTTGATTGCTGTTAGCTATGAAGCTCGCAGCTTCGGTGTCAAACGGTAACAATAATCAACAATCACTATCATTCATATTAATTGTGTTTCTAGTGAGTGGTATGTATCATGTCATTATTTAATTATATGGCACTTTCTTTTTCAGTTCAATGCGGGGCGATGAAGCCAAGGAGGTTTGTTCGCAAATTCAGCTGGTTCAAGTCCCAGTTGCGCGCGGCAAGGCTGATCTCAACTCATATAGGAATGCCGGTTCGGAGGTACTCATTATAAATACCACTTTCAAAATGAATTTATCTTTGGAATTGTTGACTGGTGTTGAACTGTGGTGAATTTCAAATTATTTTTTTTCTAGGTTGTTTCGGTTCTTTCGCAGAAGGGTCGTTGTGAGAGGGCTTCAATCGATGAGGTGTATCTTGACCTAACTGATGCTGCCCGAGAAATGTTAATGGAGTCTCCCCCTGAGAACATGGGAGTTTTGGAGGAGGAAATTATCAAGTCACATGTTTTGGGGCTTGAAATTAAGGTCAGAGGCTGTCCTTAGAGGTCCTGCATTTTCTGTGATTACTCTATTAATTTCTCAATATAGAAAAACAGCTATTTTCTTGTATATTTAGTAGGTTTTCTTTGTCTTTTAAAAATTAATTAAATTGTAACTGTTTGATCTGGTTGGTGTGCCTCCATGTCTCTAGCTTTTCATATATTTTTTCTCTTGACTCTCAAATACATGCATTAGTTCACTGCTACTTTAATTTCTCTTTCAAAATAATATAATGTCAGGTTATATTGTAGTATTGAAATTGGTTTTTTATTCAGGATGGAGATGATGCCAAAGAAGAAGTTAGGAAGTGGCTTTGTAGGAGCGATGCTAGTTACCAAGATAAGCTATTAGCTTGTGGGGCCTTCATTGTTGCTGATCTCAGGATGGCGGTATTGAAAGAAACGGAATTCACATGCTCTGCTGGTATTGCTCATAATAAGGTAAAAGTCTTGGTGTTTTTATAATCATTTTGTCAACAAATATCTTACAATGTTCTTAGGATATCTCCTTGATGTTTTAAATTGCCAGTAACTTATGTCTGATGCTTTTCTCAGATGTTGGCTAAACTTGCTAGTGGCATGAACAAACCTGCTCAACAAACAGTTGTGCCACAGTCATCTGTGGAAGGGTTGCTTCACTCTTTGCCAATAAAGAAAATGTAATATTCTTACCTAAAAGATGTCATGTATTTCAGTCAGATCTAAATTTTATGCTATATCACCTTGATTTTACATATTTTTGAAGTTTATGAATCACATGGTTGTATATTTTGCAACTTTTGTAACTCTTTCGAAATTCCTAAGTTCATGGTCATTTAGATTTTAAAGCATAAACGTTGAAAAAAACTTGGCTTTCAGGAAACAGCTTGGGGGAAAGCTAGGGAGCTCCTTACAAAGTGACCTTGGTGTAAACACCGTTGGTGATCTGCTTCAGTTTTCAGAGGAGAAGCTACAACAACGATATGGGATCAATACTGGGTGAGTATAGGTCTTCAAACATGGTGTGGTATATATCTATTTATCTACTAGAATATAATTTGGCTTTATCTTTGCTGATTTCATTTTTGTGATTTCATTTTTAAGCAGCTACTTGAGTCACTCTTTAGTCACATGCATGCATTACCTTAACTTGGATTACCAGATTAATTCTTTAACAAATTTTAATAATATATTAGAAGTTTTATAGTTCATCTCTTTGTTTAGTTTTTCATGATGGTCCATTTGATTGTCTTCGTAGCAATCTGTTTGTATGCTATCCCTGATTCTAGCTTTTACAGCACTGCAGTACTTGGTTGTGGAATATTGCAAGAGGAATCAGTGGTGAAGAAGTTCAGGGGCGACTACTTCCCAAGAGCCACGGTTCTGGCAAGACTTTCCCTGGGCCTCAGGCTTTGAAAACTATTGCTTCTGTATGAATTCTCATCTGAGCCGAACTGCTGGTTCTTTATTTGATGGTTCTTGGATCATATATTTTTATTGTTCCTAGAGATGCTGTGTTTTATTTTTGGAGATTATTTTTATTGTTCCTAGAGATATTTTTTGTGTATTATTTTGGAGTTTCTATTGGCTTCTGGCACTATACTATAATGGTTTTTTTTGTTCATTTTTACAAACTTGTCCATATATCATTACATATCTTTTTGTGATTCTTTATATTTTCTCTTTAGGTTCAGCAATGGCTTAATGAACTGTGTGAAGAGTTGAGTGAACGCCTTCATTCTGACATGGATCAAAACAAACGAATTGCGCACACACTGACTCTGCATGCTAGAGCACATAAGGTGTCTATTTGTGACTGATTTGTGTATAATTTTGCACTCAGATAAACACTTCCATTTTCTCTGGCTCTGATTGCGAGGTTTTGTTTTATCCTCTTCATTAGTTTTATCTACATCAATTTTATTTCAGCTTTTTCTTGCAGAAAGGGGATTCAGATTCGCCTAAAAAGTTTCCTTCTAAATCTTGTCCTTTAAGATATGGGACTAGAAAGATTCAAGAGGATGCGTTAACTCTATTTAATGCTGGTTTACGTGAATTTTTGGGCTTCTACAACAGTAGAACTCATGGCAGTGAAAGTAACAACTGGAGAATAACGTCACTTTCAGTTTCTGCTAGTAAGATTGTCCCCATACCATCTGTAAGTTTGAACTACTCGGTTACTAACTTTATAGGATCACCTCATAACGGTTAGGGATATTACTAACATTTAAAATTTAAAATGAAAGAACCTTCTGCAGTTCTTATTATGGCATGTGGTAAGCTGCTACTATATTACTATCAGTATTCAGTATTTCTAAGCTGTGTTCACTGTTTGGTTTCTGCTTGTCAACATGAGCCTTACAACTTTATTTTCCATTTTTTTGGTGGTCTTAAGAAAGTGATAGCCTTTAGGGTCGCATAATAATATTTAATATTTAAAACTGCATTTTTGTCTAGGGGACACATTCAATAGTTAAATACTTTGGTGGGAAATTTCTATCTGGTTCTTCATCAAATCAACCACTAGGTAATAACATTGATGAAGCTGCACCATCATCACCTTCAGGTTTTACTTGTTCTCATTACTCATTAGTTGAATCCTTCATTCTCTTACATTTCATGTTAATTTGATAGTGGCTGTATGCAGGTAGTGAAAATTGTTTGGGAGTAATTCCCAATGAGTTACAGCTTGAATATCCTGAAGAAGACACAGGAATAATGCATTCAAAAGCTTGTTTGGATCAACAGGTATACCAAAATAAGCACATATGTAATGGTCAGATTCCATGTATAGATCTGTAATTATATTGTGCACATAAAAAATTGTTCTCTTTGCGATTATTCACTCACAAAAAATATTACCAGTAGGTTTTTATGATGACAAATTTGAGATGACTGGAAGTTGGGTAGATTTTGAAGGGTATTAGTGACACGTATTGCGATCGGGTAGAAATATTTAACAGTGATATGCTTACTGTCCTTTGTATGAATAAAAAAGGAATTTGTTAACAATAAAGATTTGAAAACTTAAATTTCTCATGAAAGATATTCTCCTGATTGGTATTTCTACCCGACTTAACATTTTCTCATTTGATTGTGTTTTCTTTATGGGTAAAAACAAGAGTTATGCACAAATGTTGTCTGTGAAGCTTAAATACTTTAACATTGCTATAGTCTCGATACCATACCCAGATCCTCCATTTTTTTGAAGTTTTTTAGAAGCAATTGTTGTCTGATATCGTTAGTATACTGCTAAACAAGTTTGTTTAAGGCTTCTTGTACAGTCTTGTTCTTCATAATATTGTTAGAGGAATTGGAGTATATACTCCTCACTCATTCTTTGAAAAGAGAATAGACCGTAAAAGGAAACCTTCCTTGTATTAAAAATTAAGTTTGTAAAACTACAAGAGTTCGCAAGGTTTTATTACTGGGTGTCCAGATAGCATTCTACATGTTTGTGCATCCATGGCTTTTGGCTCTCTATGTAAAGTTTTATAAGCAGAAAACAGGCCTAACATTTTTTTGTACAGGATCCATTGTGTAATTTATCCTGGAAAGCAGAGGGCTTGACTGAAGAATCCTCCATCATGTCACCCCCAGGTACGGTGTCATAGTGATTTCAACTCATTCTCATTTTTCTCTTGTTTCCTTCTTGGATTATGATCAACATATCTTTTTCAATTAGAAGACAGAATTACAGAGAGTGAGCCACCCAGAGATTTACCTGCAAAACAACCTCAGCTTGTTTCCAATACATCCAGTTTGAAAGCAGTTGAAAAGAAAAGGACTGTGGAAAAGAAGCCTCAGGTATGCTTTGCCACCCGCTCTATTTTAACTGCTTACCCTACAGTCCTCAGCATAGAAACAATCAAATAGGTTATAATCCTGCAAAGCATAGATCTAGAATTGGCAGTGCTTCTCTGAAAACTGTTTCTTTAGCAAGAATATTTATCTTGGCTCCAATCATAGTTCTATCTCTACAAACTGGACTGGACCGACCAATCTGAATTGGTTAAGCTGGAAACCAGTTACAATACCGGTCCAATCACAGCATATAAACAATTCATTTCAAGAATCAAACAAGAACTGGAAAATTTACCAGTTGTCAGTCTAGTAGATGCCTACAAAGGTCAGATGGCAGATGGTTCAAACATGCATGAATCAGAGCGATTGGTATCATGTAATCACAGATGATTAATACACACACGAATTGATATGATCCCTGTCATGTACATAATTTGCGAAAAGAATTAACAGTGTCATATCATATCAACTGTTCAACCTTTAGGTTCTCCTAAATCATAATTAATAGGTACATTAATTTCTGATAGCTTTAGTTGATGTGGAGTGTCAGCCATGAATCTAATGCTTTTTAGCTTTTGCAGTATGATAATTTTATTTTTCTATTCTTCTTTTCTTGTTATAGGGAAATTGTTCAATTGTAAAATGCTTCAATAATTACCATAATTCCCAGTCATTATTCGAGCCGAAGAATGTTAAAAGTTCTCATGGTGTTACAGTATCAACATCAGCTGGTAATTTTCTAATCCCTTCCCTTTTATTATATTTACTAGATCCCATTTCTGATTCTTGTTCTTAACACCATCAATGCAATAGGTTCCCAGTCCGCTAGTGATAATTATTTAACTAGTAATGAGAATCCTCATGAAGAGATTCTTACAAGCAACAGTGAATGTAGCCTAGCTAATATTCCACAAGGAAGGCAAGATTGGAGCTATAACATTGATGAGATTGACCCCTCTGTCATTGATGAATTACCACCAGAAATTCAGGAAGAGTTTAGAACCTGGCGGAGGCCTCATAAGCGGCCTAATGTGGTTAAACGAGGTTCTAGTATTACTCACTATTTTTTACCTGACAATAGGAGATGAATTTGTTATTGACTTTGGTCTGTCTATGGTACATATTATGAGGTTTCGTAAACGTGTAGCTGATTGGGGATTGCCTACTTGGTTGAGAATTTTATAGGAACCTTGTAATATGATTTTCCTTTTGATGAAGTGTAAATATGCATGCTTATCATTCTTTCCTACAAAATTCAACATAGATTTGCTATTTTTCACGTTTTGGGTTTATTTTTTGATATTTTGACAAAAACATTAATCTCAGCATGGTTCACTAAACTATGATCTAAACTCAGTTTTTGACAAGTTCATTATTACAACACCCTGAGTTTAAGGGGAAGATATTAGTGTAAATGAGTAACTCTAGTTAGTTATACTAGAGTAGAGCTATTAGCTATAGAGTTAGTTAGATTTATAGTTAGTTAGCTAGCTCTATTCAATTGAGTTCAAGTGGTTACTTCATAACCACATAGCCTAACTACTACAAAGGCTAGTTGTACACTTCTATTCATGTATGAATTCATTTTCTTTATTAGTTCATATTCAGATTCTCTTAGTTTTCTCTATTTCTTTATATGAGCCTCACACGCCTAAACAAGAATCATTGTGAGTGTGGAGCTTTTAATCTGATGAGGATGGGTCCACCAAGAAACTTGCAATTTGGAGGAGATGAAACTGATAGAGGTTGTTGGACGAAAAAGAAGTGGAATATATGGTGGCATTATAACCAAAGACGGAACACCAGGATACTTCACACATGATTGTATGGTCAAAATTAGTTATTTTCACTTCTCATGCTCTCACTCTTAAAACACACACATGAATACATGATTGTTTGGTCAAAATTAGTTATTTCCACTTCTCATCATATCACTCTTAATATCCTTTTTTTATACACGTTAACTAATTAACTAACTGCCCTGGGTGACTGACGGATCCACTCAATTGATTGTGGGGATATTTGTTTCTAAATATTATATTTATCTAATTTTTTAAAAATATAACTTTTAACACCCTTAGGGTGAGTTTGTTTGAGGTTATTTGAAGCACATTCTCCACCTGGAGGAATACCATAGATTTGTTTCATGTACTTGAAAAAAAAATTGCAAGCCAAAAAGAGGACAAAAAGGTAGATAGCATAACTGCATAATCCAAAAAAGGAAAAACAATTTAGTATCACAACGAAAATCCTGACAATAACTTAGCAACAGAATTGAAGAAACTATATTATCAACCATAAAGTCAGAAACAGTTGAGCTTGTCTCCTTGGTATCCCTATGAACTTATTACAATCTTCCTTATCATAATGATATAGTTTTATGTTAATCTAATGTGAATATCAATTAATAGAGACATTTGGTGCCTGATCATGACACTAATCTTCCCATCTCTAATAGCTACTTGAGTGTGGAACTGCTGCTGCGTAGTACTGAGTGTCCAGAACATCAATCATTCTGTTGGCTATGGCACTTGCATAGACTGATGAACCTTCAATTGTCTGCATCAATGAAACAGATCACACTTGAATACAACTATAACAATTGATAATTCTATTCATATTTCATACAAAGAACTAATAATCATTACTAAGTTTCATCTTTCAAGAAATACCAACCTTGCTATTGAGCAAGAAACTGCAATATTCACCAACATGTCCACCTGCAACATGATGAATTTCCAACTGAAGCTCATCCAGAACCTTGGAGGCAAACAGAAGGCAGTTAATCTTCTTCCTCTGAGAGAGTTTGATTGTAACATCGTCATCGATAATCCGGACATCAACCTCGCTATCTTTCGATTTCCTCTGGAGCCATGAGGTCCTAATATGCCCATCTGGATCACCAAAAGGCTTTATGTTACAGCTCTCTGCACCATCATCTTCAGTTCTGGCCCTCTTGCACCTCTCCCTCCCACACCTTTTCTTCTCCACCAATATCTTGAGCTCATTCAGTGTTCTAATCAGTTCCCTTATGTAGTCAATAGCATCTCCCACCACAGATGCTCTATCAATCTGCATTAAACAGAACTTAACCCACTAGCTTGATTCATAAAAAAAAAATGAATTTGGATACTCGCAAAATGACAAGTGTTTGAAACTTTTAAACAATTCAACTTTTTACTGATTAATCTGAATCATTGTAAGAAATCACGGCCAAAGTTTAACTATTAATTCGGATCGAGATCTTCTATCTCTAAATTTTGTCTCAATTTCCTATTCCACGATTGAAATGTTATCATATCAATTAAAAAATACATGAGTGGGAACTTACAAACTTCCATGGTGATTTTTAATTGACATGTTAACATTTTAGTATGTGTTTGAATTTGTGTTTGTAAACAAAGTTTGTGTCAATTTGAGTTTGCAAAGAGTGAGAGTCAATCTGGATTTGTTATAATGTGGTTTATGTTTAGATACTTTTATTGGTGGCACAGAGAGAATGAGACTTAGTTTGGGAACAAAGGATTATTTGAATCCAATTCGTAGATGTTGTGTACCTTGGTGGGGCTTGGGATAAGACTCCTCAAGATCTTGTATTTTCCATTCAATTGCTCTCTTCTTTCTTTCTCAGTACCTTTTCCTTCCCTTCCTTTGCCAACAGAAGCTGTGACCCTATTGATAGTATTGAATTCCAGCACCCCCATGTCAAGCTGGCTACCACCATCTCCATCTATCTCATCGCCTTCTCCGCCGAAAATAGAGCCGTTCTGGGAGCTCATCGGAAAGCTGTAGCCGCGGGGGAGAGACTGGAACAGCTCTCTAAAGGCAGTAGGTGGTGGAGGAACTTGGTTCAAATGAAACAAAGGATCACACAAAACTGAGGATGCAGCACTTGTGTTGTCTGATCCTATTGGAAGGTCTCCTAGAAATCCCATTGAATTGTGAAAATTGGGTGGAGTGGTGAGCAAAGATGAAGCTGAGCATGTGGGTAAGTGGAGATCTATTGCAGGGTAAGGAGGGTCCATTATGGAAGAGGGGTTGTAGCTTTGTGCCTCAATTTGGTGAAATTGTTGTTCATGTGGTTGGTGTTCCAAGTGATTAGCATAGTTCATATTTTGGAATTCTTGAACATTAGGGTCCCACATGGATTGCTGATAGGGAAGGTCATCAATCACATCTTGCACCAAATTGGTATCCATATTGTTGTTGTTGTTGTTATAGGAGTTATCCATGCTCAAACTCAGGTGCTGTGGATTGTGATGGGGATATGAGAGAGACTCCACAGAAAGCCTGAAATTCTCTTCTTCAAGGCTATGGTTATTGTTGCAGAGCTTGAGGAAAGTTATATTTTTGAGAGTTTAAACCTTCTGCTATTGTGTTGGGATCAAAGCAACCAGTTGCTCATGCAATGTTGGTCTGTCTCCTGTATTTGACACAAATTAACAAAATAAGGAATTTCAAATAAAGAAACATGCAAGTCATGTGAGTGAATGCATACAAAAAATATCACAAAGGAAAATATCCAAAAGAAAAGAGGGGAAAACAGAACAAACAGCTAAACACCACAAATCAACCACAAGAAAAAGCAGAGATTCTTTTAGAACTTTCACTGAATAATATATTTGAGATTTGATCATTTGAATCTTGTTTTGTTGAAGGTGGTCCTAGAACCAAATTAGAAATTTAAGGGCTTTACTTAAATCAAGAAGGAAGTAATTAATTATCATTTTAGTTGTTGTGGATTACCTATACAAGATGGGGGAAACCACTGGATAACAGTTTCATTTGGAATTCCTCCCTTGTTGGAGTGTGAATCCAAACTCCTGAGAAAGGATGAGATAAAGGTAGAGGGAGGTAGGAATGATTGTGGTGCCAAAAAAAGGGTAAATATCTCATAAAGTATGGCTGAATCTTTTATGCATTGGAATTGGAAGAAAATTGGGTCATTCAGTTACATATTCAGTTATAGACATTCTTCCTGGGACCACATTGTCAAATTCATGAGAAATTTGTTGGACCACAAGACTTAATCATGAAAAAAAATGAAGGTAGAAATGCTAGCAAGAGCGTTTGGCTTCAAAACTATAAAGGTCTCTAATTTTTCTTGGTGTGTTATCTCCATTCCTCTTTTCCTCTTTAACGGTCTATAAAGCGAAGAAATACGCGTATTAAATAGCGTAATTAATTTTATTAATTTATAGAAAAATATTATTTGTTTTCTTATTTTACCCTTTAAAATGTATTTTATTTTTCCTCGCTTATTACTCTCACAAGTGTATTATTTAGAAAAATATCACTTAATGCTTTTTTAAAATGTACACAGATATATAAAACAATTTTTTTCTTTAAAATTGACAAATAAAGAACAGGGTTAATAACTTTTTTTTTCTTGGGAGTACTTCTTAGTTAATACTCTGTAGTTTAGTGCATTAAATATATTCTAATATTGAACTTTCAAGATTGACTTGAACTCACTTTTTTTAATTTATATGAATCATTAATGTTTTTGTGAGTGAAAAGAGAGAGAGCATACTCAATTAAATAAGAGTAAAAAACAATACTTCCTCCGTTTCAGAAATATTGTTGTTTTACGCACTTTTTCAATATTCCAAAATGTTTGTTATTTTGGACAACTAATGTATTTTCGCTAATTGTTTCCACCTATACGCTTATTTAATAAATTTTCTCTTACTTATCACATTTCATATTAATCAACCGCACATCTTCTTTATCAACTACATTTTTTTCTATCCAAGTTGAAGTTAATAGTTGCACTTGATACTAGTAAAATTAAATAAGGGTACTTTAGTAACATTATACTATCAATAATTGTCATCTTTCCAATCACAAAACTGATCACCAAATCAAATTGTACGGAAGAAAAAAATACTGTCATCCAATCAAAATGGGTCCTCTAAAAATTGTTTCAATCATACAAAAATGTCAATGATCTCTCTACATCAGCCTCTCTCTAATCTCTAATCCCGCAAAGAAACAATAATCTTTGCGACCAACATATCCTCCAAAACAACAGCAACATCTAGCTCATCAGCTGACCACTATTCAGTTGGAGGGCTAGGGGCAGGAGTGAGCGGAGTCGTAGCTGTAGCCGAGCGGAGTCTTGCGCGCCTTCGAGCCTGATTGCGTGCATTCTGATCCAAGTGATACCTGCAGTAGGTCCGAGCAAAAACAGCATAATTCTGGCATGAATCATTGTTACATCGTGTACCTTTTATATTTAGTTCGACCGAAAAACATGTTTGATTTTTTTTTGGCTTGATACGGGAGAGGGCTTTGGCCCACCTTAGCGGGACCCAGAAGGATGACAATTAATCAATAATTGTCATCTTACCCTTATCACAATCTTAAACAACAATCTTGGTGGAACAGAGGAAGTAATTAATTCACCACAAACTCCAAGTTGATTCTTATATAAAGGACCAATGTGCACATAATGAACGAAGGGACGAGGGGGAAAATGCATTTCAAATAGTAAGAATTTAATTGATAAAATTTGTTTTTTTAAAACTATAAATTAATATATGACACATCGAAGTACTTACATGAACTTTAGGGAGTTGTTATTAGTGTTACCCTCAAATCTATTGATGTCACCTCTAAAATGACGAAAATATTAAAATACCTTAAATGAAAAAAAAAATACTCACCTCAATTCCCCATCACCCACCCTCACCACTTACAATCCTCTCTCCTCCTTCCTCATTCTACCCTCACCCACACCACCCATACACATCTCCACTAGCATGTCCATCGCTCGTCGTTGTCGAGCTTGCTCCATCGATGTCACCATTCTACTTTCAGGAAAGTTCATCATCATTTACTACCATTTTTATTCTGCAAGTAAACACACTTTAAAGTGTGTCATCACGTTCGCACCTTAAAGTGTGTCACGCTCGCAGTTTAAAGTGTTATGTGTCACACTTTAAAGTGCGAACGTGACGCACTTTGTATGTGCGAGCGTAAAAATTGATAAGGATCTTTTTGGATTCATGACCGTGAATGACTTTAGACAATTGAGGCAATGGCCTAAGGCCCCTTAATTGTCTTAGGCCCATAAAAAATAATTTAGTACACATATATTATATAGTACCGAGATTTGAGAGAGAAAATTGGTGTTTATTTATAATGATTAATTTTTTTTGTGTGGCTTATATATTTATATTATTGTACAAGTTTGTTCTTTATTCATTATTTCTTCTCTACAAAATTTCATTGCTTCTACTTGAAGTGAATTATCAAACAAACTTGATATCAGCGCGTTGCAAAATCTCTCATTATTTCATTTTTGGCGTTCAGTGTTCAACTGTTCATTATTCTCCGCATGAAGCTAGAAGATTAATAAAAAAATTGATAATTTATATAATATATTAAGTTTTTAAAAGATTCTTATTAAAAAATTATAACATTTTCACTTTAGACCCCAAAATATCCATACACGACCCTGGTCGGATTCTATGAATATAAGAGTGACATCATGAATAAATGTGAGAGGAGTAGAGGTCTAGAGACTAGAGGACACCAATAACGAATTTCTAAAAATTACACTCACCTCCCTGAAGTTTTGTAATAATACATTGAGCACCCGTTTGGTTTTTAAAGCTAACTCAGTACCACCCTTACTGACGGGAGTAGACGGTGACTACTGTCTACCGTTTCAGCCCTCACCTCCAACAACCTCCTTGTCGTCCGTCGTCACCCACCGGACCTCCACCGCACCGCCGTTGAGGGAAGGAGGACCGCCGTCGCATCACCCTTTTTCTTCACTGTGAGTGCTTCTTCTTAAATTTGTTCTTCTTCTTCTTCAACTGTCACTCAACTCTCAAGTGTGGTAGAGTAATAATTGTGTCTCGATTCATCCTATGTTGTTGTACTATTATCCTAGGTTGTTGCACTATTCCCTGTTTTTCTGATTTCACCATTTGATGTTGCTGGCATAATTTTCATTGTTATGGTTTATTTGAATTGGTATTTGGGTTGAGTATCTAGATTCTTGTTTATTTTTTTTAATTAGTATTTTGTTTGACTTGAAATTTGGTTTGTAACATGGTTGATATTATTCAAGCTTTTGAATTTGTACTATAATTGGCTAGTGTTTTTTTAAAGCTTGGTTCCTTTTCTATTGCTCACCTTTGTATTGGATGTTCTCTGTTACTTTTCTCCAGGCTCTTGTTAATTAGAAACAAACTGAAGGTGAAGAAAAAGGTGTATGAGAATGCCTGAGGTTAGGATCATTGCGAAGAACTTCATGGACATGGTGGCTTCCATGCCCTCCATGAAGCTTGATAAGCTCTATGAAAATGGATTCATCTGTGAAGCTATTCTCAGGTTTTTGTCCCCACAAAACAACTTTTCATGTTTTCTTAGCTTATGTAAAAGATTATGTGTCTTTTTACAATAATATTAGGTTCTTTTATGGGATCTACTCTCCAGATTGTGTAGTTTTCATAGCTCTTGGGAATTCTGTATTCAAAATATGTGCCATTGTTGTGGAATTATTTTGTAATTTTTTTTCTTTATGTTTATAATTAAGTGCGCTACTTAAGTCCCCGAATGATAGCTCAACTGGTAAGAGCTAGGGGACATATAGGTTGGGTGGGGGAGGTCCAGGGATCAATCTCTGAAGGGTACAATTTATCTTTCCGATGCACCAAAAAAAGTGGGCTACTTAAATGGTATTTGTTTATTAGTTTCTTATGTTTTACTTTGTTAATATCAGGTCTCTTCCACCTCTAGCAAAGAAATATGTTTTACAGCTCCTGCATATTGATGGGCTGGTGTCAGCTAAATTATTGGAGGAGTGGGTGCTTCCAGATGGATTTTCAAAGCACAGAGTTGCCATTGATAGATTGGTTCAGTTGAGAGTTTTCATTGAAGCTGCTGACAGGTACATGATTATTCTATCTTGAAAAGTTTCATTTTCTATATGTTTCATGAAGATGAAAAGTAGAGTGCTTCTGAATGGTTCAAACTGATTCATTTGATTTCGACATATAAGTGAACCCTTAGTATTAGGGTTCAATCAGAATGGGAAAGTGAAAGAAAATGTAATAGAGTTTGACGAGAATGAGAGAAAACAAAGAGAAAATTTGTATTCTGAATTGTAATATTATTTAATGAATGAGTTGTATATAATTACATCCGCTTCACAAGAATTTATAGAAGACTAGCTTAGTAACGAACTTGATGGTTAAGTGACACACCTTAGCTGTAAGACTGACTGCTCTGACAAGCACAGCTATTACAAGCTGACTCAGCTACAATACAGTAACTGAAAGATCGTAATGCTATCTATTGTTGCTATGAGGTACTATAGTGACTAGTAACTAAACACTTAATTACTCTGATATCTACCTCTCAAACTCACTGTGGAATCAGTGAAAAATGATATAGAATCCTGAGTTTGTGATACAGCCCACATAGAGAAGCCCATAATTAAGCATGTATACAGCAGGAGAAAGTTGAGTGTGATATGCCCTATCATAGGACATGCACATCAAGCCTTCCTCTAATTTTTCTTTGATGAAATGTCTACCTTTTTCATTGGGTTTGATCATATCATGCTATATGGGATTATGAGCAATATTAATAGCTGACTTGTTGCCACAATAGAGCTTCTAAGACCTTCATATTGGATCTTCAAATCGTCCAAGATAATTTTGAACATAACAGCCCTCAGTATCCTTGAGCTGATTTAGGAGGCTCCAAATTAGGCTTGATATCAGAATTAGGAGCAATATTTGGTGACGGAAAGGGCTTAACAACACGTGTTGGTTAATTAGGTAGTTCAAGGAACTCATGACTCACAAGGATTATCTTCCATCATTGAGATTCTCCCTTAAGGGTAAGACTTAGAGAAGAAGGCTTATTTTCAGTGAAGATGATATCAGCAGACATATGCCATTTTTTGGATGAGGGGTCATAGAACTTTACCCTTTTTGAGTGGATGAATACATAAGGAAAACACACATTATAGACCGAGGGTCAGGCTTAGCTCTATGGTGGCTATGAACTTAGACAAAGGCTGTGCACCCAAATAACCTAGGTATGAGACCGTGTTGGAGGTCCATGAGTGTGGAGCTGTTAAGGACCTCAATGGGGCTTTTGTAATTTAAAATTCTTGAGGGGAATCTATTTATCATGTATGAGATAGTGAGAACAGCCTCTACCCTATATGATTTACGAACCTTTCCTTGACAGATAAGAGCCCGATAGTGTTGAGTTAGTCTACTATTCCTTTCAGCCAACCCATCTTGTTGGAGGCATGTTGACACAAATTTTTTTTTTTGATAGGAAAATGTTAGTTGTTAGTATTGTTAGTAAATTAGTCCCTCCTCAGGGTTCGAACCCTGGACCCTTCACCCTTCATCCCACCCAACCCTTATGTCCCCTAGCCTAATTGAAAGTAGGGAGAAAATGTTTGATTGAAATCATCCCTTGCATTGTGACCCTAAATTGATTTGGAATCATTGAATGGAAATTGGGAATGATGGTACTCACATCAGATTTTCTATCTCTTATTAGGATATTATCTTTTATTAGGAGCATATCATTTAAGATATTATTCTTATTAGAGTAGGTTACTATAAATAGGAGTATTGTCACTAGGGGAAGGCAAGCAATTGATTATTAAGTTAAAAGGTTTATACCTTATAAGGGTTTTCCCTTGTTAAGATGGTTTCCTTCTTGTGTCTTTTATTTTGATAATAGATCAGTTATTTTATCCAGTAAATTACCTACCTGCCCCTATTTCTATTGTGTTTTGGCTGTTTGGGATTTCCAACCCTAACAGAGTCACTTCTCTGGATTATATAGATTATTGTCCATCTCATTATGTGTATTTGTGTTTAGCTTTAAAAGACACAGTTCCAGAACAGTGCAATTATCATTTTGAAGCCTTTCCTTATACCATTCCACATAAGTAATTTTTCTTCTTCTGGCAGGAAGAATGAAAAGACTTACAAAGTTAATCCAACATTTCAGAGAAGTCTCCAGAAACTTTTACTACATGGGTGAGTGGTACTTCATTTCATCTTATTTTTCTGTTCATATTTTTGGATAAGCTTCTATTAATGATAATATTCATCTCATCTTGTTCCCTTGATGCCATGAGGATATACAAAACATGTCTGTGTCATGCTAAAATCCCTTCCACTATTTATTTTGAGTTAACAAACCTATATAGATAGTAGGTGGTCTCCATGGAATTTCTTCACCTGAATGGCATTTAATAGTCTCTCATGCATCCTGAATTTATTATGAAAAGCAATTTCTCTAATGTAGTTATTAAGATGTAAACTGATGTCAGACAAGTTCAATATTAGCTTCAGCTGTGGTAATATTTTCTTGTGAATAAATGACAGTGGAACTTTGCCAAGGGAATCAATGCCTTCTAATATCACTGTGAGACTACCAACCTTAGAAGATCTTGAGGCTTATGCTCTAGAACAATGGGAGGTACAGTGTTTTATATTTGATTTCAATTTCTATTTATTCTGTACATTTACTTAAGAAATTTAATCTTTAATATTGTTTGTTTCATAAGTTGCTTTAATTATTTGATATAATTAATCTGAAGTGCCTTCTTTAAATTTTGACTAAAATGAAGCCTAAACTCTCCACTGACTTTGTTTTGTGAATGATGAACTAGCGTTTCTTGCTGCAACTTATAAGCCCAAGTCATGCTGAAAAATCCTTAAATATAAGTTCTTCTTTGATGAAAGTTTTCCAGCGGCGTCTCGTGAGTCAAAGGTTTTGTTTTACTTGGCATTATTACTTCTCATTTGTAACAGTGATATATGTATGTGGGCGCTGCAAACTATATCTCACATTTGATGTCATTTTTTTATGTACCAATACAGAGATAGAGAAGCTCCAAAATTGACTGAAAGTGGTTTCCAGTTTTTGGTATGCATCAAATGATCTATTAGTTACTTGAACTTAATGCAATGCAGTCTCCTAAATATAGACTTTTTTCCTTATGAATTGCAGCTGATGGATACAAATGCACAGCTTTGGTACATCATCAGAGAATATATATCTAATTCTGAGGTAGCTCTATCATTTTCTATTTAATTTCTTTGCTATTTGTTTTCTACATACTCTCCCTCATCCACTTTTAGTGCAGGAGAGAGGTGTTGAGGCCGCTGACTTGATCTCTTTCATGCTAGAGCTTAGTTTTCATGTCATTGGGGAGGTAAAAAATCTTATTCCTTGGTGGGAATCTGTTGATTATGAAGCTGTTTAATTATTCTACATTACTTCCACCAGTGTTGATCTGATAAACTTTGTTATCTCATTCGTTTTCTCCCTATAGCTGTGTTTGACAAAAACTGACTCTTAATTTTTTTCAATGCATTAGGCGTATAATATAAACACATTGACCGATTTTCAGAGGAACATAATTAAGGACCTAGCAGACCTTGGACTGGTTAAACTTCAACAGGTTATAATATTTCTTTGCTTATTTTTGTCGATAATATAATGAGGCTCATATAATTTTAACTGTATATTTAATAATCAGTATTTGTCTCCTTTTTTCTTTCTTTTTGTGATAACTTTATAGGGAAGGAAAGAAAGTTGGTTTATACCTACAAAATTGGCCACCAATCTTTCAGTGAGCTTGGCTGACTCATCATCTAGAAAAGAGGTCTCTTCTTGGTTTCCCAATGAATTTATTCTGATGGAAAATTAAATGTAGTCTTGTTTCAGCATGTGGTTTTGGTAAACTTCTTAACAGGCATGCTATCGGGTAGGGGCTCTGTAGTGACTAGTGAGTTTTGTTTGTTTCAGCTGCACTTTTCCCTTTGTTCCTTGTTCACATAGTTTGCCATGTTCTTCTCCTTATATTCCTTCTTTCTTATAATAAAATTTATTCTTTTATCAACAAGAAGAAAGGAAAAACAGATTTAGATGTTGCTTTGAGACATTTATATATGGCCAAGTTGCTTTATTTGCTGTTAGTATATGCATGGATGTTTCTGTTGGGCAGGTTTGGTGTCTTGCTTGCTTCATCTCTGAAATTCTAACTCACAGAAAACTCACACAGAAAACTCATGTTTATTAGAGTTTTCAATTTTTACTGGATTACACTTGGGAAATCTGTTGATTCTTGTGCGTGAATCTTTTGTTGAACTACTATCTCCCACTACCTTAGATTGATGATCTCTAAGCTCTAACATGTCAAATTCAATTGATCTTTGGTTTTTTCGTGAATTTATTATTTTCCGTTACAGATGGTAGCAACAATAAATGTGGCCTTTTCTTTTGAAAACAAATACTTTTTTGTGTAAAGAGTTGCGAATGTTATTGAATTTAATATGTCATTCTGTTTAATGTTTTTAGGGATTTGTGGTTGTGGAAACCAATTTTAGAGTTTACGCTTACTCAACTTCGAAATTACATTGTGAGATATTGCGGCTATTCTCAAGGTATGCCACCAAAATGTTATATTCTTCAATTTTCATCAAATAAGCCTTAGTCTTTCCTCCCTTTCCCCTGCACTTTTTGTTTTAGATCTTGTGGATATTAGAAGTTGATCTTCCTGGAAGATGCTATTCAATATGCTAACTAATACAATGTATATTATGAAATTGTTAATTTGCTAGTAAACTTTTCAGCTGCTTATTTGTCTCAACAAAATGTGTTTTTATTCATATCTAATTATCTAATAGTGAATAATTGTTATGCATCCAGGGTAGAGTATCAACTTCCAAATCTTATTGTTGGAGCTATTACAAAAGAAAGCTTGTATAATGCTTTTGAAAATGGCATTACAGCAGATCAGGTAGGTATTAGAAAATTTATCATATAGTATCTGCTTTTTCACCCTTTCAGTTATGTAAACCAGTTTCCAACGAAGAAACCAAGAATTTCCATGAGGAAACCCTTTTTGACTTGACTTTTAGAAACTTTAATTCAGACAATCTCGTATAAACAACTGTGTATATCATGTTGCAGATAATCAGTTTCCTTCAGCAGAATTCTCATCCTCGCGTTGCAGAGAGGATACCATCTGTGCCTGAAAATGTCACTGATCAGGTTTTGGATCTTAATATTCTGCGAGTTGGTTTCTTTTTTTTCTTCTGATGTTTAGCATTGTAATTATGACAGATTAGGCTGTGGGAAGCTGATCTGAACAGAGTTGAGATGAACGATGCATATTATTACGACGAGTTCCCTTCTAGGGTAAGCAACTTATTGCATGTTTGGATTGGTGATATGCATACAATCCACAACACGGAAACTTCAGAAGCTACACTTTGTGGTTTCTCTCTAAAAGTGATTATAGGACTCTTAACCGCTGAACCAAACACGTCCTTAGCATCTTTGACGTCTTAATAATCTCTTGTAATGTCTGTTTGATTGTTTGTCTCATTTGTGGGCAGGATGTATTTGAAGGTGCATGTGACTGTGCCAGGGAATGGAATGGTATGTTATGGGAAGATTCAAAGAAGATGCTTATGGTGGTCAAGGCTGAGGTACATACATACGTGCGAGATTATTTGCGCAGCCAAAAGTAGCAGGAAAGGAAGAACATCGGATGCATTCTGGTCCTACCAATGTGCAATGGAGAACCTGGAACAAAAATGCTTTATCTTGAGCTTCTTTGAAAGGAAACAGGATGAAAGAAGCAATGTGGCCACAGTTGGCAGCCACATCTTTTTGATGTTTCATATACTCTTCCCTTCTATGAATATTTTTTAATCTTTTTTAATGAGGGGGCTGGCTATTGTTTTAAATTATTTTGATGCTTTGAAGCTTTTATATTTATTGTATTTATTAAAATAATTATAATTTGTTGTGGTCGAAATATTAAGCTTATAATCACAAATCTAAGTCAACAACTTTCTTCAATAAAACTATGTAAGCCATTGGCACACTAATTGTCCAAACTACAAAATTTTCCAACATTTCCAGCTTATTGGTAAGATGATGCTTCCAAAGTCTCAAGGCAAAGCAAGACATAAAAAAAAAAAAACATACATTATGCTGATAAAAGCAAGATGTAGGTTAAAATACAGAAATTCCTGCAAAAGTTGCTTATAGAAAATGGTTGATTGTTTTTTTTTTCTGTGAATTTAGATTTTATTTCACTAGGTATAAGCATATTACCATAAGCGATGCTACCACCATTCCCACATCAAACTCCACCATTCTCAAGAAAATTACGTCATTAAGTTTTTAATTTTCTGAAATTTAGTTTCCTCCATGGTGGTTTCTGAAACTTATTTACTAATATATTTATTGTAATGATGTATTCAAATACAATTATTCTTTTAACAAATATTTGAGTAATTATATGGGTGAATGAAAAACATTATATTTTATTAGTAGATTTTAAGTTTCATTAAATCGAGATTAAATATAATAGTTATAGACTTATTTAATTCTTCAAATTAATTTTTATTATATTTTTTTATATTTTACGGAACTAAATCTGAAACTAAAAAATCAATTCAATATGAACTACTTCAAATTAGATTGGATTGAATCATATTTAAATTAGTTCATATTTTAGGTGGCAGACGCTCTTCTCGTTGGATTTCCTTGCTTATTAAGCGTGTGAAGAAAATGCGGGATGAGTTTTGAGAAGATCAGTGAATTGTCAGAATGAGGTGTTATGATCTCCATAGGAGGCAGGTTTTCATGTTTATAGTGTCATGTTAGGTGCATTTGAAAGGATTTGGTTGCTCATCTGAAGGACTAGCATTTCAGGAATCACTCCAATTGTTGACAGAATGACAGTCTATGGCCACTAGCTACTTAGTACATGTTTTAAAATCATCCAACAATTCATTTTTAAAGGCATAATCAATTCGGGGGAGAAGCATCTGCTGCAAGTAGATTTTAGACAGAACTTATTCTAAAAAAATAAAAGCTTATTCAAATATGCTATCACACTGCCACAGATAGGTGCAAAAGGGGATAAAAATTTGCAAACACTGAAAACTAGCCTCTAATCAGGTGATATATAAATAGAACATCATAATGTCGAACAACACAACCTCCCTGACACCAGGTCGAAAATGGTCATGTATAGTATCATCAGACTCTTTCCAAATTCCAATACACACAGCCAAAATGGCTTCAAAGATACAACCCCAGTTATTTTATGGAATAATAACAAAACTACTCAGATAAAGTCGACTTCAGCTCCCCGTTATTTCGCAGCTCCATCACAATATCGCAACCACCTATCAGCTCACTTTTGTAATAGAGCTGAGGAAAGGTAGGCCAGTTTGAGAATGTCTTCAATCCCTGTCTCACCTCGTCATCAGTCAGTATATCAAAGTGGCCAAAATCCACACCCTCCTCTTGAAGGGCACCTACAACTCTGGAACTAAAACCACATCTTGGAGCATCTGGGGTACCCTTCATGAAGAGCATCACAGGGGAAGAGGCAATCAATTTCTTCAGACGATCTTGAATGGTCTCCTTTGGAAGTATCCCTTTCTCATGTAAAATCTTCTGAAGTTCTCCGCTTTTTTGCATCTCCAACACAATGTCTGATCCGCCAATAAGCTCCCCCTTGATATATAGTTGAGGATAACTAGACCAGTTTGAATAAACCTTGAGTCCTTGACGAACTTCTTCATCAGTAAGAATGTCGAAACTGTTAAAAGGAACGCTCTCTTGCTGAAGAATTTCAACTACCTTCCTACTGAAACCACACTTCGGTTCATCTGGTTTTCCCTTCATAAACAGCATCACCGGGCTTGAGTTTACCAGGCTCTCCAGCCGAGAGGTTAAGGTTGTACTCAGATCAGTAGATTTAGAAATGCCACCCTTGGCATTTCCTGAATCTGATACTTGTGTTTCATCAACGGTATCAATCCCATGATCTTTGAAAACCTCATGTAATTCTCCACTCTCATGCATAGCAATTGCTATGTCACACCCACCAAGAAGTTCTCCTTTGCAGTAAAGCTGAGGGAACGTAGGCCAGTTAGAAAACTTCTTTATGCCATCACGAACCTCTAAATCTGACAGGATATCGAAACTTCCAAATTTGACCTTTTCTTTCTTCAAAACATCAACAACTTTTCTGCTAAATCCGCATTGTGGCTCTTCAGGACTTCCTTTCATGAAAAGCATGATAGGATGGGAGTCAATAAGCTGCTGCAATCGCTTTTTTAGAGGAGTACTTTGACCAACTTGAACTTGACTTTTTTCCTTCGAATCTTTTGCAAATTCTTTCACTGTTTCAAGAACAGCAGATCCTGCAGCCATTCCAAGACTGGCAGGAGATGCAGCTTCACCAGGGTTAACTGAGCCTGCTACTTTAGCAACCTTATTTGCTAAACTTGAAGGATCAGCTCCCTCCAAGGTATCAACGGTCTTGCCATCCTGAAAAATAATGACTACTAATCAACTATAAAATCAAGAAAATAAGGTAAAAAGTGACATTTTAACCCCAAATGACAGGTTGAATCATCATCATAGGCAATACAACAAAGATACTCTTTTGTGCAATGGAGAAATTTTGATAATAAAAAGGAAGAAAAATATCGAAACCGAGTCTGAATAATAAACCTGCAAAAGCTTAGATAAAGAACAAATAACTCCGATAAGTTATAAATCCAGTTTAGTTTAGTGTTTATATCCAGTTGTCTTGACTGCAGACAAAGGAAGTCTCGCTATTCCAATGCAGCAAATGATCATGCAATGAATAAATAGTCTCATTAAAAGAAATGATTGGAGACATTACCAAAGTACAATATGAGAATGTATGTGGATACTTTACAACATAAAAAAGGCTCAATCTTTGTGCAGATAAGATATTTTCCCTAAAATTGAGTGAAGACTAAAGACCAATAGAATAATAGACCTGTCACACCCTTTTTATTTTATGATTTTTTTTCTGTAAGCGGTCAAACATCAAAGCCACAGCCACTTCACTCCAGGTAACCAAGACAGAATATGGGGCTTACTCCTCCAAATGCCTATTTATGAAAATACCATTCATTTCAGATGCTGAATGGACTCCACTATGCAGTCAACAACAACCTCATACATTTAAGAGATAGGCCTTTGGGCTAACTCACCATTAGTGATGAGGCAAGTTTGAAGTAATAGCCCTCCCCCAAACCCCATATAACTCAACCAAAAACAAAACATCAACCACGCTACCACAAATTATTCTCTGTTGTCCAGCCAGATACAAGAACTACGTACAAACAATATACTCTATTGTCAACCAGATACAAGACCCACAAACTGTACTCTATTGCTCACCAGATATAATAACAGAACTGCTGTCATTGGCGGTATGTAAAAATGAACCTAATACATACACAGAACAAGCAATGGTGGAACAAACTTAAAAACAATCCAGCATTTTCTTGGCAGAGGTACCAGGCAGGCAGGAGAGCCTTAACACCTTGAAATATACACGACATATACTTCCCCCAGGACATGGTTTTATTAACTACTAAGTCATTCTGCCATTTAATTTGGAATTGACACTGATTAACCACTAAAATTTACTACAACAGCAAACACTAAACAGTAGATGATGATACAAGGAACAGTAAACTATTGGCACAGACACGACATTAGATGAACACAGGGATACAAAATTTTTAAAAATTGAAGGACACAAGATGGCTACAATTATTAGTATAAACTACACAAATCTCAAATCAAAATAGAGAATCTATATTCTATAAAAAAAATTTGTCTTAGCCAAGGTATCCCCACAGCCAATAGCTGTGAGACAAATCCCTCGCCCCACGGTCAGCACACTAACCGGTAGGGGGCTGGCCAAAGTTTTTTTTCCATTCACAAGAGTTGGGAATCGAACCCCAAACCACTTGCTTAAGGGACGAAGTGCTGAACAACTTCAACAGACGATTGGTTATAGATATAATTAAATACTATCATTATCTAATTATTGCTGCCTCTTCAACCTTAATAGAATTAAAGTTCAATAAACTATAGGTAAACAAAAATTGTAAAATACAACATATATCTATATAATTTTCATTCTTATGCACATAAACAACATCAAATACTTGTTTTGCAAATTAAACTTTACAGCAAAAGATTAAAAATTGAAAAAGAAAATAGAAATAAGGAAGCATACCTTGCAGAAGACAAAGAAAGGAACAGCAGAAACCGAATAAGCCTCAGAAATCTCAGGCTGTTCTTCAGCTTCAACCTGCAAAATCATGAAAAATTGAAGCAAAACATCAAAAACGAAAAGGAGGGTAATCAATTAAGGGAAGCGAAGCGTTACCCTAAGGAAGTGAGCATGAGGGAAATCAGTTGACAAGTGAGAGAAGATTTTATCCATGTGTTTGGAAGCTTCACACCATGATGCCCAGAAGTGAAGCGCCACGGCGGCGCCACCGTGCACCACCTCATCGAGCTCCGCCTTTGACTTCACGTCTCTCACTGAACCACCCATTCTGCTTCGGAGTCTCACACACTGTCGAAATCGATGAATGAATGAAATAATAATGCAAACAAACAAACCCTAACCCTGATCCAAAATATAGTAAAAAGAATAGAATATTATTATATGATATAAAATATTAAACTAGGTTGACACGACTAGCTTAAGGTTTCGAGTTTAACTCTCACATCCTCATACGTCGAAGGTTCATATCTCCAGGGGTGGGGATACCCATAAGTGGTGGTGTGGGGCTGGGAGGGAAGTGATCTAAATATGAAGAACTATTTTCTTTTTTGAGCTACGACTAAAAAAATTTAAACTCATAAAATCGGTCTAGTCCTTTTATTCAACTATCTTATATTTGTGTTAGAATTTTAATTCTCACAATTAAATTAAGCTAGAAAAATCTCCCAACATGTATAGATGATCAATTGATTGATGTGAAGTTGTTTTGTTTGATGTATATTCTTTGTTTCACGTATTTGTGAATGCAGTTGTGTTAAATAATTGATAGGATGAGTTTTGCCGCCCAAAATGATCATAATCGGCTCGAACAACCCGTAATAGTTACAATTGACTCGAGCAGGATTGTCTCAATGAAAGATACATGTAGTTTAAAAAAAAGTTAGAAAAAGTGTTGGATCGTACATGTAGGCATAATAAAGTTATAAAAATGGTATTTCACAAATAATATATGGCTTAGAAAATTTTCAACAAGGTTAAACACATGCATCATAACAGTGCCATAGGGACACCAAAGCCCAAGTCACTCAAACTTTTTCTTATCAAAAAATAAATAAAATAAAATTTTGAATATTCAATTTACTTATTTAAAAAATCAATTAAAAAAAGTTAAAGAATGTAGTAAAATAGTAAACCTAATAAGAGATATATGACATCAAATTCTGGTAGAGTGAGTAAACTACCAAGATGAGTTAAATGATAAAAAAACTCAATCATTTGGAAATTTAAATATAATAAGTCATTTGAAAATTAAGTAAAATTATTATAAGAATTAAAATTTTAAATCATGAGATATTTTTAACAATTTTATAATAATTATATAAGTTAAGAGAATAACTATATTTTTTTTTGGGTACATGAATAACTATATTATTTCAAACTTGAGCAAAAATTTTTTCCGATATAATTAAATTTAAAAGAATGAATTTAAGTTAAATGATAAAAATTAGGCTTAATCCTCAAATTAGTCCCTCTCTTTGTCTCGCCGTTGATCTAAGTCCCTCATCGGAAAAATTTGTGCAAAAGGTCCTCATCAATGCAAAACATTTGGAGCAAGTCCTCACCGGAGGACGGAGCTCCGACGAGCTTGCTGAGTGGCGGTGAATGCTGATGTGGCTTTATCCACGTCATTTTTAATTAATTTTAAATAACATATTTAATTATTAAATTAAATTAATTAAAATTATTAATTACAAAATCCTTAATTTCTAATTTCATAAATATTAATCCTAAGTAAACACACACACACAAAAAAAATTAATGAGTTCATCAATGTTCTTCCCTTCATGATCTCCAACCCAGGAAAAAATCTTCCTCAACTAAACTTGAACCCAGAAAAACAAATCATCTTCCTCACATTCTTCATGTTCTTGAACCAACAACTAGCCTCAGAAACATGAAAATCAAGATGTTAAAATTAGAGAAGCAATGAGAGAGAGAAGAGAGAAATAGAAATATAACAGAAAATGTATTATTGATAATCTGAGTGATTACAGAAGATGTGATATCCTTATATAGAAGAACAGGAGAATGCCAACAGCTGTAACATACAGCTGACATAAATAGGAGAATACCAACAGCTGACATAAATAGGAGAATACAAACAGCTGCATATGTCAGCTGTCATAACTACTCAAAAGATGATGCAGCAGCATAGTAAATACAAACTCAATGTACTCTAACATACCCCCTCAAACTCAAGGTGGTTTGACAAATGAAAATTTGTCAACCACATTGAGTTTGTCCTTAAGCTCATGAAACCTTTCTGAAGAGAGGGCTTTAGTAAAGATATCCGCTTTCTGCAGAAGAGAAGGAACATGCTGAACAATAAGAGTCTTATTGAGAACCTTCTCTCTCACAAAGAAAAGATCCATTTCCATATGCTTAGTTCTAGTGTGAAGGACCGGATTAAGAGTCAAGGCTACGGTGCTCAGGTTATCACAGAAAATTGTTGGTGTTTGGAAGGGAATATGCAGCTCAGTCAACAAGGATTGAATCCAAAGAATCTCAGCTGCTATGTTGGCCAGACTCCTATATTCCGCTTCTGTGCTTGAGCGAGCAACCAAAGTTTGCTTCTTAGCTGACCAAGACACTAAATTGGGGCCAAAGAACACACATGAGCCAGAAGTTGACCGTCTATCATCCGGGTCAGAACCCCAATCTGCATCACAGTAGGCATGAAGTGCTACTGGACGATCAAGAGAGAAAGGCTTAAAAAGCAACCCATGATGAATGGTACCCTTAAGAAACCGCAGAATTCTCTTAACTGCCTTCCAATGTTCATCATGAGGCTGAGACAGAAATTGACAGACTTTATTGACTGCAAAGCTGATATCCGGCCGGGTAATTGTAGCATATTGCAATGCTCCAACTATGGATCTATAGAGAAAGGGATCATTCATGCAAGTACCTCCAAACTTTGACAGTTTGCTGCTACTAATCATAGGAGTGGGCAGAGCATTGGCTTCAGACATATTTGCTCTCTCAAGAAGATCTTCAATATATTTGGTCTGATTAAGTAGCAAAGAGCCATCAGACAAGTGTGTAACCTGAACTCCAAGAAAATAATCAAGTTTTCCTAACTGTTTTAAAGCAAAAGAAGAATTCAGTTTGTCAACAAGATGTTGAATTAGGACTGAAGAACCTCCTGTGATAATAATATCGTCCACATATACTAGAACATATGTGCAGCAAGTTGGTGAAGACAAAGTGAACAAGGAGGGATCACACTTACTAGCCTTGAACCCTAATTGAACAAGAGTGGCAGTCAACCTGTGAAACCAGGCTCGAGGAGCTTGTTTTAGGCCATACAAAGCTTTGTCAAGCTTACACACAAGAGACTTATCACCCTGTTCAAATCCAGGTGGCTGAACCATGTAAACCTCTTCTTCTAAGTTCCCATTGAGAAAGGCATTATTCACATCTAACTGTTGAAGAGGCCACCCTTTGGAAATAGCAAGAGATAGAATCAACCTCACAGTTATAGGTTTGACCACTGGAGAAAATGTTTCAGAATAGTCAAAGCCATGCACTTGATTGAACCCTCTAGCTACAAGTCGAGCCTTGTACTTATTCACTGTTCCATCTGGATTTTCTTTAATCCTGAAAATCCACTTACAACCAATAGGCTTTCTTCCAGCTGGAAGTGACATAAGAGTCCAGGTCTTATTAGTCATCAATGCCTCATACTCTTGCTGCATTGCACTGAACCACTTACTGCTCTTGAGAGCTTGTTTGACTGTAGTAGGCTCTACTTCTGTCAACAAGACAGAAGGAAACAAGCGAGGCTTGACAATGCCATTCTTTGCTCTGGTGAGCATTGGATGAGCATTAACAGGGATGACAGCTTGAACATTATCAGGTGTAGCAGCTGATGCTGGAGGCTGCTCAGAAGAAGGAGAGACATCCACTGAACCAGAGGAGGAAGAATTAGAACCCTCAGAATGCACTGTCACAGCAGGAGAAACAGGTGCAGAGATAACTGGAGATTGCTCAGACGAAGGAGAGACATCCACTGAGCCAGAGGGTGAAGAATCAGAACCCGCAGAATGCATTGTCATAGCAGGAGAAGCAGGCTCAGCAGCTGGAGAAGCATTAGAAATAATATTTGGAGCAGCAGCAAGAGGAATCAGCAAAGAAAATGATTCTGGAGAAGTTGTTTCTGTAGCAGAATCAGGAAATATTTCAACATAAGGGAACCTATGCTCATTAAACAACACATCTTTAGAGACATAGACTCTGCCTTGAGCATCCAAGCACTTGTATCCTTTGTGTTGAGAAGAGTAGCCCAAAAATACACACTCTTGGGACCTATATGCCAACTTGTTATTGGTATACGGGCGCAGAAAAGGATAACAAGCTGACCCAAATACCTTGAGGAACTTGTAATCAGGTTGAGAACCATACAACTGAAAATAAGGACTTTGTCCTCCTAAAACAGAAGTAGGCATCCGATTGATAAGATAGGTAGCTGTAAGAAAAGCGTGATCCCAAAAGTGCAATGACATTTTGGCATAAGCAAGCAAAGCAAGTCCCGTTTCAACAATATGGCGATGTTTCCTCTCCACACTCCCATTTTGATGGTGTGTGTGAGGACAGGTCACACGATGAACTACCCCTAACTGAGTAAAATAGGGAATCAAGGATCGAAACTCTCCTCCTCCATCAGTTTGCACACTCTTAAGCTTACATTGAAACTGCAGTTCAACCAATGCTTTGAAGTTTTTAAAAGTCTGAAAGGTGTCAGACTTGTGTTTTAAGGGATAGATCCAAGTGTATCGTGTGCAAGCATCAACACAAGTAAGAAAATATGAAAAACCAGCAAAGGATTCTATGGAAGCTGGTCCCCATAAATCAGCATAAACCAACTCAAAAGGCAGAGTATAAACAGTAGAAGAAGAAGAAGAGGGCAACCTATGTGCCTTTCCCATACAACAACCAACACACATGGCAAAAGAAGTTTTATTAGGCAAAGGAACATTACATAGTTGTAAAGTAGTTTTCAAGACCTCATGATGAGGATGACCTAGTCTACAATGCCACAAGTCATAGCTGGAATTACCTAAACTGGAAACAGAAGACATATTCTGTGATTTTCCAGTACCTGGATACACTGTAGATAAAACAGAAGGAGTACTAGTAGACAAATCAGATTTAGAACAACTAGAAGAGACACTAGCAGCGTTGACATCATCAAAGGTGTATAAGCCATCAGAACCAACACTTCCACGAAGCAACACTTTAGATGTTTCCTGTGATTTAACAAGACAGAAAGAAGCGTGAAACTCAAAATAAACATTGTTATCCTTGGAAAACCTACTAACACTGACAAGGTTTTTGGTGATAGAAGGAACTAGAAGCAGTTGACTAAGAGTGAGAACAGTGTGTGAATCATATGGTGAGGGAATGGTGCAAGAACCAATAGAGTGAATTGGCAAACCTTGGCCATTGCCCATCAAAATCTGCTCAGTTCCAGTGAATGAAGAAGTGTCTGAAAAATTTCCAGCAGCATTGGTAACATGGTGAGTGGCACCAGAATCGGGATACCACAAAGTAGGCTTGTCAGGACGCTGAGATGCGGAAGAAGAAGCATGGTGCAGAGGACCAGCAAGCATAGCATGAGCAGGAGAGCGAGGCTGAGAGCCAAGAAGGCCCGGATAAGATGGAGGTGAGGGCCGAGGTGAATTCCAAGAAGATGATACTGGACCAAAAACATCTCCAGGTGCAGAATATTGAGAACCACCAGTAAAAGCAGGAAACTGAGAACCTGGAGGGTAAGCACCATTGTAAGGTCCTGCGGAAGAGCCAAAGTAATTCCACGGAGCAGGTCCAGAAGCATAAAAAGACGGTGAGGAAGAGCCAAAAGTGGCAGAACCAAGAGGCATAGGAGGAAAGGCTCCAAAAGGTGCAGGACTAGGCATATTAGTAAAGGTGCCATTCTGTACAGAACCACCTCCAACGGCGCGATGGTAGCAGACACTCGCATCATGTCCCCACTTCTGACAAATCTGACACTGCAAATTACGGCCGCGCCCACGGCCGCGTCCACCACCGCGTCCACCAGCAGGATAGCCACCACGGCCATCGCCTGGTCCACGTGAATCATTCTGGTCATGATAGGTATCACGATTGTCACCAGAATCACGATAATTTGGACGTTGTTGATCATTCCGATAGTCACGTCCACCACGAAATTCAGCAGCATAATTGGCCTGAGACGGCGTCAAATCCACAGAAGGTGGCGGCGTTCGGGAGATCTGAGGTGAAATCGGAGCAGGAACCGATGCGAACGCATGTGTATGCGCAAGCAACGCAGAAGCAGTATAATCGCTAAGGCTACGTTTCCGTGATCGTTCCAGGCGAGCATCATGAGTAATGATCATCGCTTCGACCTCAGAAATCGTGCTCGAAGAAGCATGAGTGAAGATAATCGTGCTTAAAGCACTATAATCTTCAGGTAAACCATCAAAAATCGCTTCAAGGTGATCGCGAAAACTTACGGGTTCACCAATGGAAATCAGAGTGTTGACGATCGTCTTGATGCGTCGAAGATATTCAGTGATCGACTTCGAACCTTTGGTTATGTTCTTCAGCTCAGATCTGAGCTGAGCAGACTGTGCGCGACACTGATTCTCAAAAAAGTCAAGGATCTCACGCCAAACCTGCGATGATCTCTCGCAGTTGATCACCGTTGGAAGAACAAACGGAGATAGAGTCGTCAAGAGCCATGTAAACACCATGGAATCTTGCTTAATCCAAGTCGTATAAGCTGGATTCTCAGTCGCAGCTACACGATCCTCTTCAGTCAGAAAACGTTGTGGAATTTCTGGATCAACCAGAAAATCATGAAGCTGATGCGATCGAATCGCACCTTCAACTTGTTGACGCCAAGAATAGAAATTCGAATCATCAAGCTTGATTGTTGCAGTACGAGACAGAGACTCAAGAACATTGACAACGGAAGCAGGTGCAGCAGCCATGTATCAAGGACCGATTGAAGCTCTGATTACCATGTTAAAATTAGAGAAGCAATGAGAGAGAGAAGAGAGAAATAGAAATATAACAGAAAATGTATTATTGATAATCTGAGTGATTACAGAAGATGTGATATCCTTATATAGAAGAACAGGAGAATGCCAACAGCTGTAACATACAGCTGACATAAATAGGAGAATACCAACAGCTGACATAAATAGGAGAATACAAACAGCTGCATATGTCAGCTGTCATAACTACTCAAAAGATGATGCAGCAGCATAGTAAATACAAACTCAATGTACTCTAACACAAGATCAACCCCTCCCCCAAACTCCAAAAATTTACCCACAAATTAACCTTATTCCAAAACAACATCCAACCCACAAAATAAAACCCCAAAATCCAGAAAATCAGAAACATATGAACTACCCAGAAAAATTTAAATGTCTTCAACGAAACAGATCAAAGCAACCATTCTGTCTGAATTCTGAACAAACCATGAAAATGACTGTAATATAGAGACAGGTTTGAAACAAAAACAAAACATATAGAGCCTAAATAAGAAATCTAAGTTGAGAATCCTAATAGCTCCATTAGCGACAACAATTTACTCTTCTTCGGGTGGAAGTGTGGCGGTGTCTCTTGGGCTTCTTGATGTCGTTCTTGTGTGCCTTGGAGATAACAATCATGGACGCTGATTCCTCTTCGAATTCTTGCCTCTCTTCTTCCTCGACGCGCTACCAATCCCTTCTTCAATCTCGACCAGGTTCACCTCTCAATTACACAAAAATTCCCCCTTTTCGTTCTCCTTCTCATTCTTTCCTTAAAAAGCTGCTGAATTGAGTGTTCCAAAATCATCGCTCATTTTCGATCTCCTATCCAGCACCAACCCCACCCCCAATTTCAACCCAGAATTTCTAGAGCACAACACCCAAAACACCAAAATCAAATAACCCTAATCCCCAATTTACAAACAACCAAAACCTCAGGAACAAATCGATGCCACCGTTTCCACCGTCCAGGAACAGATCGAAGCCCTCCCTCAAGCTTTCTCGTCGCCGTCCACAGAGTCTATCACCACGACCATCGTGCTTCCATCAGTTAAGAAGAAGAAGAAAGAAGGGAACAAAACAAGAAGAACCCAGAGCCAACGACGAGCAAGGAAAAACCCAGATCGACCTCTTGAAGCCATATCGACAACCAACAAGCCATAACCACCACTCAAGCCCAAACTGAAGCAAGACCCAGTCGCATCCGAACCCAGATCACGCCAGATCGAGCCAGATCAAGACCAAGCGAACACGAATCGAACCATGGCTTTCTTTCGAGCTTTTAAGGTTGCCATGGGGGTGGTTCCTGCCTCCATGGTTTGGCCGGCGGTGGTGAAGGCTTTGGTTTGGGTTCAGGAAGAAGGAAAAGAAAGGGTAGGTTCTGGAAATATGAAAGAAGAAGATGGATTTAATTTTTCTAATTAATTTAGGGTTAGATTTGTTAATTAATTTTATTTTTTTTAATTAAATTTAAATTTCTGATGTGGTATTTTTTTATTTTTTTAAAAATCCATGTAAGCCTCATTAACACAGTCAGCAGGCCATATCATCACTCGCCGGAGCTCCGCCCTCCAGTGAGGACTTGCTCCAAACGTTTTGCATTGATGAGGACCTTTTGCACAAATTTTTCCGATGAGAGACTTAGATCAGACGACGAGACAAAGACAGAGACTAATTTGAGGATTAAGCCTAAAAATTAATTATTTGAAAAGATAAATATAATAACTCTTTGAAATTGCAAAAAAAATTAATAACTCATTTAAAAGTAAAATTATTATAACAATATATCATCTTGAATAATAAATTCGCCATATGTCTCTTAGCATCTATTAAAAATTGTAAAAATTCTAAAATCTTACTCCCAAAAAAAATTACTTCTTTATTAATAATTATATGGTAGGAATTAAAGCAATCCCTTTCCAAGCTAAGAAAATATCCCTAGGAAGCAATTCTACTAAAAACATTCCAGAAAAACTAAGAAAATAAAGAACAAGGAAAAAATTGGTTACTCCAAGTAAGGATAGCCCTACTGGTGGCTTAATCCAATTAAGTGGAATATCATTCTGGAATGTTAACTAAAAACAATTCAAACTAAATTCTTAAACTAAGCTTCTTCAAGTGCCGCTTGGTCCAAGCAGCAATTGATTCTGATGGTCCAGTAGTGCTACCATAATCCTCATCACTGTCCTCATGAGTCCAACCACCATTGTTGATCTTGGCTTTAACAGGTTCAAAAATGCTCTTAAGCTCACTTAATAAGTCACAAAAGTCTCTTGCTTCTGGCCACATCAAGCAATTTTTTGCCCTTTACAATAGCTGAATTGATCTTAACTTGGACTAGTGGGGGGACCTTAGAACTGACACACTTATCTTTCATAAGTTTGTTCATATTGTAAAGGTAATCATCAAGAGCATTCATTGAGTTCACCTTGTTCTTGAACTTCATATCATCAACCTCGTAATTCTCAGCTTCTTGAATCATTCTTCTGATTTCTTTAGCTGACAGCCTGTTTGTTACATTGGCTATGGTTATCCCATTCTTATTACCAGTGATTTTTTTTCCTCAGCAGAAACAGTTAGAATGCCATTTTTCATCTATAGCAAAGCACACATCTATCGGACGGCCACGAGGAGCGCGAGGGAGGCCAGAAAGAATAAAGGAGCCTAACACATTGTTATCACTGGCTCTTGCTCTCTCACCCTCAAGAACCTTAATCAAGACACTAGGTATGTTATCATATGTACATATTTTTGTCTTCTTGATAGGAATGGTAGTGTTCCTAGGAATCACCACACTCATGAAATCTGTTTTTGCTAATATACCAAGAGACAATGGTGTAACATCCATCAACACCAAGTTTGGAACATTCTTAATGCCTTCTTCAGTCAACAAAGCAGCTTGCACAGCTGCACCAAAAGCAACAGCCTCATCAGGATTGATGTCCTTGCATAGTTCCTTACCTTTGAAAAAATCCTGCAATAGTTCCTGAACTTTGGGAATCCTAGAAGATCCACCAACAAGGACAACATCATCTATGTCACTCTTGTCCATCTTAGAGTCTTCAAGACACCTCTCAACTGTCTCCATACACTTCTTAAAGAGATCATTGTTCAATTGCTCAAATCTGAAGCGAGTAATTGTTGAACACAAGTCAGTGCTCTCAAATAAAGCATCTACCTCAATGGTGGTGCCTGGGGTGAATGAGAGTGTCCTTTTTGCCTTCTCACACCCACTTCTCAACCTCCTTAAGGCTCTTGGGTTCCCACTAATGTCCTTCTTGTGCTTCCTCTTAAACTCCTTAACAAAGTGGTCCACCATTCTGTTATCAAAGTCCTCTCCTCCAAGGTGAGTATCACCAGCAGTGGCCTTCACTTCGAAGTTATCATCTTTTATAGTGATAGTAGACACATCAAAAGTGCCACCGCCGAGATCAAAGATGAACACATTTCGTGGCTTTCCAGCAAAACTAGATTTCTTTTGAAGGCCATATGCAAGACCTGCGGCCGTTGGTTCATTGATTATCCTCATAACATCGAGGCCAGCAATGGCACCAGGCTTTTCGCTGAGAGTCATTGAAATAAGCAGGCACTGTGATAACTGCATTCTTCACAGGTGACACCAAAAATGCCTCAGCAATCTCCTTCATCTTTGAGAGAACCATGGATGAGATTTCCTCAGGAACGAGGCGTTTTTCCTTACCCTTGTACTTAACAACAACCATGGGTTTGTCATGAGTTCCAGCAATGACCTTGAAGGGCCAGAGCTTAACATCATCCTGAACAACCGAATCACGATATTTCCTACCAATTAGCCTCTTTGCATCTGCAAAAGTAAAAACAATATTGATGTATAATTCATTTTGTTCTGATCAAAACAGAAAAGTCATGAATGAAATTAAGACACATAAACTAAAGAAAAGTGATTACCAAAGACGGTGTTTGATGGATTTATTGCACCCTGATATTTTGCAGAATCACCAATCAATCTTTGTGTATCAGTGAAAGCAACACAGGAAGGAGTGGTTCTATTTCCTTGTTCATTGGGAATGATCTCAGCTCGATTGTTCTGTCCTTGCCATATAGCAACACATGAGTAGGTGGTGCCTAAATCAATTCCTATTGCAGGTCCCTCATATTTCTTGGCCGCCATTAATCTCTTGATCTATTAACTGAATGACAAAAAAATTGAAGACCTTATGAAAACTACTTTACCAGTCACAGCAAAAAGACGCAAGAAGCTAGAAACTACGCAGTATAATCTGGTACATATATAAGAGAAGTTTATCTTTGCTGATATTAGGAATATATTTTGATATTGATAGGAGTATTTTGAATTTTAAATTTGAACCTTATTGATAGGTTTATTTTTAGTTCATAGTTAAAAAAAACAATCCTATTCTTAACAAATTTATCAACAAACAATATCTTGCTTTCAAAAATAAACAATATATCTCAGGCTTAATTGCAACTTTGGTCCCTGACGTTTACCAATTCCACAATTTTAGTCCCCCACCTAATTTAATTATACGGATGGTCCCTGACTTTGCTGCCCGTCTGCAATGTTGGTCCTGCCGTTTATTTGTTAACGGAGGAGGCTTACGTGGATGTCCAATTGGAGAGAGAAAGAAGGACTGAAGAGAGGGAAACACGTGAGTTGCACGTGAGACCTACAACAGTCATCTTCTACCCTCTTCCTCCTTAAAAAACAAAGCACCGTGAGGAAGATGTTTCGAAGCTTGAGATTTAGCGAAAAGGAAGAGATAAAGAACGAACGAGTCCCTAGAGGCGAGGAAAAAGGTTGAATCAGTTGCTGGTCTCTTTCTCTCTCCAATTCAACTTCCACATCAGCTAAGTGACCATCCACGTAAACCTCCTCCATTAACAAACAAACGATAGGACCAACGTTGCAGACTGCCAGCAAAGTCAGAGACCATCTGTGTAATTAAATTAGGTGGGGGACTAAAATCGTGGAATTGGTAAACGTCAGGGACCAAAGTTGCAATTAAGCCTATATCTTATCAATAAGGCTCAAATATAAAATTCAAACTTAAGTTGGTAATCCTAAATATATCATCATATATAATTCAGTCTTTGGTTCAGACTTTGAATTTCATTCTGAATTTCTTTATTAGTAGGTTGCTTTGGTGAGTTCAAAAAAAAAGTTGCTTTGGTTGGTATGGTGAAGTGCTGAATTGTATTGTTATTTATTGTATTGATCCTCAGGGTTGCTAAGGAAGCCACTAGATCTGCTTTTCCTGGTGGTGAAATTCTTACACATCTTGACCACAAGAGTTTTAAGGGCTGCCAAAAACATGCCATCTTTAGATAGAAATAATTATGTCTACAGTTTCAATGAGAAGTTGTATTATCTCAATGAAGACTGACATAGTAATGTGTAAAGAAAATCACTATAGATTGAGGACATTCAGCTTTGATATGCCTAAGTACATTCAAAGAAAATCAACTTATTCTTTTCTTGGTTGGAACTTTATTAGTTGAACTTCACTGGAGTGTACTTCTATCTTCCTCGACCATTCTTTCTCCACATCTGTTTTATCTTCCTAGAGGAAGCTCTTCATTTCCACAATTCTGCAAGAACAGCAAACTTCAAACATTTGAATTCAAATATTTACTTCTCTGATTTCTTATGCATATACAGCAGCGGTAACTAAAAATTCCATGTTTAAACATTGCAATATTCTCAAGACAGTGATTTCACAGTCTGTGCTTTTAAAATTTAGAACATATACATGAGAAATGACAAACAATAATAAACACTAAGACACTGCTTTAGCATAATGGACTGTCTTCTTTGTGGGACAAAGCCATTAAATTTCACTTGGAGGTTTGGTGAACTGTAGGAATTACAGAATTTAGGAGTCTCTTTTCTCCCCTTTCCTCCTTCCCTGCCAATATTCCAGAATTACCATAGAACTCGGCCAAAAGGATTTTGGACTTCTATACAATTTCTTCTGGGGTCTGAGGTTTATGAATCCCTTGCTTGCTAAAATCTTTCTTATCTTTCTCACAATAACCGTAAGGGAGTATCTTCATGAACTTTCTATCAGCCGAACTTTCGAACTTTCCACTGCACATCATACTTTATTGTCAGGGTGCTACCATTTCTAGAGCCATCATATAGATAGAACAAATTAAAAATTCACTCTGTTAGAGGAAAAGCGGTAAAGAATGCTTCAGAAGATGATATCAAAAAAACAAAGAACGCTGGTGTAGATATCAATAAATTAAAACTGCTATAATCTCTCATTTGATTATATTTGTTTGTGTACAAATCAAATTAGTCATTTGGTTGATCAGGTAAGAAAGGAGCAGGGCTTTCCTTAACAAAAGTGGGTTAACCTGGCATGGCTTATGGCACCAGGGCAACGAGGGTTCACTTGACATAGGCAATGGTACAACCATAATTCATTGGATTTTCAGGCTCATAATTAGAAACACGTGCATGACTCTGTAAGATCTCAAGCGCACGTTCCTTAATAGCGCCAGTGCCCATCCCATGTATCACAAAGAGAACCGAATATGGTCGACTTGCATTAATTGCCATCTCAAGGTGGATAGAAGCTTCTTCCACTCGCATACCGCGAAGATCCACAGTATTCTTAGATGTTCGCACCACTGGACCATATGGAAGATCATCATTGCTGTTGACATCTAAATTACCCCTGTGTTGTGCTTTCTGCAGACTCTACAAATTAAATCAAAATGTTAAACCTTAGGATTTTGATTTAGACCAATGAAATTATCCTCTGAACTTTTGAATAAATCAAATCAGGTTAAGAAGCCTGTTTTATAAAGGAGACATAACAATTTTTAGATATAAACTTGATATGGGCCCTAATTAGAGGATGATCTAACTAGAAACATGATCAACAGCAGTTCTTCTTTCAACTTAAGCTAAGTTTTCCCATGTTCAGAAATGTCTCTTTTAATCAATGCTAGCCATAATCACTTTCACTTTCTTAATGAGAAAGTACATAACATTATTTCTTCCATGAAAGGTCAGTTATTAAACATTAACACAAGAGCAAAGATCTAAACCTTTTAATGCATACCTGCCTCCCCTGATTTGTGGAAGAACTAGTTACAGCATTCTTTGCACTGGATGGAATAGCTATGATGCTACTTTTTTTCACACGGACTTTCACTTTACCATACTGTACCAGGATTGCCTCATCATCCCCAGGCAACTCAACCACTGTGGCTAATTTCCCTCCCAATCCCTTTACACGAACTTGGTCGCCAAATTGTGGAGCATATGAACCGTGATCAGCTTCACTGACAGGAAAACTATCAGGAGGAGTATGGGATTTTACAATGGAGGCAATCACAGATTCAGATTCTCTAATAAGTGAATTGAGTTTATCACGCCCAGAGACTCTGAGTTCCTTTTCAAATTTCTGTATCGTTGTTTCCATCTGAGATTTTGCATCCTCTAGCTCTTGTTGGACCTGCTGAGTTTCCTTTGCCATAAGTTCCATCTCTCGTCTATCAAGGTCTTCTGCCTCCCCTTGGATCTTTGCAATATTTAAAAAGGAGTGTGAGAGGAGAAAACGCAACAAAATAATCAACTGCAAATATGATGATAAAGAAGCTATAATAATAATAATAATAATAATAATAATAATAATAATAATAATAATAATAATAATAATAATAATAATAATAATAATAATAATAATAATAAAAAGCAGAATCCCCTTAACAACCAGATTGTACCTCACGGTATACGTCCATGATTTCTTTATGAATGTATGCAGCCTTTTCAGCCTGGGCCTTTAATCGGTTTCTTTCCTCCTGCAATGACTGATACAGTATTCCTCTTCGCTCTTGCTGCTGTTCTGGTTTTAACTTCTCTACCCATTTTTGGGCATGATTAATTACATTTCTATCGAAGCCAATAGATTGTGCTATGCTTAAGGCATTTGAATCACCAGTACATCCCCAAAGGATCCTATAAGTTGGTTCTAATGTTTCAAGTGAAAACTCCATTGCTGCATTGTCAAAACTGGTATCCTTTTCCTTCAAATTACTTAGATCAGCATAATGAGTGGTCACAACAGCCAAGTTAACATGATCCTTTAAATATTGTAAGATACTGGTAGAAAGAGCTACACCTTCTGATGGATCAGTTCCACTGCCGATTTCATCAATGAGAACAAGTGATTGTTTTGAGGCCACTTCCAAAAACTTACAAATACGTGAGATGTGCCCACTAAAAGTTGAGAGGTTTTGTTCAAGGGACTTCAATTTGGAGGGGAAAAACAAGAATCAGACAACAAACGAAACAACTACATGATGTCAACCAAATGTCTTTATTGTCCATAAAAAAGTTCAGATATTACCTGATGATCTCCAATATCTGCAAGGATAAGGTCAAACCAAGGAAGTTTTGGACTGTTCTTGGCAGGCAGGTGCATTCCAGCCTTTGACATAAGTGACACCAGGCCCAATGTTTTCATGGAAGCAGTTTTCCCTCCAGTATTAGGTCCTGAGATCACCACCACTCTAGTTCCATGTCTAATTTTAAAGTCAACTGGCACAGGGAAGTCTGATAAGCCTTGTGGTCTATTTGTAGAAGCCACTGCTCCGTTTCCATTCCCCAACTTCGCAACATTTCCAGATCTTGTAAGATTATCTGAATTTTTTTCTAGGGAGGACTCCAGAAGTAATGGATGTCGTACACCATCAATATTTACTGTTAAATCATCATCCTCTTCAACTGAATCACAGCCTTCAAAATTACCTAAACTAAAAATTGGACACACCCCATTCATCCATCCAGCATAGGCAGCTCTTGCAAAAGCGAGATCAACCTCAAGAATTCTATCCAATAAATAGTTTATCTCTGATTCTGAATTTGCTATTTCAGATGCAAGCATACTCAAGATAGCTCTTTCCTCAGCCTTCTCGGAGTTCGAAAGCCTAACTTCCATGTTGTTCAGATCTATTGCGTCTTTGGGTTCCATAAAGTATGTTGCTCCAGAACTGCTAACATTCAGAACAACCCCATTTGGAAGCAAGTATCTATGGGAAGCCCTAACACCGACACACATTCTAGATCGACGCTTAGTTATTAATGGTCTGTCAATGCCCCCAGCCCGGAAGATTTGAGATGATGCTTCCTTCAATAAAGAATCCAAATTTTCTAGGTTCCTCCTTCTTTCTGATCTAATGATCTCCAGGTCTTCACTTGCTCTATCAAGAATTACTGAAAGCTTGCAATCTACGCAAAATCCTATTTTACGCTCCAAGTCCAGTTGAAAATTACAATTACGCAGTATTTCAAGAAGGGGTATGTACCTGATTGGAAAAATTGAATCACCAAGGTTATTTATTCTGATCATTATCTCAGGATTTCTAGAAGGAAGCAATTATGGCCAAAAGGACAAGTTCAATTGGAGTACTACACTCAGCATGCCATCATTATCTTGGAGCTAAACTTTCTTTTAAGGCCTTATGGGGACTTGAGAATCCATTACCAATCTATACCCCAAAGTTAATCAAGAAAAATACAGCACCTAGCCAAAATGCATAAAAAGAAGCTGCTTGTAAGCAGAATTAGTCCATAAAAAACCCTTGAATGAAGGCTATTGTTTGTAACTTCATATCACCCCTTTGAACTAAATCAAATTAGATTTGAGAGCATGAAAGTCACATAAACCTTCTAGAGTGCCACTCTAAGAAAATGATTAACATATTAAGAATGTAAACTAGGGAGAAAAGACTGAAAACTAAGAGTGAAAATAATCTATATATGGCTTAATGAAACTCCCGTATAATTTCAGGACTCACCTATGAAGCACGGTCACCTCTAAGATATGAAGTGTCCCAGTGTCAAACATGACACCAACACTCAGTACAACACCGACGCGACACGTGTCAGACACTTCATCGCAGCAGTGTCGGTGTCGTGTTGCGGTGTAGTGCTTCATCCGCCACTAGACTCGTACCTATGAAGCATGACATCGCGACACGACACCCACACTTAGACACAAGAAGTGTCTAACATATGTCGCATCAGGCTACCTCTTAACTAACTCAATAACAGAATCATAACAGTCTAACGACTCAGCTAACTGACAATAACAGACAGAAAGTTATATGTGTAACATTAGTATACCTTTGTGGATTACTAGAAGCAGAAGCCAAGTGTTTCAAATTGTGGAACAATTCTCTGGCGGCAGTAAGCGTGCGGCGAACGGTGCAAAGCTCCGGGATGGTTAGCAGCTGACCGGAGACAGCAACAGTGAGAATCTCCGTCAAGTCATGGATTCCGGTGAAGTCAGGCGGATGAGTGACGAGTCTGGCGGCGGAAGTCTGGTCGAGAAGCTTCTGGCTCTCCTGAGGGGTCCGTCCGATGGGCAAACGGGCGGCGTTGGCGGCGGAGGAGCCCATGGAGGTGGAGGTGAATGCAGAGAGGTGCTTGCATATGGAGCTCCATTCCAGTGTCTTGAGGGTCTCGGCTTGGAGTGAGTTTGACTCGGCCGAGTTATGGTTGAAGCAGAAGCAGGGTTTGAATGAAAACCGTGGGGGGTTCTTCGCCGGAATGAAGAGGAGGTTGCAGCTGCTGAGTTGCATCCGTGAGTGAGTCGCGGCAACCGAGTTGCTCAGTGAGTCGAGTCTGCCTCCAGTTTGTTATGGATTGGGTTGTTGTGTGGAGGAACTTTGGTTAGTTGGTTTTTTTAGTCACCATCCCTATATGTTTCCCATTATCTCCTTTTGGTGCAATTTTTTTTGAAGTGTTTAGTAAGTTTTGATTCCGGTAAAATGAGCGAGATTTAATTCCAGTCACTACACTAGTTAAAGTTAAGATGGAAAAATATCCATTAGATTCGGGAAATAAAAATGTGATTTTAGTTCTCGCTTTAACTCGGAGCTCGAGTCACTACACTTTGTATCCGATTGGCCTAATGTGGTATGCTCATGTGTTAAACTTTTAAAGACGTTGATTTGATGGTTTTTTTTTAACAGTTCCACGGAAAATTACTTAAACTAATCCTCAAATCACTCTCACTCACCCTAATCGAACCTCTTCGCAAAAATAGAAACCCTATCTCCATCTAGCTTCATGTGTTGTTGTTCATCTTCTTCATCCCACCCCATTTTCACTTCATTCTTCTTCTTCTCACCCTTCACATGCAAGTAACAAGTTGTAGGTGTGCTTGGAAAGAATAATTATATCTTCACACCTCATTTTTGAGGTGTGGAGAGGTGGAGGAAGAGAGAGAGATAGGACGAAAGGAGAGAGAAAGTAAAGATGTGATAGGTGATTTGATTGATAGAGAAACGAGAAATAATACAAAATGAAGGTGAAAAAGAAGTGAAGAGATGTGTATAAATCATAGCTTGGAAAGCTTTGAATGTTAGAATCTTGAGTGGAGAACTTGGTTTTGGTGGGAAACGTGGGTCAAGTGTAAATAGATATAGCACTTTGCATAGACATTTTCTAAATCAGACATAGAGTAGTGGTCCATTATTCTTTTTGCACCTTCCGCATCCTGAGTTCAAATTCCATAGGCCGCAGTTGCATTTTATCATTTTTCTTCTAGATCGTAAACTTTTCAGTTTTAACGGTTCACTGTCGATTCGACGATCTAATCTCCAGTTCTGAAATAGCCTGATTTAATATGCTGATTGGACCGTTTATTAGCCAGCTGATTCCTTCCTTTTTATTTTTTTTATTCAATCATGTTCACTTATAAATAAATAAATAAATAAATATACATAGAAAATACATTCTAATTCAAATAATTTATAAAGAAATACACTCCAGGCATCTCAAAGTATAAGAAACTTAAGAATTAAATCAAATTTTTAGTAAAATATATGTGATAGACGCTATTATTTAACTACTTTTAGAATTTAAATTATTTAATTATTACATTAGGGTTGCACTTTCACCCCTAAACCCATCTCCATCCGAGCATCTTCAGGTTTGGGTTTTGGCTCGGATTTGATTTTTACCTAAACCTGATCAAAGTTAATTTCTCCAATTAAAGTTGGGATCAAGGGTACTCCATGGGTTCAGGTTTGATTTCCATGCTTGATAGAAATTGATGATTTGGTTGAGGAAGATCATTATACCAAAGGAACCCTAAGGCCCATCAAGAAGTTCAAGAACATGAATATGCTTGTCTTTATATTCTCATTTAAATTTAATTGTGTGAGAATCATTAAATCTAAGAGCCTAAGTCTTTGTTTGTGGGCTGGGTTCTGGAGCCTTCTAAAACCTCTCTCAAGTTGTTTTTATGAGCTCCCCAAAATTGAGATGTTTTGTGAAATTTTGAACTTCCAAACAAGGGGAAGACTTACCCTCCCTTCCTCTTCCTCTTAAAGCTTCTTATTCCCTCCCTTGAAAATCTCAGCCCAAGTTTTCTAGCCGGCCCAAATGGCCAATGGGCCCAATATTGTCTTCAACAGCCTATAGGACTAACAACTGAGCGAATGTTGTGCCGGCTCACCAGGACAACCAAAGAAAGTTTTTTCTCGTCCAACAACTAGCTGAGTAAAACAAAGCTGACACAAATTTAAGTAGCTAAAAGTTTCCCAAGCTTAGACAATTATCTTAGAAGTCATTCTACAAAGGCTTCAGTAAGGCATAGTATCTCAATTACATTTCACACTAGATATAAAACCAGTGCGTTGCACGGGTTTATTGATAATATTTTTTAAAATTATATACAATTATTATTGTTTAAATAAATTTATAAATATTAAAATATTTAATTATAAAATAGATAATAATGGAGGTGTGACATTTCATTGAATAGAATTAGAGTTTTATTGGTGTAAATAATTAATATTACTCAAATTTAATAATTGATGTAAATAATTAATATACATTTTATTTAAGATTTTTTATCTGATAATATAGAAAATAATTAATTGAATTTGAAATATTTTAAATCAAGTAATAATTTTTGCCCGGTTTGCGTCAAGAGAAGGCTCTCCGCATCGCATTTAGCGAGTTCTCCCGTTGTTCATTATAGCTTCGTTGTATTTGGACATCGCGGTGTAGTCTTTTGTGTTATTTTAGCCTTCCTCTTGTAACAAAAAAAAGTAATAATTTTTTAATATCATAAATAAGTTATAATGACATTTTTTTACTTTATATCAACAATAAAAAAATTTAACAATCATCAGTGTAAAAAATTATTTATTAAATTTAACTTTATTCAACTTTAGTCATGGTTATTTTCCTCTGTTATGCATCATCAAATCATTTTTACTAATATAAAATCGATCAAAATTATATTTAAATAATTTTTTCAATCAATACACATATTAGCAGCACAAAGTTAAAGAAAGGTGCAAACAACAACCTTTCAATAACCAGAGATAAAGTAAAAGTTAAACTAAGGAAAGAGATGTAATGTTACAGTTTGAATGAAAGAGTTATATTTGAAAAGTAGTTCTGCAATATAAATCATAAAGCAAAAGAAATTTTTTTTCATCGATATCATGAAATGCTATTTATGTATATAGTTAAGCATACACATTACACAATAGTACATCTGAAATACATGTTTCTTCAAGTTTTAGTATAAAATGAAAGGGAATGATGAAGAATAATTAAGATAAAATAAAAAACCACAAAAATTAGTAAAAGAAAAAATGTGCAAAAAATGAAATCCTTGAAGAATTTAGTTTATACATACAATATTAGAGCCTCAAATTAAACACCCCGGCGTGAAAGCTAGCAAGGAAAAAGTGAGTAAGAAACCGAGAAGGGTTTAAGCAAGGTGAGGGTAAAAGGGTAGAAAAATGGTGGTTTTAGAGAATAAAAATATCAAAGTAGGTGAGAGAACAAAGAAGAAGCCATAAAAGGACAAATAAACCTTACCAAAGCGAGATATGAAAACAAATAACAAAAGAAATACATGTAGCACCCAAGATCCATGGCCTCTATCTCCATATATATATATCTCATACTTCATGGGGGTTGAATGAAAGTTGCATAAAACTCAAACAAATGAGGTGTATTTATACTTGAAGATTAATCATTGAAGAATATGAAATGTCTCACTAATTTTGAATAAGAGGATGAATGATTAATGGCCCATAAAAAATGAAATTGATCCATATTTGTAACCGATAGTATTAATTGAATTTGGGAAAATGAATTGGTGAAGAGAAAGATGACATATTTCCATTAGTTGTAGGGAATTTGCACTTTCAAAAACAATATGTATTCAAATTTGCACTTAGAAAGATTGGCATGCGATTATTATATATCTTTTTCAATTATAGAAGCTATATGTATTCTTTTCAAGAGTTACATTATATTAGCATGTGTATCGAAAAAAAAAAATTAGAGAGATTCAAAAGTTACATTATAATAAAAGAAGTTGAATAGAAATTTGTCCAACTTCATTGTTTAATGCTAGTATTTGTAACATTAAAAACAAACACAAAAAGATTGGAGAGTTTTAAAAGTTACATTATATTAAAAGTTGAATAGAAATTTTGTTCAACTTCATTGTTAAATGCATTCAGTACTTACATATATAGATATAGAAGATATATATATATATATATATATATATATATATATAGAAGATAGATAGATTTAAAAGTATTTTATATATATTATTTATTAATAAATATTATTTATTATTAATTTTAATTTTTAATATTTGTAAAATGTAAAGCTCAAGTCAATTTTAAGTTTATGAATGTTGTTATTTAATATAAGTAGTTGAATACTTTTTTATTATATAATTTTTTTTAGTTGTTAATATATTTAATTTTTTTTGTTATTTTTTAATGTATTTAATATAAATGTATGGGAACTTTATGGTTTAATGCATTTAATACATGCAAAACCTCAAGTCTCCTTTATATATATATAGATTGTGCTCTATAAATATTTGATAGTTTAATTACAAAAGTTTTACCCATCTTACTAACTTATTGTTCTTATAAGAACTTGAGCTTTTCTTTCTTTGCTCATACACATATTCGAGCATTGGAGTGCCTTTGCACCTCCACTGTCGTGTCTCTGCATTGCTCCATCGTGTTGGAAAACTCAACCCGAGTCATGCACTATCAATGGAGATTGAGATAGTGCTCCCGCTTAAATTCAGGAAGAACACTAGCTAGGGGTTTTGTAATTTTCCGAAATTCTCAAATGAAGATTACATCTAACAAAACCAAAAAGGATAAAACATGTACTATTTTGTATTGAATGACAAACACGGCAACACCACAATTTTCTTTTCACTATTTGCATCTTCCATTAAATAATCATCAATTAATTAGCATGTTTTCCTAACTTTATTTTGGTGTTTGTCCATAAATTGAGAGAGGCAGTCCAACAACTTCATTTGTAGTGATTTGCATTCAGCTATCTGCGTCTGCAGCTCCAATCTCTCCTTCTTTAGGTTCTTGTTCTCCTCCATGAGTAGTTCATGATAATCTTTGCTTTCTTCCGTTGAATTAGATGTCATTGTTGCGTTTTCCTCAGAAGAAGACTTGAGGTATGAAGGAAACACACTTGGCTCGCACTTCTTCCTCGTGATATCAACCAGCATATGCCTGCAACCCCTCTGAAATTTCTCATGCTGGAATTCCCACCTTTTAGATGATGTTTTCTTGAAACCCTGTGTTTGTATAAGGATCCGAAAAGATGAAACAAGTTAATTATATATACCACCACAAAAAAAAAATGAGAACACAAATTTAAATACCAACAAAGTCCATAGTTAGACACAACGTCTCAGTTTTCCTAGTGTCTCGCCCTCTAACGGGATGAAGACGCTCATCAAAGATACAAAAGAAAATTAGTATATGTGAGTCACCAAAAGATAAATACATCAATATCTTAAGGTTTAGATTGAAAGATATGGTGTTTAATAAGGTAATGTGTCAATGTTGGTGGAGAACCAACTTCACCACTCGTACAAGTACATGTGATAGGACTTTACACAAAATGCATATGCTTTAAGGTTTTAGTTTAAAATATGGTGTCTAAGTCTAATGTAAAGATGCTGAAGTTTTATATATCTAAAGCCCAATACTGCTCGCATTCACTAGATCTGATATGATTTCTTTAATTTAGAAAAATGCTAATAATACTCTCTTGTGAACAAAGGAAAATAAAGTGAAAAAGTCAAAGACATTGTTATCATTCGCAATAAGCAAGGTTATCTTTATATATATTCAACTTAAGTGTGCTCCCAGTATAACAATACAGCATGTAAGCTACAATCGACGATTTTGACTTTGTGTTAAAATAACTAATTTGACCATACTATCTGTTATATTGACTTGACCAAACTCTTGAAATTAGATGCACGTAGTTTGATTTGTTTGCTTCCATTGTGATAATTCCTTTAAGCCCCAAATCCACACACACACCGAGAGAGATATATAGAAGATAAAAGTGAGATATGATTTCCTGAAGTAAGAAAATGGAAATAGGAAGATAAAATTTATGAAAATAAAAAAGATGGTAGTATGTAAATGAATCGAAAAAATAGAAGGGGGAACAATCACAATGAGAAAAAAATACATTATGCACCCAAGTACCCAACCGTTTACAGTATAGTGCGAATACCTGATTGTGTTGAGGGAATTATAGTAACTACTATCTCATCTACGCCAGGCTAGAAACACTCATCTTGTATATGTTAGAGTATAGAGATATATCGAAATTAAAATGACTTACATATGTGTTCAATTGGCGAATGAAGCTAGAGAAGTTGTTGTGCTTGAAATATCTAGGCAAGGTGAGTTCTGAGAATTCAGCTGGAGACCACACAACAAAACCAGTTCCTTCTGAATTCCATGACACAATTTTGGCACCATCTTCTTCTGCACCACCTTCTTCTAACAAATCATAGGTCTTCAAGAGAAACGGTGCCGGGCACCGCGGCCTAGGGGACTGCCCTGCATGACGGCTGAAGAAGCTACCTAAATCAAGGTTGAGCTCCACCATATTTTCAGCCATGCTTAGCTTGGCTTGTGTGTTGCCTAAACAGGTTATATTTTCTACACTCTTCCTTTATATAGTGGTAGCACTCCACCCACCACTTGGTAGCTAGGAAACTACTAGTGTCGTGGAAATTGATTTTCCCTTTATTTCTTATCATTGATTTCATTTTCGATCTTGTGCTTTCTTCAACTTTCTCGTGAGAAAATATAATAATTATGTTCTAGCGATGTGTTTTGTTTCCACATGCTAACTTGAAAAAGAGATGTGACATCAATGACATGCATATCATATATTTAGATATATACAAATAATGTAGACACACAATAAAAACTTAAATTTTTCTCTGACTTTCTCTCTTTTATAGCACTAGATGTCTCAACTCTACAATTATCTACGCATCGTTTTTCTATTTATATTAGTCAGAGTTAGGAACGTTTAATTAGAAGACTAGCACATGCATTATGTGACAATGACACCTAGCTACGGCGCTGAATAACCTTTTTCGTAACTAAAATAAAGGGGGCTGAGGAAAAATATGCCAATTGGTGCATAAAAACAAAATGTTATTCAAGTTTGATGCATCTAATTAATTGAATCCCCTTACATCATATCTTATTCAACGTTGATTTGCAGAGACTATTTATTTTTGTAGTGTTCAGCACCTATTTTGTGTGGTGAAAACCTTAAATAAATGTGTTTTTTGGCAGTTCAGCGTGGGCTACAAATTATTTTTGTATGTTATTAGATTGAGTTCTAATTCAATTACACTTCATTTTTTCTATCTTCACATTTTCACTACTTATTTTCTTATTCTATCACTCTCTTCTTTTCATATTAAATGCAATGACTATAGGAGGGGTGACATCCTTCTATCATGAGACCACATAGCTTTTCGATTTTATTTTCTTACATGTGATACATATATATGTATGTGAAATGTAAATTAAACACCTATTTTGTAGAGAATTTTGACCGTTACAAAGTGAAAAACTTATATAAATGCATAATCTAACGGTCTAGCATGGACTACAAATCATTTTTATATATATGTTATTGCATTGAGTTTAATTCAATCACATTTCATTTTTTCTATCTTAAAATTTTCACATATTTTCTAATTCTATCACTCTCTGACTCTCTTCTTTTAATTCTATCACTCTCTTATTATTATTATTATTATTTTTTTTTTTGGACAAACTCTCTTATTTTCTTACATGTGAATGTGATACATATGTATCTAAAGTGAAGAGCATATATCCTGGATAAAGGCCCACAAAATTAAAGTTTATGGATATGGAAAATCAGAGGAAGAGCCGCGAAGTCTGACCCACTTTGGGTCCTGCAAACTTTCCAACGTTTCCTATCATGCACCACTAGTAGTCTAGTACTAAATTGCCAAAATAAAGTTTGAATATTTTGGTACATAATAAAGTTTGAATATGAAATAAAAGGAAAAATGAGAATATGAGATATAAATAAATCTTACAAAATTTGTATCCTAATTGATATATTATGATGTAATCATTTTGGTCCCTGCCATCTTTCAATTTGCTGGCAACCAAAAGGATTCTTCTTTTTTTCTTGAACTTAGCCTTTTTGTTTCTCATGTCAAAGTGATTGTTTTGGTCACGTAATTAGACGTAGATAATTGCGAACGGCCTCTTTATAACGAATTAAGCTATGCAATTATCAAAATATAACTGGCGGTGTGGCGCATAGTTGCGATAATTTGTATCAAAAGAATTTGATCTAAGATAACAAACGATTCAAACTTCAAAATAAAATAAAATAAGACTCGATCATTCATCTTTTTTTTCAAATTTGAACGAGTTAATAATTATTAGATAAGTTTGATCAAAGATAACAAACATTTCAAAATTGAAAGAGAAGAAGATAAGATTTTCACAAGATTACAAGTCTATAAATTAAATCCACAACATTAGAGTATCACAAGAGCAAAATACATTCAGCAAAAGAACAAGTGCTACAATGGTGAATTCGTGGTCTACGTCTGAGCAGCGTGCCTTTGAACAAGCCCTCATAACAATCCCTGAAGGTGTGGCGGAGCCGTGGGAAGAAATCGCCGCTCTAGGTCCGATCGAGTTGAGTTGCTAAATCTAAATTTCACAGATAATTGGGTTCAAGAAGCCAACAACTCCCACGTTATAAACAGAACCACCTCTTCCACCCATACTTAACCAAGCACCAGTGAGAGCGTAGAGAACAGCAAGGATGAGGCCGCAACCAACACCCTCAGTCCATGTCCCACTCCCAACACCTCTTTTTTTTAAACATAAATGATATGTGATTTAGTTTGACATCTTATTATTTTAGTTCAATGGATATATGGGTTTGTAAATGAGTTTTACACTACAACCAATTATATTTTATGTAACTGCCACGTCAGATTTATAATCTTTTATATTATTAAATTCAAAGAAAAAACCATCAGCAGTTTGTCGAGTTGGGGCATCTACACTATTCTAGTAGCATTTAGTTCAGGAATATAATATTCAATACTCAATCATGCCTCTACCCTAGTGTACTTCTGTGTAAAATAAACTAATCCAAATAACGATAAACTTAATCCCTAAAAAAGAAATAAGATATACTAACCAAAATAAAAGATAATTCTTAGTATAAAAGGTACTCTTAATCTAAAAGACAACCCAACCAAAAAAACCCTATGTTGGCACCCAAAAAATCGTAACGGCTAGTCGGCTACTAATAATAAAAAGAATTTTATTATTTATTATTATATATATTCTGATATACAAACATTAAAAATGTTCCTGTATATTGTTAATTTCCACATTTTCATTTTAAAAAATAATCGAGGAAATTTCTAAATATAAGATGCTTGGATAATGCAAATCCACAAAATGAACCAACTATGCCAAGTTTAGGTACAGCTCAATTCAATTAAAACATAGCCTAAAACAAAACAGAAACTAGGAACTCCTAACTCATAAAATTACTATCAGCAAAAAAAGGCAAGCAACAAAGACTCAGCAAAACTAAAAAGAAGTATCACGCTATGCGGGAATAAAATTTACAAAAATGTGAACAAAAATTAGAATCCAACACAATAAGGATGATACTACACTCTGCAGTGAAAGCACTTACTTAATTAGACAAGGAAATTATAATCTAATAACGTCCTGTAGGCAATCATAGAAATGAGATATATTAATCTTCTCTTTGCCAGAAAAGATAGCTTCAGCAGATCCACCTTCGGAACCTTGCGCTGCCATCTCAACCAACATGTATAGCTTCCTGATAGGTATCTGTGAAGAAAAATTGAGGCACAAAATGAACGAGTAAGAGTTAGTACCAATTACAATGTTCAATGAACGTTCTTGATCAACCACTGGTTTCCAATACAAAAGTTTTGCGAATCAATTATTAATCAAACCCTTTCATTAACTTCCAGCCAGTAAAGGCATATTATGTTAGAAATGGTGGAAATAAAAAACCTCATTTATTACAACAAGAGAAAAAATATCAATAGACAGAAGACCGCCAGCAATTCTTTC